>NW_027362804.1:5195868-5809491 GCF_046119375.1 Phyllobates terribilis
GCTAACAATTTGAGCCGATTTTCCATTCAATTTGTTAGCGGATACCATGTTGCATTTAGAGAGTCACTGTGTGCCCAAACATTGGAGCTCTCCCACAAGTGACCCCATTTTGGAAACTAGACCCCCCAAGGCACCTATCTAGATGCATAGTGAGCAGTTGGAACCCCCAGGTGCTTCACAAATTGATTCGTAACAATGAAAAAGTGGTTTTTTTTTCACTTTTTCATTATTACGAATCAATTTGTGAAGCACCTGGGGGTTGCAGCTGCTCACTATGCATCTAGATAGGTGCCTTGGGGGGTCTAGTTTTCAAAATGGGGTCACTTGTGGGGGAGCTCCAATGTTTGGGCACACAGGGGCTCTCTAAACGCAACATGGTGTCCGCTAATTATTCAAGCAAATTTTACAATCAAAAAGTCAAATGGCGCTCCTTCCCTTCCGAGCCCTACAGTGCGCCCAAACAGTGTTTTTTCCCCAAATATTGGGTATCTGCGTGCCCAGGGGAAATTGCACAACAAATTTTGTGGTCCATTTTTAATTGTTACCCCTGTGAAAATAAAAAAAATTGGGTCTAAAGTAACATTTTTGTGAAAAAAGTTAAATGTTCATTTTTTTCTTCCACATTCAAAAAATTCCTATGAAGCACCTGAAGGGTTAATAAAGCTCTTGAATGTGGTTTTGAGCACCTTGAGGGGTGCAGTTTTTAGAATGGTGTCACTTTTGGGTATTTTCTGTCATAAAGACCTCTCAAAGTGACTTCAAATGTGATGTGGTCCCTAAAAAAATGGTTTTGTAAATTTTGTTGGAAAAATGAGAAATCGCTGGTCAACTTTTAACCCTTATAGCTCCCTAACAAAAAAAAATTTTGGTTCCAAAATTGTGCTGATGTAAAGTAGACATGTGGGAAATGTGGTTATTTATTAACTCTTTTGTGTGACATATCGCTCTGATTTCAGGGCTTAAAAATTCAAATTTTGCAATTTTCAAAATTTTCACCAAATTTCCGTTTTTTTCACAAATAAACGCAAGTGATATCGAAGAAATTTTTCCACAATCATGAAGTACAATATGTCACGAAAAAATAATCTCAGAATCAGGGGGATCCGTTGAAGCGTTCCAGAGTAATTACCTCATAAAGTGACAGTGGTCAGAATTGTAAAAATTGGCCCGGTCATTAACGTGCAAACCACCCGCGGGGCTTAAGGGGTTAAGCTACTGTGACCTCCACGTCTCTTCCACGGGGCATTGGAATTGTCTTTTAATTCCACTGTAACATCCACCACTCGTCCAAGGGGCATTGATATTGACTTTTTATTCCACTGCAACCTACACTACTACTCCAAAGGGCACTGATATTGTCTTTTTAATCCACTGTGACCTCCACCACTCTTCGAAGGGGCATTAAAACCGTCTTGCTAAACTACTGTGACCTCATCGTCTTTTCCACGGGCCATTGATATTGTCTTTTTATTCCGCTGAAACCTCCACCACTCATCCAAGGGGCATTGATATTGTCTTTTTATTCCAATGTAGCCTCCACCACTCTTCCGAGGGGCATTGATATTGTCTTTTTATTCCAATGTAATGTCCACCACTCTTCCGAGGGGCATTGATATTGTCTTTTTATTCCAATGTAATGTCCACCACTCTTCCGAGGGGCATTGATATTGTCTTTTTATTCCACTGCGACCTCCACCTCTCTTCGAAGGGGCATTGATATTGTCTTTTTATTCCAATGCGACCTCCACCACTCTTCCATGGGACATTAAAACCATCTTGTTAAGCTACTATGACTTCCATGTCTCTTCCACAGGGCAATGATATTGTCTTTTAATTCCACTGTAACCTCCAACACTCTTCCAAGGGGCATTGATATTGTCTTTTTATTCAACTGAGACTTCCACCACTACTTCAAGGAGCATTGACATTGTCTTTTTAATCCACTTCGACCTCCACCACTCTTCCAAGGGGCATTAAAACAGTCTTGTTAATCTACTGTGAACTCCACATCTCTCCCAAGGGGCATTAAAACAGTCAATTTAAACCACTCTCATCTCCGCAGCGCTTGCAAAGTGCATTGATATTGTCCTTTTATTGCACTGCGACTTCCACCTCTCTTCCAAGAGGCATTAAAACCATCTTGTTAATCTACTGTGACCTCCACGTCTCTTCCAAGGGGCATTAAAACCGTTAATTTAAACCACTCTCAACTCCACAGCTCTTGCAACGGTCATTGATATTGTCTTTTTATTCCAATGTAACCTCCACCACTCTTCCAATGGGCATTGATATTGTCTTTTTATTTTACTGCGACCTCCACCACTCTTCCAAGGGGCATTGATATTGTCTTTTTATTCCACTGCGACCTCCACCACTCTTCAAATGGGCATTTAAACCGTCTTGTTAAGCTACTGTGACCTCCATGTCTCTTCCACGAGGCATTCATATTGTCTTTTTATTCCACTGCGACCTCCACCACTCTTCCAAGGGGCATTGATTTTGTCTTTTTATTCCATTGCGACCTCCACCACTCTTCCAACGGGCAATGATATTGTCTTTTTAATCCACTGCGACCTCCACTACTCTTCCAAGGGGCATTAAAATGGTCTTGTTAAGCTACTCTGACGTCGAAGTCCCTTCCAAGGGGCATTAAAACCATCTGGTTAAACCACTCTGAACTCCACAGCTCTTCTAAGTGGCATTGACATTGTCTTGTAATTTCACTCTAACCTCCACCACTCTTCCAAGGGGCATTGATATTGTCTGTTTAGTCCACTGCGCACTCCACCCCTTTCCAAGGGGCATTAAAACCGTCTTGTTAAGCTACTGTGACCTCGACATGTCTTCGAAGGGGCATTGATATTGTCTTTTTATTCCACTGTAACCTCCACCAATCTTCCAAGGGGCATTGATATTGTTTTTTAACTCCACTGCGACCTCCACCACTCTACCTGGGGGCAGTAAAACCATCTTGATAAGTTACTGTGACCACCACGTCTCTTCTAAGAGGCGTTAAAACCGTCTGGTTATTCCACTCTGAACTCCACAGCTCTTCTAAGGGGCATTATTATTGTCTTTATATTCCTCTGTAACCTCCACCACTCTTCCAAGGTGCATTGATATTGTCTTTTTATTCCACTGCGACCTTCACCACTCTTCCATGGGGCATTAAATCCGTCTTGTTAAGCTACTGTGACCTCCCCGTCTCTTCCAAGTGGCATTAAAACTTTCAATTTAAACCACTCTGAACTCCACAGTTCTTGCAAGAGGCATCGATATTGTTTTTTCATTCCACTGTAACCTCCACCACTCTTCCGAGGGGCACTGATTTTGTCTTTTTAATCCACTGCGACATCCATCTCTCTTCCAAGAAGCATTAAAACCATCTTGTTTAGCTACTGTGACCTCCACGTCTATTCCACAGTGCCTTAAAACCTTCTGGTTAAACCACTATGAACTCCACAGCTCTTCCAAGGGCATTGATATAGTCTTTTTATTCCACTGTAACCTCCACCACTATTCCAAGGGGCATTGTTATTGTCTTTTTATTTTACTGCGACCTCCACGACTCTTCCAAGGGACATTAATATTGTCTTTTTATTCCACTGCGACCTCCACCACTCTTCAAGTGGGCATTTAAACCGTCTTGTTAAGCTACTTTGACCTCCATGTCTCTTCCACAGGGCATTGATATTGTCATTTTACTCCACTGAGACCTCAACCACTACTTCAAGGAGCATTGACATTGTCTTTTTAATCCACTTCAACCTCCACCACTCTTCCAAGGGTCATTAAAACAGTCTTGTTTATCTACTGTGACCTCCACGTCTCTTCCAAGGGGCATTAAAACCGTCAATTTAAACCACTCTCAACTCCACAGCTCTTGCAAGGGTCAATGATATTGTCTTTTTATTACACTGTAACCTCCACCACTCTTCCAAGGGGCATTGATACTGTCTTTTTTTTCCACTGCGACCTCCACCTCTCTTCCAAGGGGCATTAAAACCATCTTGTTAAGCTACTGTGACCTCCAAGTCTCTTCCACGAGGCATTGATATTGTCTTTTATTCCACTGCGACCTTCACATCTCTTCCAAGTGGAATTGATATTGTCTTTAATTCCACTGCGACCTCCACCACTCTTCTAAGAGGCATTGATATAGTCTTTATAATTCACTGCGACCTCCACCACTCTTCCAAGGGGCATTAAAACAGTTTTGATAAGCTACTGTGACCTCCAAGTCTCTTCAAAGGGGCATTAAAACCGTCTGGTTAAACCACTCTGAACTCCACAGCTCTTCCAAGAGGCATTGATATTGTATTTTTATTCGACTGTAACCTCCACCACTCTTCCAAGGGGCATTAAAACTGTCTTGTTAAGCTTCTGTTACCTCCACGTCTCTTCCAAGAGGCATTAAAACCGTCAATTTAAACCACTCTGAACTCCACAGCTCTTGCAAGAGGCATTGATATTGTCTTTTTATTCCACTGTAACCTCTACCACTCTTTCAAGGGGCATTGATTTTGCCTTTTTAATCCACTGCGACCTCCATCACTCTTCCAAGAAGCATTAAAACCGTCTTGTTTAGCTACTGTGACCTCCACTTCTATTCCACGGTGCCTTAAAACCTTCTGGTTAAACCACTGTGAACTCCACAGCTCTTCCAAGGGGCATTGATATTCTCTTTTTATTCCACTGTAACCTCCACCACTCTTCCAAGGGGCATTTGTATTGTCTTTTTATTTTACTGCGACCTCCACCACTCTTCCAAGGGGCATTAATATTGTCTTTTTATTCCACTGCGACCTCCACCACTCTTCCAAGGGGCATTGATATTGTCTTTTTATTCCACTGTAACCTCCACCACTCTTCCAAGGGGCATTGATACTGTCTTTTTATTCCACTGAGACTTCAACCACTCTTCCACAAGTCATTGATATTGTCTTTTTATTCCACTGTTACCTCCACGTCTCTTCCAAGGGGAATTAAAACCATCAATTTAATCCACTCTGAACTCTACAGCTCTTCCAAGGAGCATTGGTAATGTCTTTTTATTCCTTTCTAACCTCCACCACTCTTCCAAGGGGGCATTGACATTGTCTTTTCATTCCACTGCGACCTCCACCACTCTTCCAAGCGGCATTAAGACCATCTTGTTAAGCTACAGTGACCTCCACAACTCTTCCATGGGGCAATGATATTGTCTTTTATTCCACTGTAACCTCCACCACTCTTCCACGGGCATTAAAACAGTCTTGTTAAGCTACTGTGACCTCCACGTCTCTTCCAAGGGGCATTTAAACCGTGTGGTTAAACCACTCTGAACTCCACAGCTCTTCCAAGGGACATTGATATTGTCTTTTTTTTCCACTGTAACCTCCAAAACTCTTCCAAGGGGCATTGATTTTATCTTTTTATTCCACTGCGACCTTAACCACTCTTCCAATGGGCATTGATATTGTCTTTTTAAACCACTGCGACCTCCACCACTCTTCCAAGGGGCATTAAAACCGTCTTGTTAAGCTACTGTCACGTCCATGTCTATTCCATGGGGCATTGATATTGTCTTTTTATTCCACTCTAACCTCCACCACTCTTCCAAGGGGCATTGATATTGTCTTTTTATTCCACTGCAACTTCAACCTCTCTTCTAAGGGGCATTGATATTGTCTTTTTAATCCACTGCGACCTCCACCACTCTTCCATGCAGCATTAAAAGAGTCTTGTTAACCTACTGTGACCTCCACGTCTCTTCCAAGGGGCATTAAAACCGTCTGATTAAACCACTCTGAACTCCACAGCTGTTCCGAGGGGCATTGATATTGTCTTTTTATTCCACTGTAACCTCCACCACTCTTCCAAGAGGCATTGATTTTGTCTTTTTATTCCACTGCGACCTCCACCACTCTTCCAAGGGGCAATGATATTGTCTTTTTAATCAACTACCACCTCCACCACTCTTCCAAGGGGCATTAAAACGGTCTTGTTAAGCTACTGTCACGTCAAAGTCTCTTCCAAGGGGCATTAAAACCATCTGGTTAAACCACTCTGAACTCCACAGCTCTTCCAAGGGGCATTTGTATTGTCTTGTAATTTCACTCTGACCTCCACCACTCTTCCAAGGGGCAATGACATTGTCTTTTTATTCCACTGCGACCTCCACCACTCTTCCAAGGGGCATTGATATTGTCTGTTTAGTCCACTGCGCACTCCACCCCTCTCCAAGGGGCATTAAAACCATCTTGTTAAGCTACTGTGACCTCCACGTGTCTTCGAAGGGGCATTGATATTGTTTTTTTATTCCACTGTAACCTCCACCAATCTTCCAAGGGGCATTGATATTGTTTTTTAACTCCACTGCGACCTCCACCACTCTACCAGGGGGCAATAAAACCGTCTTGATAAGTTACTGTGACCACCACGTCTCTTCCAAGAGGCGTTAAAACTGTCTGGTTATTCCACTCTGAACTCCACAGCTCTTCTAAGGGGCATTATTATTGTCTTTTTATTCCACTGTAACCTCCACCACTCTTCCAAGGGACATTGATATTGTCTTTTTATTCCACTGCGACCTTCACCAGTCCTCCAAGGGGCAATAAAACCATCTTGTTAAGCTACTGTGACTTCCACGTCTCTTCCACGGGGCATTGGAATTGTCTTTTAATTCCACTGTAACATCCACCACTCGTCCAAGGGGTATTGATATTGTCTTTTTATTCCACTGCAACCTACACTATTTTTCCAAGGGGCATTGATATTGTCTTTTTAATCCACTGTGACCTCCACCACTCTTCCGAGGGGCATTAAAACCGTCTTGCTAAACTACTGTGACCTCAATGTCTCTTCCACAGGCCATTGATATTGTCTTTTTATTCCACTGAAATCTCCACCACTCATCCAAGGGGCATTGATATTGTCTTTTTATTCCAATGTAGCCTCCACCACTGTTCCAAGGGGCATTGATATTGTCTTTTTATTCCACTGTAATGTCCACAACTCTTCCAAGGGGTACTGATATTGTCGTTTTATTCCACTGCGACTTCCACCACTCTTCGAAGGGGCATTGATATTGTCTTTTTATTCCACTGCGACCTCCACCACTCTTCCATGGGACATTAAAACCATCTTGTTAAGCTACTGTGACCTCCATGTCTCTTCCACAGGGCATTGATATTGTCTTTTAATTCCACTGTAAACTCCACCTCTCTTCCAAGGGGCATTGATTTTGTCTTTTTATTCCACTGCGACCTCCACCACTCTTCCAAGGGGCATTGATATTGTCTTTTTAATCCATTGCGACCTCCACCACTCTTCCAAAGGGCATTGATATTGTCTTTTTAATCCACTGCGACCTCCACCACTCTTCCAAGGGCATTAAAACAGTCTTGTTAAGCTACTGTGACCTCCACGTCTCTTCCACGGGGCATTAAAACCATCTGGTTAACCACTCTGAACTCCACAGCTCCTCCAAGGGGCATTGATATTGTCTTATTTTTCCACTGTAACTTCCACCGCTCTTCCAAGGGGCATTGATTTTGTCTTTTTATTCCACTGCGACCTTAACCACTCTTCCAATGGGCATTGATATTGTCTTTATAATTCACTGCGACCTTAACCACTCTTCCAATGGGCATTGATATTGTCATTTTTTTCCACTGTAACCTCCACCACTCTTCCAAGGGGCATTGATATTGTCTTTTTATTCCACTGCGAATTCAACCTCTCTTCTAACAGGCATTAATATCGTCTTTTTAATCCACTGCGACCTCCACCACTCTTCCAAGGGGCATTAAAACCGTCTGGATGAACCACTCTGAACTCCACAGCTCTTCCGAGGGGCATTGATATTGTCTTTTTATTCCACTGTAACCTCCACCACTCTTCCAAGGGGCATTGATTTTGTCTTTTTATTCCACTGCGACCTCAACCACTCTTCCAAGGGGCATTGATATTGTCTTTTTAATCCACTGTGACCTCCACGTCTCTTCCGAGGGGCATTAAAACCGTCAATTTAAAAAACTCTGAACTCTACAGCTCTTCCAAGGAGCATTGGTATTGTCTTTTTATTCCACTCTAACTTACACCACTCTTCCGAGGGGCCTTGACATTGTCTTTTTTTTCCACTGCGACCTCCACCAGTCTTCCAAGCGGAATTAAGACCATCTTGTTAAGCATCAGTGACCTCCACAACTCTTCCACGGGGCGTTGATATTGTCTTTTATTCCACTGTAACCTCGACCACTCTTCCAAGGGGCATTGATATTGTCTTTTTATTCCACTGCGACCTCCACCACTCTTCCAAAGGGCATTGATATTGTCTTTTTAATCCACTGCGACCTCCACCACTCTTCCAAGGGGCATTGATATTGTCTTTTTATTCCACTCTAACCTCCACCATTCTTCCAAGGGGTATTGATATTGTCTTTTTAATGCACTGCGACCTCCACCACTATTCCAAGGGACATTAAAACCATCTGGTTAAACCACTCTGAATTCCATAGCTCTTTCATGAGGCATTGATATTATCTTTTTATTTCACTGTAACCTCCACCACTCTTTCAAGGGGCATTGATATTGTCTTTTTATTCCACTGCGACCTCCACCACTCTTCCAAGGGGCATTAAAACCGTCTAGTTAAGCTACTGTGACCTCCACGTGTCTTCCACGGGGCATTGATATTGTCTTTTTAATCCACTGTGACCTCCACCACTTTTCCAAGGGGCATTAAAACCGTCTTGTTAATCTACTTTGACCTCCACGTCTCTTCCAAGGGGCAATAAAACCATCTGGTTAAACCACTCTGAACTCCACAGCTCTTCCAAGGGGCATTGGTATTGTCTTTTTATTCCACTCTAACCTCCACCACTCTTCCAAGGGGCATTGACATTGTGTTTTTATTCCAGTGCGACCTCCATCATTCTTTCAAGGGGCATTGATATTGTCTTTTTAATCCACTGCGACCTCCACCACTTTTCCAAGGGGCATTAAAAATGTCTTTTTAAGCTACTGTGACCTCCACGTCACTTCCAATGGGCATTAAAACCGTCTGGTTAAACCACTCTGAACTCCACAGCTCTTCCAAGGGGCATTGGTATTGTCTTTTTATTCCACTCTAACCTCCACCACTCTTCCAAGGGGCATTGACATTGTCTTTTTATTCCACTGCGACCTCCACCACTCTTCCAAGAGGCACTAAAACTGTCTTGTTAAGCTACAGTGACCTCCACATCTCTTCCACTGGGCATTGATATTGACTTTAAATTCCACTCTAACCTCCACCACTCTTCCAAGGGGCATTGACATTGTCTTTTTATTCCACTGCGACCTCCACCATTCTTCCAAGGGGCATTAAAACTGCTTTGTTAAGCTACTGTAACCTCCACTTCTCTTCCAAGGGGCATTGAAACCGTCAATTTCAACGACTCTGAACTCCACAGCTCTTGCAAGAGGCATTGATATTGTCTTTTTATTCCATTGTAATCTCCAGCACTCTTCCACAGGGCATTGATATTGTCTTTTTATTCCACTGCGGCTTCCACCACTCTCCCAAGGGGCATTAAAACTGTCTTGTTAAGCTGCTGTAACCTCCATGTCTATTTCACGGGGCATTGATATTGTCTTTTTATTCCAATGTAACCTCCACCACTCTTCTAAGGGGCAGTGATATTGTGTTTTTAAACCACTGCGACCTCCACCACTCTTCCAAGAGACATTAAAACAGTCTTGATAAGCTACTGTGACCTCTACATCTCTTCTAAGGGGCAATAAAACCATCTGGTTAAACCATTCTGTACTCCACAGTTCTTCCAAGGAGCATTGATGTTGTCTTTTTATTCGACTGTAACCTCCACCACTCTTCCAAGGGGCATTGATATTGACTTTTTATTCCACTGCGACCTCCACCACTCTTCCAAGGGGCATTGATATTTTAATTTCAATCCACTGCGACCTCCACCACTCTTCCAAGTGGCATTAAAACCGTCTTGTTTAGCTACTTTGACCTCCACATCTCTTTCACTGGGCATTGATATTGTCTTTTTATTCCACTGCAACCTCCACCACTCTTCCAAGGGGCATTGATATTGTCTTTTTATTCCACTGTGACCTCCACCACTCTTCCAAGGGGCATTAATATTGTCTTTTTAATCCAGTGCCAGCGCCACCACTCTTCCTTGTGGCATAAAACCGTCATTTTAAGCTACTGTGACCTCCACGTCTCTTCCAAGGGGCATTAAAACCGTATTGTTAAACCACTCTGAACTCCACAGATCTTCCAAGGGGCATTGATATTGTCTTTTTATTCCACTGTAACCTCCAACACTCTTCCAAGGGGCATTGATATTGTCTTTCTGTTCAACTGAGACTTCCACCACTCCTTCAAGGAGCATTGACATTGTCTTTTTAAACCACTTCGACCTCCACCAATCTTCCAAGGGGCATTAAAACAGTCTTGTTAATCTACTGTGAACTCCACGTCTCTTCAAAGGGGCATTAAAGCCGTCAATTTAAACCACTCTCAACTGCGCAGCTCTTGCAAGGGCCATTGATATTGTCTTTTTATTCCACTTTAACCTCCAACACTCTTCCAAGCGGCATTGATATTGTCTTTTTATTCCACTGCGACTTCAACCACTCTTCCAAGGGGCATTAAAACAGTCTTGTTCAGCTTCTGTGACCTCCACGTCTCTTCCAAGGGGCATTAAAACTGTCTGGTTAAACCACTCTGAACTCCACAGCTCTTCCGAGGGGCATTGTTATTGTCTTTTTATTCCACTGTGACCTCCACCACTCTTCAAAGGGGCATTCATATTGTCTTTTTAATCCACTGCGACCTCCACCACTCTTCCAAGGGGCTTTAAAACGGTCTTGTTAAGCTACTGTGACGTCAAAGTCTCTTCAAAGGGGCATTAAAACCATCTGGTTAAACCACTCTGAACTCCACAGTTCTTCCAAGGGGCATTTGTATTGTCTTTTTATTCCACTGTAACCTCCAACACTCTTCCAATGTGCATTGATAATGTCTTTTTATTCAACTGAGACTTCCACCACTACTTCAAGGAGCATTGACATTGTCTTTTTAATCCATTTCGACCTCCACCACTCTTCCAAGGGGCATTAAAATAGTCTTGTTAATCTACTGTGAACTCCACGTCTCTTCAAAGGGGCATTAAAGCCGTCAATGTAAACCACTCTCAACTCCGCAGCTCTTGATATTGTCTTTTTATTCAACTGAGACTTCCACCACTCCTTCAAGGGGCATTGATATTGTCTTTTTATTCCACTTTAACCTCCACCACTCTTCCAAGGGGCATTGATATTGTCTTTTTATTCCACTGTGACTTCAACCTCTCTTCTAAGGGGCATTGATATTGTCTTTTTAATCCACTGTGACCTCCATCACTCTTCCAAGGGGCAATAAAACCGTCTGGTTAAACCATTCTGAACTCCACAGCTCTTCCAAGGGGCATTTGTATTGTCTTTTTATTCCACTCTAACCTCCACCACTCTTCCAAGGGGCATTGACATTGCCTTTTTATTCCACTGCGACCTCCACCCCTCTCCAAGGGGCATTAAAACCGTCTTGTTAAGCTACTGTGACCTCAACGTGTCTTCGAAGGGGCATTGATATTGTCTTTTTATTCCACTGTAACCTCAACCGATCTTCCAAGGGGCATTGATATTGTTTTTTTACTCCACTGCGACCTCCACCACTCTAACAGGGGGCAATTAAACCGTCTGGATAAGTTACTGTGACCACCACGTCTCTTCCAAGTGGCGCTAAAACCGTCAGGTTAAACCACTCTGAACTCAACAGATCTTCCAATGGGCATTGATATTGACTTTTTATTCCACTGCGACCTCCGTCACTCTTCCAAGGGGCAATAAAACCGCCTGGTTAAACCATTCTGAACTCCACAGCTCTTCCGAGGGGCATTGATATTGTCTTTTTAATACAATTCGACCTCCACCACTCTTCCGAGGGGCATTAAAACAGTCTTGTTAATCTGCTGTGAACCCCACGTCTCTTCCAGGGGGCATTAAAACCATCAATTTAAACCACTCTCAACTCCGCAGCTCTTGCAAAGGGCATTGATATTGTCTTTTTATTCTACTGTAACCGCCAGATCTCTTCCAAGGGGCATTAATATTGTCTTTTTATTCCACTGCGACTTCCACCTCTCTTCCAAGGGGCATTAAAACTATCTTGTTAAGCTACTGTGACATCCACGTCTCTTTCACGGGGCATTGATATTGTCTTTTTATTCCACTGTAACCTTCACCACTCTTAGAAGGGGCATTGAGATTGTCTTTTTATTCCACGGCGACCTCCACCACTCTTCCAAGGGGCATTGATATTGTCTTTTTTTTCCACTGCGACCTCCAGCACTCTTCCAAGAGGCATTGATATTGTCTTTTTAATCCACTGCGACCTCCACCACTTTTCCAAGGGGCATTAAAACCGTTTTGTTAACCTACTGTGAACTCCACGTCACTTCCAAGGGGCTTTAAAACCATCTGGTTTAACTTCTCTGAACTCCACAGCTCTTCCAAGGGGCATTGATATTGTCTTTTTATTCCACTGTCACCTCCACCACTCTTCCAAGGGGCAGTGATATTATCTTTTTATTCCACTGCGACCTCCACTACTCTTCCAAGGGGCATTGATATTGTCTTTTTATTCCACTGTGACCTCCACCACTCTTCCAAGGGGCATTTATATTGTCTTTTTAATCAACTGCGACCTCCACCACTCTTCCAATGGGCATTAAAACCTTGGTGTTAAGCTACTTTGAACACCACGTCAATTCCATGGGGCATTGATATTGTCTTTTTATTCCACTGCGCCCTACACCACTCTACCAAGGGGCATTGATATTGTCTTTTTAATCCACTGCAACCTCCACTACTCTTCCAAAGGGCATTATAACCGTCTAGTTAAGCTATTGTGACCTCTACGTCTCTTCCAAGGGGCATTAAAACCATCAAGTTAAACCACTCTGAACTCCACAGCTCTTCCAAGGGGCATTGATATTGTCTTTTTATTCCACTGCGACCTCCACCACTCTTTCAAGTGGCATTGATATTGTCTTTTTAATCAACTGCGACCTCCACCTCTCTTCCAAGGGGCATTAAAACGTCTTGTTAAGCTACTGTGACCTCCACGTCCCTTCCACGGGGCATTGATATTGTCTTTTTATTCCACTGCGACCTCCACCACTCTTCCAAGGGGCATTGATATTGTCTTTTTAATCCACTGTAACCTCCACGTCTCTTCCAAGGGGCATTAAAACCGTCAATTTAAACCACTCTGAAATCTACTGCTCTTCCAAAGAGCATTGGTGTTGTCTTTTTTTTCCACTCTAACTTCCACCACTCTTCCAAGGGTCATTGACATTGTCTTTTTATTCCTCTGCGACCTCCACCACTCTTCCAAGCGTCATTAAGACCATCTTGTTAAGCTACAGTGACCTCCACAACTCTTCCACGGGTCATTGATATTGTCTTTTTATTCCAATGTAACCTCCACCACTCTTCCAAGGGGCATTGATATTGTCTTTTTATTCCACTGCGACCTCCACCACTCTTACAAAGGGCATTGATATTGTCTTTTTAATCCACTGCGACCTCCACCACTCTTCCAAGGTCATTAAAACAGTCTTGTTAAGCTACTGTGACCTTCACGTCTCTTCGAAGGGGCATTAAAACCGTCTGATTAAACCACTCTGAACTCCACAGCTCTTCCAAGGGGCATTGATTTTGTCTTTTTATTCCACTGCGACCTTAACCACTCTTCCAATGGGCATTGATATTGTCTTTTTAATTCACTGCGACCTTAACCACTCTTCCACTGGGCATTGATATTGTCTTTTTATTCCACTATAACCTCCACCACTCTTCCAAGGGGCATTGATATTGTCTTTTAATTCCACTGTAACATCCACCACTCGTCCAAGCGGCATTGATATTGTCTTTTTATACCACTGCGACCTACACCACTCTTCCAAGGGGCATTGATATTCTCTTTTTAATCCACTGTGACCTCCACCACTCTTCCTAGGGGCATTAAAACCGTCTTGCTAAACTACTGTGACCTCAAAGTCTCTTCCACGGGCCATTGATATTGTCTTTTTATTCCACTGAAACCTCCACCACTCATCCAAAGGGCATTGATATTGTCTTTTTATTCCAATGTAACCTCCACCACTCTTCCAAGGGGAATTGATATTGTCTTAGTATTCCACTGTAACCTCAACCAATCTTCCAAGGGGCATTGATAGTGTCTTCTTATTCCACTGCGACCTCCACCACTCTTCCAAGTGGCATTAAAACAGTCTGATTAAACCACTCTGAACTCCACAGCTCTTCCAATGGGCATTGATTTTGTCTTTTTATTCCACTGCGACCTTAATCACTCTTCCAATGGACATTGATATTGTTTTTTTAATTCTCTGCGACCTTAACCACTCTTCCACTGGGCATTGATATTGTCTTTTTATTCCACTGTAACCTCCACCACTCTTCCAAGGGACATTGATATTGTCTTTTAATTCCACTGTAACATCCACCACTCGTCCAAGGGGCATTGATATTGTCTTTTTTTTCCACTGCGACCTACACCACTCTTCCAAGGGGCATTGATATTGTCTTTTTAATCCACTGTGACCTCCACCACTCTTCCAAGGGGCATTAAAACCGTCTTGCTAAACTACTGTGACCTCAAAGTCTCTTCCACGGGCCATTGATATTGGCTTTTTATTCCACTGAAACCTCCACCACTCATCCAATGGGCATTGATATTGTCTCTTTATTCCAATGTAACCTCCACCACTCTTCCAAGGGGCATTGATATTGTCTTTGTATTCCACTGTAACCTCCACCAATCTTCCAAGTGGCATTGATAGTGTCTTCTTATTCCACTGCGACCTCCACCACTCTTCCAATGGTCATTGATAATGTCTTTTTAATCCACTGCGACTTCCACCACTCTTCCAAGGGGCATTAAAACCGTGTTGTTAAGCTACTGTGACCTCCTCGTTAATACCACGGGGAACTGATATTGTCTTTTTATTCCACTGCTAACTCCATCACTCTTCCAAGTGGCATTGATATTGTCTTTTTAATCCACTGCGACCTCCACGTCTCTTCCAAGGGGCATTAAAACTGTCTGGTTAAACCACTCTAAATAACACAGTTCTTCCAAGGGGCATTGATATTGTCTTTTTATACCACTGTAAACTCCACCTCTCATCAAAGGGGCATTGATATTGTCTTTTTATTCCAATGTAACCTCCACCACTCTTCCAAGGGGCAGTGATATTTTCAATTTATTCCACTGTAATGTCCACCACTCTTCCAAGGGGCACTGATATTGTCTTTTTATTCCACTGCGACCTCCAACACTCTTCCAAGGGGCATTGATATTCTCTTTTTAATCCACTGCCACCTCCACCACTCTTCCAAGGGGCATTAAAATAGTCTTGTTAAGCTACTGTGACCTCCACTCTCTTCCACGAGGCATTGATATTGTCTTTTTATTCTACTGCGACCTCCACCACTCTTCCAAGGGGCATTAGAACCGTCTTGTTAAGCTACTGTGATCTCCACGTCTCTTACACGGGGCATTGATATTGTCTTTTTTTTCCACTGTATCCTCCACAACTCTTCTACGGGGCATTGATATTGTCTTTTTAATCCACTGTGACCTCAACCACTATTCCATGTAACTTTAAAACCGTCTTTTTAAGCTACTGTGACCTCCACGTCTCTTCCAAGGGGCATTAAAACCATATGGTTAAACCACTCTGAACTCAACAGATTTTCCAATGGGCATTGATATTGTCTTTTTATTCCACTGTAACCTCCACCACTCTTCCAAGGGGCATTGATATTGTCTTTTTATTCCACTGCGACCTCCACCACTCTTCCAAGGGGCATTGATATAGTCTTTTTAATGAACTGTGACCTTCACCACTCTTCCAAGGGGCATTAAAACCGTCTTGTTAAGCTACTATGATCTCCATGTCTCTTCCACAGGGCATTGATATTGTCTTTTTATTCCACTGTAACCTCCAATACTCTTCCAAGGGGCATTGATGTTGTCTTTTTATTCTACTGAGACTTCCACCACTACTTCAAGGAGCATTGACATTGTCTTTTTAATCCACTTCGACCTCCACCACTCTTCCAAGAGGCATTAAAACAGTCTTGTTAATCTACTATGAACTCCAAGTCTCTTCCAAGGGGCATTAAAACAGTCTTGATAAACTACTGTGACCTACACGTATCTTCCAATGGGCATTAAAACCGTCTGGTTAAACCACTCTGTACTCCACAGCTCTTCTAAGGGCATTGATATTATCTTTTTATTCGACTATAGCCTCCACCACTCTTCCAAGCGGTCATTGATATTGACTTTTTACTCCACTGCGACCTCCACCACTTTTCCAATGGGCATTGATATTGTCATTTTAATCCACTGCGACCTCCACCGCTCTTCCAAGTGGCATTAAAACCGTCTTCTTTAGCTACTGTGACCTCCACGTCCCTTCCACGGGGCATTGATATTGTATTTATATTCCACTGCGACCTACACCACTCTTCCAAGGGGCGTTGATATTGTCATTTTAATCCACTGAGAACTCCCCACTTTTCCAAGGGGCACTAAAAAAGTCTTGTTAAGCTACTGTGACCTCCACGTCTCTTTCAAGTGGCAATAAAACCGTCTGGTTAAACTACTCTGAACTCCACAGCTCTTCTAAGGGGCATTGGTATTGTCTTTTTATTCCACTCTAACCTCCACCACTCTTCCAAGGGGCATTGACATTGTCTTTTTATTCCACTGTGACCTCCACCATTCTTCCAAGGGGCACTAAAACTGTCTTGTTAAGCTATAGTGACCTCCACATCTCTTCCACGGGTCATTGATATTGTCTTTTATTCCACTGCGACCTCCATCACTCTTCCAAGAGGCATTGATATTGTCTTTTTATTCCACTGCGCCCTCCACCACTCTTCCAAGGGGCATTGATACTGTCTTTTTAATCTACTGCAGCCTCCAACACTCTTCCAAGGGGACTTAAAACCGTCTTGTTAAGCTACTATGACCTCCAAGTCTCTTCCAAGGGGCATTAAAATCGTCTGGTTAAACCGCTCTGAACTCCACAGCTCTTCCAAGGGGCATTGATATTGTCTTTTTATTCCACTGTAACCTCCACAACTCATCCAAGGGTATAGATGTTGTGTTTTTATTCCACTGCAACCTCCACCACTCTTCCAAGGGGCATTGATATAGTCTTTTTAATCCACTGCAACCTCCACCACTCTTCCAAAGAGCATTAAAACCATCTTATTAAGCCACTGTGACCTCCACGTCTCTTACAAGGGGCATTAAAACTTTCTGGTTAAACCAGAGTGAACTCCACATCTCTTCCAATTGGCATTGATATTGTCTTTTTATTCCACTGTAACCTCCACCACTCTTCCAAGGGGCATTGAAATTGTCTTTTTGTTCCACTGCGACCTCCACCACTCTTCCAAGGAACATTGATATTGTCTTTTTATTCCACTGCGACCTCCACTACTCGTCCAAGGGTCATTGATATTGTCTTTTTATTCCACTGTAGCCTCCACCATTCTTCCAAGGGGCATTGATATTGTCTTTTTAATCCACTGCGACCTCCACCACTCTTCCAAAGGGCATTAAAACCATCTAGTTAAACCACTCTGAACTCCACAGCTCTTCCAAAGGGCATTGATATTGTATTTTTATTCCACTGCGACCTCCACCACTCTTCCAAGGGGCATTAAAACCAACTTGTTAATCTACTGTAACCTCCACATCTCTTACACGGGGCATTGATATTGTCTTTTTATTCCACTGTAACCTCCACCACTCTTTCAATGGGCATCGATATTGTCTTTTTATTCCACTTCGACCTCCACCATTGTTCCAAGGGGCATTGATATTGTCTTTTTAATCCACTGCGACCTCCACCACTCTTACAAGGGGCGTTAAAACCAACTTATTAGGCCACTGTGACCTCCACGTCTCTTCCAAGGAGCATTAAAACTTTCTGGTTAAACCACAGTGAACTCCACATCTCTTCCAATTGGCATTGATATTGTCTTTTTATTCCACTGTACCCTCCACCAATCTTCCAAGGGGCATTTAAATGGTCTTTTTATTCCACTGCGACCTCCACCACTCTTCCAAGGGGCATTGATATTGTCTTTTTATTCCACTGCGACCTCCACCACTCTTCCAATGGGCATTAAAACCAACTTGTTAAGCTACTGTAACCTCCACATCTCTTACATGGGTCATTGATATTGTCTTTTTATTCCACTGTAACCTCCACCACTCTTTCAATGGGCATTGATATTGTCTTTTTATTCCACTGTGACGTCCACCATTGTTCCAAGGGACATTGATATTGTCTTTTTAATCCACTGCGACCTCCACCGCTCTTCCAAGGGGCATTAAAACCATTTTGTTCAGGTAGTGTGACCTCCAGGTCTCTTCCTAATTGCATTAAAACCGTCAATTTAAACCACTATGAACTCCACAGCTCTTGCAAGGGGCATTGATATTGCCTTTTTATTCCACTGTAACCTCCAGCACTTTTCCAAGGGGCATTGATATTGCCTTTTTATTACACTGCGACTTTCACCTCTCTTCCAAGGTGCATTAAAACCGTCTTGTTAAGCTACTGTGACCTCCACGTCTTTTTCACGGGGTATTGATATTGTCTTTTTATTCCACTGTAACCTCCAACACTCTACCAAGGAGCATTGATATTGTCTTTTTATTCCACTTGGACCTCCACAACTCTTCCAAGGGGCATTGATATTGTCTTTTTAATCCACTGCGACTTTCACTACTTTTCCAAGGGGCATTAAAATCGTCTTGTTAAGCTACTGTGACCTCCACGTCTCTACCAAGGGGCATTAAAACCGTCAATTTAAACCACTCTGAACTCCACAGCTCTTGCAAGGGGCATTGATATTGTATTTTTATTCCACTGTAACCTCCAGCACTCTTCCAAGGGGCATTGTTATTGTCTTTTTATTCCACTGCGACTTCCACCTCTCTTCCAAGGGGCATTAAAACTGTCTACTTAAGCTACTGTGACCTCCACGTCTCTTTCCCGGGGCATTAAAGCCGTCTTTTTAAATCGCTCTGAACTCCACAGCTCTTCCAAGGGGCATTGATATTGTCTTTTTATTCCACTGCGACTTCCACCTCTCTTCCAAGGGGCATTAAAACCGTCTACTTAAACTACTGTGACCTCCACGTCTCTTTCCCGGGGCATTAAAGCCGTCTGGTTAAATCGCTCTGAACTCCACAGCTCTTCCAAGGGGCAATGATATTGTCTTTTTATTCCACTGTAACCTCCACCACTCTTCCATGGGGCATTGATATTGTCTTTTTACTCCACTGCGACCTTCATCTCTCTTCCAAGGGGCATTAAAACCTTCTTGTTAAGCTACTGTGACCTCCACGTCTCTTCCAAGGGGAATTAAAACCTTCTGGTTAAACCACTGTGAACTCCACATCTCTACAAATATGCATTGATATTGTCTTTTTCTTCCACTGTAACCTCCACCACTCTTCCAAGGGGCATTGATATTGTATTTTTATTCCACTGCGACCTCCACCACTCCTCCAAGGGGCATTGAAATTGTCTTTTTATTACACTGCGACCTCCAACACTCTTCCAACGGTCATTGATATTATCTTTTTATTCCACTGCGACCTGAACCACTCTTCCAAGGGGCATTGATATTGTCTTTTTATTCCACTGTAACCTCCACCACTCTTCCTAGGGGCATTGATATTGTCTTTTTAATCCTCTGCGACCTCCACCACTCTTCCAAGGGGCATTAAAACCATTTTGTTAAGGTAGTGTGACCTCCAGGTCTCTTCCTAATGGCATTAAAACCGTCAATTTAAACCACTCTGAGCTTCACAGCTCTTGCAAGGGGCATTGATATTGTCTTTTTATTCCACTGTAACCTCCAACACTCTACCAAGGGGCATTGATATTGTCTTTTTATTCCACTTGGACCTCCACAACTCTTCCAAGGGGCATTGATATTGTCATTTTAATCCTCTGCGACTTCCACTACTTTTCCAAAGGGCATTAAAACCGTCTTGTTAAGCTACTGTGACCTCCACGTCTCTTCCAAGGGGCATTAAAACCGTCAATTTAAACCACTCTGAACTCCACAGCTCTTGCAAGGGGCATTGATATTGTATTTTTATTCCACTGTAACCTCCAGCACTCTTCCAAGGGGCATTGTTATTGTCTTTTTATTCCACTGCGACTTCCACCTCTCTTCCAAGGGGCATTAAAACCGTCTACTTAAGCTACTGTGACCTCCACGTCTCTTTCCCGGGGCATTAAAGCCGTCTGGTTAAATCGCTCTGAACTCCACAGCTCTTCCAAGGGGCATTGATATTGTCTTTTTATTCCACTGCGACTTCCACCTCTCTTCCAAGGGGCATTAAAACTGTCTACTTAAGCTACTGTGACCTCCACGTCTCTTTCCCGGGGCATTAAAGCCGTCTGGTTAAATCGCTCTGAACTTCACAGCTCTTCCAAGGGGCATTGATATTGTCTTTTTATTCCACTGTAACCTCCACCACTCTTCCAAGGGGCATTGATATTGTCTTTTTACTCCACTGCGACCTACATCTCTCTTCCGAGGGGCATTAAAACCTTCTTGTTAAGCTACTGTGACCTCCACGTCTTTTCCAAGGGGAATTAAAACCTTCTGGTTAAACCACTGTGAACTCCACATCTCTACAAATATGCATTGATATTGTCTTTTTCTTCCACTGTAACCTCCACCACTCTTCCAAGGGGCATTGATATTGTATTTTTATTCCACTGCGATCTCCACCACTCCTCCAAGGGGCATTGAAATTGTCTTTTTATTACACTGCGACCTCCAACAATCTTCCAACGGTCATTGATATTGTCTTTTTATTCCAGTGCGACCTCCACCACTCTTCCAAGGGGAATTGATATTGCCTTTTTATTTCACTGTAACCTCCACCACTCTTCCTAGGGGCATTGATATTGTCTTTTTAATTCTCTGCGACCTCCACCACTCTTCCAAGGGGCATTAAAACCATTTTGTTAAGGTAGTGTGACCTCCAGGTCTCTTCCTAATGGCATTAAAACCGTCAATTTAAACCACTCTGAGCTTCACAGCTCTTGCAAGGGGCATTGATATTGTCTTTTTATTCCACTGTAACCTCCAGCACTTTTCCAAGGGGCATTGATATTGCCTTTTTATTCCACTGCGACTTCCACATCTCTTCCAAGGCGCATTAAAACCGTCTTGTTAATCTACTGTGACCTCCACGTCTTTTTCATGGGGTATTGATATTGTCTTTTTATTCCACTGTAACCTCCAACACTCTTCCAAGGGGCATTGATATTGTCTTTTTATTCCACTGGGACCTCCACAACTCTTCCAAGGGGCATTGATATGGTCTTTTTATTCCACTGCGACTTCCACCACTTTTCCAAGGGGCAGTAAAACCGTCTTGTTAAGCTACTGTGACTTCCACGTCTCTTCCAAGGGGCATTGAAACCGTCAATTTAAACCACTCTGAACTCCACAGCTCTTGCAAGGGGCATTGATATTGTATTTTTATTCCACTGTAACCTCCAGCACTCTTCCAAGGGGCATTGTTATTGTCTTTTTATTCCACTGCGACTTCCACCTCTCTTCCAAGGGGCATTAAAACCGTCTACTTAAGCTACTGTGACCTCCACGTCTCTTTCCCGGGGCATTAAAGCTGTCTGGTTAAATCGCTCTGAACTCCACAGCTCTTCCAAGGGGCATTGATATTGTCTTTTTATTCCACTGTAACCTCCACCACTCTTACAAGGGGCATTGATATTGTCTTTTTACTCCACTGCAACCTACATCTCTCTTCCAAGGGGCATTAAAACCTTCTTGTTAAGCTACTGTGACCTTCACGTCTCTTCCAAGGGGAATTAAAACATTCTGGTTAAACCACTGTGAACTCCACATCTCTACCAATATGCATTGATATTGCCTTTTTCTTCCACTGTAATCTCAACCACTCTTCCAAGGGGCATTGATATTGTATTTTTATTCCACTGCGACCTCCACCACTCTTCCAAGGGGCATTGAAATTGTCTTTTTATTACACTGCGACCTCCAACACTCTTCCAACGGTCATTGATATTGTCTTTTTATTCCACTGTAGCCTCCACCACTCTTCCAAGGGGCATTGATATTTACTTTTTAATCCACTGAGACCTCCACCACTGTTCCAAAGGGAATTAAAACCGTCTTGTTAAGATATTGTGTTCTCCACATCTCTTCCAGGGGCATTGATATTGTCTTTTTATTTAATTGTATCCTTCACCACTATTCCATGGGGCATTGATATTGTCTTTTTATTCCACTGTAAACTCCACAACTCTTCCAAGGGGCATTAAAACTTTCTTGTTAAGCTACTGTGACCTCCACGTCTCTTCCAAGGGGAATTAAAACCTTCTGGTTAAACCACTGTGAACTCCACATCTCTACCAATATGCATTGATATTGTCTTTTTCTTCCACTGTAATCTCAACCACTCTTCCATGGGGCATTGATATTGTATTTTTATTCCACTGCGACCTCCACCACTCTTTCAAGGGGCATTGAAATTGTCTTTTTATTACACTGCGACCTCCAACACTCTTCCAACGGTCATTGATATTGTCTTTTTATTCCACTGTAGCCTCCACCACTCTTCCAAGGGGCATTGATATTGTCTTTTTAATCCACTGAGACTTCCACCACTGTTCCAAAGGGCATTAAAACCATCTTGTTAAGATATTGTGTTCTCCACATCTCTTCCAGGGGCATTGATATTGTCTTTTTATTTAATTGTATCCTTCACCACTATTCCAAGTGGCATTGATATTGTCTTTTTATTCCACTGTAAACTCCACAACTCTTCCAAGGGGCATTGATATTGTCATTTTATTCCACTGTAACCTCCACCACTCTTTAAAGGGGCATTGATATTGTCTTTTTATTCCACTGCAACCTCCATCACTCTTTTAAGGGGCATTGATATTGTCTTTTTAATCCACTGCGACCTCCACCACTCTTCCAAGGGTTATTAAAACCATCTTGTTAAGCTACTGTGACCTCCAAGTCTTTTCCATGGGGCATTGATATTGTCTTTTTATTCCACTGTGACCTCCACCACTCTTACAAAGGGCATTAAAACAGTCTTGTTAAGCCACTATTGTTAGAACCTTGCTGTTAGGTTTTTTTTCCTTTGCTGGTCTCATGACCTTGTTGGCCTATTTAATCTTGCTCCGCCCTTCTGGCTTTGCTGGACTTCATTGTATATCTACTTTCTAGCTAGCCTGTGCTCTGTATCTAACTCTGTTAGTTTGCTTGGTCTACGGACCTCTATGTTCTATCTATTTTGTTTGTTCGTCTGTCTGCTACTATTTCTGTTAGGAGGTGTCCCATATTCCTCCCAGTCCTTAGTACTTGTAGGGATTCCCTCCCCACATCTATAGGTCTCCGTACAGACTAGATTAGGACTTTAGCAGGTCTGATCGCAGGATCAGGTTCCCTGTTACATCGTAGGGATTCAGCTGAGTCCTATAGTAGGGACAGATCTCCTCTCTTTCCTTAGCTTTGGTAGCAGAACATAACAGTAAGTCCAGCCTGCAAATTCTCTAAGGAAAGATTTTTCTGTTCCATCATGGTGTCGGTTCAGGATTTGGCTAAACACCTGCAGGGACTCTCTCTCGAAGTGGCCGAGCTCCGTCAGCACGTGAGTAACTGTCCTGGAGCATATTTCTTGGAGCCTAAGGTATGTTTGCCGGATTTATTTTTTGGTGAACATCGAGAATTTTTTTCATTTAAAAATGCTTGCTTATTGTATTTCGTTTGAGACCCAAGTCCTCTGGGGATGAATCCCAGCGCGTAGGGTTCATAATGTCACTTTTGCGCAAAGAGCCTCAGGAGTGGGCCTTTTCTTTGCAACCTAGTGATACATGCTTCAGATCAGTGGATAGTTTTTTTTCTGCTTTAGGACTATTATATGATGATCCTGACCGTGTGGCATCAGCTGAGACTGAGTTGAGACGTTTAAAACAAGGATCAGGTAATGTGGAAAAATATTGTACTCATTTTCGTCGTTGGTCCACTCAAACAGGGTGGAACGATTCTGCTCTGAAAAGTCTATTTCTTGCTGGGCTCAGTGAAAGGGTTAAAGACCTGCTAATTGCTTATCCTACACCTGAAGATTTGCAACAGGCTATGCAATTAGCTATACGGGTGGATAGAAGACTGCGTGCAAGGGTTAATGAGAGCAAATCCTCTGCTATGTCAGTTTCTGGTTATGATAATGTGTGTACTAACAGTGGTGAACCGATGGAGATTGGATCGGTGGGACCTCGCTCTCAAGAAAAAGACCGTCGTTTTTCGGAAGGCTTGTGTTTCTATTGCGGAAAATCTGGTCATTTGATTAAAGGCTGTGAGCTTCGTATGAAGAAAGAAAAAAAAAATGGTCAGTCATGCCCGTATTGCCTGTTTAAATTCCAAGGGTATATTTTTAGCTGCTTCCACGATTGCTCAGGAAAAATTAATGGAGTTTCGGGTGTTTGTTGATTGCGGGTCTACACTGAATGTAATTGATGGGGGATTCGTGGAAAAACTCAATTTAAAACCTGAACCTTTATCATCCCCCATTGCTGTGGTTTCTGTGGATGGCTCCCCTTTGAAGAATATTGCTCTCAAGGTCAGTGAATTTCCTCTCACTATTAATGGTGTTCACCATGAGAAATTGGATTTGGTAGTGTTGAATAACTTGCCTTCTCCAGTAATATTGGGTTTGCCCTGGTTAAAATTTCGCAATCCTGTACTGGATTGGTCTACCAGTGAAATTAAATCCTGGAGCCATAAATGTTATGACAAGTGTTGTAACGGGCGTATTGCAGCTTTGGATAGGGGAGAATTGCCTGTTCCTATTCAGGATTTTTGGAGAGTTTTTTCTGAGAAGGAATCGCAGGTTTTGCCTCCCCATAGAGACTATGATTGTTCTATTGAATTTGTCCCTGGAGCGACTCTTCCTAAAAGTCGTTTATTTAACCTTACTATTCCTGAGAGGAAGGCTTTGGAGGAATACATACAGACAAGTTTGGCCGCCGGTCACATTAGGCCCTCTAAGTCTCCTGTGGCGGTTGGATTTTTTTTTGTAAAAAAGAAGGACGGTGGTTTACGTCCTTGTCTGGATTTTCGTGAGATTAACAAAATTACTGTACGCAATCCTTACCCACTGCCATTGATTCCTGATCTGTTTAACCAGTTGATGGGGGCCAAGTGGTTCTCTAAAATTGACCTTAATGGGGCATACAATCTGTTGCGCATGAAGGAGGGTGACGAATGGAAGACTGCTTTTAACACTCCTGTGGGTCATTTTGAGAATCTGGTGATGCCTTTTGGTCTTACCAATGCTCCTGCATTTTTTCAGAATCTTATTAATGACATCCTTGGGCCTTTGATCGGCAAAAATGTGGTTGTGTATTTGGATGACATTTTGATTTATTCGCCGGATCTGGAGTCTCATTGGCGGAGCGTACGTGAGGTATTACAGTTATTAATGGACAATTCGCTTTTTGCTAAGCTGGAGAAATGTGAATTCGCTGTACAGAGAATTAGTTTTTTGGGTTACATTATCTCCATCGAAGGTTTTGAGATGGATCCGGTTAAAGTTCAAGCTATACAGGAATGGCCTAGGCCTATTGGTTTGAAATCGATACAGAGGTTTTTAGGTTTCGCCAATTATTACAGAAAATTCATAAAAAATTTTTCTAGTATTGTCAAACCTCTGACCGATCTCACCAGGAAAGGTGCTGATGCGGTTCAGTGGTCTTCTGAGGCCATTGAAGCTTTTGTGTATCTCAAGGAGAGGTTCACCTCTGCTCCCATCCTTATGCAGCCTGACGTGACTAAGCCGTTTTTGGTTGAGGTTGATGCTTCTTCTGTGGGGGTTGGAGCAGTATTGTCTCAGGATAACGGGGATGGATTACATCCCTGTGCCTTTTTTTCAAAAAATTTTTCGGAGACTGAATTGAATTACGATATTGGTAATCGGGAATTATTGGCTATTAAACTCGCATTTGAACACTGGCGCCACTTCTTGGAAGGTGCGGAATTTCCCGTTCAGGTTCTTACGGATCATAAAAATCTGATATATCTTGATGCTGCCAAGCGCCTGAATGCCCGTCAGGCTAGGTGGGCACTGTTTTTCTCGCGGTTTAATTTCTCCGTTACTTACATCCCTGGTACTAAGAATGTTAAGGCGGATGCCTTGTCTCGCAGTTTTTCTCCCATAGTCGGTGCTGAGAAAGAGGAAAACATTTTACAAGAAGGTGTTGTGATAGCTGCTTTGGACTCCGTTTTGGAAAATGAGATTCTTAAAGCACAGGAGAATGCCCCTTCTAACACTCCTCATGGGAGGTTGTTTGTGCCTGGGACCTTTAGGAGAGATTTGTTTGTTGAGTGTCACGAATCTCGGTTGGCAGGTCATCCCGGAATCTCTGAGACCAAGAGACTGGTGGGTCGCAGTTTTTGGTGGCCTGGATGGCAGAAGGAAGTCATTAAGTGGGTGCGCCAATGTACTATATGTGCTAGATCTAAGTCCTCACATACTCCTGCTGCGGGGTTGCTTTGTCCTTTGGAGGTCCCCAGTGCTCCTTGGACACATTTGGCTATGGACTTTATAACTGACCTTCCCCCCTCTGAGGGTTTTACTGTCATCTGGGTGGTCGTGGACCGTTTTAGCAAGATGTGTCACTTGGTTCCCTTCGTCAAACTGCCCTGCGCTAAAACTCTCGCTAAGGCCTTTGTCAAGGAAATTGTCAGACTTCATGGCGTTCCTACTGACATTGTTTCTGATAGGGGTCCTCAGTTCGTGGCTCGTTTTTGGCGTGCCTTTTGTGACAGGTTGGGAATTCATTTGTCGTTTTCGTCCGGATATCATCCTGAATCTAATGGCCAGACAGAAAGGAAAAACCAGGATGTTGAGCAGTTCTTGCGTTGTTTTGTGGCAGACAATCAAGAGGGGTGGTCTGAGTTTCTGCCACTTGCGGAATTTGCTCTGAACAATCATACATCTTCTTCTGCTGGTTGTTCGCCTTTTTTTTGTTGTTCTGGGAGACATCCGTCGTTTGGGTCGTTCTCCAAGTTGGGATCTGCCGTGCCTGAGGAGGAGAATTTTTCCGGTGATTTGGAAAGAGTTTGGACGGATGTGCGTGATAATCTTCAGGAGGCCAACAGAAAATCTAAAGACTACTTTGATAGGAAACGACAGGAGGTTTTGTTCGCTGTTGGTGACATGGTTTGGTTGTCCTCTAGGAATCTGCGGTTGAGGATTCCTTCTAAGAAATTGGGTCCCAAGTTTGTAGGGCCCTTTAAGGTGCTTCAGGTTGTCAACCAATCTGCTGTTAGGTTGGAGGTTCCTACCTCCTGGAGAATTAATCCGGTATTTCATGTCTCTCTGTTAAAAAAAGCTGTTGTGTCGAATGGTGACGCCTCTGCCTCTGTTCCTCCGGTGGTGGAGGACGGGGAATATGAAATTTCTCGCATCCTTGACTCTAGACGGTATAGAGGTAGTTTGCAGTATCTTGTGGCCTGGAAAGGTTTCGGACCCGAGGATAACTCTTGGGTGAGGTCAGATGATGTTTCCGCGTCCAGACTTATCACAGCGTTTCACAGGAGATTTCCTGATAAGCCTGGTCCTAGGGGATCCGGAGGATCCTCTTAGAAGGGGGGGTACTGTTAGAACCTTGCTGTTAGGTTTTTTTTCCTTTGCTGGTCTCATGACCTTGTTGGCCTATTTAATCTTGCTCCGCCCTTCTGGCTTTGCTGGACTTCATTGTATATCTACTTTCTAGCTAGCCTGTGCTCTGTATCTAACTCTGTTAGTTTGCTTGGTCTACGGACCTCTATGTTCTATCTATTTTGTTTGTTCGTCTGTCTGCTACTATTTCTGTTAGGAGGTGTCCCATATTCGTCCCAGTCCTTAGTACTTGTAGGGATTCCCTCCCCACATCTATAGGTCTCCGTACAGACTAGATTAGGACTTTAGCAGGTCTGATCGCAGGATCAGGTTCCCTGTTACATCGTAGGGATTCAGCTGAGTCCTATAGTAGGGACAGATCTCCTCTCTTTCCTTAGCTTTGGTAGCAGAACATAACAACTATGACTTCCACATCTCTTCCAAGGGTCATGAAAACCGTCTGGTTAAACCACTCTGAACTCCACAGCTCTTCCAAAGGGCATTGATATTGTCTTTTTATTCCACTGCAGCCTCCACCACTCATCCAAGGCTATTGATATTGTCTTTTTGATCCACTGCGACCTCCACCACTCTTCCAAGGGACATTGATATTGTCTTTTTACTCCACTGCGACCTACATCTCTCTTCCAAGGGACATTAAAACCTTCTTGTTAAGCTACTGTGACCTCCACGTCTCTTCCAAGGGGAGTTAAAACCTTTTGGTTAAACCACTGTGAACTCCACATCTCTACCAATATGCATTGATATTGTCTTTTTCTTCCACTGTAACCTCCACCACTCTTCCAAGGGACATTGATATTGTATTTTTATTCCACTGCGACCTCCACCACTCTTCCAAGGGGCATTGAAATTGTCTTTTTATTACACTGCGACCTCCAACACTCTTGCAAGGGTCATTGATATTGTCTTTTTATTCCACTGTAGCCTCCACCACTCTTCCAAGGGGCATTGATATTGTCTTTTTAATCCACTGAGACCTCCACCACTGTTCCAAGGGGCATTAAAACCGTCTTGTTAAGATATTGTGTTCTCCACATCTCTTCCAGGGGCATTGATATTGTCTTTTTATTTAATTGTATCCTTCACCACTATTCCAAGGGGCATTGATATTGTCTTTTTATTCCACTGTAAACTCCACAACTCTTCTAAGGGGCATTGATATTGTCATTTTATTCCACTGTAACCTCCACCACTCTTCCAAGGGGCATTTGTATTGTCTTTTTATTCCACTGTAACCTCCACCACTCTTTCAAGGGGCATTGATATTGTCTTTTTATTCCACTGCAACCTCCATCACTCTTTTAAGGGGCATTGATATTGTCTTTTTCATCCACTGCGACCTCCACCACTCTTCCAAGGGTTATTAAAACCGTCTTGTTAAGCTACTGTGACCTCCAAGTCTTTTCCATGGGGCATTGATATTGTCTTTTTATTCCACTGCGACCTCCACCACTCTTCCAAAGGGCATTGCTATTGTCTTTTTATTCCACTGTGACCTCCACTACTCTTACAAAGGGCATTAAAACAGTCTTGTTAAGCAACTGTGACTTCCACATCTCTTCCAAGGGTCATTAAAACCGTATGGTTAAACCACTCTGAACTCCACAGCTCTTCCAAAGGGCATTGATATTGTCTTTTTATTCCACTGCAGCCTCCACCACGCATCCAAGTGTGTTTATATTGTCTTTTTGCTCCACTGCGACCTCCACCACTCTTCCAAGGGACATTAAAACAGTCTTGTTAAGCTACTGTGACCTCCACATCTCTTCCACGTGGCATTGATATCGTCTTTTTATTCCACTGTAACCTCCAATACTCTTTCAAGGGGCATGGATATTGTCTTTTTATTCCACTGCGACCTCCACCACTCTTCCAAGGGGCATTGATATAGTCTTTTTAATCCACTGCAACCTCCACCACTCTTCCAAAGAGCATTAAAACCAACGTATTAAACCACTGTGACCTCCACGTCTCTTCCAAGGGGCATTAAAACTTTCTGGTTAAACCACAGTGAACTCCACATCTCTTCCAATTTGTATTGATATTGTCTTTTTATTCCACTGTAACCTCCACCACTCTTCCAAGGGGCATTCAAATGGTCTTTTTGTTCCACTGCAACCTCCACCACTCTTCCAAGGAACATTGATATTGTCGTTTTATTCCACTGCGACCTCCACTACTCATCCAAGGGTCATTGATATTGTCTTTTCATTCCACTGTAGCCTCCACCATTCTTCCAAGGGGCATTGATATTGTCTTTTTAATCCACTGCGACCTCCACTACTCTTCCAAAGGGCATTAAAACCATCTGGTTCAACCACTCTGAACTCCACAGCTTTTCCAAAGGGCATTGATATTGTCTTTTTAATCCACTGCGACCTCCACCACTCTTCCAAGGGGCATTAAAACAACTTGTTAAGCTACTGTGACCTCCACATCTCTTCCACGGGGCATTGATATTGTCTTTTTAATCCACTGTAACCTCCACCACTTTTTCGATGTGCATTGATATTGTCTTTTTATTCCAAAGCGACCTCCACCATTATTCCAAGGGGCATTGATATTGTCTTTTTAATCCACTGCGACCTCCACCACTCTTCCAAAGGGCATTAAAACCATCTTTTTAAGCTATTGTGACCACCACATCTCTTCCACGGGGCATTGATATTCTCTTTTTATTCCACTGTAACCTCCAACACTCTTCCAAGGGGCATGGATATTGTCTTTTTATTCAACTGCGACCTCCACCACTCTTCCAAGGGGCATTGATATTGTCTTTTTAATCCACTGCAACCTCCACCACTCTTCCAAAGAGCATTAAAACCATCTTATTAAGCCACTGTGACCTCCACGTCTCTTCCAAGGGGCATTAAAACTTTGTGGTTAAACCACAGTGAACTCCACATCTCTTCCAATTGGCATTGAAATGGTCTTTTTATTCCACTGCGACCTCCAGCACTCTTCCAAGGGGCATTGATATTGTCTTTTTATTCCACTGCGACCTCCATTACTCGTCCAAGGGTCATTGATATTGTCTTTTTATTTCACTGTAGCCTCCACCACTCTTTCAAGGGGCATTGATATAATCTTTTAATCCACTGCGACCTCCACCACTCTTCCAAGGGGCATTAAAACCATCTGGTTAAACCACTCTGAACTCCACAGCTCTTCCAAAAGGCATTGATATTGTCTTTTTATTCTACTGCGACCTCCACCGCTGTCACGGGTGTGTCGCCACGAAGATCGTCACGAGTACACAGCCTGACTTCTCGCAGCTGACTTGTTGGTGCTTTGTGTTTTTCGGCAGTGAGGAAGTTAATTCTCTCTCTCTCTCTCTGTGCTAGACGAGGTCCAGCCTCGCCCAGCTGCAATCAATGCTGCTGTAGTGAGACTCCTTCATATGCCTGCTGGTCTGTTTGGGAAGCGTCGGTGAAAGCATTTCATTCTGACTAACAGAGCGGATCGTGGTGTTTGGAGTTTCTGAGATAAGTGAATTTGGAGTGTTCTTTCCCTTCCTCGCTTTATCATTTATCTCCTTTCCCGTTGTTGTTCCCTCTGTTGTAGTTGTGTAGTTGTTGTATGCAAGGTGGTTTTGGTTTTTCCCTTGTACTGTCTCGTTCATCTAAGTACTGTGTGTGGGCATATTATTACTTGTCCCCTTTTGTTGTGATCGGGGTCCTTCTCAGGACTAGATTACTTAGGTGCAGGGATCCTCAGGAGGTAGGGGTTACGCTGGCGGCCTGGACCTCTGTACCTTTAACAGTACCTCCAGGTTGAGGGATTAGTCAGGGCCCCAGCTTAGGGTCAGCTTAGGCCCCCTACCTCCAGTATACAGAGACAGCGTGACAACCGCTCTTCCAAGGGGCATTAAAACCAACTTGTTAAGCTACTGTGACCTCCACATCTCTTACACGGGGCATTGATATTGTCTTTTTATTTTTATTCCACTGTAACCTCCACCACTCTTTCAATGGGCATTGATATTGTCTTTTTATTCCACTGTGACCTCCACAATTGTTCCAAAGGACATTGATATTGTCTTTTTAATCCACTGCGACCGCCACCACTCTTCCAAGGGGCATTAAAACCGTCTTTATAAGCTATTGTGACCTCCACATCTCTTCCACGGTGCATTGATATTGTCTTTTTATTCTACTGTAACCTCCACCACTCTGGTGCATTGATATTGTCTTTTTATTCCACTGCGACCTCCACCACTCTTCCAAGGGGCATTGATATTGTCTTTTTAATCCTCTGCGACCTCCACCACTCTTCCAAGGGGCATTAAAACCATTTTGTTAAGGTAGTGTGACGTCCAGGTCTCTTCCTAAGGGCATTAAAACCGTCAATTTAAACCACTCTGAACTCCACAGCTCTTGCAAGGGGCATTGATATTGTCTTTTTATTCCACTGTAGCCTCCACCACTCTTCCAAGGGGCATTGATATTGTCTTTTTAATCCACTGAGACCTCCACCACCCTTCCAAGGGGCATTAAAACCGTCTTGTTAAGATATTGTGATCTCCACATCTCTTCCTCGGGGCATTGATATTGTCTTTTTATTCCACTGTAACCTCCACCACTAGTCCAAGGGGCATTTATTTTGTCTTTTTATTCCACTACGACTTCCACCTCTCTTGCAATGGGCATTTAAACCGTCTTGTTAAGCTACTGTGAACTCCACGTCGCTTTCACTCGGCATTGATATTGTCATTTTTTTCCACTGTAACTTCCACCACTCTTCCAAGGGGCATTGATATAGTCTTTTTATTCCTCTGGGACCTCCACCACTTTTCCAAGGGGCATTGATATTGTCTTTTTATTCCACTGCGACCTTCACCACTGTTCCAAGGAACATTAAAACTGTCTTGTTAAGCTACAGTGACCTACAATTCTGTTCCACGGGGCATTGATATTGTCTTTTTATTCCACACCGACCTCCACCACTCTTCAAAGGGGCATTGATATTGTCTTTTTAATCCACTGTGACCTCCACCACTCCTCCAAGCGGCATTAAAACCGTCTTGTTAAGCTATTGTGACCTCCACATCTCTTCCACGGGTCATTGATAATGTCTTTTTATTCCACTGTGACCTGCACCACTGTTCCAAGGGACATTAAAACTGTCTTGTTAAGCTACAGTGACCTCCAATTCTCTTCCATGGGGCATTGATATTGTCTTTTTATTACACACCGACCTCCACCACTCTTCAAAGGGGCATTGATATTGTCTTTTTAATCCACTGTGACCTCCACCACTCTTCTAAGGGGCATTAAAACTGTCTTGATAAACTATTGTGACCTCAACATCTCTTACACGGGGCATTGATATTGTCGTTTTATTCAACTGTAACCTCCACCACTCCTCTACGGGGCATTGATATTGTCTTTTTATTCCACTGCAACCTCCACCAGTCTTCCAATGGGCACTGATATTGTCTTTTTAAGCCACTGCGACCTCCAGCTCTCTTCCAAGGGGCATTAAAACTGTCTTATTAAGCTATTGTGACCTCGACATCTCTTCCACTGGGCATTGATATTGTCTTTTTATTCCACTGTAACCTCCACCACTCTTCTAAGGGTCATTGATATTGTCTTTTTATTCCACTGCGACCTCCACCACTCTTCCAAGGGGCATTGATATTGTCTTTTTAATCCACTGTGACCTCCACCACTCCTCCAAGGGGCATAAAACCGTCTTCCTAAGCTATTGTGACCTCCACATCTGTTCTATGGGGCATTGATATTGTCTTTTTATTCCACTGCGACCTCCACCACTGTTCCAAGGGACATTAAAACTGTCTTGTTAAGCTACAGTGACCTCCAATTCTCTTCCATGTTGCATTGATATTGTCTTTTTATTCCACACCGACCTCCACCACTCTTCAAAAGGGCATTGATATTGTCTTTTTAATCCACTGTGACTTCCATCACTCTTCCAAGGGGCATTAAAACCGTCTTGTTAAGCTATTGTGACCTTCAAATCTCTTCCACGGGGCATTGATATTGTCTTTTTATTCCACTGCGACCTCCACCACTGTTCCAAGGGACATTAAAACTGTCTTGTTAAGCTACAGTGACCTCCAATTCTCTTCCATGGTGCATTGATATTGTCTTTTTATTCCACTGTAACCTCCACCACTCTTCTAAAGGTCATTGATATTGTCTTTTTATTCCACTGCGACATCCACCACTCTTCCAAGGGGCATTTCTATTGTTTTTTTAATACACTATGACCTCCACCACTCATGCAACGGGCATTAAAACCGTCTTGTTAAGCTATTGTGACCTGCACATCTCTTCCACGGGGCATTGATATTGTCTTTTTATTCCACTGTAACCTCTACCACTTTTCCATGGGGCATTGATATTGTCTTTTTTTTCCACTGCGACCTCCACCACTCTTCCAAGTGGCATTAATATTGTTTTTTTAATCCACTGCGACCTCCATCACTCTTCCAAGGGGCACTAAAACCATCTTGTTAAGTTACTGTGACCTCCACGTCTCTTCCAAGGGGCAATAAAACCATCTGGTTAAACCTCTTTGAAATCCACAGTTCTTCCAAGTGGCATTGATATTGTCTTTTTATTCCAATGTAACCTGCACCACTCTTCCAATGGGCACTGATATTGTCTTTTTAATCCACTGCGACCTACAGCACTCTTCAAAGCGGCATTGATATTGCCTTTTTATTCCACTCCGACTACCACCTCTCTTCCAAGGGGAATTAAAACCGTCTTGCTAAGCTACTGTGACCTCCACTTCTCTTTCAAGGGGCACTGATATTGTCTTTTTATTCCACTCCGACTACCACCTCTCTTCCAAGGGGAATTAAAACCGTCTTGCTAAGCTACTGTGACATCCACGTCTCTTCAATGGGCATTGAAACTGTCTGGTTTAACCACTCTGAACTCCACGGCTCTTCCAAGACACAATGATATTGTCTTTTTATTCCACTGTAACCTCCAGCACTCTTCAAAGCGGCATTGATATTGCCTTTTTATTCCACTCCGACTACCTCCTCTCTTCCAAGGGGAATTAAAACCGTCTTGCTAAGCTACTGTGACCTCCACTTCTCTTTCAAGGGGCATTGATATTGTCTTTTTATTCCATTGTAACCTCCACCACTCTTCCAAAGGGCATTGATATTGTCTTTTTATTCCACTGCGACCTCCACAACTCTTACAAGGGGCATTAAAATCATCTTGTTAAGCTACTGTGACCTTCAACACTCTTCCAAGGGGCATTGAAATTGGTTAAACGACTCTGAACTCCACAGATCTTCCAAGGGGATATTATGTTTTTATTCCACTGAGATTTCCATCACTCTTCCAAGGGGCATTGATATTGTCTTTTTAATCCACTGTAACCTCCACCACTAGTCCAAGGGGCATTGATATTTTTTTTTTATTTCAATACGACTACCACCGCTCTTCCAAGGGGCATTTAAAACGTCTTGTTAAGCTGCTGTGACCTCCACGTCTCTTTCACGGGGCATTGATATTGTCTTCTTTTTCCACTGTAACCTCCACCACTCTTCCAAGTGGCATTGATATAGTCTTTTTATTCCACTACGACTTCCACCTCTCTTCCAAGGGACATTTAAACCATCTTGTTAAGCTACTGTGACTTCCACGTCTCTTTCACGGGGCATTGATATTGTCTTTTTATTCCACTGCGATCTCCACCACTCTTCTAAGGGGCATTGATATTGTCTTTTTAATACACTGTGACCTCCACCACTCTTCCAAGGTGCATTAAAACCATGTTGTTAAGCTACTGTGACCTCCACGTCAATTCCACGGGGCATTGATATTGTCTTTTTATTCCACTGCGACGTCCACCACTCTTCCAACGGGCATTGATATTGTCTTTTTATTCCACTGCGACCTCCACCACTCTTCCAAAGGGCATTGATATTGTCTTTTTAATCCACTGTGACCTCCACCACTCTTCCAAGGGAATTAAAACCGTCTTGTTAAGCTATTGTGACCACATCTCTTCCACGGGGCATTGATATTGTCTTTTTATTCCACACCGTCCTCCACCACTCTTTCAAGGGGCATTGATATTGTCTTTTTAATCCACTGTGAACTCCACCACTCTTCCAAGGGCATTAAAACCGTCTTATCAAGCTATTGTGACCTCCTCATCTCTTCCAAGGGGCATTGATATTGTCTTTTTAATCCACTGCGACCTCCACCACTCTTCCAAAGGGCATTAAAACCGTCTTGTTAAGCTATTGTGACCTCCACATCTCTTCCACGGGGCATTGATATTGTCTTTTTATTCCACACCGTCCTCCACCACTCTTTCAAGGGGCATTGATATTGTCTTTTTAATCCACTGTGACCTCCACCACTCTTCCAAGGGCATTAAAACCGAGTTGTTAAGCTATTGTGACCTCCTCATCTCTTCCACGGGGCATTGATGTTGTCTTTTTATTCCACTGTAAACTCCACCACTCTTCCACGGGGCATTGATATTGTCTTTTTATTCCACTGCGAACTCAACCTCTCTTCCATGGGGCATTGATATTGTCTTTTTATGCCACTGCGACCTCCAGCACTCTTCCAAGGGGCATTAAAACCGTCTTGTTAAGCTATTGTGACCTCCACATCTCTTCCACGGGGCATTGATATTGTCTTTTTATTCCACTTTATCCTCCACCACTCTTCCACGGGGCATTGATATTGTCATTTTATTCCACTGCGACCTCCACCACTCTTCCAAGGGGCATTGATATTGTCTTTTTAATCCACTGCAACCTCCACCACTCTACCAAGGGGCATTAAAACAGTCTTGTTAAGCTACTGTGACCTCCACGTCTCTTCCAAGGGGCAATAAAACCGTCTGGTTAAACCACTCTGAAATCCACAGATCTTCCAAGTGGCATTGATATTGTCTTTTTATTCCAATGTAACCTGCAACACTCTTCCTAGGGGCACTGATATTGTGTTTTTATTCCACTGAGACCTCCACCACTCTTCCAAGGGGCATTAAAACCATCTTGTTAAGCTGCTTTGACCTCCACGTCTCTTCCTAGGGGCATTAATAATGTCAATTTAAAACACTCTGAACTCCACAGCTCTTGCAAGGGTCATTGATATTGTCTTTTTAATCCACTGTGACCTCCACCACTCTTCCAAGGGGCATTAAAACCATCTTGTTAAGCTACTGTGACCTGCATGTCTCTTCAATGGGCATTAAAACTGCCTGGTTTAACCTCTGTGAACTCCACAGCTCTGCCAAGGGGCATTGATATTGTCTTTTTATTCCACTGCAACCTTCACCACTCTTCCATGGGGCATTAATACCTTCTTTTTAAGCTACTGTGACCTCCACATCTCTTCCACGGAGCATTGATTTGGGCTTTTTATTCCACTGTAACCTCCACCACTCTTCCAAGGGGCATTGATGTTGTCTTTTTATTTCACTGCGACCTCCACCACTCTTCCAAGGGGCATTGATTTTGTCTTTTTAATCCATTGCAACCTCCATTAGTCTTCCAAGGCGCATTAAAACCGTCTTGTTAAGTTACTGTGACCTCCACATCTCTTCCAATGGGCATTGAAACCGTCTGGTTAAACCGCTCTCAACTCCATAGATCTTCCATGGGGCATTGATATTGTCTTTTTATTCCACTGTAACCTCCACCACTCTTCCATGGGGCATTGATATTGTCTTTTTATTCCACTACGACTCCCACCTCTCTTCCAAGGGGCATTTAAACCGTTTTGTTAAGCTACTGTGACCTCCACGTCTCTTTCACGGGGCATTGATATTGTCTTTTTTTTCCACTGTAACCTCCACCACTCTTTCAAGGGGCATTGATATTGTTTTTTTATTCCACTGGGACGTCCATCACTTTTCCAAGGGGCATTGATATTGTCTTTTAAATCCACTGCGACCTACACCACTCTTCTAAGGGGCATTAAAACCATGTTGCTAAGCTACTGTGACCTCCACGTCAATTCCACGGTGCATTGATATTGTCGTTTTATTCCACTGCGACCTCCACCACTCTTCCAGCGGGCATTGATATTGTCTTTTTGTTCCACTGCGACCTCAACCACTCTTCCAAGGGGCATTGATATTGTCTTTTTAATCCACTGTGACCTCCACCACTCTTCCAAGGGGCATTAAAACCATCTTGTTAAGATACTGTGACCTCCACGTCTCTTCAATGGGCATTAAAACTGCCTGGTTTAACGTCTGTGAACTCCACAGCTCTGCCAAGGGGCATTGATATTGTCTTTTTATTCCACTGCAACCTTCACCACTCTTCCATGGGGCATTAATACCTTCTTTTTAAGTTACTGTGACCTCCACATCTCTTCCACGGAGCATTGATATTGTCTTTTTATTCCACTGTAACCTCCACCACTCTTCCAAGGGGCATTGATGTTGTCTTTTTATTTCACTGCGACCTCCACCACTCTTCCAAGGGGCATTGATTTTGTCTTTTTAATCCATTGCAACCTCCATTACTCTTCCAAGGGGCATTAAAACCGTCTTCTTAAGTTACTGTGACCTCCACATCTCTTCCAATGGGCATTGAAACCGTCTGGTTAAAACGCTCTCAACTCCATAGATCTTCCAAGGGGCATTGATATTATCTTTTTATTTCACCAAGATTTCCACCACTCTTCCAAGGGGCACTGATTTTGTCTTTTTAATCCACTGCGACCTCCACCACTCTTACAAGGGGCATTAAAATGATCTTCTTAAGCTATTGTGACCTCCACGTCTCTTCCAAGGGGCATTAAAACCGTCAATTTAAACCACTCTGAACTCCACAGCTCTTGCAAGGGGCATAGATATTGTCTTTTTATTCCACTGAGACTTCCACCACTCTTCCAAGGGGCATTGATATTGTCTTTTTATTCTACTTTGACTTCCACCTCTCTTCCAAGGGGAATTAAAACCGTCTTGCTAAGCTAATGTGACCTCCACGTCTCTTTCATGGGGCATTGATATTGTCTTTTCATTCCACTGTAAGCTCCACCACTCTTCCAAGGGGCATTGATATTGTGTTTTTATTCCATTGCGACCTCCACCACTTTCCCAAGGGGCATTAAAACCGTCTTGTTAAGCTACTGTGACCTCCACGTCACTTCCAATGGGCAGTAAAACCGTCTGGTTAAACCACTCTGAACTCCATAGCTCTTCCAAGGTGCATTGATATTGTCCTTTTATTCCACTGAGACCTCCACCACTCTTCCAAAGGGCACTGATATTGTATTTTTAATCCACTGCGACCTCCACCACACTTCTAATAGGCATTAATACCGTGTTGTTAAGCTACTTTGACCTCCACGTCAATACCACGGAGCATTAATATTGTCTTTTTATTCCACTGCAACCTCTACCACTTTTCCAAGTTGCATTGATATGGTCTTTTTATTCCACTGTGACCTCCACCATTCTTCCAAGGGGCATTGATATTGTCTTTTTAATCCACTGCGACCTCCACCACTCTTCCAAGGGGCATTAAAACCGTCTTGTTAAGCTACTGTGACCTCCACTTCTCTTCCAATGGACATTAAATCCGTCTGGTTAAGCCACTCTGAACTCCACAGCCCTTCCAAGGGGCATTGATATTGTCTTTTCATTCGACTGTAACTTTCACCACTCTTCCAAGGGGTATTGATATTGTCATTTTATTCCACTGCGACCTCTACCACTCTTCCAAGGGGCATTAAAACCATCTTGTTAAGCTACTGTGACCACCATGTCTTTTCCACAGGGCACTGATATTGTCTTTTTATTCCACTGCGACCTCTACCACTTTTCCAAGTTGCATTGACATGGTCTTTTTATTCCACTGTGACCTCCACCACTCTTCCAAGGGGCATTGATATTGTCTTTTTAATCCACTGCGACTTCCACCACTCTTCCAAGGGGCATTAAAACAGTCTTGTTAAGCTACTGTGACCTCCACGTCTCTTCCAATGGACATTAAAACCGTCTGGTTAAGCCACTCTGAACTCCACAGCCCTTCCAAGGGGCATTGATATTGTCTTTTCATTCGACTGTAACTTTCACCACTCTTCCAAGGGGTATTGATATTGTCATTTTATTCCACTGCGACCTCTACCACTCTTCCAAGGTTCATTAAAACCATCTTGTTAAGCTACTGTGACCACCATGTCTTTTCCACAGGGCACTGATATTGTCTTTTTATTCCACTGCGACCTCCACCACTCTTCCAAGGGGCATTGATATTGTCTTTTTATTCCACTGCGACCTCCACCTCTTTTCTAAAGGGCATTGATATTGTCTTTTTAATCCACTGCGACCTCCACGTCTCTTCCAAGGGGCATTAAAACCGTCTGGTTGAACCACTCTAAACAACACAGCTCTTGCAAGGTGCATTGATATTGTCTTTTTATACCACTGTAATCTTCACCACTCTTCCAAGGGGCATTGATATTGTCTTTTTATTCCACTGTGACCTCCACCATGCTTCCAAGGGGCATTAAAACAGTCTTGTTAAGCTACTGTGACCACCATGTCTTTTCCACAGGGCACTGATATTGTCTTTTTATTCCACTGCGACCTCCACCACCCTTCCAAGGGGCATTGATATTGTCTTTTTAATCCACTGTGACCTCCACCACTCTTCCAAAGGGCATTAAAACAGTATTGTTAAGCTATTGTGACCTAGACCTCTTTTCCAAGGGGCATTAAAACCGTCTGGTTAAACCACTCTGACCTCCACGTCTCTTCCACCGGGCATTGATATTGTCTTTTTATTCCACTGTGACCTCCACCATGCTTCCAAGGGGCATTAAAGCAGTCTTGTTAAGCTACTGTGACCACCATGTCTTTTCCACAGGGCACTGATATTGTCTTTTTATTCCACTGCGACCTCCACCACTCTTCCAAGGGGCAATGATTTTGTCTTTTTATTGCACTGTGACCTCTACCACTCTTCCAAGGGGCACTGATATTGTCTTTTTAATCCACTGAGACATCCACCACTCTTCCAAGGGGCATTAAAACCATCTTGTTAAGCTAATGTGACCTCCACGTCACTACCAAGGGGCATAAAACCATCTGGTTAAACCACTCTGAACTCCACAGCTCTTCAAAGGGACATTGTTATTGTATTTTTTTTCCACTGGGACCTCCTCAACTCTTCCAAGGGGCATTAATATTGTCATTTTATTCCACTGCAACCTCCACCACTCTTTCAAGGGGCATTGATATTGTCTTTTTAATCCACTGCTACCTCCACCACTCTTCCAAGGGGCATTTAACTGTGTTGTTAAGCTACTGTGACCTCAACGTCAATTCCACGGGGCATTGATATTGTCTTTTTATACCACTGTGACCTCCACCACTCTTCCAAGGGGCATTGATATTGTCTTTTTAATCCACTTCGACCTCCATCACTCTTCCAAGGGGCATTAAAACCGTCTTGTTAAGCTAAATTGACCTCAACTTCTCTTCCAAGGGCCATTAAAACCGTCTGGTTAAACCACTCTGAACTTCACAGCTCTTCAAAGGGGCAGTGATATTGTCTTTTTATTCCACTGTAACCTTCACCACTCTTCCAAGGGGCATTGATATTGTCATTTTATCCACTGTAACCTCCACCACTCTTCCAAGGGGCATTGATATTGTCTTTTTATTCCACTGCGACCTCCACCACTCTTCCAAGGGGCATTGATATTGTCTTTTTAATTCACTGCGACCTCCACCACTCTTCCAAGTGCATTACAACCATCTTGTTAAGCTACTGTGACCTCCACATCTCTTCCAAGGTGCATTAAAACCGTCTGATTAAACCACTCTGAACTCCACAGCTTTTCCAAGGGGCATTGATATTGTCTTTTCATTCCAATTAAACCTCTGCCACTCTTCCAAGGGGCATTGATATTGTCTTTTTATTCCACTGCGACCTCCACCACTCTTCCAAGGGGCATTAAAGCCGACTTGTTAATCTACTTTGACCTCCACGTCTCTTCCACGGGGCATTGATATTGTTTTTTTATTCCCCTGCGATCTCCACCACTTTTCCAAAGAGCATTGATATTGTCTTTTTAATCCACTGCGTCCTCCACCACTCTTCCAACGGGCGTTAAAACCATCTTGTTAAGCTACTGTGACCTCCACGTCTCTTCCACGGGGCAATGATATTGTCTTTTTATTCCACTGCGACCTCCACAAATCTTCCAAGGGGCATTGATATTGACTTTTTATTCCACTGCGACCTCCACCACTCTTCCAAGGGGCATTGATATTGTCTTTCTAATCCACTGAGACCTCCACCACTCTTCCAAGGGGCATTAAAACTGTGTTGATAAGCTACTGTGACCTCAACGTCAATTCCAAGGGGCATTGATATTGTCTTTTTATTCCATTGCGACGTCCACCACTCTTCCAAGGGGCATTGATATTGTCTTTTTAATGCACTTCGACCTCCATCACTCTTCCAAGGGGCAGTAAAACCTTCTTGTTAAGCTAATGTTACCTCAATGTCTCTTCCAAGGGGCCTTAAAACCGTCTGGTTAAACCACTCTGAGCTCCACAGCTCTTCCAAGGAGCATTGATATAGTCTTTTTATTCCTCTGTAACCTCCACCACTCTTCCAAGGGGCATTGATATTATCTTTTTATTCCACTGTAACCTTCACCGCTCTTCCAAAGGGCATTGATATTGTCTTTTTATTCCACTGCGACCTCCACCACTCTTCCTAGGGGCATTGATATTGTCTTTTTAATCCACTGCGACCTCCACCACTCTTCCAAGGGCATTACAACCATCATTTTAAGCTATTGTGACCTCCACGTCTCTTCCAAGTGGCATTAAAACCGTCTGGTTAAACCACTATGAGCTCCACAGCTCTTCCAAGGAGCATTGATATAGTCTTTTTATTCCTCTATAACCTCCACCACTCTTCCAAGGGGCATTGATATTGTCTTTTTATTCCAGTGCGACCTACACCACTTTTCCAAAGGGCATTGATATTGTCTTTTTAATCCACTGCGACTTCGACGTCTCTACCACGGGGCAATGATATTGTCTTTTTATTCCACTGCGACCTCCACCACTCTTCAAAGGGGCAGTGATATTGTCTTTTTATTCCACTGTAACCTTCACCACTCTTCCAAGGGGCATTGATATTGTCATTTTATCCACTGTAACCTCCACCACTCTTCCAAGGGGCATTGATATTGTCTTTTTATTCCACTGCGACCTCCACCACTCTTCCAAGGGGCATTGATATTGTCTTTTTAATTCACTGCGACCTCCACCACTCTTCCAAGTGCATTACAACCATCTTGTTAAGCTACTGTGACCTCCACATCTCTTCCAAGGTGCATTAAAACCGTCTGATTAAACCACTCTGAACTCCACAGCTTTTCCAAGGGGCATTGATATTGTCTTTTCATTCCAATTAAATCTCTGCCACTCTTCCAAGGGGCATTGATATTGTCTTTTTATTCCACTGCGACCTCCACCACTCTTCCAAGGGGCATTAAAGCCGACTTGTTAATCTACTTTGACCTCCACGTCTCTTCCACGGGGCATTCATATTGTCTTTTTATTCCCCTGCGATCTCCACCACTTTTCCAAAGAGGATTGATATTGTCTTTTTAATCCACTGCGACCTCCACCACTCTTCCAACGGGCGTTAAAACCATCTTGTTAAGCTACTGTGACCTCCACGTCTCTTCCACGGGGCAATGATATTGTCTTTTTATTCCACTGCGACCTCCACAAATCTTCCAAGGGGCATTGATATTGACTTTTTATTCCACTGCGACCTCCACCACTCTTCCAAGGGGCATTGATATTGTCTTTCTAATCCACTGAGACCTCCACCACTCTTCCAAGGGGCAATAAAACTGTGTTGATAAGCTACTGTGACCTCAATGTCAATTCCAAGGGGCATTGATATTGTCTTTTTATTCCATTGCGACGTCCACCACTCTTCCAAGGGGCATTGATATTGTCTTTTTAATGCACTTCGACCTCCATCACTCTTCCAAGGGGCATTAAAACCTTCTTGTTAAGCTAATGTTACCTCAATGTCTCTTCCAAGGGGCCTTAAAACCGTCTGGTTAAACCACTCTGAGCTCCACAGCTCTTCCAAGGAGCATTGATATAGTCTTTTTATTCCTCTGTAACCTCCACCACTCTTCCAAGGGGCATTGATATTATCTTTTTATTCCACTGTAACCTTCACCGCTCTTCCAAAGGGCATTGATATTGTCTTTTTATTCCACTGCGACCTCCACCACTCTTCCTAGGGGCATTGATATTGTCTTTTTAATCCACTGCGACCTCCACCACTCTTCCAAGGGCATTACAACCATCATTTTAAGCTATTGTGACCTCCACGTCTCTTCCAAGTGGCATTAAAACCGTCTGGTTAAACCACTATGAGCTCCACAGCTCTTCCAAGGAGCATTGATATAGTCTTTTTATTCCTCTATAACCTCCACCACTCTTCCAAGGGGCATTGATATTGTCTTTTTATTCCAGTGCGACCTACACCACTTTTCCAAAGGGCATTGATATTGTCTTTTTAATCCACTGCGACTTCGACGTCTCTACCACGGGGCAATGATATTGTCTTTTTATTCCACTGCGACCTCCACCACTCTTCCAAGGGGCATTGATATTGTCTTTTTTTTCCACTGTAACCTCCTCCACTCTTCCAAGGGGCATTGATATTGTATTTTTAATCCACTGCGACTTTCGCCATTCTTCCAAGGGGCATTAAAACCGTTTTGTTAAGTTACTGTGACCTCCACGTCTCTTCCAAGGGCATTAAAACTGTCTGGTTAAACCATGCTTAACTCCTCAGCTCTTTCAAAGGGCATTGATATTGTCTTTTTATTTCACTGTATCGTCCACCACTCCTCAAACGGGCATTCATATTGTCTTTTTATTCCACTGCGACCTCCACCACTCTTCCAAGGAGCATTAAAACTGTCTTTTTAAGCTACTGTGACCTCCACGTCTCTTCCACGGGGCATTGATAATGTCTTTTTATTCTAATGCGACCTCCACCACTTTTCGAAAGGGCATTGATATTGTCTTTTTAATCCACTGCGACCTCCACCACTCTTCCAAGGGGCATTGATATTGTCTTTTTATTTCACTGCGACCTCCACCACTCTTCCAAGTGCTTTACAACCATCTTGTTAAGCTACTGTGACCTCCACATCTCTTCCAAGGTGCATTAAAACCGTCTGATTAAACCACTCTGAACTCCACAGCTTTTCCAAGGGGCATTGATATTGTCTTTTCATTCCAATTAAACCTCCACCACTCTTCCAAGGGGCATTGATATTGTCTTTTTATTCCACTGCGACCTCCACCACTCTTCCAAGGGGCATTAAAGCCGACTTGTTAATCTACTTTGACCTCCACGTCTCTTCCACGGGGCATTGATATTGTCTTTTTATTCCCCTGCGATCTCCACCACTTTTCCAAAGAGCATTGATATTGTCTTTTTAATCCACTGCGACCTCCACCACTCTTCCAACGGGCGTTAAAACCATCTTGTTAAGCTACTGTGACCTCCACGTCTCTTCCACGGGGCAATGATATTGTCTTTTTATTCCACTGCGACCTCCACAAATCTTCCAAGGGGCATTGATATTGACTTTTTATTCCACTGCGACCTCCACCACTCTTCCAAGGGGCATTGATATTGTCTTTCTAATCCACTGAGACCTACACCACTCTTCCAAGGGGCATTAAAACTGTGTTGATAAGCTACTGTGACCTCAACGTCAATTCCAAGGGGCATTGATATTGTCTTTTTATTCCATTGCGACGTCCACCACTCTTACAAGGGGCATTGATATTGTCTTTTTAATGCACTTCGACCTCCATCACTCTTCCAAGGGGCATTAAAACCTTCTTGTTAAGCTAATGTTACCTCAATGTCTCTTCCAAGGGGCATTAAAACCGTCTGGTTAAACTACTCTGAGCTCCACAGCTCTTCCAAGGAGCATTGATATAGTCTTTTTATTCCTCTATAACCTCCACCACTCTTCCAAGGGGCATTGATATTATCTTTTTATTCCACTGTAACCTTCACCGCTCTTCCAATGGGCATTGATATTGTCTTTTTATTCCACTGCGACCTCCACCACTCTTCCTAGGGGCATTGATATTGTCTTTTTAATCCACTGCGACCTCCACCACTCTTCCAAGGGCATTACAACCATCATTTTAAGCTATTGTGACCTTCACGTCTCTTCCAAGTGGCAATAAAACCGTCTGGTTAAACCACTCTGAGCTCCACAGCTCTTCCAAGGAGCATTGATATAGTCTTTTTATTCCTCTATAACCTCCACCACTCTTCCAAGGGGCATTGATATTGTCTTTTTATTCCAGTGCGACCTACACCACTTTTCCAAAGGGCATTGATATTGTCTTTTTAATCCACTGCGACTTCGACGTCTCTACCACGGGGCAATGATATTGTCTTTTTATTCCACTGCGACCTCCACCACTCTTCCAAGGGGCATTGATATTGTCTTTTTTTTCCACTGTAACCTCCCCCACTCTTCCAAGGGGCATTGATATTGTATTTTTAATCCACTGCGACTTTCGCCATTCTTCCAAGGGGCATTAAAACCGTTTTGTTAAGCTACTGTGACCTCCACGTCTCTTCCAAGGGCATTAAAACTGTCTGGTTAAACCATGCTGAACTCCTCAGCTCTTTCAAAGGGCATTGATATTGTCTTTTTATTTCACTGTATCGTCCACCACTCCTCAAACGGGCATTCATATTGTCTTTTTATTCCACTGCGACCTTCACCACTCTTCCAAGGAGCATTAAAACTGTCTTGTTAAGCTACTGTGACCTCCACGTCTCTTCCACGGGGCATTGATAATGTCTTTTTATTCTAATGCGACCTCCACCACTTTTCGAAAGGGCATTGATATTGTCTTTTTAATCCACTGCGACCTCCACCACTCTTCCAAGGGGCATTGATATTGTCTTTTTATTTCACTGCGACCTCCACCACTCTTCCAAGTGCATAACAACCATCTTTGTAAGCTACTGTGACCTCCACATCTCTTCCAAGGTGCATTAAAACCGTCTGATTAAACCACTCTGAACTCCACAGCTTTTCCAAGGGGCATTGATATTGTCTTTTCATTCCAATTAAACCTCCACCACTCTTCCAAGGGGCATTGATATTGTCTTTTTATTCCACTGCGACCTCCACCACTCTTCCAAGGGGCATTAAAGCCGACTTGTTAATCTACTTTGACCTCCACGTCTCTTCCACGGGGCATTGATATTGTCTTTTTATTCCCCTGCGATCTCCACCACTTTTCCAAAGAGCATTGATATTGTCTTTTTAATCCACTGCGACCTCCACCACTCTTCCAACGGGCGTTAAAACCATCTTGTTAAGCTACTGTGACCTCCACGTCTCTTCCACGGGGCAATGATATTGTCTTTTTATTCCACTGCGACCTCCACCACTCTTCCAAGGGGCATTGATATTGTCTTTCTAATCCACTGAGACCTCCACCACTCTTCCAAGGGGCATTAAAACTGTGTTGATAAGCTACTGTGACCTCAACGTCAATTCCAAGGGGCATTGATATTGTCTTTTTATTCCATTGCGACGTCCACCACTCTTCCAAGGGGCATTGATATTGTCTTTTTAATGCACTTCGACCTCCATCACTCTTCCAAGGGGCATTAAAACCTTCTTGTTAAGCTAATGTTACCTCAATGTCTCTTCCAAGGGGCATTAAAACCGTCTGGTTAAACCACTGTGAGCTCCACAGCTCTTCCAAGGAGCATTGATATAGTCTTTTTATTCCTCTATAACCTCCACCACTCTTCCAAGGGGCATTGATATTATCTTTTTATTCCACTGTAACCTTCACCGCTCTTCCAAAGGGCATTGATATTGTCTTTTTATTCCACTGCGACCTCCACCACTCTTCCTAGGGGCATTGATATTGTCTTTTTAATCCACTGCGACCTCCACCACTCTTCCAAGGGCATTACAACCATCATTTTAAGCTATTGTGACCTCCACGTCTCTTCCAAGTGGCAATAAAACCGTCTGGTTAAACCACTCTGAGCTCCACAGCTCTTCCAAGGAGCATTGATATAGTCTTTTTATTCCTCTATAACCTCCACCACTCTTCCAAGGGGCATTGATATTGTCTTTTTATTCCAGTGCGACCTACACCACTTTTCCAAAGGTATTGATATTGTCTTTTTAATCCACTGTGACCTCGACGTCTCTACCACAGGGCAATGATATTGTCTTTTTATTCCACTGCGACCTCCACCACTCTTCCAAGGGGCATTGATATTGTCTTTTTTTTCCACTGTAACCTCCCCCACTCTTCCAAGGGGCATTGATATTGTATTTTTAATCCACTGCGACTTTCGCCATTTTTCCAAGGGGCATTAAAACCGTTTTGTTAAGCTACTGTGACCTCCACGTCTCTTCCAAGGGCATTAAAACTGTCTGGTTAAACCATGCTGAACTCCTCAGCTCTTTCAAAGGGCATTGATATTGTCTTTTTATTTCACTGTATCGTCCACCACTCCTCAAACGGGCATTCATATTGTCTTTTTATTCCACTGCGACCTCCACCACTCTTCCAAGGAGCATTAAAACTGTCTTGTTAAGCTACTGTGACCTCCACGTCTCTTCCACGGGGCATTGATAATGTCTTTTTATTCTAATGCGACCTCCACCACTTTTCCAAAGGGCATTGATATTGTCTTTTTAATCCACTGCGACCTCCACCACTCTTCCAACGGGCATTAAAACCGTTTTGTTAAGCTACTGTGACCTCCATGTATCTTCCACGGGGCAATGATATAGTCTTTTTATTCCACTGCGACCTCCACCATTCTTCCAAGGAGCATTGATATTGTCTTTTAAATCCACTGTGACCTACACCACTTTTCCAAGTTGCATTAAACCCGTGTTGTTGAGCTACTGTGACCTCCACGTCTCTTCCACGGGGCATTGATATTGTCTTGTTATTCCACTGCGACCTCCACAACTCTTCCAAGGGGCATTGATATTGTCTTTTTAATCCACTGCGACCTCCACCACTCTTCCAAGGGGCATTAAAACCGTCTTGTTAAGCTACTGTGACCTCCACGTCTTTTCCAAGGGGCATTAAAACCATCTGGTTAAACCACACTGAACTCCACATCTCTTCCATGGGGCATTGAAATAGTCTTTTTGTTCCACTGTAAACTCCACCACTCTACCAAGGGGCATTGATATTGTCTTTTTATTCCACTGCGAACTCCACCACTTTTCCAAGGGGCATTAAAACCATTTTGTTAAGCCACTGTGACCTTCACATCTCTTACACGGTGCATTGATATTGTCTTTTAATTCCACTGTAGCTTCCACCACTCTTCCATGGGGCATAGATTTGTTTTTTTATTCCACTGCGACCTCCACCACTCTTCCAAGGAGCATTGATATTGTATTCTTAATCTACTGCGACCACCACCACTCTTCCAAGGGGCATTAAAACCGTCTTGTTAAGGAACGGTGACCTCCATGTCTCTTCCAAGAGACATTAAAACCATCTGGTTAAACCACGCTGAACTCCACAGCTCTACCAAGGAGCATTGATATTGTCTTTTTATTCCACTCTAACCTCCACCACTCTTCCAAGGGGCATTGATATTGTCTTTTTATTCCACTGCGACCTCCACCACTCCTCCAAGGGGCATTGATATTGTCTTTTTATTCCACTGCGACCTACACCACTCTTTCAAAGGGCATTGATATTCTCTTTTTCTTCCACTGTAACCTCGACCACTCTTCCAAGGGGCATTGATATTGTCTTTTTAATCCACTGCGACCTTGGCCATTCTTACAAGGGACATAAAAAACATCTGGTTAAACCACTCTGAACTCCACAGCTCTTCCAAAGGGCATTGATATTTCATTTTCATTCCATTGTAACCTCCACCTCTCTTCCAAGTAGCATTGATATTGTCATTTTATTCCACTGCGTCTTCCACCTCTCTCCCAAGGGGCATTAAAACTGTCTTGTTAAGCTGCTGTAACCTCCATGTCTATTCCACGGGGCATTGATATTGTCTTTTTATTCCAATGTGTAACATACCTGGCGGCGTCCTTGCATAGTGGTCCATCTCCCACCGTGCAAGAGCGCACACTTGATCTCCAGTCCAGTCTGCTAGCCTGGCTTCCCTCCATGCTGTCTGCTTGCCTCTGTGTCTGCTGCTTAAGGGCAGCGCCCGATCACTTCCTGTTTCTTGGACCTGCTGCGGGCACACCCCTTGTGCGTCCTCAGCCTATTGCTGTCTGTCACTGGGTATTTAACCCAGCTGCTCCAATGAATCCCTGCCTGAGCATTGTGTTTCATTCAGTGTGCTCTTTCACTCTGAATGTGCCAGGTCCCTTTCTGTGTTTGCTTGCTTGCCTTTCTTGTAGGCTGTATTTCCAGTCCTGTCTGAACACGCTCCTTGCCTGTTCGTTCCGCCTTCTAGGGGCCGCATACCTAGACCCGCTCCCGTATCTTGTCTGTCCTGTCTGAACACGCTCCTAGCCTGTTCCTCCCACCTTCTAGGGGCTGCATACCTAAACCCGCTCCTGTATCTTGCTACTGTGTCTTTTCTTTTCTGAATACTCTTCTAGCCTGTTTCCTGTTTTTCTCTATGTCCGTACCTTTTCTTTTTTTGCAGAGTCTGAACTCGTACCTAACTCCTGCTCGTTGTCACTGTACTTCCGTTTGTGAGTTTGTGGTCCACTCGCTACTTCACTGCAAGTACCCTGTGGGTATCTGGTTCTTGCTCACTGCTCCGGCGGTTCTAGCCTGCTCTGCCTTGCTCACCGCTCCGGCGGTTCTAGCCTGCTATGCCATGCTCACCACTCCGGCGGTTCTAGCCTGCTCTGCCTTGCTCACCGCTCCGGCAGTTCTGGCCTGCTCTGACCCTTTTCTCACTGCTCCGGCAGTCTTGCTCCGCTCTGACCCTTTGCTCACTGCTCCGGCAGTCTTGCTCCGTTCTGACCCTTTGCTCACTGCTCTGGCAGTCTTGCTCCGCTCTGACCCTTTGCTCACTGCTCCATCAGTCTCGCTCCGCTCTGACCCTTTGCTCACTGCTCCAGCAGTCTCGCTCCACTCTGACCCTTTGCTCACTGCTCCGGCAGTCTCGCTCCGCTCTGACCCTTTGCTCACTGCTCCGGCCATCTTGCTCCGCTCTGACCCTTTGCTCACTGCTCCGGCAGTCTTGCTCCGCTCTGACCCTTTGCTCACTGCTCCGGCAGTCTTGCTCCGCTCTGACCCTTTGCTCACTGCTCCGGCAGTCTCACTCCGCTCTGACCCTTTGCTCACTGCTCCGGCAGTCTCGCTCCGCTCTGACCCTTTGCTCACTGCCCCGGCAGTCTCGCTCTGCTCTGACTCCTTGCTCACTTCTCCGGCAGTCTCGCTCAGCTCTGACCCTTTCTCACTGCTCCAGGCGGCCTTGTCCTGCTCTACTCTTGGTCACCACTCCAAGCGGCCTTGTCCTGCTCTACTCTTGCTCACCGCTCCAGGAGGCCTTGTCCTGCTCTACTCTTGCTCACCGTTCCAGGCGGCCTCGTCATGCTCTACTCTCGCTCACCGCTCCAGGGGGCCTCGTCCTGCTCTACTCTTGCTCACCGCTCCTGACGGCCTCGTCCTGCTCTACTGTCGCTCACCGCTCTAGGCGGTCTCGTCTTACCCTGCTCTCGCTCACCTCTCTGGGCGGCCTCACTCTGTTGTGTTTGTCCGCCACATCTGTGGTTCTGTTCCTGAGTCCCAGTGTGTACTGGGTCCTATCCCGCCTGTGTTCCAACCTGCTAGTGCCTCCCTGTCTGCACTCTAGCCGTGCTTGCCTGTACCCCCCTGCCTGCATACCCGCCTGCCTGCATACTAGTTGTGCCTGCCTATACCCACCAGTCTGTGTGCCAGCCTAACCTGTCTGTTCCTGTATTCCCCTGTGTGGGTCAACAGCCGTGTCCGGGGTCTGTCCTGGAGTAGCACCAGGTCCCTCTGCTCGGTTGCTCCTTGGTGCACTGGCGTCGTATGACGTTGTGCGACCCTGGTCGGATCGGGTGAATACATAGTTACGCCCCTCCAGGCATTCATTCTCCGGAACGGTCCAGTGGAATCACATGCACACGCCGCTCAGCCCGGGCGTGTGCATTACAGCATGCTCAGGCCATGGTTCCCGTTGAGCCCCACGGCCTTCGCTCTCTGAGACGTTTTCCAGCGAATACTTGCATTAAAAATAAATAAAAAAAATATATATACATTTTTTTCTTTAGCTGAGTTCCAGGTGAATTACTCTCCCGTCCAGATGGATCTTTCTGCATTCGTTCCTGCGGATCCGCCACGGTACTATGGGGATCCAAGACAGAGTCGTGCATTTGTGGAGCAATGCTTGCTACACTTCAAGTTCTACCCTCTTTGTTTTCCCACCGATCGGGTTAAGGTGGGATTCATTATGTCTAACCTAGCGGGTGATGCCTTGGAATGGATCAACCCCCTATGAGAAACACAGGATCCTATCCTCCTGGACCTTCAGGCCTTCCTGGTGGCCTTTCTATTGGTCTTCGATGACCCTAACCCGGAGACCCCTGCTGAAGCTTCACTTCCCAAAAAATCCCGGAGCAGCCCCGATGGGTAATGTGTGTGGGTAGCGCACTAGTCCTCCTGCCTGAAGAGACTACTGCCCATCCAGAATCCACACAGGATGACTATGCTCTCCGGAATACTTCTCCCAACCTCAAGAGGCAGTCCAGACTTGCTTGGCGTAGAGGCAAGCCGTCACGCCTGGGTCTGTCCTCCCAAAGACCTCCTGATCCCAACCTTGAAGTCCCTGCTGAAGCTTCATTTCCCGGTATCCCGGAGCAGCCCCTACGGGTAATATGCGTGGGTAGCGCACCTCTTCTCCTGCCCGAAGAGTCTTCTGCCCACCTAGAATCCTCTGGGATACCACCTGATGAGAAAGGGAGAGAGACTTCCCTACACCCGGTACCCGATACTTCGTCCACTCCGTCCTGTGAGCCTGTCAATGGGTACCCCAAAGCGGTAGTTATCCCCGAGTCTCTACACCCCTCCGACCAGGCGGAGGACCTCCAGTTGTCTCCTGAACCCTTCGGGGTGCTACCTGAAAGCGAATGGACAGAGACTCTCCTATACTCGGTACCTGATACCTCGCCCGCTTCTTCCAGTGAGTTCGACCTAGTGTACTGCGAAGCAGAGGTTATCCCCGAGTCTCTACACCCCTCCGACCAGGCGGAGGACCTCCAGTTGTCTCCTGAACCCTTCGGGGTGCTACCTGATAGCGAATGGACAGAGACTCTCCTATACTCGGTACCTGATACCTCGCCCGCTTCTTCCAGTGAGTCCGACCTAGTGTACTCCGAAGCAGAGGTTACCCCTGAGTCTCTGCACTCTTCCGACCCAGCGGAGGACCCCCAGTTGTTTCCTGAATCCTCCGGGGTACCACCTGATAACTAAGAGACAGTGACTTTTCTACATCTTGTACCTGATACCTCGCCTATTTCATCCTGTGAGCTTGACAAGATGTAACCCGAAGCAGAGGTTACCCCCGAGTCTCTGCACCCCTCCAACCCGGCGGAGGGCTTCCAGTTGTCTCCTGAACCCTCTGGGGTGCTACCTGATAATAAGTGGAGAGAGACTTCCTTGTGTGCTGTTCCTGGTACTCCACCCGTTTCGTCTGTTGCTGAGGATGGCTGGATAGGAGGTAGCATCCTAGCTACCCAGAGGAGACCAGTTTTTCCGGTGGACAGTGGAAGTGATCTCCTTGAAGTAAAGGATTGGCCCTCGAATTCCCTGTGGAACATTCTGGCAGGCCTGAAGAAGAGGGGGTGTAGGGGGGGGGTACTGTAACATACCTGTTGGCATCCTTGCATAGTGGTCCATCTCCCACTGTGCTAGAGCGCGCACTTGATCTCCAGTCCAGTCTGCTAGCCTTGCTTCCCTCCATGCTGTCTGCTTGCCTCTGTGTCTGCTGCTTAAGGGCGGCGCCCGATCACTTCCTGTTTCTTGGACCTGCTTCGGGCACACCCCTTGTGCGTCCTCAGCCTATTGCTGTCTGTCACTGGGTATTTAACCCAGCTGCTCCAATGAATCCCTGCCTGAGCATTGTGTTTCATTCAGTGTGCTCTTTCACTCTGAATGTGCCAGGTCCCTTTCTGTGTTTGCTTGCTTGCCTTTCTTGTAGGCTGTATTTCCAGTCCTGTCTGAACACGCTCCTTGCCTGTTCGTTCCGCCCTCTAGGGGCCGCATACCTAGACCCGCTCCCGTATCTTGTCTGTCCTGTCTGAACACGCTCCTAGCCTGTTCCTCCCGCCTTCTAGGGGCTGCATACCTAGTCCCGCTCCTGTATCTTGCTAATATGTCGTTTCTTGTCTGAATACTCTTCTAGCCTGTTTCCTGTTTTTCTCTATGTCCGTACCTTTCCTTTTTCTGCAGAGTCTGAACTTGTACCTAACTCCTGCTCGTTGTCACTGTACTTCCGTTTGTGAGTTTGTGGTCCACTCGCTACTTCACTGGAAGTACCCTGTGGGTATCTGGTTCTGCCTTTCCCTTCCTGCCTGTTCCGTGTGTACAGAGCCCTGTCCCCCCTGCTCTGCCTTGCTCACCGATCCGGCGGTTCTAGCCTGCTCTGCCTTGCTCACCGCTCCGGCGGTTCTAGCCTGCTCTGCCTTGCTCACCGCTCCGGCGGTTCTGGCCTGCTCTGACCCTTTGCTCACTGCTCCTGCAGTCTTGCTTCGCTCTGACCCTTTGCTCACTGCTCCGGCAGTCTTGCTCCGCTCTGACACTTTGCTCACTGCTCCGGCAGTCTTGCTCCACTCTGACCCTTTGCTCACTGCTCCGGCAGACTCTCTCCTCTCTGACCCTTTGCTCACTGCTCCGGCAGTCTCGCTCCGCTCTGACCCTTTGCTCACTGCTCAGGCAGTCTTGCTCCGCTCTGACACTTTGCTCACTGCTCCGGCAGTCTTGCTCCACTCTGACCCTTTGCTCACTGCTCTGGCAGTCTCGCTCCGCTCTGACCCTTTGCTCACTGCTCCGGCAGTCTCGCTCCGCTCTGACCCTTTGCTCACTGCTCCGGCAGTCTCGCTCCGCTCTGACCCTTTGCTCACTGCTCCGGCCGTCTTGCTCCGCTCTGACCCTTTGCTCACTGCTCCGGCAGTCTTGCTCCGCTCTGACACTTTGTGCTCCGGCAGTCTTGCTCTGCTCTGACCCTTTGCTCACTGCTCCGGCAGTCTCGCTCCGCTCTGACCCTTTGCTCACTGCTCCGGCAGTCTCGCTCCGCTCTGACCCTTTGCTCACTGCTCCGGCAGTCTCGCTCTGCTCTGACTCCTTTGCTCACTGCCCCGGGAGTCTCGCTCTGCTCTGACTCCTTGCTCACTGCTCCGGCAGTCTCGCTCAGCTCTGACCCTTTGTTCACCGCTCCAGGCGGCCTTGTCCTGCTCTACTCTTGCTCACCGCTCCAGGCGGCCTAGTCCTGCTCTACTCTTGCTCACCGCTCCAGGCGGCCTCGTCCTGCTCTACTCTTGCTCACCGCTCCAGGCGGCCTCATCCTGCTCTACTCTTGCTCACCGCTCCAGGCAGCCTCATCCTGCTCTACTCTTGCTCACCGCTCCAGACGGCCTCGTTCTGCTCTACTCTCACTCACCGCTCTAGGCGGTCTCGTCTTGCCCTGCTCTCGCTCACCTCTCTAGGCGGCCTCACTCTGCTGTGTTTGTCCGCCACATCTGTGGTTCTGTTCCTGAGTCCCAGTGTGTACTGGGTCCTATCCCGCCTGTGTTCCAACCTACTAGTGCCTCCCTGCCTGCACTCTAGCCGTGCTTGCCTGTACCCCCCTGCCTGCATACCCGCCTGCCTGCATACCAGTTGTGCCTGCCTATACCCACCAGTCTGTGTGCCAGCCTAACCTGTCTGTTCCTGTATTCCCCTGTGTGGGTCAACAGCCGTGTCCGGGGTCTGTCCTGGAGTAGCACCTGGTCCCTCTGCTCGGTTGCTCCTTGGTGCACTGGCGTCGTATGCCGTCGTGCGACCCTGGTCGGATCGGGTGAATACCTAGTTACGCCCCTCCAGGCATTCATTCTCCGGCTCGGTCCAGTGGAATCACACGCACACGCCGCTCAGCCCGGGCGTGTGCATTACACAATGTAACCTCCACCACTCTTCTAAGGGGCAGTGATATTGTCTTTTTAAACACGTGCGACCTCCACCACTCTTCCAAGAGGCATTAAAAACATCTTATTAAGCTACTACTGTAATGGGTCTGGGAGTTGGAACCTCTGAGCAACTATACAAAGGGGCAGTCCTTGTAAGGAAGCGGGTGGCTCCCAGGGAAGGCGGGCAGGTAGTCACGGCAAGTGACAGGGACAGTCTCTGGGTAGAAGGGCAGGAAATCACGGCAAGTGACGGGGACAGTCTCTTGACAGGCGGATGGTCACGGCAAGTGACAGCAGGGTATGAGTCTCTAGACGGGCAGGTGGCCACGGCAAGTGACAGCAGGGAAGAGTCTCTAGATAGGCTAGCAGGCAGGTAGCAGGTGAGCGCTCCCAGGTGAGTGGGCAAGAGTCTCTGGACAGGCAGGTGGTCACGGCAAGTGACGGCAGAGCCTCCAGGTAGGCTAGCAGGCAGGTAGCAGGTGAGCGCTCCCAGGTGAGCGGGCAAGAGTCTCTGGACAGGCAGGTGGTCACGGCAAGTGATGGCAGAGCCTCCAGGTAGGCTAGCAGGCAGGTAGCAGGTGAGCGCTCCCAGGTGAGCGGGCAAGAGTCTCTGGACAGGCAGGCAGGTATCAGGCAGGTATCTAGCAGGTACTTCCTGGTCCGCAGGCGGACTGATCCATAGACAGACTGGCAGGTGCTGGTAGGCAGACTGTCGGACCACAGGATAGCAAGCAGGTAAGCAGATATCAGGCAGGTATCAGGCAGGTATCAAGCAGGAATCTGGCAGGTGACTGGCAGGTAACAGGTAACGGGACCTGAGGGCTGAAGCAGAGTTGAAAGGCTTTGCAACAACATTGCTCGGGCACCTCCATTTTGGAGGATGTGCCTTATATATGGTGAGGTCCTCCGGCCATTGGCCGGGGACTCCTTAGGACGGCGCGCGCGGCCCCTTTAAGAGAGGGGGAGAGCGCGCCCGCGCGCCCTAAGCACAGTGGCCGGGAAGCAGCGCACGCTGCCAGCAGAGCGGGAGGAAGACGCCGGGCACGGAGCGGAGAGGTGAGGGGAACGTCGTCCCTGCCTAGCAGGAGGCAGGGACGCCGACGCTACAGTACCCCCCCCCATAGGCCCCCCCTTTTTTAGACCAGACAGAAATTTATCAAGGATGAGCGGGGCATGGATGTTCTCCCAGGGCTCCCATGTTCTCTCCTCAGGACCAAACCCCTTCAAATCCACTAGAAAAAAGGTCCTTCCTCTTACCCTTTTGGTGGCCAGAATGTTCTCTACCTCAAACTCGTTTTCAGCGGAAACCGGAGCAGGAGGCGTATCTGTAGACTTGGAAAAAGAGTTAAGTATCACGGGTTTGAGTAGAGATACATGGAAGGAGTTAGGAATCCGCAAATTGGCCGGGAGTTTCAATTTATAGGCCACCGGGTTGATTTGTTTGATAACTTCCAGTGGGCCGATGAACCGAGGCTCTAACTTGTAGGAAGGAATCTTGAGCCGGACATATTTGGACGAGAGCCAGACCTTATCTCCAGGACGGAATTGTGGTGGATCCAGACGTCTCTTGTCAGCCTGTTTTTTCATCCGCTCGGTTGACTGAAGAAGTGCGGATCTGGTACTTTCCCAAATGGAGGAAAATTCGTTAACGAGAGATTCCGCAGCCGGATTGTCCACCGAGGCGGAGACGGGAAACGGGATCCGAGGATGCTGACTGAAGACTACAAAAAACGGGGATTTGGAGGAAGATTCGCTCTCGTGATTATTGTAAGAAAATTCGGCCCACGGTAAAAGATCCACCCAGTCGGAATGGTGAGCATTAACAAAGTGCCGGAGGTAACTGGTTAAAATTTGGTTGATCCGTTCTACTTGGCCTTTGGACTGTGGGTGATAAGCGGAAGAAAAGTCCAAAGTGACCCCCAGCAGTTTACACATGGCTCGCCAAAACGAGAGGTGAACTGAACCCCTCGGTCGGATACGATGTGGAGAGGAAGACCATGAAGACGGAAGACATAATGGATAAAGTCTTTAGCTAACTCTGTTGCAGACGGGAGACCCGGCAGGGGAATAAAGTGAGCCATTTTGGAAAAGCGGTCAGCGACCACCCATATGACCGTACAACCGGCAGAGACAGGGAGGTCCGTTATAAAGTCCATAGCTATATGCTGCCACGGGGCAGCAGGTACAGGAAGTGGAAGGAGACGGCCTGCTGGCAGATGTCTCGGAACCTTGTTGCGGGCGCAGGACTCACAGGCTGAAACAAAGTCTATTACGACCTTGTGCAGGGTAGGCCACCAGTAATGCCGGGTAATAAGCTGGAGGGTCTTTTTCTTACCAGCGTGGCCAGCTAGCTTGGACGAGTGTCCCCAGTGTAGAACCTTCTCACGATCAGGAACAGTTACGAACGTCTTACCGGGTGGAAGACGATTTAGATTCACGGGGGCCACTTGCATTACTTTGGCGGGATTGATGATGTGTTTAGGCTCCTCCTCAAGATCAGAGACCAAAAAGGATCGGGATAAGGCATCAGCTTTGATGTTTTTGTCAGCCGGGCGAAAATGAAGAATGAAATTAAAGCGGGCGAAGAACAAGGACCACCGGGCTTGGCGCGGGTTAAGTCTCTGGGCACTCTGGAGGTAAGCCAAGTTCTTGTGGTCGGTGTAAATTATTACCGGGTGAAGAGCCCCCTCTAGCAGGTAACGCCACTCCTCCAGTGCCAGCTTAATGACCAACAATTCTCGGTCTCCTATAGAATAATTGCGCTCAGAAGAGGAGAAGAGTTTGGAGAAGAAGCCGCAAGTTACCATTCTTCCGGAAGACGACTTTTGGGTAAGTACTGCTCTGGCTCCGGAGGAGGAAGCGTCAACTTCTAGAAAGAATTGTTTGTTGCCGTCCGGACGATGCAGCACAGGGGCGGAGGAAAAAGCTCGTTTTAAGGAAAGGAAGGCCTCCTCTGCTTCGGGCGGCCATTCTCTGGGATTAGCGCCCTTACGGGTGAGCGCCGAGATAGGGGCAGTCCGGGAAGAGAAGTGCGGAATGAAGAGGCGGTAGTAGTTGGCGAAGCCCAGGAACCGCTGAATAGCTTTCAACCCCTCTGGTCGGGGCCACTTCTGGATGGCAGACAGTTTCTCAGGGTCCATTTGTAGGCCGGTCTGAGAGATTATGTAGCCCAGAAACGGAAGCGAGGTCTGCTCAAAGAGGCACTTCTCATATTTAGCGTAGAGGTGGTTCTGCCTGAGCCTGAGCAGGACCTGACGAACGTCCCTCCGGTGAGTGAGAAGATCTGGAGAGAAGACCAAGATGTCGTCCAGGTGCACCACCACGCAGGAGTAGAGAAAGTCACGGAAGATGTCATTGACCAACTCTTGAAAGACGGCGGGAGCATTACAGAGACCGAAGGGCATTACAAGATATTCATAGTGGCCGTCCCGGGTGTTGAATGCCGTCTTCCATTCATCCCCCTGATGGATACGGACCAGATTATACGCCCCATGGAGGTCCAGCTTGGTGAAGATTCTAGCCCCCCTCAGACGGTCAAATAATTCAGGAATGAGCGTAAGGGGGTATTTATTCTTCACTGTGATCTGGTTAAGGCCTCTATAGCCTATACAGGGACAGAGTGAGCCGTCCTTCTTTTTGACGAAGAAGAAGCCTGCTCCCGCCGGGGAGGTAGATTTCCGGATAAATCCCCGGGCCAGATTCTCCTCAATATATTCAGACATGGACCGGGTCTCAGCAGCGGACAAAGGGTAAATACGCCCACGGGGAGGAGTAGCGCTGGGCACCAGGTCAATTGGGCAGTCGTATGGTCTATGAGGGGGTAATGTCTCTGCTTCTCTTTTATTAAAGACGTCCGCAAAAGACCAATAGGGAGCCGATAGGCCGGGTAGATTGGCTGGGGTAGGAGAAGGACGAGCAGGATGAACGGGAACTAAACAAGTCTTATGGCAGTCCTGTCCCCAGCGAAGAACTTCTCTGGTCTGCCAATCAAGCACGGGAGCGTGTCTCTGGAGCCAAGGTAGGCCTAGCAAGAGGGCGTGAGAGAGTCCAGGTAGAACATGGAAGCAGATGCTCTCAGAGTGCAGCATTCCCACCTGCAGAGTTATGGATTCGGTGATGAGTTGGATGGGATGTGGTAAGAGGCCCCCATCCACGGCGGCGACAGATAAGGGTACAGCCAGAGGTTTGGTGGGAATGCTGTATTTCTCTACCGGGGACTGAGAAATGAGATTTCCGGCAGCTCCAGAGTCAAGTTGAGCCAGTTCAAAATAACTGTTCTCCCCGCAGATGATAGAGACCGACAGCAACAGAGACGGAGAGGGTTTATTTCTGTCTAGGGTGACCTCTCTGAGCGATCCTAGACACAGACGTTTCCCAACTTCTCCGGGCAGGAACGGATCCGGTGCTCCTTACTGCCACAGTAGAAGCAGCTCCCCTCGGCACGGCGTAATTCTTGACGGGTCTTGACCATCTTGGTCTGGTCGACCTGCATAGGCTCGGGTGAGTGCGCCGGAGGAGTAACGGAGGAAGTGACGGATCTCTGGAAGGTAGGGGCAAGGCGTGGAAACCTCCTCTCACGGGTGACCTCTTTGGTGTGCTCCTGGAAACGGATGTCAATCTGGGTGGCAAGTGTAATTAAGTCGTCGAGAGTGGTAGGAATGTCCCGACCGGCGAGTTCATCTTTAATATGGACGGACAGACCCTCCCAGAAGACGGACACCAGGGCGTCGTTATCCCAGGCAAGCTCCGAAGCAAGGGTACGGAACCATATGGCATATTGGCCCACGGTGAGACTTCCTTGGCGGAGGCGTAGCAGAGATGAGGCGGATGAGGTCCTCCGTCCTGGTTCGTCGAAGACCTTCCGGAAAGTCGAGAGAAAGGCTGGCAGATTGGACACCAGGGGATCTCCTCTCTCCCATAGAGGATTTAGCCAAGCCAGCGCCTCCCTCGTGAGATGGGACATGATGAAGGCTACTTTGGCTCGGTCGGTGGAAAACTGGTGTGCCAACAGTTCGAAGTACAGAGTGCACAGGTTAATGAAGCCCCGTGCCAGACCAGGATCTCCGCCAAAACGAGGCGGGGCTGTGAGGCAGGGACCGGGAAGAGATGCCATGGAATTGATGGCCAGCGGCGCTGCCAGGGTAGGAGTCGTGCGACTGGAAGCCGGTCCCGAAGATGTAGTAAGTGTGTCCAGGCGGGAGTTAACACTACGCAGGTGCCTCAGGATGGACTCCTGTTGGGACCTCTGACGGGACAGTTCATGGCATAGGTCCGAGAGCGAGGGAGCTTGGGTGCCACCGGGTTCCAAGGCCCGAGCAAACTGTAACGGGTCTGGGAGGTGGAACCTCTGAGCAACTATACAAAGGGGCAGTCCTTGTAAGGAAGCGGGTGGCTCCCAGGGAAGGCGGGCAGGTAGTCACAGCAAGTGACAGGGACAGTCTCTGGGTAGAAGGGCAGGAAGTCACGGCAAGTGACGGGGACAGCCTCTTGACAGGCGGATGGTCACGGCAAGTGACAGCAGGGTATGAGTCTCTAGACGGGTAGGTGGTCACGGCAAGTGACAGCAGGGAAGAGTCTCTAGATAGGCTAGCAGGCAGGTAGCAGGTGAGCGCTCCCAGGTGAGCAGGCAAGAGTCTCTGGACAGGCAGGTGGTCACGGCAAGTGATGGCAGAGCCACCAGGTAGGCTATCAGGCAGGTAGCAGGTGAGCGCTCCCAGGTGAGCGGGCAAGAGTCTCTGGACAGGCAGGTGGTCACGGCAAGTGACGGCAGAGGCTCCAGGTAGGCTAGCAGGCAGGTAGCAGGTGAGCACTCCCAGGTGAGCGGGCAAGAGTCTCTGGACAGGCAGGTGGTCACAGCAAGTGACGGCTAAGCCTCCAGGTAGGCTAGCAGGTAGGTAGCAGGTGAGCGCTCTCAGGTGAGCGAGTAAGAGTCTCTGGACAGGCAGGTGGTCACAGCAAGTGACGGCTTAGCCTCCAGGTAGGCTAGCAGGTAGGTAGCAGGTGAGCGCTCCCAGGCGAGCGAGTAAGAGTCTCTGGACAGGCAGGCAGGTATCAGGCAGGTATCTAGCAGGTACTTCCTGGTCCGCAGGTGGACTGATCCATAGACAGACTGGCAGGTGCTGGTAGGCAGACTGTCGGACCACAGGATAGCAAGCAGGTAAGCAGATATCAGGCAGGTATCAGGCAGGTATCAAGCAGAAATCTGGCAGGTGACTGGCAGGTAACTGGTAACGGGACCTGATGGCTGAAGCAGAGTTGAAAGGCTTTGCAACAACATTGCTGGGGCACCTCCATTTTGGAGGAGGTGCCTTATATATGGTGAGGTCCTCCGGCCATTGGCCGGTGACTCCTTAGGATGGCGCGCGTGGCCCCTTTAAGAGAGGGGGAGCACGTGAGTGCCCTAGGCACAGAGGCCAGGAAGCAGCGCGCGCTGCCAGCAGAGCGGGAGGAAGACGCCGGGCACGTAGCGGAGAGGTGAGGGGAACGGCGTCCCTGCCTAGCAGGAGGCAGGGACGCCGACGCTACAACTATGACCTCCACGTCTCTTCCAAGGGGCATTAAAACCGTCTGGTTAAACCACTCTGAATTCCACAGCTCATCAAAGGGGCATTGATATTGTCTTTTATTCCACTGTAACCTCCACCACTTTTCCTATGGGAATTGATATTGTCTTTTTATTATTATTATTATTATTATTATTATTATTTATTATTATAGCGCCATTTATTCCATGGCGCTTTACATGTGATAGGGATATACATAACAAAAGAATTTACATAATCTTAACAAAACGAGTCAGCGACTGGTACAGGAGGAGCGAGGACCCTGCCCGCGAGGGCTCACATTCTAGAAGGGATGGGTGAGGATACATTAGGTGAGGATAGAGCTGGTCGTGCAGCGGTGGTTACTGCAGGTTGTAGGCTTGCCGGAAGAGGTGGGTCTTCAGGTTTCTTTTGAAGGTTTCCACGGTCGGCGAGAGTCTGATGTGTTGGGGTAGAGAGTTCCAGAGTAGGGAGGATGCACGGGAGAAATCTTGTATACGATTGTGGGAGGAGGAGATAAGAGGGGAGTAGAGAAGGAGATCTTGTGAGGATCGGAGGTTGCGTGCAGGTAAGTATCGGGAGACTAGGTCACAGATGTATGGGGGAGACAGGTTGTGGATGGCTTTGTATGCCATGGTTAGAGTTTTGAACTGGATTCTCTGGGCAATGGAGAGCTAGTGAAGAGATTGACAGAGAGGAGAGGCTGGGGAATAGCGGGGGGACAGGTGAATTAGTTGAGCAGCAGAGTTTAGGATAGATTGGACTGAGAGTGTTGTAAGGGAGGCCACAGAGCAGGAGTTTGCAGTAGTCGAGGTGGGATATGATGAGGGCATGCACTAGAGTCTTTGCTGAGGAATGCACAGATCCAGGAGATGTTTTTCAGTTGGAGTCGGCAGGAAGTGGAAAGGGCTTGGATATGTGGCTTGATGGAGAGATCAGACTCCAGGGTTACTCCAAGGCAGCGAGCTTGTGGGACTGGGGAGAGTGAACAGCCATTGACGTTGATGGCTAGGTCAGATGGGGGATGTGAATGAGAGGGTGGAAAGATGATGAACTCTGTTTTATCCATGTTGAGTTTTAGAAATCTGTCAGAGAAGAAGAATGACATGGAGGACAGATATTGTGGGATTTTGGTTAGTAGGGAGGAGATATCGGGTCCAGAGAGGTAGATCTGTGTGTTGTCAGCATAGAGTTGATACTGAAAACCGTGAGACTCTATGAGCTGTCCCAGGCCAAAGGTGTAGATGGAGAAGAGCAGAGGTCCTAGAACTGAACCTTGGGGCACACAGACAGATAGGGGGCGAGATGAGGAGGTGGTGCGTGAGTGTGAGACGCTGAATGTCCTGTCTGTTAAGTATGAGGAGATCCAAGATAGAGCGAAGTCCGTGCTGCCAAGAGATGAGAGAATCTGGAGTAAGAGGGAATGGTCCACTGTGTCAAAGGCAGATGACAGGTCCAGAAGGAGGAGGATGGAGTAGTGTCGCTTGGATTTGGCATTTAGTAGGTCGTTGGTGACTTTGGTCAGGGCAGTTTCAGTCGAGTGATGCGGTCGCAAGCCAGATTGCAGGCGGTCGAAGAGGGAGCAGGAGGAGAGGTGGGAGGACAGTTCAAGGTGGACATGTTGTTCTAGTAGTTTTGAGGCAAAGGGGAGGAGTGATATGGGGCGGTAGCTAGTCAGAGAGAAAGGGTCAAGGGAGGGCTTTTTGAGGATGGGTGTGATTGCGGCATGTTTGAAACATGAGGGGAAGACACCGGTTGTTAGTGACAGATTGAAGAGGTGGGTTAGGGTTGGGATGAAGACTGTGGTAAGGTTAGTGATGAGGTGGAATGGGATTGGGTCAAGTTCGCAGGTGGTGAGGTGTGATTTGGAGAGTAAAGAGGAGACTTGACCTTCTGTAATGATGGAAAAGTGGGGTTTGGAGGAGGTGGGTTGAATAGATATGAGGAGGGGTTGTGTGGACTTTAGGCAAAAGTTTTGTCTGATGGTGTCAATCTTCTGTTTGAAGAATGAGGCAAAGTCGTCGGTTGAGATGAGAGAAGAGGGAGGAGGTGCTGGGGGACGAAGGAGAGAGTTGAAAGTGTTAAATAGCTGTTTAGGGTTGTGAGATAGGGAGGATATGAGAGATGAGAAGTAGGTTTGTTTTGCTGTAGTGAGTGCGGACTTGAAATAAGTGAGGGATTGCTTGAATGCAATGAAGTGCTCGATGGAGTGAGACCTTTTCCATCTCCGCTCCGCAGCCCTGCAGGCCCAGCGCAGTTCTTTAGTAAGTTTAGTGTGCCAGGGTTGCCTGTTGAATGTGCGAGATGTGGTGTGGGTGAGAGGGGTGATCGAGTCTAGAGCTGCAGCTATTGTGGTGTTATATGAAGCAGCAGCAATGTCTGCATCGTGTAAGGAATTTATGTCTGTAAGAGGGAGGAGGGATTCAGAGAGTCAGTGTAAGTCAAGGTGTTTGAGATTTCTGCGAGGGTATGCAAGTTTGTGGAGTGGGGATTGTTGGCCCGGGGAGGAGAGAGAAGAGAATGTAAGTAGGCTGTGATTAGAGAGAGGGATAGGTGAATTAGAGAGGTTAGATAGGGAACAGAGGCGGGTGAAGATGAGGTCCAGTGTGTGGCCATCTTTGTGGGTGGGTGTGGAAGACCATTGAGTGAGTCCGAAGGAGGAAGTGAGAGATAGGAACTTAGAGACAGACGAGTGGGAAGTGTTAATGGGGATGTTGAAGTCACCCATTATGATAGTGGGGATGTCAGTGGAGAGGAAGTGAAGCAACCAGGTGGTGAAGTGGTCTAAGAAGGTGGTGGCTTGCCCTGGGGGTCGGTAAACGACGGCCAGTTGGAGGTTGGAGGGGGAATAGATGCGCACACAGTGCACCTCAAAAGAGGCGAGTGTAACGGAGGGTGGCAGTGGGATTTGGGTGAAAGTGCAGTGTTCTGATAGGAGAAAACCTATGCCTCCGCCATGTTTGCCGTTGGGGCGAGGTGTGTGGGAAAGGTGGAATCGGTCATATGAAAGTGCAGCTGGGGAGGCTGTGTCAGAGGGGGTGAGCCAGGTTTCAGTGATGGCGAGGAAGGAAAGTTTGTTTGTAATGAAAAGATCGTGGATGAAAGAAAGTTTGTTGCAGACAGAGCGAGCGTTCCATAGAGCTCCTGTTAGAGCAACTAAGGGAGTGGGGATTGGTTGGATAGGTATGAGGTTAGAAGGGTTGCAACAGTTTGTGGAAGGTTGCGGATAGGAGGAAGAAGTAACTGTGGGGATATGGCGAGGAGGACCCGGATTTGGAGAGATATCTCCAGCAGTGAGGAGGAGCAGAGAAAGTGTTAGCAGGTGGGAGCAAGAGAGAGCATGAGGTGGCTGTCTGTGTTTGGAGATCCAGGATTGAATGTTTAGGAATAATTTGGAGGAGGAGGTGAGATGAATGGGGAGGATGGAGGAAGAGATGAAGAGTTTCTTACTAGGTGTAGGGATTTGAGGGGTTACTAGAAAGTGGAGGACTATAGAGGAAAAAGTGAGAGCTAACAGAAAAATAGTTAAAAGAGAGTAAGTGGTCAAAGTGTTGGTTAACTGACTCCTGCGCTGACTAACTGCCTCTGAAATAACTGCCACTTATCTCCGAAGCCACTTTGCACAAGAAGACGCTTGCACACCCCAGCACAAGTGCACCCCTTACAGAGCTTCTAAATATATAGGGCACATTAAACTATCAGGTGAAGGGCATTGTGGGAGCTGCATATGGCTAAATTAGCAGCGGGTCGTCTCACCAGGAGATGGCTGGGTAATCAAGCACAGAGCTAGGACTCTAGTCTCTGCAGTTTAGCACCTCTAAATATCAGATAAGATCTATAGTGGGGTAGGGACAGACATATGTGGGTATTGAATGGAGTGGGACAGATAAAGCAGAGAAGTTATGCAGAGCATGTACCAGTGAGGTGAATCAGCAAAGCAGAGCATTAGATTACAGCAGACACAGCAAGCAGAGAAGTTATGCAGAGCATGTACCAGTGAGGTTATTCCACTGCGACCTCCACCACTCTTCCAAAGGGCATTAAAACCGTCTTGTTAAGCTACTCTGACCTCCACGTCCCTTCCGCGGGGCATTGATATTGTCTTTTTATTCCACTGCGACCTCCACCACTCTTCCAAGGGGCATTGATATTGTCTTTTTAATCCACTGCGACCTCCACCACTCTTCCAAGGGACATTGATATTGTCTTTTTATCCCACTGCGACCTGCACCAGTCTTCCAAGGAACATTGATATTGTCTTTTTTTCCACTGTAATCTCCACCACTCTTCTAAGGAGCATTGATATTTTCTTTTTATTCCACAGCGACCTCCACCACTCTTCCAAGGGGCATCGATAATGTCTTTTTAATCCACTGCGACCTCCACCACTCTTCCAACGGGCACTAAAAACGACTTGTTAAGCTACTGTGACCTCCACGTCTCTTCCAAGGGGCATTAAAACCGTCAATTTAAACCACTCTGAACTCCACAGCTCTTGCAAGAGGCATTGATATTGTCTTTTTATTCCACTGTAACCTCCACCACTCTGCCAAGGGGCATTGATTTTGTCTTTTTAATCCACTGCGACCTCCATCTCTCTTCCAAAAAGCATTAAAACCGTCTTGTTTAGCTACTGTGACCTCCACATCTATTCCACGGTGCCTTAAAACCTTCTGGTTAAACCACTGTGATCTCCACAGCTCTTCCAAGGGGCATTGATATTGTCTTTTTATTCAACTGTAACCTCCACCACTCTTCCAAAGGGCATTGATATTGTCTTTTTATTTTACTGCGACCTCCACCACACTTCCAAGGGGCATTAATGTTGTCTTTTTATTACACTGCGACCTCCACCACTCTTCCAAGGGTCATTGATATTGTCTTTTTATTCCACAATAACCTCCACCACTCTTCCAAGGGGCTTTGATATTGTCTTTTTTTTCCACTGCGACCTCCACCTCTCTTCCAATGGGCATTAAAACCATCTGTTAAGCTACTGTGACCTCCAAGTCTCTTCCACGAGGCATTGATATTGTTTTTTTATTCCACTGCGACCTTCACATCTCTTCCAAGTGGAATTGATCATGTCTTTTTATTCCACTACGACCTCCACCACTCTTATAAGGGGCATTGATATTGTCTTTTTAATCCACTGCGACCTCCACCACTCTCCCAAGGGGCATTAAAACAGTTTTGATAAGCTACTGTGATCTCCACGTCTCTTCCAAGGGGCATTAAAACCGTCTGGTTAAACCACTCTGAAATCCACAGCTCTTCCAAGAGGCCTTGATATTGTCTTTTTATTCGACTATAACCTCCACCACTCTTCCATGGGGCATTAAAAAAGTCTTGTTAAGCTACTGTGACCTCCATGTCTCTTCCAAGAGGCATTAAAACCGTCAATTTAAACCACTTGGAATTCCACAGCTCTTGCAAGAGGCATTGATATTGTCCTTTTATTCCATTGTAACCTCCCCCACTCTTCCAAGGGGCATTGATTTTGTCTTTTTAATCAACTGCGACCTCCATCACTCTTCCAAGAAGTATTAAAAACGTCTTGTTTTGCTACCGTGACCTCCACGTCTATTCCGCGGTGCCTTAAAACCTTCTGGTTAAACCACTGTGAACTCCACAGCTCTTTCAAGGGGCATTGATATTGCCTTTTTATTCCATTTAACCTCCACCACTCTTCCAAGGGGCATTGATATTGTGTTTTTATTTTACTGCGACCTCCACCACTCTTCCAAGGGGCAGTAATATTGTCTTTTTATTCCACTGCGACCTCCACCACTCTTCCAAGGGGCATTGATATTGTGTTTTTATTCCACTGGGACCTCCACCTCTCTTCCAGGGGGCTTTAAACCAACCTTATTAAGCTACTGTGACCTCCAAGTCTCTTCCACGAGGCATTGATATTGTCTTTTTATTCCACTGCGACCTCCACATCTCTTCCAAGGGGAATTGATATTGTCTATTTATTCCACTGCGACCTCCACCCTCTTCTAAGGGGCATTGATATTGTTTTTTTAATCCACTGCGACCTCCACCACTCTACCAAGGGGCATTAAAACAGTCTTGATAAGCTAATGTGACCTCCACGTCTCTTCCAAGGGGCATTAAACCATCTGGTTAAACCACTCTGTACTTCACTGCTCTTCCAAGAGGCATTGATAATGTCTTTTTATTCGACTGTAACCTCCACCACTCTACAAAGGGGCATTGATATTGTCTCTGTTTTCCACTGTAACCTTCACCACTCTTCCAAGGGGCTTTGATATTGTCTTTTTTTTCCACCTCGACCTCCACCACTCTTCCCATGGGCATTAAAACCGTCTTGTTATGCTACAGTGACCTCCACGTCCCTTCCACGGGGCATTGATATTGTCTTTTTATTCCATTGCTACCTCCATCACTCTTCCAAGGGGCATTAAAACCGTCTTGTTAAGCTAATGTGACCTCCAAATCTCTTCGAAGGGGCACTAATACAGTCTGGTTATACCGCTCTGAGCTCCACAGCTCTTCCAAGGGGCATTGACAATGTCTTTTTATTCCATTGTAAACTTCTGCACTCTTCCAATTGCATTGATATTGTCTTTTTATTCCTCTGCGACGTCCACGACTCTTCCAAGGGGCATTAAAACCGTCTTGTTAAGCTACTGTGACCTCCAAGTTTCTTTCACAGGGCATTGATATTGTCTTTTTATTCCACTGTAACCTCCACCACTTTTCCAAGTGGCATTGATATTGTGTTTTTATTCCACTCTAACCTCCACCAATCTTCCATTGGGCATTGATATTGTCTTTTTATTCCACTGAGACCTCCACCACTCTTCTAAGGGCCATTGATATTGTCTTTTAAATCCACAACTATCTCCACCACTCTTCCAAGGGGCATTAAAACAGTCTTGTTAAGCTACTGTGACCTCCTCGTTTCTTCCAAGGGGCATTAAAACCATCTGGTTAAACACTCTGAACTCCACAGCTCTTACAAGGGGCATTGATATTGTCTTTTTATTCGACTGTAACATCCCCCACTCTTTCAAGCGGCATTGATATTGTCTTTTTATTCCACTGCGACCTCCACCACTCTTCCAAGGGGCATTGATATTGCCTTTTTAATTAACTGCGACCTCTACCTCTCTTCCAATGGGCATTAAAACCCTCCTGTGAAGCTACTGTGACCTCCACGTCCCTTCCACGGGGCATTGATATTGTCTTTTTATTCCACTGCGACATCCACCACTCTTCCAAGGGGCATTGATATTGTCTTTTTAATCCACTGTGACCTCCACCACTCTTCCAAGGGGCATTGATATTGTCTTTTTAATCCACTGTGACCTCCACGTCTCTTCCAAGGGGCATTAAAACCGTCAATTTAAACCACTCTGAACTCCACAGCTCTTCCAAGGAGCACTGGTATTGTCTTTTTATTCCACTCTAACCTCCACAACTCTTCCAAGGGGCATTGACATTGTCTATTTATTCCACTGCGACCTCCACCACTCTTCCAAGGGGCATTAAGTCCATTTTGTTAAGCTACAGTGACCTCCACAACTCTTCCATGGGGCATTGATATTGTCATTTTATTCCACTGTAACCTACACCACTCTTCCATCGGGCATTGATTTTGTCTTTTTATTCCACTGCGACCTCTACCACTCTTCCAATTGGCATTGATATTGTCTTTTTAATCCACTGCAACCTCCACCACTCTTCTAAGGGGCATTAAAGCCGTCTTGTTAAGCTACTGTAAAGTCCATGTCTATTCCACGGGGCATTGATATTGTCTTTTTATTCCACTGTAACCTCCACCACTCTTCCAAGTTGCATTGACATTGTCTTTTTATTCCACTGCGACTTCCACCTCTCTTCTAAGGGGCATTGATATTGTCTTTTAATCCACTGCGACTTCCTCCACTTTTCCAAGGGGCATTAAAACAGACTTGTTAATCTACTGTGACCTCCACGTCTCTTCCAAGGGGCAATAAAACCGTCTGGTTAAACCACTCTGTACTCCACCACTCTTCCAAGGGGCATTGATTTTGTCTTTTTATTCCACTGCGACATCCACCACTCTTCCACTGGGCATTGTTATTGTCTTTTTAATCCCCTGCAACCTCCACCACTCTTCCAAGGGGCATTAAAACCGTCTTGTTAAGCTACTGTGACCTCCACATCCCTTCCACGGGGCATTGATATTGTCTTTTATTCCACTGCGACCTCCACCACTCTTCCAAGGGGCATTGATATTGTCTTTTTAATCCACTGCGAACTCCACCACTCTTCCAAGGGGTCATTAAAACCGTCTTGTTATGCTACTGTGACGTCGACTTCTCTTCCAAGGAGCATTAAAACCATCTGGTTAAACCAGTCTGAACTCCACAGCTCTTCCAAGGGGCATTTGTATTGTCTTTTTACTCCACTGTAACCTACAGCACTCTTTCAAGGGGCATTGATATTGTCTTTTTATTCCACTACGACTTCCACCACTCTCCCAAGGTGCATTAAAAACATCTTGTTTAGCTACTGTAACGTCCATGTCTATTCCACGAGTCATTGATATTGTCTTTTTATTCCACTGTATCCTCCACCACTCTTCCAAGGGGTATTGATATTGTCTTTTTAATCCACTGCGACCTCCACCACTCTTCCAAGAGGCATTAAAACCGTCTGGTTAAACCACTCTGAACTCCACAGCTCTTACAAGGGGCATTGATATTGTCTTTTTATTCCACTGTAACCTCCACCATTCTTCCAAGGGGTATTGATATTGTCTTTTTAATGCACTGCGACCTCCACAACTCTTCCAAGGGGCATTAAAACGATTTGGTTAAACCACTCTGAACTCCATAGCTCTTTCAAGAGGCATTGATATTGTCTTTTTATTTCACTGTAAACTCCACCACTTTTTCAAGAGGCATTGATATTGTCTTTTTATTCCACTGCGACCTCCACCACTCTTCCAAGGGGCATTAAAACTGTCTTGTTAAGCTACTGTGACCTCCACGTGTCTTCCACGGGGGATTGATATTGTCTTTTTAATCCACTATGACCTCCACCACTTTTCCAAGGGGCATTAAAACCGTCTTGTTAATCTACTGTGACCTCCATGTCTCTTCCAAGGGGCAATAAAACCATCTGGTTAAACCACTCTGAACTCCACAGCTCTTCCAAGGGGCATTGGTATTGTCTTTTTATTCCACTCTAACCTCCACCACTCTTCCAAGGGGCATTGACATTGCTTTTTTATTCCGCTGCCACCTCCTCCACTCTTCCAAGGAGCATTGATATTGTCTTTTTAACCCACGGCGACCTCCACCACTTTTCCAAGGGGCATTAAAAACGTCTTTTTAAGCTACTGTGACCTCCACGTCACTTCCAATGGGCATTAAAACTGTCTGGTTAAACCACTCTGAACTCCACAGCTATTCCAAGGGCATTGGTATTGTCTTTTTATTCCACTCTAACCTCCACCACTCTTCCAAGGGGCATTGACATTGTCTTTTTATTCAACTGAGACCTCCACCATTCTTCCAAGGGGCATTAAAACTGTCTTGTTAAGCTAGAGTGACCTCCACATCTCTTCCACGGGGCATTGATATTGTCTTTAAATTCCACTGTAACCTGCACCACTCTACCAAGGGGCATTGATATTGTATTTTTATTCCACTGCGACCTCCATCTCTCTTCCAAAGGGAATTGATATTGTCTTTTTAATCCACTGCGACCTCCACAACTCTTCCAAAGCGCATTAAAACCATCTTATTAAGCTACTGTGACCTCCACGTCTCTTCCACTGTGCATTGATATTGTCTTTTTATTCAACTGCAACCTCCACCACTCTTCCTTGTGGCATTAAAAACGTCTTGTTAAGCTACTGTGACCTCCACTTCTCTTCCAAGGGGCATTAAAACCGTATGGTTAAACCAATCTGAACTCCACAGATCTTCCAAGGGGCATTGATACTGTCTTTTTATTCCACTGTATCCTCCACCACTCTTCCAAGGGGCATTAAAATCGTCTTGTTAAGCTACTGTGACCTCCATGTCTCTTCCACAGGGCATTGATATTGTCTTTTTATTCCACTGGAACCTCCAACACTCTTCCAAGGGGCATTGATATTGTCGTTTTATTCCACTGAGACTTCAACCACTCCTTCAAGGAGCGTTGACATTGTCTTTTTAATCCACTTCGACCTCCACCCCTCTTCCAAGGGGCATTAAAACAGTCTTGTTAATCTACTGTGATCTCCACGTCTCTTCCAAGGGGCATTAAAACCGTCAATTTAAACCACTCTCAACTCCATAGCTCTTGCAAGGGGCTTTGATATTGTTTTTTATTCCACTGTAACCTCCACCATTCTTCCAAGGGACATTGATATTGTCTTTTTATTCCACTGTAACCTCCAGCCCTCTTCAAAGTGGCATTGATGTTGTCTTTTTATTTTACTGCGACCTCCACTACTCTTCCAAGGGGCATTAATATTGTCTTTTTATTCCACTGTGACCTCCACGTCTCTTCCAAGGGGCATTGATATTGTCTTTTTATTTAATTGGAACCTCCACCACTCTTCCAAGGGGCATTGATATTGTCTTTTTATTCCACTGTAACCTCCACCATTCTTCCAAGGGACATTGATATTGTCTTTTTATTCCACTGTAACCTTCACCACTCTTCCAAGGGGCATTGATATTGTCTTTTTAATCCACTGTGACCTCTACCACTCCTCCAAGGGGCTTTAAAAGAGTCTAGATAAGCTTCTGTGACCTCCACGTCTCTTCCAAGGTGCATTAAAACCGCATGGTTAAACCACTGGGACTCCACAGCTCTTCCAAAAGCATTGATATTGTCTTTTTATTCAACTGTAGCCTACACCACTCTTCCAAGGGGCATTGATATTGTCTTTTTTTTCCACTGCGACCTCCACCACTCTTCCAAGGGGATTTGATAGTCTTTTTAATCCACTGCTACCTTCACCCCTCTTCCAAGGAACATTGATATTGTCTTTATTTTTAAAACCGTCTTGTTAAGCTACTGTGACCTCCACGTCCCTTCCACGGGGCATTGATATTGTCTTTTTATTCCACTGCGACCTCCACCACTCTTCCAAGGGGCATTGATATTGTCTTTTTATTCCACTGCGACCTTCACCCCTCTTCCAAGGAACATTGATATTGTCTTTTTTTTCCACTGTAACCTCCACCACTCTTCTAAGGGGCATTGATATTTTCATTTTATTCCAGTGCGACCTCCACCACTCTTCCAAGGGGCATTGATATTGTCTTTTTAATCCACTGCGACCTCCACCACTCTTCCAAGGGGCATTAAAACCGTCTTGTTAAGCTACTGTGACCTCCACGTCTCTTCCAAGGGGCCTTAAAACCGTCAATTTAAACCACTCTGAACTCCACAGCTCTTGCAAGAGGCATTGATATTGTCTTTTTATTCCACTGCGACCTCCACCACTCTTCCAAGGGGCATTGATATTGTCTTTTTAATCAACTGCGACCTCCACCTCTCTTCCAAGGGGCATTAAAACCGTCTTGTGAAGCTACTGTGCCCTCCACGTCCCTTCCACGGGGCATTGATATTGTCTTTTAATTCCACTGCGACCTCCACCACTCTTCCAAGGGCCATTGATATTGTCTTTTTAATCCACTGTGACCTCCACGTCTCTTCCAAGGGGCATTAAAACCGTCATTTTAAACCACTCTGAACTCCACAGCTCTTCCGAGGTGCACTAGTATTGTCTTTTCATTCCACTCTATCCTCCACCACTCTTCCAAGGGGCATTGACATTATCTATTTATTCCACTGCGACCTCCACCACTCTTCCAAGGGGCATTAAGACCATCTTGTTAAGCTACATTGACCTCCATAACTCTTCCAAGGGGCATTGGTATTGTCTTTTTATTCCACTCTAACCTCCACCACTCTTCCAAGGGGCATTGACATTGCTTTTTTATTCCGCTGCCACCTCCACCACTCTTCCAAGGGTCATTGATATTGTCTTTTTAACCCACGGCGACCTCCACCACTTTTCCAAGGGGCATTAAAAACGTCTTTTTAAGCTACTGTGACCTCCACGTCACTTCCAATGGGCATTAAAACTGTCTGGTTAAACCACTCTGAACTCCACAGCTATTCCAAGGGCATTGGTATTGTCTTTTTATTCCACTCTAACCTCCACCACTCTTCCAAGGGGCATTGACATTGTCTTTTTATTCAACTGAGACCTCCACCATTCTTCCAAGGGGCATTAAAACTGTCTTGTTAAGCTAGAGTGACCTCCACATCTCTTCCACGGGGCATTGATATTGTCTTTAAATTCCACTGTAACCTGCACCACTCTACCAAGGGGCATTGATATTGTATTTTTATTCCACTGCGACCTCCATCTCTCTTCCAAAGGGAATTGATATTGTCTTTTTAATCCACTGCGACCTCCACAACTCTTCCAAAGCGCATTAAAACCATCTTATTAAGCTACTGTGACCTCCACGTCTCTTCCACTGTGCATTGATATTGTCTTTTTATTCAACTGCAACCTCCACCACTCTTCCTTGTGGCATTAAAAACGTCTTGTTAAGCTACTGTGACCTCCACTTCTCTTCCAAGGGGCATTAAAACCGTATGGTTAAACCAATCTGAACTCCACAGATCTTCCAAGGGGCATTGATACTGTCTTTTTATTCCACTGTATCCTCCAACACTCTTCCAAGGGGCATTAAAATCGTCTTGTTAAGCTACTGTGACCTCCATGTCTCTTCCACAGGGCATTGATATTGTCTTTTTATTCCACTGGAACCTCCAACACTCTTCCAAGGGGCATTGATATTGTCTTTTTATTCCACTGAGACTTCAACCACTCCTTCAAGGAGCGTTGACATTGTCTTTTTAATCCACTTCGACCTCCACCCCTCTTCCAAGGGGCATTAAAACAGTCTTGTTAATCTACTGTGATCTCCACGTCTCTTCCAAGGGGCATTAAAACCGTCAATTTAAACCACTCTCAACTCCATAGCTCTTGCAAGGGGCTTTGATATTGTTTTTTATTCCACTGTAACCTCCACCATTCTTCCAAGGGACATTGATATTGTCTTTTTATTCCACTGTAACCTCCAGCCCTCTTCAAAGTGGCATTGATGTTGTCTTTTTATTTTACTGCGACCTCCACTACTCTTCCAAGGGGCATTAATATTGTCTTTTTATTCCACTGTGACCTCCACGTCTCTTCCAAGGGGCATTGATATTGTCTTTTTATTTAATTGGAACCTCCACCACTCTTCCAAGGGGCATTGATATTGTCTTTTTATTCCACTGTAACCTCCACCATTCTTCCAAGGGACATTGATATTGTCTTTTTATTCCACTGTAACCTTCACCACTCTTCCAAGGGGCATTGATATTGTCTTTTTAATCCACTGTGACCTCTACCACTCCTCCAAGGGGCTTTAAAAGAGTCTAGATAAGCTTCTGTGACCTCCACGTCTCTTCCAAGGTGCATTAAAACCGCATGGTTAAACCACTGGGACTCCACAGCTCTTCCAAAAGCATTGATATTGTCTTTTTATTCAACTGTAGCCTACACCACTCTTCCAAGGGGCATTGATATTGTCTTTTTTTTCCACTGCGACCTCCACCACTGTTCCAAGGGGATTTGATAGTCTTTTTAATCCACTGCTACCTTCACCCCTCTTCCAAGGAACATTGATATTGTCTTTATTTTTAAAACCGTCTTGTTAAGCTACTGTGACCTCCACGTCCCTTCCACGGGGCATTGATATTGTCTTTTTATTCCACTGCGACCTCCACCACTCTTCCAAGGGGCATTGATATTGTCTTTTTATTCCACTGCGACCTTCACCCCTCTTCCAAGGAACATTGATATTGTCTTTTTTTTCCACTGTAACCTCCACCACTCTTCTAAGGGGCATTGATATTTTCATTTTATTCCAGTGCGACCTCCACCACTCTTCCAAGGGGCATTGATATTGTCTTTTTAATCCACTGCGACCTCCACCACTCTTCCAAGGGGCATTAAAACCGTCTTGTTAAGCTACTGTGACCTCCACGTCTCTTCCAAGGGGCCTTAAAACCGTCAATTTAAACCACTCTGAACTCCACAGCTCTTGCAAGAGGCATTGATATTGTCTTTTTATTCCACTGCGACCTCCACCACTCTTCCAAGGGGCATTGATATTGTCTTTTTAATCAACTGCGACCTCCACCTCTCTTCCAAGGGGCATTAAAACCGTCTTGTGAAGCTACTGTGCCCTCCACGTCCCTTCCACGGGGCATTGATATTGTCTTTTAATTCCACTGCGACCTCCACCACTCTTCCAAGGGCCATTGATATTGTCTTTTTAATCCACTGTGACCTCCACGTCTCTTCCAAGGGGCATTGATATTGTCTTTTTATTTAATTGGAACCTCCACCACTCTTCCAAGGGGCATTGATATTGTCTTTTTATTCCACTGTAACCTCCACCATTCTTCCAAGGGACATTGATATTGTCTTTTTATTCCACTGTAACCTTCACCACTCTTCCAAGGGGCATTGATATTGTCTTTTTAATCCACTGTGACCTCTACCACTCCTCCAAGGGGCTTTAAAAGAGTCTAGATAAGCTTCTGTGACCTCCACGTCTCTTCCAAGGTGCATTAAAACCGCATGGTTAAACCACTGGGACTCCACAGCTCTTCCAAAAGCATTGATATTGTCTTTTTATTCAACTGTAGCCTACACCACTCTTCCAAGGGGCATTGATATTGTCTTTTTTTTCCACTGCGACCTCCACCACTCTTCCAAGGGGATTTGATAGTCTTTTTAATCCACTGCTACCTTCACCCCTCTTCCAAGGAACATTGATATTGTCTTTATTTTTAAAACCGTCTTGTTAAGCTACTGTGACCTCCACGTCCCTTCCACGGGGCATTGATATTGTCTTTTTATTCCACTGCGACCTCCACCACTCTTCCAAGGGGCATTGATATTGTCTTTTTATTCCACTGCGACCTTCACCCCTCTTCCAAGGAACATTGATATTGTCTTTTTTTTCCACTGTAACCTCCACCACTCTTCTAAGGGGCATTGATATTTTCATTTTATTCCAGTGCGACCTCCACCACTCTTCCAAGGGGCATTGATATTGTCTTTTTAATCCACTGCGACCTCCACCACTCTTCCAAGGGGCATTAAAACCGTCTTGTTAAGCTACTGTGACCTCCACGTCTCTTCCAAGGGGCCTTAAAACCGTCAATTTAAACCACTCTGAACTCCACAGCTCTTGCAAGAGGCATTGATATTGTCTTTTTATTCCACTGCGACCTCCACCACTCTTCCAAGGGGCATTGATATTGTCTTTTTAATCAACTGCGACCTCCACCTCTCTTCCAAGGGGCATTAAAACCGTCTTGTGAAGCTACTGTGCCCTCCACGTCCCTTCCACGGGGCATTGATATTGTCTTTTAATTCCACTGCGACCTCCACCACTCTTCCAAGGGCCATTGATATTGTCTTTTTAATCCACTGTGACCTCCACGTCTCTTCCAAGGGGCATTAAAACCGTCATTTTAAACCACTCTGAACTCCACAGCTCTTCCAAGGTGCACTGGTATTGTCTTTTCATTCCACTCTATCCTCCACCACTCTTCCAAGGGGCATTGACATTATCTATTTATTCCACTGCGACCTCCACCACTCTTCCAAGGGGCATTAAGACCATCTTGTTAAGCTACATTGACCTCCATAACTCTTCCAAGGGGCATTGGTATTGTCTTTTTATTCCACTCTAACCTCCACCACTCTTCCAAGGGGCATTGACATTGCTTTTTTATTCCGCTGCCACCTCCACCACTCTTCCAAGGGGCATTGATATTGTCTTTTTAACCCACGGCGACCTCCACCACTTTTCCAAGGGGCATTAAAAACGTCTTTTTAAGCTACTGTGACCTCCACGTCACTTCCAATGGGCATTAAAACTGTCTGGTTAAACCACTCTGAACTCCACAGCTATTCCAAGGGCATTGGTATTGTCTTTTTATTCCACTCTAACCTCCACCACTCTTCCAAGGGGCATTGACATTGTCTTTTTATTCAACTGAGACCTCCACCATTCTTCCAAGGGGCATTAAAACTGTCTTGTTAAGCTAGAGTGACCTCCACATCTCTTCCACGGGGCATTGATATTGTCTTTAAATTCCACTGTAACCTGCACCACTCTACCAAGGGGCATTGATATTGTATTTTTATTCCACTACGACCTCCATCTCTCTTCCAAAGGGAATTGATATTGTCTTTTTAATCCACTGCGACCTCCACAACTCTTCCAAAGCGCATTAAAACCATCTTATTAAGCTACTGTGACCTCCACGTCTCTTCCACTGTGCATTGATATTGTCTTTTTATTCAACTGCAACCTCCACCACTCTTCCTTGTGGCATTAAAAACGTCTTGTTAAGCTACTGTGACCTCCACTTCTCTTCCAAGGGGCATTAAAACCGTATGGTTAAACCAATCTGAACTCCACAGATCTTCCAAGGGGCATTGATACTGTCTTTTTATTCCACTGTATCCTCCACCACTCTTCCAAGGGGCATTAAAATCGTCTTGTTAAGCTACTGTGACCTCCATGTCTCTTCCACAGGGCATTGATATTGTCTTTTTATTCCACTGGAACCTCCAACACTCTTCCAAGGGGCATTGATATTGTCTTTTTATTCCACTGAGTTCAACCACTCCTTCAAGGAGCGTTGACATTGTCTTTTTAATCCACTTCGACCTCCACCCCTCTTCCAAGGGGCATTAAAACAGTCTTGTTAATCTACTGTGATCTCCACGTCTCTTCCAAGGGGCATTAAAACCGTCAATTTAAACCACTCTCAACTCCATAGCTCTTGCAAGGGGCTTTGATATTGTTTTTTATTCCACTGTAACCTCCACCATTCTTCCAAGGGACATTGATATTGTCTTTTTATTCCACTGTAACCTCCAGCCCTCTTCAAAGTGGCATTGATGTTGTCTTTTTATTTTACTGCGACCTCCACTACTCTTCCAAGGGGCATTAATATTGTCTTTTTATTCCACTGTGACCTCCACGTCTCTTCCAAGGGGCATTGATATTGTCTTTTTATTTAATTGGAACCTCCACCACTCTTCCAAGGGGCATTGATATTGTCTTTTTATTCCACTGTAACCTCCACCATTCTTCCAAGGGACATTGATATTGTCTTTTTATTCCACTGTAACCTTCACCACTCTTCCAAGGGGCATTGATATTGTCTTTTTAATCCACTGTGACCTCTACCACTCCTCCAAGGGGCTTTAAAAGAGTCTAGATAAGCTTCTGTGACCTCCACGTCTCTTCCAAGGTGCATTAAAACCGCATGGTTAAACCACTGGGACTCCACAGCTCTTCCAAAAGCATTGATATTGTCTTTTTATTCAACTGTAACCTACACCACTCTTCCAAGGGGCATTGATATTGTCTTTTTTTTCCACTGCGACCTCCACCATTCTTCCATGGGGATTTGATAGTCTTTTTAATCCACTGCTACCTTCACCCCTCTTCCAAGGAACATTGATATTGTCTTTATTTTTAAAACCGTCTTGTTAAGCTACTGTGACCTCCACGTCCCTTCCACGGGGCATTGATATTGTCTTTTTATTCCACTGCGACCTCCACCACTCTTCCAAGGGGCATTGATATTGTCTTTTTATTCCACTGCGACCTTCACCCCTCTTCCAAGGAACATTGATATTGTCTTTTTTTTCCACTGTAACCTCCACCACTCTTCTAAGGGGCATTGATATTTTCATTTTATTCCAGTGCGACCTCCACCACTCTTCCAAGGGGCATTTTTATTGTCTTTTTAATCCACTGCGACCTCCACCACTCTTCCAAGGGGCATTAAAACCGTCTTGTTAAGCTACTGTGACCTCCACGTCTCTTCCAAGGGACCTTAAAACCGTCAATTTAAACCACTCTGAACTCCACAGCTCTTGCAAGAGGCATTGATATTGTCTTTTTATTCCACTGCGACCTCCACCACTCTTCCAAGGGGCATTGATATTCTCTTTTTAATCAACTGCGACCTCCACCTCTCTTCCAAGGGGCATTAAAACCGTCTTGTGAAGCTACTGTGCCCTCCACGTCCCTTCCACGGGGCATTGATATTGTCTTTTAATTCCACTGCAACCTCCACCACTCTTCCAAGGGCCATTGATATTGTCTTTTTAATCCACTGTGACCTCCACGTCTCTTCCAAGGGGCATTAAAACCGTCATTTTAAACCACTCTGAACTCCACAGCTCTTCCAAGGTGCACTGGTATTGTCTTTTCATTCCACTCTATCCTCCACCACTCTTCCAAGGGGCATTGACATTATCTATTTATTCCACTGCGACCTCCACCACTCTTCCAAGGGGCATTAAGACCATCTTGTTAAGCTACATTGACCTCCATAACTCTTCCATGGGGCATTGATATTGTCTTTTTATTCCACTGTAACCTCCACCACTCTTCCAAGGGGCATTGATTTTGTCTTTTTATTCCACTGCGACCTCTACCACTCTTCCAATGGGCTTTGATATTGTCTTTTTAATCTACTCCAACCTCCACCACTCTTCCAAGGGGCATTAAAACCGTCTTGTTAAGCTACTGTAAAGTCCATGTCTATTCCACGGGGCATTGATATTGTCTCTTTATTCCACTGTAACCTCCACCACTCTTCCAAGTGGCATTGACATTCTCTTTTTATTCCACTGCGACTTCCACCTCTCTTCTAAGGGGCATTGATATTGTATTTTTAATCCATTGCGACCGCCACCACTCTTCCAAGGGGATTTAAAACAGTCTTGTTAAGCTACTGTGACCTCCACGTCTCTTCCAAGTGGCATTAAAACCATTTGGTTAAACCACTCTGAACTCTACAACTCTTCCAAGGGGCATTGATATTGTCTTTTTCTTCCTCTGTAACCTCCACCACTCTTCCAAGGGGCATTGATTTTGTCTTTTTATTCCACTGCGACCTCCACCACTCTTCCAATGGGCATTGTTATTGTCTTTTTAATCCCCTGAAATGTCCACCACTCTTCCAAGGGGCATTAAAACTGTCTTGTTAAGCAACTGTGACCTCCACGTCCATTCCACGGGTCACTGATATTGTCTTTTTATTGCACTGTTTATTCCACTGTGACCTCCACCACTCTTCCAAGGGGCATTGATATTGTCTTTTTAATCCACTGCGAACTCCACCACTCTTCCAAGGGGCATTAAAACCGTCTTGTTATGCTACTGTGATGTCGACTTCTCTTCCAAGGGGAATTAAAACCATCTGGTTAAACAACTCTGAACTCCACAGCTCTTCCAAGGGGCATTTGTATTGTCTTTTTATTCCACTCTAACCTCCACCACTCTTCCAAGGGGCATTGACATTGTCTTTTTATTCCACTGCGACCTCAACCACTCTTCCAAGGGACATTAAAACCATATTGTTAAGCTACAGTGACCTCCACATCTCTTCCACGGGGCAATGATATTGTCTTTTTATTCCACTGTAACCTCCACCAATTTTCCAAGGGGCATTGATATTGTTTTTTTATTCCACTGCTACCTCCACCAGTCTTCCAAGGGGCATTAAAACCGTCTTGTTAAGTTACTGTGACCTCCATGTCTCTTCCAAGAAGCGTTAAAACCGTCTGGTTATACCACTCTCAACTCCACAGCTCTTCCAAGGGGCATTATTATTGTCTTTTTATTCCACTGTAACCTCCACCACTCTTCCAAGGGGCATTGATATTTTCTTTTTATTCCACTGCGACCTCCACCAATCCTCCAAGAGGCATTAAAACAGTCTTGTTAAGCAACTGTGACCTCCACGTCTCTTCCACGTGGCATTGAAATTGTCTTTTTATTCCACTGTAACCTCCACCACTCGTCCAAGGGGCATTGATATTGTCTTTTATTCAACTGTAATCTCCACCACTCTTCCAAGGGGCATTCATATTGTCTTTTTAATCCACTGCGACCTCCACCACTATTCCAAGGGGCATTAAACCGTCTTGTTAAGCAACTGTCACCTCCACGTCCCTTCCAAGGGGCATTAAAACCGTCAATTTAAACCACTCTGAACTCCTCAGCTCTTGCAAGGGGCATTGATATTGTCTTTATATTCCAATGTAGCCTCCAGCACTGTTGCAAGGGGCATTGATATTGTCTTTTTATTCCACTGCAACTTCCACCTCTCTTCCAAGGGGCATTAAAACCGTCTTGTTAAGCTACTGTGACCTCCACGTCTCTTTCACGGGGCATTGATATTGTCTTTTTATTCCACTGTAACCTCCCCCACTCTTCCAAGCGCATTGATATTGTCTTTTTATTCCACTGCGACTTCCACCTCTCTTCTAAGGGGCATTGATATTGTCTTTTTAATCCACTGTGACCTCCACCACTCTTCCAAGAGGCATTAAAACAGTCTTGTTAAGATACTGTGACCTCCACATCTCTTCCAACGGGCATTAAAACCGTCTGGTTAAACCACTCTGAACTCCACAGCTCTTCCAAGAGTCATTGATATTGTCTTTTTATTCCTCTGTAACCTTCACCATTCTTCCAAGGGGTATTGATATTGTCTTTTTAATCCACTGCGACCTCCACCACTCTACCAAGGGGCAGTGATATTTTCTTTTTATTCCACTGCGACCTCCAGCAGTCATCCAAGAGGCATTAAAACCGTCTTGTTAAGCTACTGTGACCTCCACGTCTCTTCCACGTGTCATTGAAATTGTCTTTTTATTCCACTGTAACCTCCACCACTCGTCCAAGGGGCATGGATATTGTCTTTTTATTTCACTGTATCGTCCACCACTCTTCCAAGGGGTATTGATATTGTCTTTTTATTCCACTACGACTTCCACCACTCTTCCAAGGGGCATTAAAACTGTCTTGTTAAGCTACTGTGACCTCTACGTGTCTTCCACTTGTCATTGATATTGTCTTTTTAATACACTGTGACCTCCACGTCTCTTCCAATGGGCAATAAAACCATCTGGTTAAACCACTCTGAACTCCACAGCTCTTCCAAGGGGCATTGGTATTGTCTTTTTATTCCACTCTAACCTCCACCACTCTTCCAAGGGGCATTGACATTGTCTTTTTATTACACTGCGACCTCCATCATTCTTCCAAGGGTCATTGATATTGTCTTTTTATTCCACTGCCACCTCCACCACTCTTCCAAGGGGCATTGATATTGTCTTTTTAATCCTCTGCGACCTCCACGTCTCTTCCAAGGGGCATTAAAACCGTCAATTTAAACAACTCTGAACTCCACAGCTCTTCCAAATAACACTGGTATTGTCTTTTTATTCCACTCTAACCTCCACCACTCTTCCAAGGGGCATTGATATTGTATTTTTAATCCACTGCGACCTCCACCACTCTTCCAAGAGGCATTAAAACAGTCTTGTTAAGCTACTGTGATCTCCACATCTCTTCCAAGGGGCATTGATATTGTCTTTTTATTCCACTGTAACCTCCACCATTCTTCCAAGGGGTATTGATATTTTCTTTTTAATGCACTGCGATCTCCACCACTCTTCCAAGGGGCATTAAAACCATCTGGTTAAACCACTCTGAACTCCATAGCTCTTTCAAGAGGCATTGATATTGTCTTTTTATTTCGCTGTAACCTCCACCACTCTTTCAAGGGGCATTGATGTTGTCTTTTTATTTCAATGCGACCTCTAACACTCTTCCAAGGGGCATTAAACCTGTCTTGTTAAGCTACTGTGACCTCCACTTGTCTTCCAAGGGGCATTGATATTGTCTTTTTAATCCACTGTGACCTCCACCACTTTTCCAAGGGGCATTAAAACCGTCTTGTTAATCTACTGTGACCTCCACGTCTCTTCCAAGGGGCAATAAAACCATGTGGTTAAACCACTCTGAACTCCACAGCTCTTCCAAGGGGCATTGGTATTGTCTTTTTATTCCACTCTAACCTCCACCACTTTACCAAGGGGCAGTGACACTGTCTTTTTATTCCAATGCAATCTCCATCATTCTTCCAAGGGGCATTGATATTGTCTTTTTATTCCACTGCCACCTCCACCACTCTTCCAAGGGGCACCGATATTGTCTTTTTAATCCACTGCGACCTCCAACACTCTTCCAAGAGGCATTAAAACAGTCTTGTTTATCTACTGTGACCTCCACCTCTCTTCCAAGGGGCATTAAAACCGTCTGGTTAAACCACTCTGAACTCTACAGCTCTTCCAAGGGCATTGATATTATCTTTTTATTCCACTGTAACCTCCACCATTCTTCCAAGGGGTATTGATGTTGTCATTTTAATGCACTGCGATCTTCACCACTCTTCCAAGGGGCATTAAAACCATCTGGTTAAACCACTCTGAACTCCATAGCTCTTTCAAGAGGCATTGATATTGTCTTTTTATTTCAAGGTAACCTCCACCACTCTTTCAAGGGGCATTGATATTGTCTTTTTATTCCTCTGTAACCTTCACCATTCTTCCAAGGGGTATTGATATTGTCTTTTTAATCCACTGCGACCTCCACCACTCTACCAAGGGGCAGTGATATTTTCTTTTTATTCCACTGCGACCTCCAGCAGTCATCCAAGAGGCATTAAAACCGTCTTGTTAAGCTACTGTGACCTCCATGTCTCTTCCACATGTCATTGAAATTGTCTTTTTATTCCACTGTAACCTCCACCACTCGTCCAAGGGGCATTGATATTGTCTTTTTATTTCACTGTATCCTCCACCACTCTTCCAAGGGGTATTGATATTGTTTTTTTATTCCTCTACGACTTCCACCACTCTTCCAAGGGGCATTAAAACTGTCTTGTTAAGCTACTGTGACCTCTACGTGTCTTCCACTTGTCATTGATATTGTCTTTTTAATCCACTGTGACCTCCACGTCTCTTCCAAGGGGCAATGAAACCATCTGGTTAAACCACTCTGAACTCCACAGCTCTTCCAAGGGGCATTGGTATTGTCTTTTTATTCCACTCTAACCTCCACCACTCTTCCAAGGGGCATTGACATTGTCTTTTTATTACACTGCGACCTCCATCATTCTTCCAAGGGTCATTGATATTGTCTTTTTATTCCACTGCCACCTCCACCACTCTTCCAAGGGGCATTGATATTGTCTTTTTAATCCTCTGCGACCTCCACGTCTCTTCCAAGGGGCATTAAAACCGTCAATTTAAACAACTCTGAACTCCACAGCTCTTCCAAATAACACTGGTATTGTCTTTTTATTCCACTCTAACCTCCACCACTCTTCCAAGGGGCATTGATATTGTATTTTTAATCCACTGCGACCTCCACCACTCTTCCAAGAGGCATTAAAACAGTCGTGTTAAGCTACTGTGATCTCCACATCTCTTCCAAGGGGCATTGATATTGTCTTTTTATTCCACTGTAACCTCCACCATTCTTCCAAGGGGTATTGATATTGTCTTTTTAATGCACTGCGATCTCCACCACTCTTCCAAGGGGCATTAAAACCATCTGGTTAAACCACTCTGAACTCCATAGCTCTTTCAAGAGGCATTGATATTGTCTTTTTATTTCGCTGTAACCTCCACCATTCTTTCAAGGGACATTGATGTTGTCTTTTTATTTCACTGCGACCTCTAACACTCTTCCAAGGGGCATTAAACCTGTCTTGTTAAGCTACTGTGACCTCCACTTGTCTTCCAAGGGGCATTGATATTGTCTTTTTAATCCACTGTGACCTCCACCACTTTTCCAAGGGGCATTAAAACCGTCTTGTTAATCTACTGTGACCTCCACGTCTCTTCCAAGGGGCAATAAAACCATGTGGTTAAACCACTCTGAACTCCACAGCTCTTCCAAGGGGCATTGGTATTGTCTTTTTATTCCACTCTAACCTCCACCACTTTACCAAGGGGCAGTGACATTGTCTTTTTATTCCACTGCAATCTCCATCATTCTTCCAAGGGGCATTGATATTGTCCTTTTATTCCACTGCCACCTCCCCCACTCTTCCAAGGGGCATCGATATTGTCTTTTTAATCCACTGCGACCTCCAACACTCTTCCAAGAGGCATTAAAACAGTCTTGTTTATCTACTGTGACCTCCACCTCTCTTCCAAGGGGCATTAAAACCGTCTGGTTAAACCACTCTGAACTCTACAGCTCTTCCAAGGGCATTGATATTATCTTTTTATTCCAATGTAACCTCCACCATTCTTCCAAGGGGTATTGATGTTGTCTTTTTAATGCACTGCGATCTTCACCACTCTTCCAAGGGGCATTAAAACCATCTGGTTAAACCACTCTGAACTCCATAGCTCTTTCAAGAGGCATTGATATTGTCTTTTTATTTCAAGGTAACCTCCACCACTCTTTCAAGGGGCATTGATATTGTCTTTTTATTCCACTGCGACCTCCACCACTCTTCCAAGGGGCATTAAACCTGTCTTGTTAAGCTACTGTGACCTACACTTGTCTTCCCCTGGGCAATGATATTGTCTTTTTAATCCACTGTGACCTCCACCACTTTTCCAAGGGGCATTAAAATCGTCTTGTTAATCTACTGTGACCTCCACGTCTCTTTGAAGGGGCAATAAAACCATCTGCCTAAACCACTCTGAACTCCACAGCTCTTCCAAGGGGCATTGGTATTGTCTTTTTATTCCACTCTAACCTCCACCACTCTTCTAAGGGGCAGTGACATTGTCTTTTTATTCCACTGCACCCTCCATCATTCTTCCAAGGGGCATTGATATTGTCTTTTTATTCCACTGTCACCTCCACCACTCTTCCAAGGGTCATTGATATTGTCTTTTTAATCCACTGCGACCTCTACCACTTTTCCAAGGGGCATTAAAAACGTCTTTTTAAGCTACTGTGACCTCCACGTCAGTTCCAATGGGCATTAAAACCGTCTGGCTAAACCACTCTGAACTCCACAGCTCTTCCAAGGGGCATTGGTATTGTCTTTTTGTTCCACTCTAACCTCCACCACTCTTCCAAGGGGCATTAAAACTGTCTTGTTATGCTGCTATAACCTCCATGTCTATTCCACCGCTCATTGATATTGTTTCTTTATTCCAATGTAACCTCCTCCACTCTTCCAAAGGGCAGTGATATTGTCTTTTTAAACCACTGAGACCTCCACCACTCTTCCAAGAGGAATTAAAAACATCTTATTAAGCTACTATGACCTCCACGTCTCTTCCAATGGTCATTAAAACCATCTGGTTAAACCACTCTGAATTCCACAGCTCATCAAAGGGGCATTGATATTGTCTTTTTATTCCACTGTAACCTTCACCACTTTTTCTATGGGAATTGATATTGTATTTTTATTATTATTATTTATTATTATAGCGCCATTTATTCCATGGCGCTTTACATGTGATAGGGATAAACATAACAAAAGAATTAACATAATCTTAACAAAACGAGTCAGCGACTGGTACAGGAGGAGGGAATACCCTGCCCGCGAGGGCTCACATTCTAGAAGGGATGGGTGAGGATACATTAGGTGAGGGTAGAGCTGGTCGTGCAGCGGTGGTTACTGCAGGTTGTAGGCTTGTCGGAAGAGGTGGATCTTCAGGTTTCTTTTGAAGGTTTCCACGGTTGACGAGAGTCTGATGTGTTGGGGTAGAGAGTTCCAGAGTAGGGGGGATGCACGGGAGAAATATTGTACACGATTGTGGGAGGAGGAGATAAGAGGGGAGTAGAGAAGGAGATCTTGTGAGGATCGGAGGTTGCGTGCAGGTAAGTACCGGGAGACTAGCTCACAGATGTATGGGGGAGACAGGTTGTGGATGGCTTTATATGCCATGGTTAGAGTTTTGAACTGGATTCTCTGGGCAATGGGGAGCCAGTGAAGAGATTGACAGAGAGGAGAGGCCGGGGAATAGCGGGGGGACAGGTGAATAAGTCGAGCAGCAGAGTTTAGGATAGATTGGAGAGGTGCAAGAGTGTTGTAAGGGAGGCCACGGAGCAGGAGGTTGCAGTAGTCGAGGCGGGATATGATGAGGGCATGCACTAGTGTTTTTGCAGAGTCTTTGCTGAGGAATGCACGGATCCGGGAGATGTTTTTGAGTTGGAGTCGGCAGGAAGTGGAAAGGGCTTGGATATGTGGCTTGAAGGAGAGATCGGAGTCCAGGGTTACTCCAAGGCAGCGAGGTTGTGGGACTGGGGAGAATGAACAGCCATTGACGTTGATGGCTAGGTCAGATGGGGAATGTGAATGAGAGGGTGGAAAGATGATGAACTCTGTTTTATCCATGTTGAGTTTTAGAAATCTGTTAGAGAAGAAGGATGACATGGCGGACAGACATTGTGGGATTTTGGTTAGTAGGGAGGAGACATCGGGTCCAGAGAGGTAGATCTGTGTGTCGTCAGGATAGAGGTGATACTGAAAACCGTGAGGCTCTATGAGCTGTCCCAGGCCAAAGGTGTAGATGGAGAAGAGCAGAGGTCCTAGAACTGAACCTTGGGGGACACCGACAGATAGGGGGCGAGATGAGGAGGTGGTGCGTGAGTGGAAGACGCTGAATCTCCTGTCTGTTAAGTATGAGGAGATCCAAGATAGAGCCCAGTCCGTGATGCCAAGAGATGAGAGAATCTGGAGTAAGAGGGAATGGTCCACTGTGTCAAAGGCAGATGACAGGTCCAGAAGGAGGAGGATGGAGTAGTGTCGCTTGGATTTGACATTTAGTAGGTCGTTGGTGACTTTGGTCAGGGCAGTTTCAGTCGAGTGATGCGGTCGGAAGCCAGATTGCAGGAGGTCGAAGAGGGAGTAGGAGGAGATGTGGGAGGACAGTTCAAGGTGGACATGTTGTTCTAGTAGTTTTGAGGCAAATTGGAGGAGTGATATGGGGCGGTAGCTAGTCAGAGAGGAAGGGTCAAGGGAGGGCTTTTTGAGGATGGATGTGATTGCGGCATGTATGAAACATGAGGGGAAGACACCGGTTGTTAGTGACAGATTGAAAAGGTGGGTTAGGGTTGGGATGAAGACTGTGGTAAGGTTAGTGATGAGGTGGGATGGGATTGGGTCAAGTTCGCAGGTGGTGAGGTGTGATTTGGAGAGTAAAGAGGAGACTTGACCTTCTGTAATGGTGGAGAAGTGGGGTTTGGAGGAGGAGGGTTGAATAGATATGAGGAGTGGTTGTGTGGACTTTAGGCAAAAGTTTTGTCTGATGGTGTCAATTTTTTGTTTGAAGAATGAGGCAAAGTCGTCGGCTGAGATGAGAGAAGAGGGAGGAGGTGCTGGGGGACGAAGGAGAGAGTTGAAAGTGTTAAATATCTGTTTAGGGTTGTGAGCTAGGGAGGATATGAGAGATGAGAAGCAGGTTTGTTTTGCTGTAGTGAGTGCGGACTTGAAATTAGTGAGGGATTGCTTGAATGCGATGAAGTGCTCGATGGAGTGAGACCTTTTCCATCTCCGCTCCACAACCCTGGAGGGCCAGCGCAGTTCTTTAGTAAGTTTAGTGTGCCAGGGTTGCCTGTTGAATGTGCGAGATGTGGTGTGTGTGAGAGGGGCGATCGAGTCTAGAGCTGCAGCTATTGTGGTGTTATATGAAGCAGCAGCAACGTCTGCATCGTGTAAGGAATTTATGTCTGTAAGAGGGAGGAGGGATTCAGAGAGTGAGTGTAAGTCAAGGTGTTTGAGATTTCTGCGAGGGTATGCAAGTTTGTGGAGTGGGGATTGTTGCCCCGGGGAGGAGAGAGAAGAGAATGTAAGTAGGCTGTGATCAGAGAGAGGTAGAGGTGAGTTAGAGAGGTTAGATAGGGAACAGAGGTGGGTGAAGATGAGGTCCAGTGTGTGGCCATCTTTGTGGGTGGGTGTGGAAGACCATTGAGTGAGTCCGAAGGAGGAAGTGTGAGATAGAAACTTAGAGACAGACGAGTGGGAAGTGTTAATGGGGATGTTGAAGTCACCCATTATGATAGTGGGGATGTCAGTGGAGAGGAAGTGAAGCAGCCAGGTGGTGAAGTGGTCTAAGAAGGTGGTGGCTTGCCCTGGGCATCGGTAAACGACGGCCAGTTGGAGGTTGGAGGGGGAATAGATGCGCACACAGTGCACCTCAAAAGAGGGGAGTGTAACGGAGGGTGGCAGTGGGATTTGGGTGAAAGCGCAGTGTTCTGATAGGAGAAAACCTACGCCTCCGCCATGTTTGCTGTTGGGGCGGGGGGTGTGGGAAAGGTGGAATCCGCCATATGAAAGTGCAACTGGGGAGGCTGTGTCAGAGCGGGTGAGCCAGGATTCAGTGATGGCGAGGAAGGAAAGTTTGTTTGTAATGAAAAGATCGTGGATGAAGGAAAGTTTGTTGCAGACAGAGCGAGCGTTCCATAGAGCTCCTGTTAGAGCAACTAAGGGAGTGGGGATTGGTTGGATGGGTATGAGGTTAGAAGGGTTGCGACAGTTTGTGGAAGGTCGTGGATAGGAGGAAGGAGTAACTGTGCGAATATGGCGAGGAGGACCAGGATTTGGAGAGATATCTCCAGCAGTGAGGAGGAGCAGAGAAAGTGTTAGCAGGTGGGAGCAAGAGAGAGCATGAGGTGGCTGTCTGTGTTTGGAGATCCAGGATTGAATGTTTAGGAATAATTTGGAGGAGGAGGTGAGATGAATGGGGAGGATGGAGGGAGAGATGAAGAGTTTCTTACTAGGTGTAGGGATTTGAGGGGTTACTAGAAAGTGGAGGACTATAGAGGAAAAAGTGAGAGCTAACAGAAACATAGTTAAAAGAGAGTAAGTGGTCAAAGTGTTGGTTACTTGACTCCTGCCATGACTAACTGCCTCTGAAATAACTGCCACTTATCTCCGAAGCCACTTTGCACAAGAAGACGCGTGCACCCCTTACAGAGCTTCTAAATATATAGGGCACATTAAACTATCAGGTGAAGGGCATTGTGGGAGCTGCACATGGCTAAATTAGCAGCGGGTCGTCTCACCAGGAGATGGCTGGGTGATCAAACACAGAGCAAGGACTCTAGTCTCTGCAGTTCAGCACCTCTAAAAATCAGATAAGATCTATAGTGGGGAAGAGACAGACATATGTGGGTATTGAATGGAGTGGGACAGATAAAGCAGAGAAGTTATGCAGAGCATGTACCAGTGAGGAGAATCAGCAAAGCAGAGCATTAGATTACAGCAGACACAGCAAGCAGAGAAGTTATGCAGAGCATGTACCAGTGAGGTGAATCAGCAAAGCAGAGCATTAGATTACAGCAGACACAGCAAGCAGAGAAGTTATGCAGAGCATGTACCAGTGAGGTGAATCAGCAAAGCAGAGCATTAGATTACAGCAGACACAGCAAGCAGAGAAGTTATGCAGAGCATGTACCAGTGAGGTTATTCTACTGCGACCTCCACCACTCTTCCAAGGGGCATTGATATTGTCTTTTTATTGCACTGCGACCTCCGCAACTCTTCCAAAGGGCATTGATATTGTCTTTTATTCCACTGTAACCTCCACCACTGTTCTAAGGGGCATTAAAACCATCTTGTTAAGCTACTGTGACCTCCACGTCTCTTCCACAGGGCATTGTTATTGTCTTTTTATTCCACTGCAACCTCCACCACTCTGCAAAGGGGCATTAAAACCGTCTTGTTAAGCTACTGTGATGTCCACGTCTCTTCCACGGGGCATTGATATTGTCTTTTTTTTCCACTGCGACCTCCACCACTCTTCCAAGGGGATTTGATAGTCTTTTTAATCCACTGCGACCTCCACCACTCTTCCAAGGGGCATTAAAACCGTCTTGTTAAGCTACTGTGACCTCCACGTCCCTTCCACGGGGCATTGATATTGTCTTTTTATTCCACTGCGACCTCCACCACTCTTCCAAGGGGCAGTGATATTGTCTTTTTAATCCACTGCGACCTCCACCACTCTTCCAAGGGACATTGATATTGTCTTTTTATTCCACTGCGACCTTCACCCTTCTTCCAAGGAACATTGATATTGTCTTTGTTTTCCACTGTAACCTCCACCACTCTTCTAAGGGGCATTGATATTTTTTTTTTATTCCCCTGCGACCTCCACCACTCTTCCAAGGGGCATCGATAATGTCTTTTTAATCGATTGCGACCTCCACCACTCTTCCAAGGGGCATTAAAACCATCTTGTTAAGCTACTGTGACCTCCACGTCTCTTCCAAGGGGCATTAAAACCGTCAATTTAAACCACTCAGGACTCCACAGCACTTGCAAGAGGCATTGATATTGTCTTTTTATTCCACTGTAACCTCCACCATTCTTCCAAGGGGTATGGATATTGTCTTTTTAATGCACTGCGACCTCTACCACTCTTCCAAGGGGCATTAAAACCATCTGGTTAAACCCCTCTGAACTCCATAGCTTTTTCAAGAGGCATTGATATTGTCTTTTTATTTCACTGTAACCTACACCACTCTTTCAAGGGGCATTTATATTGTCTTTTTATTCCACTTCGACCTCAACCACTCTTCCAAGGGGCATTAAAACTGTCTTGTTAAGCTACTGTGACCTCCACGTGTCTTCCAAGGGGCATTGATATTGTCTTTTTAATCCACTGTGACCTCCACCACTTTTCCAGGGGGCGTTACAACCATCTTGTTAATCTACTGTGACCTCCACGTCTCTTCCTAGGGGCAATAAAACCATCTGGTTAAACCACTCTGAACTCCACAGCTCTTCCAAGGGACATTGGTATTGTCTTTTTATTCCACTCTAACCTCCACCACTCTTCCAAGGGGCATTGACTTTGTCTTTTTATTCCACTGCGACCTCCATCATTCTTCCAAGGGACATTGATATTGTCTTTTTATTCCACTGCCACCTCCACCACTCTTCCAAGGGGCATTGATATTGTCTTTTTAATCCACTGCGACCTCCAACCCTTTTCCAAGGGGCATTAAAAATGTCTTTTTAAGCTACTGTGACCTCTACGTCACTTCCAATGGGCATTAAAACTGTCTGTTTAAACCACTCTGAACTCCACAGCTCTTCCAAGGGGCATTGGTATTGTCTTTTTATTCCACTCTAACCTCCACCACTCTTCCACGGGGCATTGACATTGTCTTTTTATTCCACTGCGACCTCCACCATTCTTCCAAGGGGCATTAAAACTATCTTGTTAAGCTACAGTGACCTCCACATCTCTTCAACGGGGCATTGATATTGTCTTTAAATTCCACAGTAACCTCCACCACTCTACCAAGGGGCATTGATAATGTATTTTTATTCCACTGCGACCTCCACCACTCTACCAAAGGGCATTGATATTGTCTATTTAATCCACTGCACCCTCCACCACTCTTCCAAAGGGCATTAAAACCATTTTGTTAAGCTACTGTGACCTCCATGTCTCTTCACGGGGCATTGATATTGTCTTTTTATTCCACTGCAACCTCCACCACTCTTCCATGTGGCATTAAAACCGCCTTGTTAAGCTACTGTGACCTCCACATCTCTTCCAAGGGGCATTAAAACCGTATGGTTAAACCAATCTGAACTCCACAGATCTTCCAAGGGGCATTGATATTGTCTTTTTATTCCACTGTATCCTACACCACTCTTCCAAGGGGCATTGATATTGTCTTTTTATTCCACAGCGACCTCCACCACTCTTCCAAGGGGCATTAAAACCATCTTGTTAAGCTACTGTGACCTCTTCGTCTCTTCCACGAGGCATTGAAATTGTCTTTTTATTCCACTGTAACCACCACCACTCTTTCACGGGGCTTTGATATTTTCTTTTTAATCCACTGCGACCTCCACTACTCTTTCAAGGGGCATTAAAACCGTCTTGTTAAGCTATTGTGACCTCCACGTCTCTTCTACGGGGTATTGATATTGTCTTTTTATTCCACTGTAACCTCCACAACTCTTCCAAGGGGCATTGATATTGTCTTTTTCTTCCACTGTAACTTCCACCACTCTTCCAAGGGGCATTGATATTGCCTTTTTATTAAAATGTTACCTCCACCACTCTACCAAGGGGCAATAAAACCGTCTTGTTAAGCTACTGTGACCTCCACGTCTCTTCCAAGCGGCATTAAAACCTTCTAGCAAAACCACTCTGAACTCCACAGCTCTTCCAAGGGGCATTGATATTGTCTTTTTATTCAACTGTAACCTCCACCACTATTCCAAGGGGCATTGATATTGTGTTTTTATTCCACTGTGACCTCCACCACTCTTCCAACGGGCATAGATATTGTCTTTTTATTCCACTGTAACCTCCACCACTCTTCCAAGGGGCATTGATATTGTCTTTTTACACCACTGTAACCTCCACTACTAGTGTTGAGCGATACCTTCCGATATCAGGAAATATCGGATCGGATTGGATCGGGCCGATACCCAAAAAGTATCGGATGTCGCCGATTCCGATACCGGAAACCAATGCAAGTCAATGGGACACAAATATCGGTATGAAAATAAACCCTTTCTTTCCCTGTAGGTTAATTCTACATGAAGGAAAACAACTAACAATAATGTAGAATGTATTGGTGGAGGTGGTTGCCCAAATCGATGGGAACAGTGCTCACAGTGAAACATGAAAAGCCGGCAATTCAGCAGCGGCATACACCGGTACCCAACAATTTAGAACAGAAAGAATAGAGCTTCACACATAGATTAGATAGATAGAAACATGTCAGTCACATATATATGAAGTACAGTGACAGTGTTGCTTACTGTACTTGTTATTTAGTGTAAAGGATTTATTTAAAAAAATAACAGTGTTTTCATGCACCGTCTCTTTAAAAAAGCCGGCCGGCAATTCAGCAGCGGTACCCGATAATTTATAACAGAAAGAATAGAGCATCACACATAGATTAGATAGATAGAAACATGTCAGTAACATATATATGAAGTACAGTGACAGTGTTGCCCTATTTTTGTGTCCAGCCAGGTACAAGTAGGCAGCTGTGGGCTGGAATCTGCAGCGCAGGGAGGCCCAAGCTTTCTGGGCTCTACCCGCTGCAAATTGCAGTCCGCAGCCACCCCAGAAAATGGCGCATTCATAGAAGCGCCATCTTCTGGCGCTGTACCCAACTCATCCAGGGCCCTGGTGCGGTGGCTCACTGGGTAACAAAGGGGTTAGGGCCAGCTTGGCATTAGCAGCTGGCCCTAAGCCCGAAATTCATGGGGTCACGCCAATATTAGACATGACCGCCATGAATTTCTAGTAAAGTATTTAAAAAAAACACAACACCCAGAATAAAGTCCTGAGCGCTGCCATCCAGCTTGTCATCCTTCAGAGACACTGCAGAGCGCAGGCATTATGGGAACTTCCGATTCTGGTATTCGATATTGTAAAAATATCGGAACTCAGTGTCGGAACTCCGATACCGCGAATATCGGCCGATACCCGATATTACAGTATCAGAATGCTCAACACTATCCACAACTCTTCCAAGGGGCATTGATATTGTCTTTTTATTCCACTGTACCCTTCACCACTTTTCCAACAGGCATTAAAACCGTCTTGTTAAGCTACTGTGACCTCCACGTCTCTTCCACGGGGCATTGATATTGACTTTCTATTCCACTGTGACCTCCACCATTCTTCCAAGGGGCATTAAAACTGTCTTGTTAAGCTACAGTGACCTCCACATCTCTTCCATGGAGCATTGATATTGTCTTTAAATTCCACAGTAACCTCCACCACTCTACCAAGGGGCATTGATAATGTATTTTTATTCCACTGCGACCTCCACCACTCTTCCAAAGGGCATTGATATTGTCTTTTTAATCCACTGCAACCTCCAGCACTCTTCCAAAGGGCATTAAAACCATCTTGTTAAGCTACTGTGACATCCACGTCTATTCCACGGGGCATTGATATTGTCTTTTTATTCCAATGTAACCTCCACCACTCTTCTAAGGGGCAGTGTTGCTGTCTTTTTAAACCACTGTGACCTCCACCACACTTCCAAGAGGCTTTAAAAACATCTTATTAAGCTACTATGACCTCCACGTCTCTTCCAAGGGGCATTAAAACCATCTGGTTAAACCACTCTGAATTCCACAGCTCATCAAAGGGGCATTGATATTGTCTTTTTATTCCACTGTAACCTCCACCACTTTTCCTATGGGAATTGATATTGTATTTTTATTATTATTATTATTTATTATTATAGCGCCATTTATTCCATGGCGCTTTACATGTGATAGGGATATACATAACAAAGGTATTTACATAATCTTAACAAAACGAGTCAGCGACTAGTACAGGAGGAGCGAGGACCCTGCCCGTGAGGGCTCACAGTCTAGAAGGGATGGGTGAGGATACATTAGATGATGGTAGAGCTGGTAGTGCAGTTGTGGTTACTGCAGGTTGTAGGCTTTTCGGAAGAGGTGGGTCTTCAGGTTTCTTTTGAAGGTTTCCACGGTCAGCGAGAGTCTGATGTATTGGGGTAGAGAGTTCCAGAGTAGGGGGGATGCACGGGAGAAATCTTGTATAGGATTGTGGGAGGAGGAGATAAGAGGGGAGTAGAGAAGGAGATCTTGTGAGGATCGTAGGTTGCATGCAGGTAAGTACCGGGAGACTAGGTCACAGATGTATGGGGAGGCAGGTTGTGGATGGCTTTGTATGCCATGGTTAGAGTTTTGAACTGAATTCTCTGGGCAATGGAGAGCCAGTGAAGAGATTGACAGAGAGGAGAGGCCGGGGAATAGCGGGGGGACAGGTGAATAAGTCGAGCAGCAGAGTTTAGGATAGATTGGAGAGGCGCAAGAGTGTTGTAAGGGAGGCCACGGAGCAGGAGGTTGCAGTAGTCGAGGCGGGATATGATGAGGGCATGCACTTGTGTTTTTGCAGAGTCTTTGCTGAGGAATGCATGGATCCGGGAGATGTTTTTGAGTTGGAGTTGGCAGGAAGTGGAAAGGGTTTGGCTATGTGGCTTGAAGGAGAGATCAGAGTCCAGGGTTACTCCAAGGCAGCGAGCTTGTGGGACTGGGGAGAGTGAACAGCCATTGACGTTGATGGCTAGGTCAGATGGGGGATGTGAATGAGAGGGTGGAAAGATGATGAACTCTGTTTTATCCATGTTGAGTTTTAGAAATCTGTTAGAGAAGAAGGATGACATGGCGGACAGACATTGTGGGATTTTGGTTAGTAGGGAGGAGATATCGGGTCCAGAGAGGTAGATCCGTGTGTCGTCAGCATAGAGGTGATACTGAAAACCGTGAGACTCTATGAGCTGTCCCAGGCCAAAGGTGTAGATGGAGAAGAGCAGAGGTCCTAGAACTGAACCTGGGGGGACACCGACAGATAGGGGGTGAGATGAGGAGGTGGTGCGTGAGTGGGAGACCCTGAATGTCCTGTCTGTTAAGTAGGAGGAGATCCAAGATAGAGCCAAGTCCGTGATGCCAAGAGATGAGAGAATCTGGAGTAAGAGCGAATGGTCCACTGTGTCAAAGGCAGATGACAGGTCCAGAAGGAGGAGGATGGAGTAGTGTCGCTTGGATTTGGCATTTAGTAGGTCATTGGTGACTTTGTTCAGGGCAGTTTCAGATGCGGTCGGAAGCCAGATTGCAGCCGGTCGAAGAGGGAGCAGGAGGAGAGGTGGGAGGACAGTTCAAGGTGGACATGTTGTTCTAGTAGTTTTGAGGCAAAAGGGAGGAGTGATAGTCAGAGAGGAAGGGTCAAGGGAGGGCTTTTTGAGGATGGGTGTGATTGCAGCATGTTTGAAACATGAGGGGAAGACACCGGTTGTTAGTGACAGATTGAAGAGGTGGGTTAGGGTTGGGATGAAGACTGTGGTAAGGTTAGTGATGAGGTGGGATGGGATTGGGTCAAGTTCGCAGGTGGTGAGGTGTGATTTGGAGAGTAAAGAGGAGACTTGACCTTCTGTAATGGTGGAGAAGTGGGGTTTGGAGGAAGAGGGTTGAATAGATATGAGGATGGGTTGTGTGGACTTTAGGCAAAAGTTTTGTCTGATGGTGTCAATCTTCTGTTTGAAGAATGAGGCAAAGTCGTCGGCTGAGATGAGAGAAGAGGGAGGAGGTGCTGGGGGGCGAAGGAGAGAGTTGAAAGTGTTAAGTAGCTGTTTAGGGTTGTGAGATAGGGAGGATATGAGAGATGAGAAGTAGGTTTGTTTTGCTGTAGTGAGTGCGGACTTGAAATTAGTGAGGGATTGCTTGAATGCGATGAAGTGCTCGATGGAGTGAGACCTTTTCCATCTCCGCTCCGCAACCCTGGAGGCCCGGCGCAGTTCTTTAGTAAGTTTAGTGTGCCAGGGTTGCCTGTTGAATGTGCGAGATGTGGTGTGTGTGAGAGGGGCAATCGAGTCTAGAGCTGCAGCTATTGTGGTGTTATATGAAGCAGCAGCAGCGTCTGCATCGTGTAAGGAGTTTATGTCTGTAAGAGGGAGGAGGGATTCAGAGAGTGAGTGTAAGTCAAGGTGTTTGAGATTTCTGCGAGGGTATGCAAGTTTGTGGAGTGGGGATTGTTGCCCCGGGGAGGAGAGAGAAGAGAATGTAAGTAGGCTGTGATCAGAGAGAGGGAGAGGTGAGTTAGAGAGGTTAGATAGGGAATAGAGGCGGGTGAAGATGAGGTCCAGTGTGTGGCCATCTTTGTGGGTGGGTGTGGAAGACCATTGAGTGAGTCCGAAGGAGGACGTGAGAGATAGGAACTTAGAGACAGACGAGTGGGAAGTGTTAATGGGGATGTTGAAGTCACCCATTATGATAGTGGGGATGTCAGTGGAGAGGAAGTGAAGCAGCCAGGTGGTGAAGTGGTCTAAGAAGGTGGTGGCTTGCCCTGGGGGTCGGTAAACGACGGCCAGTTGGAGGTTGGAGGGGGAATAGATGCGCACACAGTGCACCTCAAAAGAGGGGAGTGTAACGGAGGGTGGCAGTGGGATTTGGGTGAAAGCGCAGTGTTCTGATAGGAGAAAACCTACGCCTCCGCCATGTTTGCCGTTGGGGCGGGGGGTGTGGGAAAGGTGGAATCCGGCATATGAAAGTGCAGCTGGGGAGGCTGTGTCAGAGGGGGTGAGCCAGGTTTCAGTGATGGCGAGGAAGGAAAGTTTGTTTGTAATGAAAAGATCGTGGATGAAGGAAAGTTTGTTGCAGACAGAGCGAGCGTTCCATAGAGCTCCTGTTAGAGCAACTAAGGGAGTGTGGATTGGTTGGATGGGTATGAGCTTAGAAGGGTTGCGACAGTTTGTGGAAGGTCGTGGATAGGAGGAAGAAGTAACTGTGGCGATATGGCGAGGAGGACCAGGATTTGGAGAGATATCTCCAGCAGTGAGGAGGAGCAGAGAAAGTGTTAGCAGGTGGGAGCAAGAGAGAGCATGAGGTGGCTGTCTGTGTTTGGAGATCCAGGATTGAATGTTTAGGAATAATTTGGAGGAGGAGATGAGATGAATGGGGAGGATGGAGGGAGAGATGAAGAGTTTCTTACTATGTGTAGGGATTTGAGCGGTTACTAGAAAGTGGAGGACTATAGAGGAAAAAGTGAGAGCTAACAGAAACATAGTTAAAAGAGAGTAAGTGGTCAAAGTGTTGGTTACCTGACTCCTGCCCTGACTAACTGCCTCTGAAATAACTGCCACTTATCTCCGAAGCCACTTTGCACATGAAGACGCGTGTACACCCCAGCACAAGTGCACCCATTACAGAGCTTCTAAATATATAGGGTACATTAAACTATCAGGTGAAGGGCATTGCGGGAGCTGCATATGGCTAAATTAGCAGTTGGTCGTCTCACCAGGAGATGGCTGGGTGATCAAACACAGAGCTAGGACTCTAGTCTCTGCAGTTTAGCACCTCTAAAAATCAGATAGGATCTATAGTGGTGAAGGGACAGACATATGTGGGTATTGAATGGAGTGGGACAGATAAAGCAGAGAAGTTATGCAGAGCATGTACCAGTGAGGTGAATCACCAAAGCAGAGCATTAGATTACAGCAGACACAGCAAGCAGAGAAGTTATGCAGAGCATGTACCAGTGAGGTGAATCAGCAAAGCAGAGCATTAGATTACAGCAGACACAGCAAGCAGAGAAGTTATGCAGAGCATGTACCAGTGAGGTTATTCCACTGTGACCTCCACCACTCTTCCAAGGGGCATTGATGTTGTCTTTTTATTCCACTGCGACCTCCGCCACTCTTCCAAAGGGCATTGATATTTTCTTTTATTCCACTGTTACCTCCACCACTGTTCTAAGAGGCATTAAAACCGTCTTGTTAAGCTACTGTGATGTCCACGTCTCTTCCACGGGGCATTGGTATTGTCTTTTTATTCCACTGTAACCTCCACCACTCTTCCAAGAGGCAATGATATTGTCTTTTTATTCCACTGTAACCTCCACAACTCATCCAAGGGGCATTAAAACCATCTTGTTAAGCTACTGTGATGTCCACGTCTCTTCCACGGGGCATTGATATTGTCTTTTTATTCCACAGTAACCTCCACCACTCTTCCAAGAGGCAATGATGTTGTCTTTTTATTCCACTGTAACCTCCACCACTCTTCCAAGGGGCATTAAAACCGTCTTGTTAAGCTACTGTGACCTCCACGTCTCTTCCACAGGGCATTGTTATTGTCTTTTTATTCCACTACGACCTTCACCACTCTGCCAAGGGGCATTAAAACCGTCTTGATAAGCTACTGTGATGTCCACGTCTCTTTCACGGGGCATTGATATTGTCTTTTTATTCCAATGTAACCTCCACCACTCTTCCAAGAGGCATTGATATTGTCTTTTTATTCCACTGTAACCTCCACCACTCTTCCAAGGGGCATTGATATTGTCTTTTTATTCCACTGCGACCTCCACCACTGTTCCAAGGTTCATTGATATTGTCTTTTTATTCAACTGTAACCTCCACCACTCTTCCAAGAAGCATTGAAACCATCTTGCTAAGCTACTGTGACCTCCAAGTCTATTCCACGGTGCATTAAAACTTTCTGGTTAAACCACTGTGAACTCCACAGCTCTTCCAAGGGGCATTGATATTGTCTTTTTATTCCACTGCGACCTCCACATCTCTTCTAAGTGGAATTGATATTGTCTTTTTATTCCACTGTGACCTCCACCACTCTTCTAAGTGGCATTGATATTGTCTTTTTAATCCACTGTGACCTCCACCACTCTTTCAAGGAGCATTAAAACAGTTTTGATGAGCTACTGTGACCTCCACGTCTCTTCCAAGCGGCATTAAAACCGTCTCGTTAAACCACTCTGAACTCCACACCGGTTTTCCAAGAGGCATTGATATTGTCTTTTTATTCGACTGTAACCTCCACCAGTCTTCCAATGGTCATTAAAACCGTCAATTTAAACCTCTCTGAACTCCACAGCTCTTGCAAGAGGCACTGATATTGTCTTTTTATTCCACTGTAACCTCCATCACTCTTCCAAGGGGCATTGATTTTGTCTTTTTAATCCTCTGCGACCTCCATCACTCTTCCAAGAAGCATTAAAACCGTCTTGTTTAGCTACTGTGACTTCCACGTCTATTCCACGGTGCCTTAAAACCTTCTGGTTAAACAACTGTGAACTCCACAGATCATCCAAGTGGCATTGATATTGTCTTTTTATTCCACTGTAACCACCACCACTCTTCCAAGGTGCATTGATATTGGCTTTTTATTTTACTGCGACCTCCACCACTCTTCCAAGGGGCATTAATATTGTCTTTTTATTGCACTGCGACCTCCACCACTCTTCCAAGGTTCATTGATATTGTCTTTTTATTCCACTGCGACCTCCACCTCTCTTCCAAGGGGCATTAGAACCAACTTGTTAAGCTGCTGTGACCTCCAAGTCTGTTCCACGAGGCATTGATATTGTCTTTTTATTCCACTGTGACCTCCATATCTCTTCCAAGGGGAATTGATATTGTCTTTCTATTCCACTGCGACCTCCACCACTATTCTAAGGGGCATTGATATTATCTTTTTAATCCACTGCGACCTCCACAACTCTTCCAAGAGGCATTAAACCATCTGCTTAAACCACTCTGTACTCCACAGCTCTTCCAAGAGACATTCATATTGTCTTTTTATTCGACTGTAACCTCCACCACTCTTCCATGTGAATTGTTATTGTCTCTGTTTTCCACTGCTACCTCCACCACTCTTCCAAGGGGCTTTGATATTGTCTTTTTTATCCATTGCGACCTCCACCACTCTTCCAAGGGGTATTAATACCGTCTTGTTAAGCCACTGTGACCTCCAAGTCTCTTCCAAGGGGCATTAAAACCGTCTGGTTAAACCGCTCTGAGCTCCACAGCTCTTCCAAAGGGCATTGACAATGTCTTTTTATTCCATTGTAACCTTCTGCACTCTTCCAACTGCATTGATATTGTCTTTTTATTCCTCTGCGACGTCCACGACTCTTCCAAGGTGCATTAAAACCGTCTTGTTAAGCTACTATGACCTCCAAGTTTCTTACACAGGGCATTGATATTGTCTTTTTATTCCACTGTAACCTCCACCCCTCTTACAAGGGACATTGATATTGTCTTTTTATTCCACTGTAACCTCCACCAATCTTCCAAGGGGCATTGATATTGTCCTTTTATTCCACTGCGACGTCCACCACTTTTCTAAGGGGCATTGATATTGTCTTTGAAATCCACAACTATCTCTACCACTCTTCCAAGGGGCATTAAAACAGTCTTGTTAAGCTACTGTGACCTCCTCGTCTCTTCCAAGGGGCATTAAAACCGTCTCGTTAAACACTCTGAACTCCACAGCTCTTACAAGAGGCATTGATATTGTCTTTTTATTCGACTGTAACATCCACCACTCTTCCAAGCAGCATTGATATTGTCTTTTTATTCCACTGCGACCTCCACCACTCTTCCAAGGGGCATTGATATTGTCTTTTTAATCAACTGCAACCTCCACCACTCTTCCAAAGGTCATTGATATTGTCTTTTTATTCCACTGTAACCTCCACCACTCTTCCAAGGGGCATTGATATTGTATTTTTATTCCACTGCGACCTCCACCTCTCTTCCAAGTGGCATTAAAACCATCTTGTTAAGCTACTGTGACCTCCAAGTCTGTTCCACGAGGCATTGATATTGTCATTTTATTCCACTGCGACCTCCACATCTCTTCCAAGGGGAATTGATATTGTCTTTTTATTCCACTGCGACCTCCACCGCTCTTCTGAGGGGCATTGATATTGTCTTTTCAACCCACTGCGACCACAACTCTTCCAAGGGGCATTAAAACAGTCTTGATAAGCTACTGTGACCTCCACGTCTCTACCAAGGGGCATTAAACCGTCTGGTTAAACCACTCTGTACTCCACAGCTCTTCCAAGAGACATTGATATTGTCTTTTTATTCGACTGTAACCTTCACCACTCTTCCATGTGTATTGATATTGTCTCTGTTTTCCACTGCGACCTCCACAACTCTTCCAAGGGGCTTTTATATTTTCTTTTTTATCCACTGCGACCTCCACCACTCTTCCAAGGGGCATTAAAAGCGTCTTGTTAAGCCACTGTGACCTCCAAGTCTCTTCCAAGGGGCATTAAAACCGTCTGGTTAAATCGCTCTGAGCTCCACAGCTCTTCCAAGGGGCATTGACAATGTCTTTTTATTCCATTGTAACCTTCTGCACTCTTCCAAGTGCATTGATATTGTCTTTTTATTCCTCTGCGACGTCCACGACTCTTCCAAGGTGCATTAAAACCATCTTGTTAAGCTACTGTGACCTCCAAGTTTCTTACACACGGCATTGATATTGTCTTTTTATTCCACTGTAACCTCCACCCCTCTTACAAGGGACATTGATATTGTCTATTTATTCCACTGTAACCTCCACCAATCTTCCAAGTGGCATTGATATTGTCTTTTTATTCCACTGCGACGTCCCCCACTTTTCTAAGGGGCATTGATATTGTCTTTTAAATCCACAACTATCTCCACCACTCTTCCAAGGGGCATTAAAACAGTCTTGTTAAGCTACTGTGACCTCCTCGTCTCTTCCAAGGGGCATTAAAACCGTCTGGTTAAACATTCTGAACTCCACAGCTCTTCCAAGGGGCATTGACATTGTATATTTATTCCACTGCGACCTAGACCACTCTTCCAAGGGGTATTAAGACAATCTTGTTAAGCTACAGTGACCTCCACAACTCTTCCATGGGGCATTGATATTGTCTTTTTATTCCACTGTAACCTCCACCAACTCTTCCAAGGGGCATTGATTTTGTCTTTTTATTCCACTGCGACCTCTACCACTCTTCCAATGGGCATTGATATTGTCTTTTTAATCCACTGCAACCTCCACCACTCTTCCAAGGGACATTAAAGCCGTCTTGTTAAGCTACTGTCACGTCCATGTTGATTCCACGGGGCATTGATATTGTCTTTTTATTCCACTGTAACCTACACCACTCTTCCAAGTGGCATTGACATTGTCTTTTTATTCCACTGCGACTTCCACCTCTCTTCTAAGGGGCATTGATATTGTCTTTTTATTCCACTGCGACCTCCACCACTCTTCCAAAGGGCATTGATATTGTCTTTATAATCCACTGCGACCTCCACCACTCTTCCAAGGGGCATTAAAACAGTCTTGTTAAGCTACTGTGACCTCCTTGTCTCTTCCAAGGGGCATTAAAACCGTCTGGTTAAACACTCTGAACTCCACAGCTCTTACAAGAGGGATTGATATTGTCTTTTTATTCGACTGTAACATCCACCACTCTTACAAGGGGCATTGATATTGTCTTTTTAATCAACTGCGACCTCCACCTCTCTTCCAAGGGGCATTAAAACCGTCTTGTGAAGCTATTGTGACCTCCACGTCGATTCCACGGGGCATTGATATTGTCTTTTTATTCCACTGCAATCTACACCACTCTTCCAAGGGGCACCGATATTGTCTTTTTATTCCACTGCGTCCTCCACCACTCTTCCAAGGGGCATTGATATTGTCTTTTTAATCCACTGTGACCTCCACGTCTCTTCCAAGGGGCATTAAAATCGTCAATTTAAACCACTATGAACTCCACAGCTCTTCCAAGGAGCACTTGTATTGTCTTTTTATTCCACTCTAACCTCCACCACTCTTCTATGGGGCATTGACATTGTCTATTTATTCCACTGCGACCTCCACCACTCTTCCAAGGGACATTAAGACCATCTTGTTAAGCTACAGTGTACTCCAAAACTCTTTCATGGGGCATTGATATTGTCTTTTTATTCCACTGTAACCTCCACCACTCTTCCAAGGGGCGTTGATTTTGTCTTTTTATTCCACTGCGACCTCTACCACTCTTCCAATGGGCATTGATATTTTCTTTTTAATCCACTGCAACCTCCACCACTCTTCCAAGGGGCATTAAAGCGGTCTTGTTAAGCTACTGTCACGTCCATGTCTATTCCATGGGGCATTGATATTGTCTTTTTATTCCACTGTAACCTCCACCACTCTTCCAAGTGGCATTGATATTGTCTTTTTAATCCACTGCGACCTCCACCACTCTTCCAAGGGGCATTTAAACAGTCTTGTTAAGCTACTGTGACCTCCACGTCTCTTCCAAGGGGCATTAAAACTGTCTGGTTAAACGACTCTGAACTCCACAGCTCTTCCAAGGGGCATTGATATTGTCTTTTTATTCCACTGTAACCTCCACCACTCTTCCAAGGGGCATTGATTTTGTCTTTTAATTCCACTGCGACCTATACCACTCTTCCAATGGTCATTGTTATTGTCTTTTTAATCCCCTGCAACCTCCACCACTCTTCCAAGGGGCATTAAAACCGTCTTGATAAGCTACTGTGACCTCCACGTCCCTTCCACGGGGCATTTATATTGTCTTTTTATTCCACTGCGACCTCCACCACTCTTCCAAGGGGCATTGATATTGTCTTTTTAATCCACTGCGAACTCCACCTCTCTTCCAAGGGGCATTAAAACCATCTTGTTATACTACTGTGAAGTCAACTTATCTTCCAAGGGGCATTAAAACCATCTGGTTAAAGCACTCTGAACACCACAGCTCTTCCAAGGGGCATTTGTATTGTCTTTTTATTCCACTCTAACCTCCACCACTCTTCCAAGGGGCATTGACATTGTCTTTTAATTCCACTGCGACCTCCACAACTCTTCCAAGGGGCATTAAAACCATATTGTTAAGCTACAGTGACCTCCACATCTCTTCCACTGGGCATTGATATTGTCTTTTTATTCCACTGTAACCTCCACCAATCTTCCAAGGGGCATTATTATTGTTCTTTTATTCCACTGCGACCTCCACCACTCTTCCAAGGGGCATTAAAACAGTCTTGTTAAGTTACTGTGACCTCCACGTCTCTTCCAAGGAGAGTTAAAACTGTCTGGTTATACCACTCTGAACTCCACAGCTCTTCCAAGAGCCATTATTATTGTCTTTTTATTCAACTGTAACCTCCACCACTCTTCCAAGGGGCATTGATATTGTCTTTTTATTCCACTGCGACCTCCACCAGTCCTCCAAGAGGCATTAAAACCATCTTGTTAAGCTACAGTGACCTCCACGTCTCTTCCACGGGGCATTGAAATTGTGTTTTTATTCCACTGCGACCTCCACCACTCTTCCAAGGCTCATTGATATTGTCTTTTTAATCCACTGCGACCTCCACCACTCTTCCAAGGGGCATTAAAACCGTCTTGTTAAGCTATTGTGACCTCCACATCTCTTCCACGGGGCATTGATATTTTCTTTCTATTTAACTGTAACCTCCACCACTGTTCCAAGGGGCATTGATATTGTCTTTTTATACCACTGCAACCTCCATCACTCTTCCAAGGGGCATTGATATTTTGTCTTTTTATTCAACTGTAACCTCCACCACTCTTCCAAGGGGCATTGATATTGTCTTTCTATTCCAATGCGACCTCCACCACTCTTCCAAGGGGCATTCATATTGTCTTTTTAATCCACTGCGACCTCCACCACTCTTCCAAGGGGCATTAAAACCGTCTTGTTAAGCTACTGTCACCTCCACGTCCCTTCCAAGGGGCATTAAAACCGTCAATTTAAACCACTCTGAATTCCACAGCTCTTGCAAGGGGCATTGATATTGTCTTTTTATTCCAATGTAACCTCCAGCACTCTTCCAAGGGGCATTGATATTGTCTTTTTATTCCACTGCAACTTCCACCTCTCTTCCAAGGGGTATTAAAACCGTCTTGTTAAGCTACTGTGACCTCCACGTCTCTTTCACGGAGCATTTGTATTGTCTTTTTATTCCACTGCAACCTCCAACACTCTTCCAAGGCGTCTTGATATTGTCTTTTTATTACACTGGGACCTTCACCCCTCTTCCAAGTGGCATTGATATTGTCTTTTTAATACACTGCGACCTCCACCACTCTTCCAAGGGGCATTAAAACCGTATTGTTAAACTACTGTGACCTCCACGTCTCTTCCAAGGTGCATTAAAACCATCAATTTAAACCACTCTGAACTCCACAGCTCTTGCAAGAGGCATTGATATTGTCTTTTTACTCCACTGTAACCTACAGCACTCTTTCAAGGGGCATTGATATTGTCTTTTTAATCCACTACAACTTCCACCACTCTCCCAAGGTGCACTAAAAACTTCTTGTTTAGCTACTGTAACGTCCATGTCTATTCCACGGGGCATTGATATTGTCTTTTTATTCCACTGTATCCTCCACCACTCTTCAAAAGGGTATTGATATTGTCTTTTTATTTCACTGCGACTTCCACCTCTCTTCTAAGGGGCATTGATATTGCCTTTTTAACCCACTGCGACCTCCACCACTCTTCCAAGAGGCATTAAAACAGTCTTGTTAAGCTACTGTGACCTCCACATCTCTTCCACGGGGCATTAAAACTGTCTGGTTAAGCCACTCTGAACTCCATAGCTCTTTCAAGAGGCAATGATATTGTCTTTTTATTTCACTGCGACCTCCACCACTCTTCCAAGGGGCATTAAAACTGTCTTGTTAAGCTACTGAGACCTCCACGTGTTTGCCACAGGGCATTGATATTGTCTTTTTAATCCACTGTGACCTCCACCACTTTTCCAAGAGGCATTAAAACCATCTTGTTACTCTTCTGTGACCTCCACGTCTCTTCCAAGGGACAATAAAACCATCTGGTTAAACCACTCTGAACTCCACAGCTCTTCCAAGGGGCATTGGTATTGTCTTTTTATTCCACTGTAACCTCCACCACTCTTCCAAGGGGCATTGATATTGTCTTTTTATTCCACTGTAACCTCCACCAATCTTCCAAGGGGCATTGATATTGTCATTTTATTCCACTGCGACCTCCACCACTCTTCTAATGGGCTTTGATATTGTCTTATAAGTCCACAACGATCTCCACCACTCTTCCAAGGGGCATTAAAACAGTCTTGTTAATCTACTGTGACCTCCTCATCTCTTCCAAGGGGCATTAAAACTGTCTGGTTAAACACTCTGAAATCCACAGCTCTTACAAGATGCATTGATATTGTCTTTTTATTCGACTGTAACATCCACCACTCTTCCAAGCGGCATTGATATTGTCTTTTTATTCCACTGCGACCTCCACCACTCTTCCAAGGGGCATTGATATTGACTTTTTAATCAACTGCGACCTCCATCTCTATTCCAAGGGACAGTAAAACCGTCTTGTGAAGCTACTGTGACCTCCACGTCCCTTCCACGGGGCATTGATATTGTCTTTTTATTCCACTGCGACCTCCACCACTCTTCCAAGGGGCATTGATATTGTCTTTATAATCCACTGCGACCTCCACCACTCTTCCAAGAGACATTGATATTGTCTTTTTAATCCACTGTGACCTCCACGTCTCTTCCAAGGGGCATTAAAACCATCAATTTAAACCACTCTGAACTCCACAGCTCTTGCAAGAGGCATTGATATTGTTTTTTATTCCACTGTAACCTCCACCACTCTTACAATGGGCATTGATTTTGTCTTTTTAATCCACTGCGACCTCCATCACTCTTCCAAGAAGCATTAAAACCGTCTTGTTTAGCTACTGTGACCTCCACGTCTATTCCACGGTGCCTTAAAACCTTCTGGTTAAACCACTATGAACTCCACAGCTCTTACAAGGGGCATTGATATTGTCTTTTTATTCCACTGAAACCTCCACCACTCTTCCAAGGGGCATTGATATTGTCTTTTTATTTTACTGCGACCTCCACCACTCTTCCAAGGGGCATTAATATTGTCTTTTTATTCCACTGCAACCTCCACCACTCTTCCAAGGGTCATTGATATTGTCATTTTATTCCACTGTAGCCTCCACCACTCTTCCAAGGGGCATTGATATTGTCTTTTTATTCCACTACGACCTCCACCTCTCTTCCAAGGGGCATTAAAACCATATTGTTAAGCTACTGTGACCTCCAAGTCTCTTCCACGAGGCATTGATATTGTCTTTTTATTCCACTGCGACCTCCACATCTCTTCCAAGTGGAATTGATATTGTCTTTTTATTCCACTGCGACCTCCACCACTCTTCTAAGGGGCATTGATATTGTCTTTTTAATCCACTGCGACCTCCACCACTCTTCCAAAGGGCATTAAAACCGTCTTGTTAAGCTACTATGACCTCCACGTTTCTTCCAAGGGGCATTAAAACTGTCAATTTAAACTACTCTGAACTCCACAGCTCTTGCAAGAGGCATTGATATTGTCTTTTTATTCCACTGTAACCTCCACCACTCTTCCAAGGGGCATTTGTTATGTTCTGCTACCAGAGCTAAGGAAAGAGAGGAGATCTGTCCCTGCGATAGAACTCAGCTTAATCCCTACGATATAACAGGGAACCTGATCCTGCGATCAGACCTGCTAAAGTCCTAAGCTAGTCTGTACGGAGACCTATAGATGTGGGGAAGGAATCCCTACAAGTACTAAGGACTGGGAGGAATATGGGACACCTCCTAACAGAAATAGTAGCAGACAGACGAACAAACAAAATATATAGAACATAGAGGTCCGTAGACCAAGCAAACTAACAGAGCAAGACACAGAGCACAGGCTAGCTAGAAAGTAGATATACAATGAAGTCCAGCAAAGCCAGAAGGGCGGAGCAGGATTAAATAGGCCAACAAGGTCATGTGACCAGCAAAGGAAAAAACCTAAGAGCAAGGTTCTAACAGTACCCCCCCTTCTAAGAGGATCCTCCGGATCCCCTAGGACCAGGCTTATCAGGAAATCTCCTGTGAAACGCTCTGATAAGTCTGGACGCGGAAACATCGTCTGACCTCACCCAAGAGTTATCCTCGGGTCCGAAACCTTTCCAGGCCACAAGATACTGCAAACTACCTCTATACCGTCTAGAGTCAAGGATGCGAGAAATTTCATATTCCCCGTCCTCCACCACCGGAGGAACAGAGGCAGAGGCGTCACCATCCGACACAACAGCTTTTTTTAACAGAGAGACATGAAATACCGGATTAATTCTCCAGGAGGTAGGAACCTCCAACCTAACAGCAGATTGGTTGACAACTTGAAGCACCTTAAAGGGCCCTACAAACTTGGGACCCAATTTCTTAGAAGGAATCCTCAACCGCAGATTCCTAGAGGACAACCAAACCATGTCACCAACAGCGAACAAAACCTCCTGTCGTTTCCTATCAAAGTAGTCTTTAGATTTTCTGTTGGCCTCCTGAAGATTACCACGCACATCCGTCCAAACTCTCTCCAAATCACCGGAAAAATTCTCCTCCTCAGGCACGGCAGATCCCAACTTGGAGAACGACCCAAACGACGGATGTCTCCCAGAACAACAAAAAAAAGGCGAACAACCAGCAGAAGAAGATGTATGATTGTTCAGAGCAAATTCAGCAAGTGGCAGAAACTCAGACCACCCCTCTTGATTGTCTGCCACAAAACAACGCAAGAACTGCTCAACATCCTGGTTTTTCCTTTCTGTCTGGCCATTAGATTCAGGATGATATCCGGACGAAAACAACAAATGAATTCCCAACCTGTCACAAAAGGCACGCCAAAAACGAGCCACGAACTGAGGACCCCTATCAGAAACAATGTCAGTAGGAACGCCATGAAGTCTGACAATTTCCTTGACAAAGGCCTTAGCGAGAGTTTTAGCGCAGGGCAGTTTGACGAAGGGAACCAAGTGACACATCTTGCTAAAACGGTCCACGACCACCCAGATGACAGTAAAACCCTCAGAGGGGGGAAGGTCAGTTATAAAGTCCATAGCCAAATGTGTCCAAGGAGCACTGGGGACCTCCAAAGGACAAAGCAACCCCGCAGCAGGAGTATGTGAGGACTTAGATCTAGCACATATAGTACATTGGCGCACCCACTTAATGACTTCCTTCTGCCATCCAGGCCACCAAAAACTGCGACCCACCAGTCTCTTGGTCTCAGAGATTCCGGGATGACCTGCCAACCGAGATTCGTGACACTCAACAAACAAATCTCTCCTAAAGGTCCCAGGCACAAACAACCTCCCATGAGGAGTGTTAGAAGGGGCATTCTCCTGTGCTTTAAGAATCTCATCTTCCAAAACGGAGTCTAAAGCAGCTATCACAACACCTTCTTGTAAAATGTTCTCCTCTTTCTCAGCACCGACTATGGGAGAAAAACTGCGAGACAAGGCATCCGCCTTAACATTCTTAGTACCAGGGATGTAAGTAACGGAGAAATTAAACCGCGAGAAAAACAGTGCCCACCTAGCCTGACGGGCATTCAGGCGCTTGGCAGCATCAAGATATATCAGATTTTTATGATCCGTAAGAACCTGAACGGGAAATTCCGCACCTTCCAAGAAGTGGCGCCAGTGTTCAAATGCGAGCTTAATAGCCAATAATTCCCGATTACCAATATCGTAATTCAGTTCAGTCTCCGAAAATTTTTTGAAAAAAAGGCACAGGGATGTAATCCATCCCCGTTATCCTGAGACAATACTGCTCCAACCCCCACAGAGGAAGCATCAACCTCAGCCAAAAACGGCTTAGTCACATCAGGCTGCATAAGGATGGGAGCAGAGGTGAACCTCTCCTTGAGATACACAAAAGCTTCAATGGCCTCAGCAGACCACTGAACCGCATCAGCACCTTTCCTGGTGAGATCGGTCAGAGGTTTGACAATACTAGAAATTTTTTTTATGAATTTTCTGTAATAATTGGCGAAACCTAAAAACCTCTGTATCGATTTCAAACCAATAGGCCTAGGCCATTCCTGTATAGCTTGAACTTTAACCGGGTCCATCTCAAAACCTTCGCTGGAGATAATGTAACCCAAAAAACTAATTCTCTGTACAGCGAATTCACATTTCTCCAGCTTAGCAAAAAGCGAATTGTCCATTAATAACTGTAATACCTCACGTACGCTCCGCCAATGAGACTCCAGATCCGGCGAATAAATCAAAATGTCATCCAAATACACAACCACACTTTTGCCGATCAAAGGCCCAAGGATGTCATTAATAAGATTCTGAAAAAATGCAGGAGCATTGGTAAGACCAAAAGGCATAACCAGATTCTCAAAATGACCCACAGGAGTGTTAAAAGCAGTCTTCCATTCGTCACCCTCCTTCATGCGCAACAGATTGTATGCCCCCTTAAGGTCAATTTTAGAGAACCACTTGGCCCCCATTAACTGGTTAAACAGATCAGGAATCAATGGCAGTGGGTAAGGATTGCGTACAGTAATTTTGTTAATCTCACGAAAATCCAGACAAGGGCGTAAACCGCCGTCCTTTTTTTTTACAAAAAAAAATCCAACCGCCACAGGAGACTTAAAGGGCCTAATGTGACCGGCGGCCAAACTTGTCTGTATGTATTCCTCCAAAGCCTTCCTCTCAGGAATAGTAAGGTTAAATAAACGACTTTTAGGAAGAGTCGCTCCAGGGACAAATTCAATAGAACAATCATAGTCTCTATGGGGAGGCAAAACCTGCGATTCCTTCTCAGAAAAAACTCTCCAAAAATCCTGAATAGGAACAGGCAATTCTCCCCTATCCAAAGCTGCAATACGCCCGTTACAACACTTGTAATAACATTTATGGCTCCAGGATTTAATTTCACTGGTAGACCAATCCAGTACAGGATTGTGAAATTTTAACCAGGGCAATCCCAATATTACTGGAGAAGGCAAGTTATTCAACACTACCAAATCCAATTTCTCATGGTGAACACCATTAATAGTGAGAGGAAATTCACTGACCTTGAGAGTAATATTCTTCAAAGGGGAACCATCCACAGAAACCACAGCAATGGGGGATGACAAAGGTTCGGGTTTTAAATTGAGTCTTTCCAAGAATCCCCCATCAATTACATTCAGAGTAGACCCGCAATCAACAAACACCCGAAATTCCATTACTTTTTCCTGAGCAATCGTGGAAGCAGCTAAAAATATACCCTTGGAATTTAAACAGGCAATACGGGCGTGACTGACCATTTTTTTTTTCTTTCTTCATACGAAGCTCACAGGCTTTTATCAAATGACCAGATTTTCCGCAATAGAAACACAAGCCTTCAAAAAATCGACGGTCTTTTTCTTGAGAGCGAGGTGCCACCGATCCAATCTCCATCGGTTCACCACTGTTAGTACATACATTCTCATAACCAGAAACTGACATAGCAGAGGATTTGCTCTCATTAACCCTTGCACGCAGTCTTCTATCCACCCGTATAGCTAATTGCATAGCCTGTTGCAAATCTTCAGGTGTAGGATAAGCAATTAGCAGGTCTTTAACCCTTTCACTGAGCCCAGCAAGAAATAGACTTTTCAGAGCAGAATCGTTCCACCCTGTTTGAGTAGACCACCGACGGAAATGAGTACAATATTTTTCCACATTACCTGATCCTTGTTTTAAACGTCTCAACTCAGTCTCAGCTGATGCGACACGGTCAGGATCATCATATAATAGGCCCAAAGCAGAAAAAAAACTATCCACTGATCTGAAGCATGTATCACTAGGTTGCAAAGAAAAGGCCCACTCCTGAGGCTCTTTGCGCAAAAGTGACATTATGAACCCTACGCGCTGGGATTCATCCCCAGAGGACTTGGGTCTCAAACGAAAATACAATAAGCAAGCATTTTTAAATGAAAAAAATTCTCGGTGTTCACCAAAAAATAAATCCGGCAAACATACCTTAGGCTCCAAGAAATGTGCTCCAGGACAGTTACTCACGTGCTGACGGAGCTCGGCCACCTCCAGAGAGAGTCCCTGCAGGCGATGAGCCAAATCCTGAACCGACACCATGATGGAACAGAAAAATCTTTCCTTAGAGAATTTGCAGGCTGGACTTACTGTTATGTTCTGCTACCAGAGCTAAGGAAAGAGAGGAGATCTGTCCCTGCGATAGAACTCAGCTTAATCCCTACGATGTAACAGGGAACCTGATCCTGCGATCAGACCTGCTAAAGTCCTAAGCTAGTCTGTACGGAGACCTATAGATGTGGGGAAGGAATCCCTACAAGTACTAAGGACTGGGAGGAATATGGGACACCTCCTAACAGAAATAGTAGCAGACAGACGAACAAACAAAATATATAGAACATAGAGGTCCGTAGACCAAGCAAACTAACAGAGCAAGACACAGAGCACAGGCTAGCTAGAAAGTAGATATACAATGAAGTCCAGCAAAGCCAGAAGGGCGGAGCAGGATTAAATAGGCCAACAAGGTCATGTGACCAGCAAAGGAAAAAACCTAAGAGCAAGGTTCTAACAGCATTGATATTGTCATTTTATTCCACTGCGACCCCCACCACTCTTCTAAGGGGCTTTGATACTGTCTTATAAATCCACAACTATCTCCACCACTCTTCCAAGGGGCATTAAAACAGTCTTGTTAATCTACTGTGACCTCCTCATCTCTTCCAAGGGGCATTAAAATCGTCTGGTTAAACACTCTGAAATCCACAGATCTTACAAGATGCATTGATATTGTCTTTTTATTCGACTGTAACATCCACCACTCTTCGAAGCTGCATTGATATTGTCTTTTTATTCCACTGCGACCTCCACCACTCTTCCAAGGGGCATTGATATTATCTTTATAATCCACTGCGACCTCCACCACTCTTCCAAGGGGCATTAAAACAGTCTTGTTAAGCTACTATGACCTCCTTGTCTCTTCCAAGGGGCATTAAAACCGTCTGGTTAAACACTCTGAACTCCACAGCTCTTACAAGAGGGATTGATATTGTCTTTTTATTCGACTGTAACTCCCACCACTCTTACAAGGGGCATTGATATTGTCTTTTTAATCAACTGCGACCTCCACCTCTCTTCCAAGGGGCATTAAAACCGTTGTGAAGCTATTGTGACCTCCACGTCCCTTCCACGGGGCATTGATATTGTCTTTTTATTCCACTGCAATCTACACCACTCTTCCAAGGGGCATTGATATTGTCTTTTTATTCCACTGCGACCTCCACATCTCTTCCAAGGGGCATTGATATTGTCTTTTTAATCCACTGTGACCTCCACGTCTCTTCCAAGGGGCATTAAAATCGTCAATTTAAACCACTATGAACTCCACAGCTCTTCCAAGGAGCACTTGTATTGTCTTTTTATTCCACTCTAACCTCCACCACTCTTCAATGGGGCATTGACATTGTCTATTTATTCCACTGCGACCTCCACACTCTTCCAAGGGGCATTAAGACCATCTTGTTAAGCTACAGTGTACTCCACAACTCTTTCATGGGGCATTGATATTGTCTTTTTATTCCACTGTAACCTCCACCACTCTTCCAAGTGGCGTTGATTTTGTCTTTTTATTCCACTGCGACCTCTACCACTCTTCCAATGGGCATTGATATTGTCTTTTTAATCCACTGCAACCTCCACCACTCTTCCAAGGGGCATTAAAGCGGTCTTGTTAAGCTACTGTCACGTTCATGTCTATTCCACGGGGCATTGATATTGTCTTTTTATTCCACTGTAACCTCCACCACTCTTCCAAGTGGCATTGATATTGTCTTTTTAATCCACTGCGACCTCCACCACTCTTCCAAGGGGCATTAAAACAGTCTTGTTAAGCTACTGTGACCTCCACGTCTCTTCCAAGGGGCATTAAAACTGTCTGGTAAAACCACTCTGAACTCCACAGCTCTTCCAAGGGGCATTGATTTTGTCTTTTTATTCCACTGTAACCTCCACCACTCTTCCAAGGGGCATTAAAACCGTCTTGTGAAGCTATTGTGACCTCCACGTCCCTTCCACGGGGCATTGATATTGTCTTTTTATTCCACTGCAATCTACACCACTCTTCCAAGGGGCATTGATATTGTCTTTTTATTCCACTGCGACCTCCACATCTCTTCCAAGGGGCATTGATATTGTCTTTTTAATCCACTGTGACCTCCACGTCTCTTCCAAGGGGCATTAAAATCGTCAATTTAAACCACTATGAACTCCACAGCTCTTCCAAGGAGCACTTGTATTGTCTTTTTATTCCACTCTAACCTCCACCACTCTTCAATGGGGCATTGACATTGTCTATTTATTCCACTGCGACCTCCACACTCTTCCAAGGGGCATTAAGACCATCTTGTTAAGCTACAGTGTACTCCACAACTCTTTCATGGGGCATTGATATTGTCTTTTTATTCCACTGTAACCTCCACCACTCTTTTAAGGGGCGTTGATTTTGTCTTTTTATTCCACAGCGACCTCTACCACTCTTCCAATGGGCATTGATATTGTCTTTTTAATCCACTGCAACCTCCACCACTCTTCCAAGGGGCATTAAAGCGGTCTTGTTAAGCTACTGTCACGTCCATGTCTATTCCACGGGGCATTGATATTGTCTTTTTATTCCACTGTAACCTCCACCACTCTTCCAAGTGGCATTGATATTGTCTTTTTAATCCACTGCGACCTCCACCACTCTTCCAAGGGGCATTAAAACAGTCTTGTTAAGCTACTGTGACCTCCACGTCTCTTCCAAGGGGCATTAAAACTGTCTGGTAAAACCACTCTGAACTCCACAGCTCTTCCAAGGGGCATTGATTTTGTCTTTTTATTCCACTGTAACCTCCACCACTCTTCCAAGGGGCATTGATTTTGTCTTTTTATTCCACTGCGACCTCCACCACTCTTCCAATGGTCATTGTTATTGTCTTTTTAATCCCCTGCAACCTCCACCACTCTTCCAAGGGGCATTAAAACCGTCTTGATAAGCTACTGTGACCTCCACGTCCCTTCCACGGGGCATTTATATTGTCTTTTTTTTCCACTGCGACCTCCACCACTCTTCCAAGGGGCATTGATATTGTCTTTTTAATCCACTGCGAACTCCACCTCTCTTCCAAGGGGCATTAAAACCATCTTGTTATACTACTGTGACGTCGACTTTTCTTCCAAGGGGCATTAAAACCATCTGGTTAAAGCACTCTGAACTCCACAGCTCTTCGAAGGGGCATTTGTATTGTCTTTTTATTCCACTCTAACCTCCACCACTCTTTCAAGGGGCATTGACATTGTCTTTTTATTCCACTGCGACCTCCACCACTCTTCCAAGGGGCATTAAAACCATATTGTTAAGCTACAGTGACCTCCACATCTCTTCCACTGGGCATTGATATTGTCTTTTTATTCCACTGTAACCTCCACCAATCTTCCAAGGGGCATTGTTATTGTTTTTTTATTCCACTGCGACCTCCACCACTCTTCCAAGGGGCATTAAAACAGTCTTGTTAAGTTACTGTGACCTCCACGTCTCTTCCAAGGAGAGTTAAAACTGTCTGGTTATACCACTCTGAACTCCACAGCTCTTCCAAGAGCCATTATTATTGTCTTTTTATTCCACTGTAACCTCCACCACTCTTCCAAGGGGCATTGATATTGTCTTTTTATTCCACTGCGACCTCCACCAGTCCTCCAAGAGGCATTAAAACCATCTTGTTAAGCTACAGTGACCTCCACGTCTCTTCCACGGGGCATTGAAATTGTCTTTTTATTCCACTGCGACCTCCACCACTCTTCCAAGGCTCATTGATATTGTCTTTTTAATCCACTGCGACCTCCACCACTCTTCCAAGGGGCATTAAAACCGTCTTGTTAAGCTATTTTGACCTCCACATCTCTTCCACGGGGCATTGATATTTTCTTTCTATTTAACTGTAACCTCCACCACTGTTCCAAGGGGCATTGATATTGTCTTTTTATACCACTGTAACCTCCATCACTCTTCCAAGGGGCATTGATATTGTCTTTCTATTCCAATGCGACCTCCACCACTCTTCCAAGGGGCATTCATATTGTCTTTTTAATCCACTGCGACCTCCACCACTCTTCCAAGGGGCATTAAAACCGTCTTGTTAAGCTACTGTCACCTCCACGTCCCTTCCAAGGGGCATTAAAACCGTCAATTTAAACCACTCTGAACTCCACAGCTCTTGCAAGGGGCATTGATATTGTCTTTTTATTCCAATGTAACCTCCAGCACTCTTCCAAGGGGCATTGATATTGTCTTTTTATTCCACTGCAACTTCCACCTCTCTTCCAAGGGGTATTAAAACCGTCTTGTTAAGCTACTGTGACCTCCACGTCTCTTTCACTGAGCATTTATATTGTCTTTTTATTCCACTGTAACCTCCAACACTCTTCCAAGGCGTCTTGATATTGTCTTTTTATTACACTGGGACCTTCACCCCTCTTCCAAGTGGCATTGATATTGTCTTTTTAATACACTGCGACCTCCACCACTCTTCCAAGGGGCATTAAAACCGTATTGTTAAGCTACTGTGACCTCCACGTCTCTTCCAAGGTGCATTAAAACCGTCAATTTAAACCACTCTGAACTCCACAGCTCTTGCAAGAGGCATTGATATTGTCTTTTTACTCCACTGTAACCTACAGCACTCTTTCAAGGGGCATTGATATTGTCTTTTTATTCCACTACAACTTCCACCACTCTCCCAAGGTGCACTAAAAACTTCTTGTTTAGCTACTGTAACGTCCATGTCTATTCCACGGGGCATTGATATTGTCTTTTTATTCCACTGTATCCTCCACCACTCTTCAAAGAGGTATTGATATTGTCTTTTTATTTCACTGCGACTTCCACCTCTCTTCTAAGGGGCATTGATATTGCCTTTTTAATCCACTGCGACCTCCACCACTCTTCCAAGAGGCATTAAACAGTCTTGTTAAGCTACTGTGACCTCCACATCTCTTCCACGGGTCATTAAAACTGTCTGGTTAAGCCACTCTGAACTCCATAGCTCTTTCAAGAGGCATTGATATTGTCTTTTTATTTCACTGCGACCTCCACCACTCTTCCAAGGGGCATTAAAACTGTCTTGTTAAGCTACTGAGACCTCCACGTGTTTTCCACAGGGCATTGATATTGTCTTTTTAATCCACTGTGACCTCCACCACTTTTCCAAGGGGCATTAAAACCATCTTGTTACTCTTCTGTGACCTCCACGTCTCTTCCAAGGGACAATAAAACCATCTGGTTAAACCACTCTGAACTCCACAGCTCTTCCAAGGGGCATTGGTATTGTCTTTTTATTCGACTGTAACATCCACCACTCTTCCAAGCGGCATTGATATTTTCTTTTTATTCCACTGCGACCTCCACCACTCTTCCAAGGGGCATTGATATTGACTTTTTAATCAACTGCGACCTCCACCTCTCTTCCAAGGGGCAGTAAAACCGTCTTGTGAAGCTACTGTGACCTCCACGTCCCTTCCACGGGGCATTGATATTGTCTTTTTATTCCACTGCGACCACCACCACTCTTCCAAGGGGCATTGATATTGTCTTTATAATCCACTGCGACCTCCACCACTCTTCCAAGGGACATTGATATTGTCTTTTTAATCCACTGTGACCTCCACGTCTCTTCCAAGGGGCATTAAACCCATCAATTTAAACCACTCTGAACTCCACAGCTCTTGCAAGAGGCATTGATATTGTTTTTTATTCCACTGTAACCTCCACCACTCTTACAATGGGCATTGATTTTGTCTTTTTAATCCACTGCGACCTCCATCACTCTTCCAAGAAGCATTAAGACCGTCTTGTTTAGCTACTGTTTCCTCCACGTCTATTTCACGGTGCCTTAAAACCTTCTGGTTAAACCACTATGAACTCCACAGCTCTTCCAAGGGGCATTGATATTGTCTTTTTATTCCACTGAAACCTCCACCACTCTTCCAAGGGGCATTGATATTGTCTTTTTATTTTACTGCGACCTCCACCACTCTTCCAAGGGGTATTAATATTGTCTTTTTATTCCACTGCAACCTCCACCACTCTTCCAAGGGTCATTGATATTGTCATTTTATTCCACTGTAGCCTCCACCACTCTTCCAAGGGGCAATGATATTGTCTTTTTATTCCACTACGACCTCCACCTCTCTTCCAAGGGGCATTAAAACCATCTTGTTAAGCTACTGTGACCTCCAAGTCTCTTCCACGAGGCATTGATATTGTCTTTTTATTCCACTGCGACCTCCACATCTCTTCCAAGTGGAATTGATATTGTCTTTTTATTCCACTGCGACCTCCACCACTCTTCTAAGGGGCATTGATATTGTCTTTTTAATCCACTGCGACCTCCACCACTCTTCCAAAGGGCATTAAAACCGTCTTGTTAAGCTACTGTGACCTCCATGTTTCTTCCAAGGGGCATTAAAACTGTCAATTTAAACCACTCTGAACTCCACAGCTCTAGCAAGAGGCATTGATATTGTCTTTTTATTCCACTGTAACCTCCACCACTCTTCCAAGGGGCATTGATATTGTCATTTTATTCCACTGCCACCTCCACCACTCTTCTAAGGGGCTTTGATACTGTCTTATAAATCCACAACTATCTCCACCACTCTTCCAAGGGGCATTAAAACAGTCTAGTTAATCTACTGAGACCTCCTCATCTCTTCCAAGGGGCATTAAAACCATCTGGTTAAACACTCTGAAATCCACAGCTCTTACAAGATGCATTGATATTGTCTTTTTATTCGACTGTAACATCCACCACTCTTCGAAGCTGCATTGATATTGTCTTTTTATTCCACTGCGACCTCCACCACTCTTCCAAGGGGCATTGATATTGTCTTTATAATCCACTGCGACCTCCACCACTCTTCCAAGGGGCATTAAAACAGTCTTGTTAAGCTACTATGACCTCCTTGTCTCTTCCAAGGGGCATTAAAACCGTCTGGTTAAACACTCTGAACTCCACAGCTCTTACAAGAGGGATTGATATTGTCTTTTTATTCGACTGTAACATCCACCACTCTCACAAGGGGCATTGATATTGTCTTTTTAATCAACTGCGACCTCCACCTCTCTTCTAAGGGGCATTAAAACCGTCTTGTGAAGCTATTGTGACCTCCACTTCCCTTCCACGGGGAATTGATATTGTCTTTTTATTCCACTGCAATCTACACCACTCTTCCAAGGGGCATTGATATTGTCTTTTTATTCCACTGCGACCTCCACCACTCTTCCAAGGGGCATTGATATTGTCTTTTTAATCCACTGTGACCTCCACGTCTCTTCCAAGGGGCATTAAAATCGTCAATTTAAACCACTATGAACTCCACAGCTCTTCCAAGGAGCACTTGTATTGTCTTTTTATTCCACTCTAACCTCTACCACTCTTCAATGGGGCATTGACATTGTCTATTTATTCCACTGCGACCTCCACCACTCTTCCAAGGGGCATTAAGACCATCTTGTTAAGCTACAGTGTACTCCACAACTCTTTCATGGGTCATTGATATTGTCTTTTTATTCCACTGTAACCTCCACCACTCTTGCAAGGGGCGTTGATTTTGTCTTTTTATTCCACTGCGACCTCTACCACTCTTCCAATGGGCATTGATATTGTCTTTTTAATCCACTGCAACCTCCACCACCCTTCCAACGGGCATTAAAACCGTCTTGATAAGCTACTGTGACCTCCACGTCCCTTCCACGGGGCATTTATATTGTCTTTTTATTCCACTGCGACCTCCACCACTCTTCCAAGGGGCATTGATATTGTCTTTTTAATCCACTGCGAACTCCACCTCTCTTCCAAGGGGCATTAAAACCATCTTGTTATACTACTGTGACGTCGACTTATCTTCCAAGGGGCATTAAAACCATCTGGTTAAGCACTCTGAACTCCACAGCTCTTCCAAGGGGCATTTGTATTGTCTTTTTATTCCACTCTAACCTCCACCACTCTTCCAAGGGGCATTGACATTGTCTTTTAATTCCACTGCGACCTCCACCACTCTTCCAAGGGGCATTAAAACCATATTGTTAAGCTACAGTGACCTCCACATCTCTTCCACGGGGCATTGATATTGTCTTTTTATTCCACTGTAACCTCCACCAATCTTCCAAGGGGCATTGTTATTGTTTTTTTATTCCACTGCGACCTCCACCACTCTTCCAAGGGGCATTAAAACAGTCTTGTTAAGTTACTGTGACCTCCACGTCTCTTCCAAGGAGAGTTAAAACTGTCTGGTTATACCACTCTGAACTCCACAGCTCTTCCAAGAGCCATTATTATTGTCTTTTTATTCCACTGTAACCTCCACCACTCTTCCAAGGGGCATTGATATTGTCTTTTTATTCCACTGCGACCTCCACCAGTCCTCCAAGAGGCATTAAAACCATCTTGTTAAGCTACAGTGACCTCCACGTCTCTTCCACGGGGCATTGAAATTGTCTTTTTATTCCACTGCGACCTCCACCACTCTTCCAAGGCTCATTGATATTGTCTTTTTAATCCACTTCGACCTCCACCACTCTTCCAAGGTGCATTAAAACCGTCTTGTTAAGCTATTGTGACCTCCACATCTCTTCCACGGGGCATTGATATTTTCTTTCTATTTAACTGTAACCTCCACCACTGTTCCAAGGGGCATTGATATTGTCTTTTTATACCACTGTAACCTCCATCACTCTTCCAAGGGGCATTGATATTTTGTCTTTTTATTCAACTGTAACCTCCACCACTCTTCCAAGGGGCATTGATATTGTCTTTCTATTCCAATGCGACCTCCACCACTCTTCCAAGGGGCATTCATATTGTCTTTTTAATCCACTGCGACCTCCACCACTCTTCCAAGGGGCATTAAAACCGTCTTGTTAAGCTACTGTCACCTCCACGTCCCTTCCAAGGGGCATTAAAACCGTCAATTTAAACCACTCTGAACTCCACAGCTCTTGCAAGGGGCATTGATATTGTCTTTTTATTCCAATGTAACCTCCAGCACTCTTCCAAGGGGCATTGATATTGTCTTTTTATTCCACTGCAACTTCCACCTCTCTTCCAAGGGGCATTGAAACCGTCTTGTTAAGCTACTGTGACCTCCACGTCTCTTTCACGGAGCATTTATATTGTCTTTTTATTCCACTGTAACCTCCAACACTCTTCCAAGGCGTCTTGATATTGTCTTTTTATTACACTGGGACCTTCACCCCTCTTCCAAGTGGCATTGATATTGTCTTTTTAATACACTGCGACCTCCACCACTCTTCCAAGGGGCATTAAAACCGTATTGTTAAGCTACTGTGACCTCCACGTCTCTTCCAAGGTGCATTAAAACCGTCAATTTAAACCACTCTGAACTCCACAGCTCTTGCAAGAGGCATTGATATTGTCTTTTTACTCCACTGTAACCTACAGCACTCTTTCAAGGGGCATTGATATTGTCTTTTTATTTCACTACGACTTCCACCACTCTCCCAAGGTGCACTAAAAACTTCTTGTTTAGCTACTGTAACGTCCATGTCTATTCCACGGGGCATTGATATTGTCTTTTTATTCCACTGTATCCTCCACCACTCTTCCAAGGGGTATTGATATTGTCTTTTTATTTCACTGCGACTTCCACCTCTCTTCTAAGGGGCATTGATATTGCCTTTTTAATCCACTGCGACCTCCACCACTCTTCCAAGAGGCATTAAAACAGTCTTGTTAAGCCACTCTGAACTCCATAGCTCTATCAAGAGGCATTGATATTGTCTTTTTATTTCACTGCGACCTCCACCACTCTTCCAAGGGGCATTAAAACTGTCTTGTTAAGCTACTGAGACCTCCACGTGTTTTCCACAGGGCATTGATATTGTCTTTTTAATCCACTGTGACCTCCACCACTTTTCCAAGGGGCATTAAAACCATCTTGTTACTCTTCTGTGACCTCCACGTCTCTTCCAAGGGACAATAAAACCATCTGGTTAAACCACTCTGAACTCCACAGCTCTTCCAAGGGGCATTGGTATTGTCTTTTTATTCCACTATAACCTCCACCACTCTTCCAAGGGGCATTGATATTGTCTTTTTATTCCACTGTAACCTCCACCAATCTTCCAAGGGGCATTGATATTGTCATTTTATTCCACTGCGACCTCCACCACTCTTCTAATGGGCTTGATATTGTCTTATAAATCCACAACGATCTCCACCACTCTTCCAAGGGGCATTAAAACAGTCTTGTTAATCTACTGTGACCTCCTCATCTCTTCCAAGGGGCATTAAAACCGTCTGGTTAAACACTCTGAAATCCACAGCTCTTACAAGATGCATTGATATTGTCTTTTTATTCGACTGTAACATCCACCACTCTTCCAAGCGGCATTGATATTGTCTTTTTATTTCACTGCGACCTCCACCACTCTTCCAAGGGGCATTGATATTGACTTTTTAATCAACTGCGAACTCCACCTCTCTTCCAAGGGGCAGTAAAACCGTCTTGTGAAGCTACTGTGACCTCCACGTCCCTTCCACGGGGCATTGATATTGTCTTTTTATTCCACTGCGACCTCCACCACTCTTCCAAGGGGCATTGATATTGTCTTTATAATGCACTGCGACCTCCACCACTCTTCCAAGGGACATTGATATTGTCTTTTTAATCCACTGTGACCTCCACGTCTCTTCCAAGGGGCATTAAAACCATCAATTTAAACCACTCTGAACTCCACAGCTCTTGCAAGAGGCATTGATATTGTTTTTTATTCCACTGTAACCTCCACCACTCTTACAATGGGCATTGATTTTGTCTTTTTAATCCACTGCGACCTCCATCACTCTTCCAAGAAGCATTAAAACCGTCTTGTTTAGCTACTGTGACCTCCACGTCTATTCCACGGTGCCTTAAAACCTTCTGCTTAAACCACTATGAACTCCACAGCTCTTCCAAGGGGCATTGATATTGTCTTTTTATTCCACTGAAACCTCCACCACTCTTCCAAGGGGCATTGATATTGTCTTTTTATTTTACTGCGACCTCCACCACTCTTCCAAGGGGCATTAATATTGTCTTTTTATTCCACTGCAACCTCCACCACTCTTCCAAGGGTCATTGATATTGTCATTTTATTCCACTGTAGCCTCTACCACTCTTCCAAGGGGCATTGATATTGTCTTTTTATTCCACTACGACCTCCACCTCTCTTCCAAGGGGCACTAAAACCATCTTGTTAAGCTACTGTGACCTCCAAGTCTCTTCCACGAGGCATTGATATTGTTTTTTCATTCCACTGCGACCTCCACATCTCTTCCAAGTGGAATTGATATTGTCTTTTTATTCCACTGCGACCTCCACCACTCTTCTAAGGGGCATTGATATTGTCTTTTTAATCCACTGCGACTTCCACCACTCTTCCAAGGGGCATTAAAACCGTCTTGTTAAGCTACTGTGACCTCCACGTTTCTTCCAAGGGGCATTAAAACTGTCAATTTAAACCACTCTGAACTCCACAGCTCTTGCAAGAGGCATTGATATTGTCTTTTTATTCCACTGTAACCTCCACCACTCTTCCAAGGGGCATTGATATTGTCATTTTATTCCACTGCGACCTCCACTGCTCTTCTAAGGGGCTTTGATATTGTCTTATAAATCCACAACGATCTCCACCACTCTTCCAAGGGGCATTAAAACAGTCTTGTTAATCTACTGTGACCTCCTCATCTCTTCCAAGGGGCATTAAAACCGTCTGGTTAAACACTCTGAAATCCACAGCTCTTACAAGATGCATTGATATTGTCTTTTTATTCGACTGTAACATCCACCACTCTTCGAAGCTGCATTGATATTGTCTTTTTATTCCACTGCGACCTCCACCACTCTTCCAAGGGGCATTGATATTGACTTTTTAATCAACTACGACCTCCACCTCTCTTCCAAGGGGCAGTAAAACCATCTTGTGAAGCTTCTGTGACCTCCACGTCCCTTCCACGGGGCATTGATATTGTCTTTTTATTCCACTGCGACCTCCACCACTCTTCCAAGAGGCATTGATATTGTCTTTATAATCCACTGCGACCTCCACCACTCTTCCAAGGGGCATTGATATTGTCTTTTTAATCCACTGTGACCTCCACGTCTCTTCCGAGGCGCATTAAAACCATCAATTTAAACCATTCTGAACTCCACAGCTCTTGCAAGAGGCATTGATATTGTTTTTTATTCCACTGTAACCTCCACCACTCTTACAAGGGGCATTGATTTTGTCTTTTTAATCCACTGCGACCTCCATCACTCTTCCAAGAAGCATTAAAACCGTCTTGTTTAGCTACTGTGACCTCCACGTCTATTCCACGGTGCCTTAAAACCTTCTGGTTAAACCACTATGAACTCCACAGCTCTTCCAAGGGGCATTGATATTGTCTTTTTATTCCACTGTATCCTCCACCACTCTTCAAAGAGGTATTGATATTGTCTTTTTATTTCACTGCGACTTCCACCTCTCTTCTAAGGGGCATTGATATTGCCTTTTTAATCCACTGCGACCTCCACCACTCTTCCAAGAGGCATTAAACAGTCTTGTTAAGCTACTGTGACCTCCACATCTCTTCCACGGGGCATTAAAACTGTCTGGTTAAGCCACTCTGAACTCCATAGCTCTTTCAAGAGGCATTGATATTGTCTTTTTATTTCACTGCGACCTCCACCACTCTTCCAAGGGGCATTAAAACTGTCTTGTTAAGCTACTGAGACCTCCACGTGTTTTCCACAGGGCATTGATATTGTCTTTTTAATCCACTGTGACCTCCACCACTTTTCCAAGGGGCATTAAAACCATCTTGTTACTCTTCTGTGACCTCCACGTCTCTTCCAAGGGACAATAAAACCATCTGGTTAAACCACTCTGAACTCCACAGCTCTTCCAAGGGGCATTGGTATTGTCTTTTTATTCGACTGTAACATCCACCACTCTTCCAAGCGGCATTGATATTTTCTTTTTATTCCACTGCGACCTCCACCACTCTTCCACGGGGCATTGATATTGTCTTTTTATTCCACTGCGACCACCACCACTCTTCCAAGGGGCATTGATATTGTCTTTATAATCCACTGCGACCTCCACCACTCTTCCAAGGGACATTGATATTGTCTTTTTAATCCACTGTGACCTCCACGTCTCTTCCAAGGGGCATTAAACCCATCAATTTAAACCACTCTGAACTCCACAGCTCTTGCAAGAGGCATTGATATTGTTTTTTATTCCACTGTAACCTCCACCACTCTTACAATGGGCATTGATTTTGTCTTTTTAATCCACTGCGACCTCCATCACTCTTCCAAGAAGCATTAAGACCGTCTTGTTTAGCTACTGTGACCTCCACGTCTATTTCACGGTGCCTTAAAACCTTCTGGTTAAACCACTATGAACTCCACAGCTCTTCCAAGGGGCATTGCTATTGTCTTTTTATTCCACTGAAACCTCCACCACTCTCCCAAGGGGCATTGATATTGTCTTTTTATTTTACTGCGACCTCCACCACTCTTCCAAGGGGTATTAATATTGTCTTTTTATTCCACTGCAACCTCCACCACTCTTCCAAGGGTCATTCATATTGTCATTTTATTCCACTGTAGCCTCCACCACTCTTCCAAGGGGCAATGATATTGTCTTTTTATTCCACTACGACCTCCACCTCTCTTCCAAGGGGCATTAAAACCATCTTGTTAAGCTACTGTGACCTCCAAGTCTCTTCCACGAGGCATTGATATTGTCTTTTTAATCCACTGCGACCTCCACATCTCTTCCAAGTGGAATTGATATTGTCTTTTTATTCCACTGCGACCTCCACCACTCTTCTAAGGGGCATTGATATTGTCTTTTTAATCCACTGCGACCTCCACCACTCTTCCAAAGGGCATTAAAACCGTCTTGTTAAGCTACTGTGACCTCCATGTTTCTTCCAAGGGGCATTAAAACTGTCAATTTAAACCACTCTGAACTCCACAGCTCTAGCAAGAGGCATTGATATTGTCTTTTTATTCCACTGTAACCTCCACCACTCTTCCAAGGGGCATTGATATTGTCATTTTATTCCACTGCCACCTCCACCACTCTTCTAAGGGGCTTTGATACTGTCTTATAAATCCACAACTATCTCCACCACTCTTCCAAGGGGCATTAAAACAGTCTAGTTAATCTACTGAGACCTCCTCATCTCTTCCAAGGGGCATTAAAACCGTCTGGTTAAACACTCTGAAATCCACAGCTCTTACAAGATGCATTGATATTGTCTTTTTATTCGACTGTAACATCCACCACTCTTCGAAGCTGCATTGATATTGTCTTTTTATTCCACTGCGACCTCCACCACTCTTCCAAGGGGCATTGATATTGTCTTTATAATCCACTGCGACCTCCACCACTCTTCCAAGGGGCATTAAAACCGTCTGGTTAAACACTCTGAACTCCACAGCTCTTACAAGAGGGATTGATATTGTCTTTTTATTCGACTGTAACATCCACCACTCTTACAAGGGGCATTGATATTGTCTTTTTAATCAACTGCGACCTCCACCTCTCTTCCAAGGGGCATTAAAACCGTCTTGTGAAGCTATTGTGACCTCCACTTCCCTTCCACGGGGAATTAATATTGTCTTTTTATTCCACTGCAATCTACACCACTCTTCCAAGGGGCATTGATATTGTCTTTTTATTCCACTGCGACCTCCACCACTCTTCCAAGGGGCATTGATATTGTCTTTTTAATCCACTGTGACCTCCACGTCTCTTCCAAGGGGCATTAAAATCGTCAATTTATACCACTATGAACTCCACAGCTTTTCCAAGGAGCACTTGTATTGTCTTTTTATTCCACTCTAACCTCCACCACTCTTCAATGGGGCATTGACATTGTCTATTTATTCCACTGCGACCTCCACCACTCTTCCAAGGGGCATTAAGACCATCTTGTTAAGCTACAGTGTACTCCACAACTCTTTCATGGGTCATTGATATTGTCTTTTTATTCCACTGTAACCTCCACCACTCTTGCAAGGGGCGTTGATTTTGTCTTTTTATTCCACTGCGACCTCTACCACTCTTCCAATGGGCATTGATATTGTCTTTTTAATCCACTGCAACCTCCACCACTCTTACAAGGGGCATTAAAGCGGTCTTGTTAAGCTACTATCACGTCCATGTCTATTCCACGGGGCATTGATATTGTCTTTTTATTCCACTGTAACCTCCACCACTCTTCCAAGTGGCATTAAAACAGTCTTGTTAAGCTACTGTGACCTCCACGTCTCTTCCAAGGGGCATTAAAACTGTCTGGTTAAAGCACTCTGAACTCCACCACTCTTCCAAGGGGCATTGATTTTGTCTTTTTATTCCACTGCGACCTCCACCACTCTTCCAATGGTCATTGTTATTGTCTTTTTAATCCCCTGCAACCTCCACCACTCTTCCAACGGGCATTAAAACCGTCTTGATAAGCTACTGTGACCTCCACGTCCCTTCCACGGGGCATTTATATTGTCTTTTTATTCCACTGCGACCTCCACCACTCTTCCAAGGGGCATTGATATTGTCTTTTTAATCCACTGCGAACTCCACCTCTCTTCCAAGGGGCATTAAAACCATCTTGTTATACTACTGTGACGTCGACTTATCTTCCAAGGGGCATTAAAACCATCTGGTTAAAGCACTCTGAACTCCACAGCTCTTCCAAGGGGCATTTGTATTGTCTTTTTATTCCACTCTAACCTCCACCACTCTTCCAAGGCGCATTGACATTGTCTTTTAATTCCACTGCGACCTCCACCACTCTTCCAAGGGGCATTAAAAGCATATTGTTAAGCTACAGTGACCTCCACATCTCTTCCACGGGGCATTGATATTGTCTTTTTATTCCACTTTAACCTCCACCAATCTTCCAAGGGGCATTGTTATTGTTTTTTTATTCCACTGCGACCTCCACCACTCTTCCAAGGGGCATTAAAACAGTCTTGTTAAGTTACTGTGACCTCCACGTCTCTTCCAAGGAGAGTTAAAACTGTCTGGTTATACCACTCTGAACTCCACAGCTCTTCCAAGAGCCATTATTATTGTCTTTTTATTCCACTGTAACCTCCACCACTCTTCCAAGGGGCATTGATATTGTCTTTTTATTCCACTGCGACCTCCACCAGTCCTCCAAGAGGCATTAAAACCATCTTGTTAAGCTACAGTGACCTCCACGTCTCTTCCACGGGGCATTGAAATTGTCTTTTTATTCCACTGCGACCTCCACCACTCTTCCAAGGCTCATTGATATTGTCTTTTTAATCCACTTCGACCTCCACCACTCTTCCAAGGTGCATTAAAACCGTCTTGTTAAGCTATTGTGACCTCCACATCTCTTCCACGGGGCATTGATATTTTCTTTCTATTTAACTGTAACCTCCACCACTGTTCCAAGGGGCATTGATATTGTCTTTTTATACCACTGTAACCTCCATCACTCTTCCAAGGGGCATTGATATTTTGTCTTTTTATTCAACTGTAACCTCCACCACTCTTCCAAGGGGCATTGATATTGTCTTTCTATTCCAATGCGACCTCCACCACTCTTCCAAGGGGCATTCATATTGTCTTTTTAATCCACTGCGACCTCCACCACTCTTCCAAGGGGCATTAAAACCGTCTTGTTAAGCTACTGTCACCTCCACGTCCCTTCCAAGGGGCATTAAAACCGTCAATTTAAACCACTCTGAACTCCACAGCTCTTGCAAGGGGCATTGATATTGTCTTTTTATTCCAATGTAACCTTCAGCACTCTTCCAAGGGGCATTGATATTGTCTTTTTATTCCACTGCAACTTCCACCTCTCTTCCAAGGGGCATTGAAACCGTCTTGTTAAGCTACTGTGACCTCCACGTCTCTTTCACGGAGCATTTATATTGTCTTTTTATTCCACTGTAACCTCCAACACTCTTCCAAGGCGTCTTGATATTGTCTTTTTATTACACTGGGACCTTCACCCCTCTTCCAAGTGGCATTGATATTGTCTTTTTAATACACTGCGACCTCCACCACTCTTCCAAGGGGCATTAAAACTGTATTGTTAAGCTACTGTGACCTCCACGTCTCTTCCAAGGTGCATTAAAACCGTCAATTTAAACCACTCTGAACTCCACAGCTCTTGCAAGAGGCATTGATATTGTCTTTTTACTCCACTGTAACCTACAGCACTCTTTCAAGGGGCATTGATATTGTCTTTTTATTCCACTACGACTTCCACCACTCTCCCAAGGTGCACTAAAAACTTCTTGTTTAGCTACTGTAACGTCCATGTCTATTCCACGGGGCATTGATATTGTCTTTTTATTCCACTGTATCCTCCACCACTCTTCCAAGGGGTATTGATATTGTCTTTTTATTTCACTGCGACTTCCACCTCTCTTCTAAGGGGCATTGATATTGCCTTTTTAATCCACTGCGACCTCCACCACTCTTCCAAGAGGCATTAAAACAGTCTTGTTAAGCCACTCTGAACTCCATAGCTCTTTCAAGAGTCATTGATATTGACTTTTTATTTCACTGCGACCTCCACCACTCTTCCAAGGGGCATTAAAACTGTCTTGTTAAGCTACTGAGACCTCCACGTGTTTTCCACAGGGCATTGATATTGTCTTTTTAATCCACTGTGACCTCCACCACTTTTCCAAGGGGCATTAAAACCATCTTGTTACTCTTCTGTGACCTCCACGTCTCTTCCAAGGGACAATAAAACCATCTGGTTAAACCACTCTGAACTCCACAGCTCTTCCAAGGGGCATTGGTATTGTCTTTTTATTCCACTATAACCTCCACCACTCTTCCACGGGGCATTGATATTGTCTTTTTATTCCACTGTAACCTCCACCAATCTTCCAAGGGGCATTGATATTGTCATTTTATTCCACTGCGACCTCCACCACTCTTCTAATGGGCTTGATATTGTCTTATAAATCCACAACGATCTCCACCACTCTTCCAAGGGGCATTAAAACAGTCTTGTTAATCTACTGTGACCTCCTCATCTCTTTCAAGGGGCATTAAAACCGTCTGGTTAAACACTCTGAAATCCACAGCTCTTACAAGATGCATTGATATTGTCTTTTTATTCGACTGTAACATCCACCACTCTTCCAAGGGGCATTGATATTGACTTTTTAATCAACTGCGAACTCCACCTCTCTTCCAAGGGGCAGTAAAACCGTCTTGTGAAGCTACTGTGACCTCCACGTCCCTTCCACGGGGCATTGATATTGTCTTTTTATTCCACTGCGACCTCCACCACTCTTCCAAGGGGCATTGATATTGTCTTTATAATCCACTGCGACCTCCAACACTCTTCCAAGGGACATTGATATTGTCTTTTTAATCCACTGTGACCGCCACGTCTCTTCCAAGGGGCATTAAAACCATCAATTTAAACCACTCTGAACTCCACAGCTCTTGCAAGAGGCATTGATATTGTTTTTTATTCCACTGTAACCTCCACCACTCTTACAATGGGCATTGATTTTGTCTTTTTAATCCACTGCGACCTCCATCACTCTTCCAAGAAGCATTAAAACCGTCTTGTTTAGCTACTGTGACCTCCACGTCTATTCCACGGTGCCTTAAAACCTTCTGGTTAAACCACTATGAACTCCACAGCTCTTCCAAGGGGCATTGATATTGTCTTTTTATTCCACTGAAACCTCCACCACTCTTCCAAGGGGCATTGATATTGTCTTTTTATTTTACTGCGACCTCCACCACTCTTCCAAGGGGCATTAATATTGTCTTTTTATTCCACTGCAACCTCCACCACTCTTCCAAGGGTCATTGATATTGTCATTTTTTTCCACTGTAGCCTCCACCACTCTTCCAAGGGGCATTGATATTGTCTTTTTATTCCACTACGACCTCCACCTCTCTTCCAAGGGGCACTAAAACCATCTTGTTAAGCTACTGTAACCTCCAAGTCTCTTCCACGAGGCATTGATATTGTTTTTTCATTCCACTGCGACCTCCACATCTCTTCCAAGTGGAATTGATATTGTCTTTTTATTCCACTGCGACCTCCACCACTCTTCTAAGGGGCATTGATATTGTCTTTTTAATCCACTGCGACTTCCACCACTCTTCCAAGGGGCATTAAAACCGTCTTGTTAAGCTACTGTGACCTCCACGTTTCTTCCAAGGGGCATTAAAACTGTCAATTTAAACCACTCTGAACTCCACAGCTCTTGCAAGAGGCATTGATATTGTCTTTTTATTCCACTGTAACCTCCACCACTCTTCCAAGGGGCATTGATATTGTCATTTTATTCCACTGCGACCTCCACTCCTCTTCTAAGGGGCTTTGATATTGTCTTATAAATCCACAACGATCTCCACCACTCTTCCAAGGGGCATTAAAACAGTCTTGTTAATCTACTGTGACCTCCTCATCTCTTCCAAGGGGCATTAAAACCGTCTGGTTAAACACTCTGAAATCCACAGCTCTTACAAGATGCATTGATATTGTCTTTTTATTCGACTGTAACATCCACCACTCTTCGAAGCTGCATTGATATTGTCTTTTTATTCCACTGCGACCTCCAACACTCTTCCAAGGGGCATTGATATTGACTTTTTAATCAACTGCGACCTCCACCTCTCTTCCAAGGGGCAGTAAAACCATCTTGTGAAGCTTCTGTGACCTCCACGTCCCTTCCACGGGGCATTGATATTGTCTTTTTATTCCACTGCGACCTCCACCACTCTTCCAAGGGGCATTGATATTGTCTTTTTAATCCACTGTGACCTCCACGTCTCTTCCGAGGGGCATTAAAACCATCAATTTAAACCATTCTGAACTCCACAGCTCTTGCAAGAGGCATTGATATTGTTTTTTATTCCACTGTAACCTCCACCACTCTTACAAGGGGCATTGATTTTGTCTTTTTAATCCACTGCGACCTCCATCACTCTTCCAAGAAGCATTAAAACCGTCTTGTTTAGCTACTGTGACCTCCACGTCTATTCCACGGTGCCTTAAAACCTTCTGGTTAAACAACTATGAACTCCACAGCTCTTCCAAGGGGCATTGATATTGTCTTTTTATTCCACTGAAACCTCCACCACTCTTCCAAGGGGCATTGATATTGTCTTTTTATTTTACTGCGACCTCCACCACTCTTCCAAGGGGCATTAATATTGTCTTTTTATTCCACTGCGACCTCCACCACTCTTCCAAGGGTCATTGATATTGTCATTTTATTCCACTGTATCCTCCACCACTCTTCCAAGGGGCATTGATATTGTCTTTTTATTCCACTACGACCTCCACCTCTCTTCCAAGGGGCATTAAAACCATCTTGTTAAGCTACTGTGACCTCCAAGTCTCTTCCACGAGGCATTGATATTGTCTTTTTATTCCACTGCGACCTCAACATCTCTTCCAAGTGGAATTGATATTGTCTTTTTATTCCACTGCGACCTCCACCACTCTTCTAAGGGACATTGATATTGTCTTTTTAATCCACTGCGACCTCCACCACTCTTCCAAGGGGCATTAAAACCGTCTTGTTAAGCTACTGTGACCTCCACGTTTCTTCCAAGGAGCATTAAAACCGTCAATTTAAACCACTCTGAACTCCACAGCTCTTGCAAGAGGCATTGATATTGTCTTTTTATTCCACTGTAACCTCCACCACTCTTCCAAGGGGCATTGATTTTGTCTTTTTAATCCACTGTGACCTCCATCTCTCTTCCAAGAAGCATTAAAACCGTATTGTTTAGCTACTGTGACCTCCAATTCCACGGTGCCTTAAAACCTTCTTGTTAAACCACTGTGAACTCCACAGCTCTTCCAAGGGGCATTGATATTGTCTTTTTATTCCACTGCGAACTCCACCACTCTTCCAAGAGTCATTGATATTGTCTTTTTATTCCACTGTAACCTCCACCACTCTTCCAAGTGGCATTGATATTGTCTTTTTATTCCACTGCGACCTCCACCTCTCTTCCAAGGGGCTTTATAACCATCTTGTTCAGCTACTGTGACCTCCAAGTCTCTTCCACGAGGCATTGATATTGTCTTTTTATTCCACTGCGACCTCCACATCTATTCGAAGGGGAATTGATATTGTCTTTTTATTCCACTGTGACCTCCACCACTCTTCTAAGGGGCATTGATATTGTCTTTTTAATCCACTGAGACCTCCACCACTCTTCCAAGGGGCATTAAAATAGTCTTGTTAAGCTACTGGGACCTCCACGTTTCTTCCAAGGGGCATTAAAACCGTCTGGATAAACCACTCTGAACTCCTCAGCTCTTCCAAGGGGCATTGATATTATCTTTTTATTCCACTGTAACCTCCACCACTCTTCCAAGGGGCATTAGAACCATCTTGTTAAGCTATTGTGACCTCCACGTCCTTTCCACGGGGCTTTGATATTGTCTTTTTATTCAACTGCGACCTCCACCACTCTTCCAAGGGGCATTGATATTGTCTTTTTAATCCACTGCGAACTCCACCACACTTCCAAGGGGCATTAAAACCGTCTTGTTATGGTACTGTGACGTCGACTTCTCTTCCAAGGGGCATTAAAACCATCTGGTTAAACCACTCTTAACTCCACAGCTCTTCCAAGGGGCATTTGTCTTGTCTTTTTATTCCACTCTAACCTCCACCACTCTTCCAAGGGGCATTGATATTGTCTTTTCATTCCACTGCGACCTCCACCACTCTTCTAAGGGGCATTGATATTGTCTTTTTAATCCACTGCGACCTCCACCACTCTTCCAAGGGGCAATAAAACAGTCTTGATAAGCTACTGTGACCTCCACGTCTCTTCCAAGGGGCATTAAACCGTCTGGTTAAACCGCTCTGTACTCCACAGCTCTTCCAAGAGGCATTGATATTGTCTTTTTAATCAACTGTAACCTCCACCACTCTTCCAAGGGGCATTGATTTTGTCTCTGTTTTCCACTGCGACCTCCACCACTCTTCCAAGGGCCATTAAAACCGTGTTGTTAAGATACTTTGACCTTCACGTCAATTCCACGGGGCATTGATATTGCCTTTTTATTCCACTGCAATCTCCACCACTCTTCCAAGGGGCATTGATATTGTCTTTTTAATCAACTGTGACCTTCACCACACTTCCAAGGGGCATTAAAACCGTCTAGTTAAGCTACTGTGACCTCCACGTCTCTTCCAAGGGGCATTGATATTGTCTTTTTTTTCCACTGTAACCTCCACCACTCTTCCAAGGGGCATTGATATTGTCTTTTTATTCCACTGCGACGTCCACCACTCTTCCTCATGGTATTGATATTGTCTTTTTAATCCACTGCGACCTCCACCACTTTTCGATGTGGCATTAAAACCGTCTTCTTAAGCTACTGTGACCTCCACTTCACTTCCAAGGGGCATTAAAGCCGTCAATTTAAACTACTGTGAACTCCACAGCTCTTGCAAGAGGCATTGATTTTGTCTTTTTATTCCATTGTAATCTCCAGCACTCTTCCAAGGGGCATTGATATTATCTTTTCATTCCACTGCGACTTCCACCACTTTCCCAAGAGGCATTAAAACCATCTTGTTAAGCTGCTGTAACCTCCAAGTCTATTCCACGGGGCATTGATATTGTCTTTTTCTTCCAATGTAACCGTCACCACTCTTCTAAGGGGCAGTGATATTGTCTTTTTAAACCACTGCGACCTTCACCACTCTTCCAAGGGGCAATAAAACAGTCTTGATAAGCTAATGTGATCTCTACGTCTCTTACAAGGGGCAATAAAACTGTCTGGTTAAAACCATTCTGTACTCCACAGTTCTTTCAAGGAGCATTGATAGTCTTTTTATTCGACTGTAACCTCCAGCACTCTTCGAAGGGGCATTGATATTGACATTTTATTTCACTGCGACCTCCACCACTCTTCCAAGTGGCATTGATATTGTCTTTTTAATCAACTGCGACCTCCACCTATCTTCCAAGGGGCATTAAAACTGTCTTGTTAAGCTACTGTGACCTCCACGTCCCTTCCACGGGGCATTGAAATTGTCTTTTTATTCCACTGCGACCTCCACCACTCTTCCAAGGGGCATTGATATTGTCTTTTTAATCCACTGTGACCATGACCACTCTTCCAAGGGGCATTGATATTGTCTTTTTAATTCACTGTGACCTCCACTTCTCTTCCAAGGTGCATTAAAACCGTCAATTTAAACCACTCTGAACTCTACAGCTCTTCCAAGGAGCATTAGTATTGTCTTTTTATTCCACTCTAACCTCCACCACTCTTCCAAGGGGCATTGACATTGTCTTTTTATTCCACTGCGACCTCCACCACTCTTCCAAGGGGCATTAAAACTGTCTTGTTAAGCTACTGTGACCTCCACGTGTCTTCCACGGGGCATTGATATTGTCTTTTTAATCCGCTGTGACCTCCACCACTTTTCCAAGGGGCATTAAAACTGTCTTGTTATTCTACTGTGACCTCCACGTCTCTTCCAAGGGGCAATAAAACCATCTGGTTAAACCCCTCTGAACTCCACAGCTCTTCCAATGGGCATTGGTATTGCCTTTTTTTTCTACTCTAAACTCCACCACTCTTCCAAGGGGCATTGACATTGTCTTATTATTCCACTGCGACCTCCATCATTCTTCCAAGGGGCATTGATATTGTCTTTTTATTCCACTGCCACCTCCACCACTCTTCCAAGTGGCATTGACATTGTCTTTTTATTCCACTGCGACTTCCACCTCTCTTCTAAGGGGCATTGATATTGTCATTTTAATCCACTGTAACCTCCACCACTTTTCCTATGGGAATTGATATTGTCTTTTTATTATTATTATTATTATTATTTATTATTATAGCGCCATTTATTCCTTGGCGCTTTACATGTGATAGGGATATACATAACAAAAGCATTTTCATAATCTTAACAAAACGAGTCAGCGACTGGTACAGGAGGAGCGAGGACCCTGCCCGTGAGGGCTCACATTCTAGAAGGGACGGGTGAGGATACATTAGGTGAGGGTAGAGCTGGTCGTGCAGCGGTGGTTACAGCAGGTTGTAGGCTTGTCGGAAGAGGTGAGTCTTCAGGTTTATTTTGAAGGTTTCCACGGTCGGCGAGAGTCTGATGTGGTGGGGTAGAGAGTTCCAGAGTAAGGGGGATGCACGGAAGAAATCTTGTATACGATTGTGGGAGGAGGAGATAAGAGGGGAGTAGAGAAGGAGATCTTGTGAGGATCGGAGGTTGCGTGCAGTTAAGTACCGGGAGACTAGGTCACAGATGTATGGGGGAGACAGGTTGTGGATGGCTTTGTATGCCATGGTTAGAGTTTTGAACTGGATTCTCTGGGCAATGGGAAGCCAGTGAAGAGATTGACAGAGAGGAGAGGCCGGGGAATAGCGGGGGGACAGGTGAATTAGTCGAGCAGCAGAGTTTAGGATAGATTGGAGAGGCGCAAGAGTGATGTAAGGGAGGCCACGGAGCAGGAGGTTGCAGTAGTCGAGGCGGGATATGATGAGGGCATGCACTAGTGTTTTTGCAGAGTCTTTGCTGAGGAATGCACGGATCCGGGAGATGTTTTTGAGTTGGAGTCGGCAGGAAGTGGAAAGGGCTTGGATATGTGGCTTGAAGGAGAGCTCAGCGTCCAGGGATACTCCAAGGCAGCGAGCTTGTGGGACTGGGGAGAGTGAACAGCCATTGACGTTGACGGCTAGGTCAGATGGGGGATGTGAATGAGAGGGTGGAAAGATGATGAACTCTGTTTTATCCCTGTTGAGTTTTAGAAATCTGTCAGAGAAGAAGGATGACATGGCGGACAGACATTGTGGGATTTTGGTTAGTAGGGAGGAGATATCGGGTCCAGAGAGGTAGATCTGTGTGTCGTCAGCATAGAGGTGATACTGAAAACCGTTAGACTCTATGAGCTGTCCCAGGCCAAAGGTGTAGATGGAGAAGAGCAGAGGTCCTAGAACTGAACCTTGGGGGACACCAACAGATAGGGGGCGAGATGAGGAGATGGTGCGTGAGTGGGAGACTCTGAATGTCCTGTCTGTTAAGAATGAGGAGATCCAAGATAGAGCCAAGTCAGTGATGCCAAGAGATGAGAGAATCTGGAGTAAGAGGGAATGGTACACTGTGTCAAAGGCAGATGACAGGTCCAGAAGGAGGAGGATGGAGTAGTGTCGCTTGGATTTGGCATTTAGTAGGTCGTTGGTGACTTTGGTCAGGGCAGTTTCAGTCGAGTGATGCGGTCGGAAGCCAGATTGCAGGCGGTCGAAGAGGCAGCAGGAGGAGAGGTGGGAGGACAGTTCAAGGTGGACATGTTGTTCTAGTAGTTTTGAGGCAAAGGGGAGGAGTGATATGGGGCGGTAGCTAGTCAGAGAGGAAGGGTCAAGGGAGGGCTTTTTGAGGATGGGTGTGATTGCGGCATGTTTGAAACATGAGGTGAAGACACCGGTTGTTAGTGACAGATTGAAGAGGTGGGTTAGGGTTGGGATGAAGACTGTGGTAAGGTTAGTGATGAGGTGGGATGGGATTGGGTCAAGTTCGCAGGTGGTGAGGTGTGATTTGGAGAGTAAAGAGGAGACTTGACCTTCTGTAATGGTGGAGAAGTGGGGTTTGGAAGAGGAGGGTTGAATAGATATGAGGAGTGGTTGTGTGGACTTTAGGCAAAAGTTTTGTCTGATGGTGCCAATCTTCTGTTTGAAGAATGAGGCAAAGTCGTCGGCTGAGATGAGAAAAGAGTGAGGAGGTGCTGGGGGACGAAGGAGAGAGTTGAAAGAGTTAAATAGCTGTTTAGGGTTGTGAGATAGGGAGGATATGAGAAGTAGGTTTGTTTTGCTGCAGTGAGTGCGGACTTGAAATTAGTGAGGGATTGCTTGAATGCGATGAAGTGCTCGATGGAGTGAGACCTTTTCAATCTCCGCTCCTCAACCCTGGAGGCCCGGCGCAGTTCTTTAGTAAGTTTAGTGTGCCAGGGTTACCTGTTGAATGTGTGAGATGTGGTGTGTGTGAGAAGGGCGATCGAGTCTAGAGCTGCAGCTATTGTGGTGTTATATGAAGCAGCAGCAACGTCTGCATCGTGTAAGGAATTTATGTCTGTAAGAGGGAGGAGGGATTCAGAGAGTGAGTGTAAGTCAAGGTGTTTGAGATTTCTGCGAGGGTATGCAAGTTTGTGGAGTGGGGAATGGTTGCCCCGGGGAGGAGAGAGAAGAGAATGTAAGTAGGCTGTGATCAGAGAGAGGTAGAGGTGAGTTAGAGAGGTTAGATAGGGAACAGAGGCGGGTGAAGATGAGGTCCAGTGTGTTACCATCATTGTGGGTGGGTGTGGAAGATCATTGAGTGAGTCCGAAGGAGGAAGTGAGAGATAGGAACTTAGAGACAGATGAGTATAAAGTGTTAATGAGGATGTTGAAGTCACCCATTATGATAGTGGGGATGTCAGTGGAGAGGAAGTGAAGCAGCCAGGTGGTGAAGTGGTCTAAGAAGGTGGTGGCTTGCCCTGGGGGTCAGTAAACGACGGCCAGTTGAAGGTTGGAGGGGGAATAGATGCGCACACAGTGCACATCAAAAGAGGGGAGTGTAACGGAGGGTGGCAGTGGGATTTGGGTGAAAGCGCAGTGTTCTGATAAGAGAAAACCTACGCCTCTGCCATGTTTGCCGTTGGGGCGGGGGGTGTGGGAAAGGTGGAATCCGCCATATGAAAGTGCAGCTGGGGAGGCTGTGTCAGAGGGGGTGAGCCAGGTTTCAGTGATGGCGAGGAAGGAAAGTTTGTTTGAAATGAAAAGATCGTGGATGAAGGAAAGTTTGTTGCAGACAGAGCGAGCGTTCCATAGAGCTCCTGTTAGAGCAACTAAGGGAGTGGGGATTGGTTGGATGGGTATGAGGTTAGAAGGGTTGCGACAGTTTGTGGAAGGTCGTGGATAGGAGGAAGAAGTAACTGTGGGGATATGGCGAGGAGGACCAGGATTTGGAGAGATATCTCCAGCAGTGAGGAGGAGCAGAGAAAGTGTTAGCAGGTGGGAGCAAGAGAGAGCATGAGGTGGCTGTCTGTGTTTGGAGATCCAGGATTGAATGTTTAGGAATAATTTGGAGGAGGAGGTGAGATGAATGGGGAGGATGGAGGGAGAGATGAAAAGTTTCTTACTAGGTGTAGGGATTTGAGGGGTTACTAGAAAGTGGAGGACTATAGAGGAAAAAGTGAGAGCTAACAGAAACATAGTTAAAAGAGAGTAAGTGGTCAAAGTGTTGGTTACCTGACTCTTACCCTGACTAACTGCCTCTGAAATAACTGCCACTTATCTCCGAAGCCACTTTGCACAAGAAGATGCGTGCACACCCCAGCACGCGTGCACCCCTTACAGAGCTTCTAAATATATTGGGCACATTAAACTATCAGGTGAAGGGCATTGTGGGAGCTGCATATGGCTAAATTAGCAGCGGGTCGTCTCACCAGGAGATGGCTGGGTGATCAAACACAGAGCTAGGACTCTAGTCTCTGCAGTTTAGCACCTCTAAAAATCAGATAAGATATATAGTGGGGAAGGGACAGACATATGTGAATCAGCAAAGCAGAGCATTAGATTACAGCAGACACAGCAAGCAGAGAAATTATGCAGAGCATGTACCAGTGAGGTGAATCAGCAAAGCAGAGCATTAGATTACAGCAGACACAGCAAGCAGAGAAGTTATGCAGAGCATGTACCAGTGAGGTGAATCAGTAAAGCAGAGCATTAGATTACAGCAGACACAGCAAGCAGAGAAGTTATGCAGAGGATGGACCAGTGAGGTTATTACATTGCGACCTCCACCACTCTTCCAAGGGGCATTGATATTGTCTTTTTATTCCACTGCAACCTCTGCCACTCTTCCAAAGGGCATTGATATTGTCTTTTATTCCACTGTAACCTCCACCACTGTTCTAAGGGGCATTAAAACCATCTTGTTAAGCTACTGTGACCTCCACGTCTCTTCCACAGGGCATTGTTATTGTCTTTTTATTCCACTGCGACCTCCACCACTCTTCCAAGGGGCATTGATATTGTCTTTTTAATCCACTGCGACCTCCACCACTCTTCCAAGGGACATTCATATTGTCTTTTTACTCCACTGCGACCTTCACCCCTCTTCCAAGGAACATTGATATTGTCTTTTTTTTCCACTGTAACCTCCACCACTCTTCTAAGGGGCATTTTTATTCCACTGCGACCTCCACCACTCTTCCAAGGGGCATCGATAATGTCTTTTTAATCCACTGCGACCTCCACCACTCTTCCAAGGGGCATTAAAACCGTCTTGTTAAGCTACTGTGACCTCCACGTCTCTTCCAAGGGGCATTAAAACCGTCAATTTAAACCACTCTGAACTTCACAGCTCCTGCAAGAGGCATTGATATTGTCTTTTTATTCGACTGTAACCTCCACCACTCTTCCAAGGGGCATTGATTTTGTCTTTTTAATCCACCGCGACCTCCATCTCTCTTCCAAGAAGCATTAATACCGTCTTGTTTAGCTACTGTGACCTCCACGTCTATTCCACGGTGTCTTAAAACCTTCTGGTTAAACCACTGTGAACTCCACAGCTCTTCCAAGGGGCATTGATATTGTCTTTTAATTCCACTGTAACCTCCACCACTCTTCCAAGGGGCATTGATATTGTCTTTTTATTTTACTGCGACCTCCACCACTCTTCCAAGGGGCATTAATATTGTCTTTTTATTCCACTGCAACCTCCACCACTCTTCCAAGGGTCATTGATATTGTCTTTTTATTCCACTGTAACCTCCACCACTCTTCCAAGGGGCATAGATATTGTCTTTTTAATCCACTGCGACCTCCACCACTTTTCCAAGGTTCCAAGGGGCATTAAAACAGTCTTGATAAGCTACTGTGACCTCCACGTTTCTTACAAGGGGCATTAAACCGTCTGGTTAAACCACTCTGTACTCCACAGCTTTTCCAAGAGGCATTGATATTGTCTTTTTATTCGACTGTAACCTCCACGACTCTTCCAAGGGGCATTGATATTGTCTCTGTTTTTCACTCTTACCTCAACCACTCTTCCAAGGGGCTTTGATATTGTCTTTTTTATCCACTGCGACCTCCACCACTCTTCCAATGGGCATTAAAACCGTCTTGTTATGCTACTGTGACCTCCACGTCTCTTCCACTGGGCATTGATATTATCTTTTTATTCCATTGCGACCTCCACCACTCTTCCAAGGGGCATTAAAACCGTCTTGTTAAGCTACTGTGACCTCCAAGTCTCTTCCAAGGGGCATTAAAACAGTTTGGTTAAACCGCTCTGAGCTTCACCGCTGTTCCAAGGGGCATTGACAATGTCTTTTTATTCCATTGTAACCTTCTGCACTCTTCCAAGTGCATTGATTTTGTCTTTCTATTCCACTGTAACCTCCACCACTCTTCCAAGGGGCATTGATGTTGTCTTTTTATTCCTCTGTAACCTCCACCAATTTTCCAAGGGGCATTGATATTGTCTTTTTATTCCACTGCGACCTCCACCACTCTTCTAAGGGGCATTGATATTGTCTTCTAAATCCACAACGATCTACACCACTCTTTCAAGGGGCATTAAAACAGTCTTGTTAAGCTACTGTGACCTCCTCGTCTCTTCCAAGGGGCATTAAAACCGTCTGGCTAAACACTCTGAACTCCACAGCTCTTACAAGAGGCATTGATATTGTCTTTTTTTTCAACTGTAACATCCACCAGTCTTCCAAGCGGCATTGATATTGTCTTTTTATTCCACTGCGACCTCCACCACTCTTCCAAGGGGCATTGATATTGTCTTTTTCATCAACTGCGACCTCCACCTCACTTCCAAGGGGCATTAAAACCGTCTTGTGAAGCTACTGTGACCTCCACGTCCCTTCCACGGGGCACTGATATTGTCTTTTTATTCCACTGCGACCTCCACCACTCTTTCACGGGGCATTGATATTGTCTTTTTATTCCACTGCGACCTCCACCACTCTTCCAAGGGGCATTGATATTGTCTTTTCTAATCCACTGCGAACTCCACCATTCTTCCAAGGGGCATTAAAACCGTCTTGTTAAGCTACTGTGACGTCGACTTCTCTTCCAAGGGGCATTAAAACCATCAGGTTAAACCACTCTGAACTCCACAGCTCTTCCAAGGGGCATTTGTATTGTCTTTTTATTCCACTGCGACCTCCACCACTCTTCCAAGGGGCATTAAAACAATATTGTTAAGCTACAGTGACCTCCACATCTCTTCCACCGGGCATTGATTTTTTCTTTTTATTCCACTGTAACCTCCACCAATCTTCCAAGGGGCATTGATATTGTTTTTTTATTCCACTGCGACCTCCACCACTCCTCCAAGGGGCATTAAACCCGTCTTGTTAAGTTAATGAGACCTCCACGTCTCTTCCAAGGAGCGTTAAAACCGTCTGGTTATACCACTCTGAACTCCACAGCTCTTCCAAGGGGCATTATTATTGTCTTTTTATTCCACTGTAACCTCCACCACTCTTCCAAGGGGCATTGATATTGTCTTTTTATTCCACTGCGACCTCCACCACTCTTCCAAGGGGCATTAAAACCGTATTGTTAAGCTACTGTGACCTCCACGTCCCTTCCACGGGGTATTGATATTGTCTTTTTATTCCACTGCGACCTCCACCACTCTTCCACGGGGCATTGATATTGTCTTTTTATTGTACTGCGACCTCCAACACTCTTCCAAGGGGCATTGATATTGTCTTTTTTAATCCACTGCGAACTTCACCACTCTTCCAAGGGGCATTAAAACCGTCTTGTTATTCTACTGTGACGTCGACTTCTCTTCCAAGGGGCATTAGAACCATCTGGTTAAACCAATCTGAACTCCACAGCTCTTCCAAGGGGCATTTGTATTGTCCTTTTATAACACTCTAACCTCCACCACTCTTCCAAGGGTCATTGACATAGTCTTTTTATTCCACTGCGACCTCCACCACTCTTCCAAGGGGCATTAAAACCATATTGTTAAGCTACAGTGACATCCACAGCTCTTTCACGGGGCATTGATATTGTCTTTTTATTCCACTGTAACCTCCACCACTCTTCCAAGAGACATTGATATTGTCTTTTTAATCCACTGCGACCTCCACCACACTTCCAAGGGGATTTGATAGTCTTTTTAATCCACTGCGACCTCCACCACTCTTCCAAGAAGCATTGAAACCGTCTTATTTATCTACTGTGACCTCCACGTCTATTCCACGGTGCATTAAAACTTTCTGGTTAAACCACTGTGAACTCCACAGCTCTTCCAAGGGGCATTGATATTGTCTTTTTATTCCACTGTAACCTCCACCACTCTTCCAAGGGGCATTGATATTGTGTTTTTATTTTACTTCGACCTCCACCACTCTTCCAAGGGGCATTAATATTGTCTTTTTATTCCACTGTGACCTTCCCGTCTCTTCGAAGGGGCATTGATATTGTCTTATTATTTATTGGAACCTCCACCACTCTTTCAAAGGGCATTGATATTGTCTTTTTATTCCACTGTAACCTCCACCATTCTTCCAAGGGACATTGATATTGTCTTTTTTATTCCACGGTAACCTCCACCACTTTTCCAAGGGGCATTGATATTGTCTTTTTATTCCACTGTAACCTCCACCACTCTTCCAAGGGGCATTGATATTGTCTTTTTAATCCACTGCGACCTCTGTCACTCCTCCAAGGGGCTTTAAAACAGTCTTGATAAGCTTCTGTAACCTCCACGTCTTTTCCAAGGAGCATTAAAACCGCATGGTTAAACCACTCTGAACTCCACAGCTCTTCCAAGAGGCATTGATATTGTCTTTTTATTCAACTGTAACTTCCACCACTCTTCCAAGGGGCATTGATATTGTCTTTTTTTTCCACTGCGACCTCCACAACTCTTCCAAGGGGATTTGATAGTCTTTTTAATCCACTGCAACCTCCAATACTCTTCCAAGGGGCATTAAAACCGTCTTGTTAAGCTACTGTGACCTCCTCGTCCCTTCCACGGGGCATTGATATTGTCTTTTTATTCCACTGTGAACTCCACCACTCTTCCAAGGGGAATTGATATTGTCTTTATAATCCACTGCGACCTCCACCACTCTTCCAAGGGACATTGATATTGTCTTTTTATTCCACTGCGACCTTCACCCCTCTTCCTAGGAACATTGATATTGTCTTTTTTTTCCAATGTAACCTCCACAACTACTCTAAGGGTCATTGTTATTTTCTTTTTATTCCACTGTGACCTCCACCACTCTTCCAAGGGGCATCGATAAAGTCTTTTTAATCCACTGCTACCTCCACCACTCTTCCAAGGGGCATGAAAACCGTCTTGTTAAGCTACTGTGACCTCCACGTCTCTTCCAAGGGGCATTAAAACCATCAATTTAAACCTCTCTGAACTCCACAGCTCTTGCTAGAGGCATTGATATTGTCTTTTTATTCCACTGTAACCTCCACCACTCTTCCAAGGGGCATTGATTTTGTCTTTTTAATCCAATGCAACCTCCATCTCTCTTCCAAGAAGCATTATAACCGTCTTGTTTAGCTACTGTGACCTCCACGTCAATTCCACGGTGTCTTAAAACCTTCTGGTTAAACCACTGTGAACTCCACAGCTCTTCCAAGGGGCATTGAAATTGTCTTTTTATTCCACTGTAACCTCCACAACTCTTCCAAGGGGCATTGATATTGTCTTTTTATTAAACTGCGACCTCCACCACTCTTCCAAGGGGCATTAATATTGTCTTTTTATTCCACTGCAACCTCCACCACTCTTCCAAGGGTCATTGATATTGTCTTTTTATTCCACTGTAACCTCCACCACTCTTCGAGGGGGCATAGATATTGTCTTTTTTTCCACTGCGACCTCTACCTCTCTTCCAAGGGGCATTATAACCATCTTGTTAAGCTACTGTGACCTCAAAGTCTCTTTCACGAGGCATTGATATTGTTTTTTTATTCCACTGCGACCTCCACATCTCTTCCAAGTGGAATTGATATTGTCTTTTTATTCCACTGCGACCTCCACCACTCTTCTAAGGGGCATTAAAACAGTTTTGATAAGATACTGTGACCTCCACTTCTCTTCCAAGGGGCATTAAAACCGTCTCGTTAAACCACTCTGAACTCCACAGATCTTGCAAGAGGCATTGATATTGTCTTTTTATTCCACTGCGACCTCCACCACTCTTCTAAGGGGCATTGATAATGTCTTTTCTAATCCACTGCAAACTCCACCACTCTTCCAAGGGGCATTAAAACCGTCTTGTTAAGCTACTGTGACGTCGACTTCTCTTCCAAGTGGCATTAAAACCATCTGGTTAAACCACTCTGAACTCCACAGCTCTTCCAAGGGGCATTTGTATTGTCTTTTTATTCCACTGTAACCTCCACCACTCTTCCAAGGGGCATTAAAACAATATTGTTCAGCTACAGTGAATTCCACATATCTTCCACCGGGCATTGATTTTTTCTTTTTATTCCACTGTAACCTCCACCAATCTTCCAAGGGGCATTGATATTGTTTTTTTATTCCACTGCGACCTCCATCATTCCTCCATGTGGCATTAAACCCGTCTTGTTAAGTTAATGAGACCTCCACGTCTCAACCAAGGAGCGTTAAAACCGTCTGGTTATACCACTCTGAACTCCACAGCTCTTCCAAGGGGCATTATTATTGTCTTTTTATTCCACTTTAACCTCCACCACTCTTCGAAGGGGCATTGATATTGTCTTTTTATTCCACTGTGACCACTCTTCCAAGGGGCATTAAAACCGCATTGTTAAGCTACTGTGACCTCCACGTCCCTTCCACGGGGAATTGATATTGTCTTTTTATTCCACTGCGACCTCCACCACTCTTCCACTGGGCATTGATATTGTCTTTTTATTCTACTGCGACCTCCAACATTCTTCCAAGGGGCATTGATATTGTCTTTTTTAATCCACTGCGAACTTCACAACTCTTCCAATGGGCATTGATATTGTCTTTTTATTCCACTCCTACCTCCACCACTCTTCCAATGGGCATTAAAGCCGTCTGGTTAAGCTGCTGTCACGTCCATGTCTATTCCACGGGGCATTGATATTGTATTTTTATTGCACTGTAACCTCCACCACTCTTCTAAGTGGCATTGACATTGTCTTTTATTCCACTGCGACTTCCACCTCTCTTCTAAGGGGCATTGATATTGTCTTTTTAATCCACTGCGACCTCCACCACTCTTCCAAGGGGCATTAAAACAGTCTTGTTAAGCTACTGTGACCTCCACGTCTCTTCCAAGGGGCATTAAAATCGTCTGGTTAAACCACTCAGAACTCCACAGCTCTTCCAAGATGCATTGATACTGTCTTTTTAATCCCCTGCAACCTCCACCACTCTACCAAGGGGCATTAAAACCGTCTTGTTAAGCTACTGTGACCTCCACGTACCTTCCACGGGACATTGATATTGTCTTTTTATTCCACTGCGACCTCCACCACTCTTCCAAGAGGCATTGATATTGTCTTTTTAATCCACTGCATACTCCACCACTCTTCCAAGGGGCATTAAAACCGTCTTTTTTATGCTACTGTGACATCAACTTCTCTTCCAAGGGGCATTAAAACCATTTGGTAAACCACTCTGAATTCCACAGCTCTTCCAAGGGGCATTGATATTGTCTTTTTATTCCACTGTAACCTCCACCAATCTTCCAAGGGGCATTGATATTGTTTTTTTATTCCACTGCGACCTCCACCACTATTCCAAGGGGCATTAAAACCGTCTTGTTAAGTTACTGTGACCTCCACATATCTTCCAAGGAGCATTAAAACCGTCTGGTTAAACCACTCTGAACTCCACAGCTCTTCCAAGGGGCATTGATATTGTCCTTTTATTCCACTGCGACCTCCACCATTCCTCCAAGGGGCATTAAAACCGTCTTGTTAAGCTACGGTGACCTCCACGTCTCTTCCACGGGGCATTGAAATTGTCTTTTTATTCCACTGTAACCTCCACCACTCGTCCAAGGGGCATTGATATTGTCTTTTTATACCACTGCGACCTCCACCACTCTTCCAAGGGGCATTGATAATGTCTTTTATTCCACTGCCACCTCCACAACTCTTCCAAGGCTCATTGATATTGTCTTTTTAATCCACTGGGACCTCCACCACTCTTCCAAGGGGCATTAAAACCGTCTTGTTAAGCTATTGTGACTTCCACATCTCTTCCATGGGGCATTGATATTAGTCTTTTTATTTAACTGTAACCTCCACCACTGTTCCAAGGGGCATTGATATTGTCTTTTTATTCCACTGTAACCTCCATCACTCTTCCAAGGGGCATTGATATTTTCTTTTTATTCAACTGTAACCTCCACCACTCTTCCAAAGGGCATTGATATTGTCTTTTTATTCCACTGCGACCTCCACCTCTCTTCCAAGGGGCATTCATATTGTCTTTTTAATCCACTGCGACCTCCACCACTCTTCCAAGGGGAATTAAAACTGTCTTGATAAGCTACTGTCACCTCCACGTCCCTTCCAAGGGGTATTAAAACCATCAATTTAAACCACTCTGAACTCCACAGCTCTTGCAAGGGGAATTGATATTGTCTTTTTATTCCAATGTAACCTCCAGCACTCTTCCAAGGGGCATTGATAATTTCTTTTTATTCCACTGCAATTTCCACCTCTCTTCCAAGGGGCATTAAAACCTTCTTGTTAAGCTACTGTGACCTCCACGTCTCCTCCCAGGTGTATGAAAACCGTCAGTTTAAACCACTCTGAACTCCACCACTCTTCCAAAGGGCATTGATATTGTCTTTTTATTCCACTGTAACCTCCACAACTCTTCCAAGGGGCATTGATATTGTATTTTTAATCCACTGCGACCTCCACCACTCTTCCAAGGGGCATTAAGACCGTTTTGTTAAGATACTGTGACCTCCACGTCTCCTCCCAGGTGTATGGGAAAACCGTCAGTTTAAACCACTCTGAACTCCACAGCTCTTGCAAGAGGCATTGCTATTGTCTTTTTATTCCACTGTAACCTACAGCACTCTTTCAAGGGGCATTCATATTATCTTTTTATTCCACTACCACTTCCACCACTCTTCCAATGTGCATTAAAAACATCTTGTTTAGCTACAGTAACGTCCATGTCTATTCCACGGGGCATTGATATTGTCTTTTTATTCCACTGTATCCTCCACCACTCTTCCACGGGGTATTGATATTGTCTTTTTATTCCACTGCGACTTCCACCTCTCTTCTAAGGGGAATTGATATTGTCTTTTTAATCCACTGCGACCTCCACCACTCTACCAAGAGTCATCAAAGCAGTCTTGTTAAGCTACTATGACCTCCACATCTCTTCCAAGGTGCATTAAAACCGTCTGGTTAAACCACTCTGAACTCCACAGCTCTTCCAAGGGGCATTGATATTGTCTTTTTATTCCACTGTAACCTCCACCATTCTTCCAAGGGGTATTGATATTGTCTTTTTAATGCACTGCGACCTCCACCACTCTTCCAAGGGGCATAAAAACCATCTGGTTAAACCACTCTGAACTCCATAGCTCTTTCAAGAGGCATTGATATTGTCATTTTATTCCACTGCGACCTCCACCACTCTTCCAAGGGGCATTAAAACTGTCTTGTTAAGCTACTTTGACCTCCACGTGTCTTCCACGGGGCATTGATATTGCCTTTTTAATCCACTGTGACCTCCACCACTTTTCCAAGGGGCAATAAAACCGTCTTGTTAATCTACTGTGAACTCCACGTCTCTTCCAATGGGCAATAAAACCATCTTGTTAAACCATTCTGAACTCCACAGCTCTTCCAAGGGGCATTGGTATTGTCTTTTTAATCCACTCTAACCTCCACCACTCTTCCAAGGGGCATTGACATTGTCTTTTTATTCCACTGCGACCTCCATCATTCTTCCTAGGGGCATTGATATTGCCTTTTTATTCCACTGCCACCTCCACCACCCTTCGAAGGGGCATAGATATTTTTTTTTTAATCCACTGCGAACTCCACCTCTTTTCCAAGGGGCATTAAAAACGTATTTTTAATCTACTGTGACCTCCACGTCACTTCCAATGGGCATTAAAACCTTCTGGTTAAACCACTCTGAACTCCACAGCTCTTTCAAGGGGCATTGGTATTGTCTTTTTATTCCACTCTAACCTCCACCACTCTTCCAAGGGGCATTAAAACTATCTTGTTAAGCTGCTGTTACCTCCATGTCTATTCCACGGGGCATTAAAACCATCAATTTAAACCACTCTGAACTCCACAGCTCTTGCAAGAGGCATTGATATTGTTTTTTATTCCACTGTTACCTCCACCACTCATCCAACGGCCATTGATTTTGACTTTTTAATCCACTGCGACCTTCATCACTCTTCCAAGAAGCATAAAAACCGTCTTGTTTAGCTACTGTGACCTCCACATCTATTCCACGGTGCCTTAAAACCTTGTGGTTAAACCACTGTGAACTCCACAGCTCTTCCAAGGGGCATTGATATTGTCTTTTTATTCCACTGCGACATCCACATCTCTTCCAAAGGGAATTGATATTGTCTTTTTATTCCACTGCGACCTCCACAACTCTTCAAAGGGGCATTGATATTGTTTTTTTAATCCACTACGACCTCCACCACTCTTCCAAGGGGCATTAAAAGAGTCTTGATAAGCTACTGTGACCTCCACGTCTCTTCCAAGGGACATTAATCCGTCTGGTTAAACCACTCTGTACTCCACAGCTCTTCCAAGAGGCATTGATATTGTCTTTTTATTCGATTGTAACCTCCACCACTCTTCCAAGGGGCATTGATATTGTCTCTGTTTTACACTGCGACCTCCAACACTCTTCCAAGGGGCTTTCATATTGTCTTTTTTATTCACTGCGACCTCCACCAATCTTCCAATGGGCATTAAAACCGTCTTGTTATGCTACTGTGACCTCTACGTCCCTTCCATGGGGCATTGATATTGTCTTTTTATTCCATTGCGACCTCCACCACTCTTCCAAGGGGCATTAAAACCGTCTTGTTAAGCTACTGTGACCTCCAAGTCTCTTCTTAGGGTCATTAAAACCGTCTGGTTAAACCGCTCTGAGATCCACAGCTCTTCCAAGGGGTATTGACAATGTCTTTTTATTCCATTGTAACCTTCTGCACTCTTCCAAGTGCATTGATATTGTCTTTTTATTCCTCTGCGACGTCCACGACTCTTCGAAGGGGCATTAAAAACGTCTTGTTAAGCTACTGTGACCTCCAAGTTTCTTACTCAGGGAATTATTATTGTATTTTTATTCCACTGTAACCTCCACCACTCTTCCAAGGGGCACTGATATTGTCGTTTTATTCCACTGTAACCTCCACCAATCTTCCAAGGGGCATTGATATTGTCTTTTTATTCCACTGCAACCTCCACCACTCTTCTAAGGGGCATTGATATTGTCTTTTAAATCCACAACGATCTCCACCACTCTTCCAAGGGGCATTAAAACAGTCTTGTTAAGCTACTGTGACCTCCTCGTCTCTTCCAAGGGGCATTTAAACCTTCTGGTTAAACACTCTTAACTCCACAGCTCTTACAAGAGGCATTGAAGTTTTCTTTTTATTCGACTGTAACATCCACCACTCTTCCAAGCGGCATTGATATTGTCTTTTTATTCCACTGCAACCTCCACCACTCTTCCAAGGGGCACTGATATTGTCTTTTTAATCAAATGCGACCTCCACCTCTCTTCCAAGCGGCATTAAAACCGTTTTGTGAAGCTACTGTGACCTCCACATCCCTTCCACGGGGCATTGATATTGTCTTTTTATTCCACTGCGACCTCCACCACTCTTCCAAGGGGCATTGATATTGTGTTTTAATACACTGCGACCTCCACCACTCTTCCAAGGGGCATTGATATTGTCTTTTTAATCCACTGTGACCTCCACGTCTCTTCCAAGGGGCATTAAACCGTCAATTTAAACCACTCTGAGATCCACTGCTCTGCCAAGGAGCACTTGTATTGTCTTTTAATTCCACTCTAACCTCCATCACTCTTCCAAGGGGCATTAAGATGATCTTGTTAAGCTACCCTGACCTCCACAACTCTTCCATTGGGCATTGAGTTTTTATTTTTATTCCACTGCGACCTCTACCACTCTTCCAATGGGCATTGATATTGTCTTTCTAATCCACTGCAACCTCCACCACTCTTCCAAGGCGCATTAAAGCCGTCTTGTTAAGCTACTGTCACGTCCTTGTCTATTCCACGGGGCATTGATATTGTTTTTTTATTCCACTGTAACCTCCACCACTCTTCCAAGTGGCATTGACATTTTCTTTTTATTCCACTGAGAATTTCACCTCTCTTCTAAGGGGCATTGATATTGTCTTTTTAATCCACTGCGACCTGCACCACTCTTCCAAGGGGCATTAAAACAGTCTTGTTAAGCTACTGTGACCTCCACGTCTCTTCCAAGGGGCATTAAATCCGTCTGGTTAAACTACTCTGAACTCCACCGCTCTTCCAAGGGGCATTGATATTGTCTTTTTATTCCACTGCCACCTCTCCACTCTTCCAAGAGGCATTGATATTGTCTTTTTAATCCACTGCGACCTCCACCACTTTTCCATGGGGCATTAAAAACATATTTTTAAGCTACTGTGACCTCCACGTCACTTCCAATGGGCATTAAAACCGTCAGGTTTAACTACTCTTAACTCCACTGCTCTTCCAAGGGGCATTGATATTGTCTATTTAATCCACTGTTACCTCCACCACTCTTCCAAGGGGAATTGATATTGTCTTTTTATTCCACTGCGACCTCCACTACTCTTCTAAGGGGCATTTATATTGTCTTTTTAATCAACTGCGACCTCCACCACTCTTCCAAGGGCTATTAAAACCGAGTTGTTAAGCTACTTTGACCTCCACGTCAATTCCACGGGGCATTGATATTGCCTTTTTATTCCACTGCAACCTCCACAACTCTTCCAAGGGGCATTTATATTGTCTTTTTAATCAACTGTGACCTTCACCACTCTTCCAAGGGGCATTAAAACCGCCTTGTTAAGCTACTGTGACCTCCACGTCTCTTCCACGGGTCATTGATATTATCTTTTTTTTCCACTGTAACCTCCACCACTTTTCCAAGGGGCATTGATATTGTCTTTTTATTCCACTGCGACCTCCACCACTCTTTCTCGGGGCATTGGTATTATCTTTTTAATCCACTGCGACCTCCACCACTTTTCCATGTGGCATTAAAACCGTCTTATTAACCTACTGTGACCTCCACTTTTCTTCCAAGGGGCATTAAAGCCGTCAATTTAAACCACTCTGAACTCCACAGCTCTTGCAAGAGGCAGTGATATTGTCGTTTTATTCCATTGTAATCTCCAGTACTCTTCCAAGGGGCATTGTTATTGTATTTTTATTCCACTGCGACCTCCACCACTCTTCCAAAAGGCATTAAAAACATCTTATTAAGCTACTATGACCTCCACGTCTCTTCCAAGGGGCATTAAAGCCATCAATTTAAACCACTCTGAACTCCACAGCTCTTGCAAGAGGCAGTGATATTGTCTTTTTATTCAACTGTAACCTCCACCACTTTTCCTATGGGAATTGATATTGTCTTTTTATGCCACTGGGACCTTCACCACTCTTCCAAGTGGCATTGATATTGTCTTTTTAATCCACTGCGACCTCCACCACTCTTCCAGAGGGCATTAAAACCGTATTGTTAAGCTACTGTGACCTCCACATCTCTTCCAAGGTGCATTATAACCGTCAATTTAAAACACTCTAAACTCCACAGCTCTTGCAAGAGGCATTGATATTGTCTCTTTACTCCACTGTAACCTACAGAACTCTTTCAAGGGGCATTGATATTGTCTTTTTATTCCACTGCGACTTCCATCACTCTCCCAAGGTTCATTAAAAACATCTTGTTTAGCTACTGTAACGTCCATGTCTATTCCACGGGGCATTAATATTGTCTTTTTATTCCAATGTATCCTCCACCACTCTTCCAAGGGGTATTGATATTGTCTTTTTATTCCACTGCTACTTCCACCTCTCTTCTAAGGGGCATTGATATTGTCTTTTTAATTAACTGCGACCTCCACCACTCTTCCAAGAGGCATTAAAAAAATCTTGTTAAGCTACTGTGACCTCCACATCTGTTCCAAGGGGCATTAAAACCATCTGGTTAAACCACTCTGAACTCCACAGCTCTTCCAAGGGGCATTGATATTGTCTTTCTATTCCACTGTAACCTCCACCATTCTTCCAAGGGTTATTGATATTGTAATTTTAATGCACTGCGACCTCCACCACTCTTCCAATGGGCATTAAAACTGTCTTGTTAAGCTACTGTGACCTCCACGTGTCTTTCACGGGGCATTGATATTGTCTTTTTAATCCACTGTGACCTCCACCTCTTTTCCAAGGGGCATTGAAACCGTCTTGTTTATCTACTGTGACCTCCACATCTCTTCAAAGGGGCAATAAATCCATCTGGTTAAACCACTCTGAACTCCACAGCTCTTCCAAGGGGCATTGGTATTGTCTTTTTATTCCACTCTAAGCTCCACCACTCTTCCACGGGGCATTAAAACTGTCTTGTTAAGCTGCTGTTACCTCCATGTCTATTCCACGGGGCATTGAAACCGTCAATTTAAACCGCTCTGAACTCCACAGCTCTTGCAAGAGGCATTGATATTGTCTTTTTATTCCACTGTAACCTCCACCACTCTTCCAAGGGGCATTGATTTTGTCTTTTTAATCCACTGCGACCTCCATCACTCTTCCAAGAAGCATAAAAACCATCTTGTTTAGCTACTGTGACCTCGACGTCTATTCCACGGTGCCTTAAAACCTTCTGGTTAAACCACTGTGAACTCCACAGCTCTTCCAAGGGGCATTGATATTGTATTTTTATTCCACTGTAACCTCCACCACTCTTACAAATGGCATTGATATTGTCTATTTATTTTACTGCGACCTCCACCACTCTTCCAAGGGGCATTAATATTGTCTTTTTATTCCACTGCGACCTCCACCACTCTTTCAAGGGTCATTGATATAGTCTTTTTAATCCTCTGTAACCTCCACCACTCTTCCAAGGGGCATTGATATTGTCTTTTTATTCCACTGTGACCTCCACCTCTCTTCCAAGGGGCATTAAAACCATCTTGTTAAGCAACTGTGACCTCCAAGTCTCTTCCACGATGCATTGATATTGTCTTTTTATTCCACTGCGACCTCCACATCTCTTCCAAGGGGAATTGATATTTTCTTTTTATTCCACTGCGACCTCCACCACTCTTCTAAGTGGCATTGATATTGTCTTTTTAATCCATGGCGACCTCTACCACTCTTCCAAGGGGCATTAAAACAGTCTTGATAAGCTACTGTGACCTCCACTTCTCTTCCAAGGGGCATTAAACTGTCTGGTTAAACCACTATGTACTCCACAGCTCTTCCAAAAGGCATTGATAGTTTCTTTTTATTCGACTGTAACCTCCACCACTCTTCCAAGGGGCATTGATATTGTCTCTGTTTTCCACTGCGACCTCCACCACTCTTCCAAGGGGATTTGGTATTGTCTTTTTTATCCACTGCGACCTACACCACTCTTCCATTGGGCATTAAAACCGTCTTGTTATGCTACTGTGACCTGCACGTCCCTTCCACAGGGCAAAGATATTGTCTTTTTATTCCATTGCGACCTCCACCACTCTTCCAAGGGGCATTAAAACAGTCTTGTTAAGCTACTGTGACCTCCAAGTCTCTTCCAAGGGGCATTAAAACAGTCTGGCTAAACCGCTCTGAGATCCACAGCTCTCCCAAGGGGCATTGACAATCTCTTTTTATTCCATTGTAACCTTCCGCACTCTTCCAAGTGCATTGATATTGTCTTTTTATTCCTTTGCGACGTCCACGACTCTTCCAAGGGGTATTAAAACTGTATTGTTAAGCTACTGTGACCTCCAAGTTTCTTACACAGGGCATTGATATTGTCTTTTTATTCCACTGTAACCTCCACCACTCTTCCAAGGGGCATTGATATTGTCTTTTTATTCCACTGTAACCTCTACCAATCCTCCAAGGGGCATTGATATTGTCTTTTTATTCCACTGCGACCTCCACCACTATTCCAAGGGACATTAAAACAGTCTTGTTAAGCTACTGTGACCTCCTTGTCTCTTCCAAGGGGCATTAAAACCATCTGGTTAAACACTCTTAACTCCACAGCTCTTACAAGAGGCATTGATATTGTCTTTTTATTCGACTGTAACATCCACCACTCTACCAAGCGCATTGATATTGTCTTTTTATTCCACTGCGACCTCCACCACTCTTCCAAGGGGTACTGATATTGTCTTTTTAATCAACTACGACCTCCACCTCTCTTCTAAGGGGCATTAAAACTGTCTTGTGAAGCTACTGTGACCTCCACGTCCATTCCACGGGGCATTGATATTGTCTTTTTATTCCACTGCGACCTCCACCACTCTTCCAAGGGGCATTGATTTTGTCTTTTTAATCCACTGCGTCCTTCACCACTCTTGAAGGGGCATTGATATTGTCTTTTTAATCCACTGTGACCTCCACGTCTCTTCCAAGGGGCATTAAAACCGTCAATTTAAACCTCTCTGAACTCCACAGCTCTGCCAACGAGCATTGGTATTGTCATTTTATTCCACTCTAACCTCCACCACTCTTCCAAGGGGCATTGACATTGTCTATTTATTCCATTGCGACCTACACCACTCTTCCAAGGGGCATTAAGATCATCTTGTTAAGCTACAGTGACCTCCATAACTCTTCCATGGGGCATTGATATTGTCTTTTTATTCCACTGTAACCTCCACCACTCTACCAAGGGGCATTGATTTTGTCTTTTTATTCCACTGCGACCTCTACCACTCTTCCAATGGGCATTGATATTGTCTTTTTAATCCACTGCAACCTCCACCACTCTTCCAAGGGGCATTACAGCCGTCTTCTTAAGATACTGTCACGTCCATGTCTATTCCACGGGGCATTGGTATTGTCTTTTTATTCCACTTTAACCTCCACTACTCTTCCAAGTGGCATTGACGTTGTCTTTTTATTCCACTGTAACCTCCACCACTCTTCCTAGTGGCATTGACGTTGTCATTTTATTCCACTCTTATAAGGGGCATTGATATTGTCTTTTTAATCCACTGTGACCTCCACCACTCTTCCAAGGGTCATTAAAACAGTCTTATTAAGCTACTGTGACCTCCACATCTCTTCCAAGTGGCATTAAAGCCGTCTGGTTAAACTCCTCTGAAGTCCACCGCTCTTCCAAGGGGCATTGATATTGTCTTTTTATTCCACTGCCACCTCTCCAGTCTTCCAAGAGACATTTATATTGTCTTTTTAATCCACTGCGACCTCCACCACTTTTCCATGGGGCATTAAAAACATCTTTTTAAGCTACTGTGACCTCCATGTCACTTCCAAAGGGCATTAAAACCATCTGGTTTAACTACTCTAAACTCCACTGCTCTTCCAAGGGGCATTGATATTGTCTATTTAATCCACTGTTACCTCCACCACTCTTCCAAGGGGCATTGATATTGTTTTTTTATTCCTCTGCGACCTCCATTACTCTTCCAAGGGACATTGATATTGTCTTTTTATTCCACTACGACCTCCACCACTCTTCTAAGGGGCATTTATATTTTCTTTTTAATCAACTGTGACCTTCACCACTCTTCCAAGGGGCATTAAAACCGTCTTGATAAGCTACTGTGACCTCCACGTCTCTTCCACGGGGCATTGATGTTAACTTTTTTTTCCACTGTAACCTCCACCACTCTTCCAAGGGGCATTGATATTGACTTTTTATTCCACTGCGACCTCCACCACTCTTCCTCGAGGCATTGACATTGTCTTTTTAATCCACTGCGACCTCCAGCACTTTTCCATGTGGCATTAATACCGTCTTATTAAGCTACTGTGACCTCCACTTCTCTTCCAAGAGGCATTAAAGCCGTCAATTTAAACGACTCTGAACTCCACAACTCTTGCAAGAGGCATTGATATTGTCTTTTTATTCCATTGTAATCTCCAGCACTCTTCCAAGTGGCATTGATATTGTATTATTATTCCACTGCGACCTCCACCACTCTTCCAAGAGGCATTAAAAACATCTTATTAAGCAACTTTGAACTCCACGTCTCTTCCAAGGGGCATTAAAACCGTCTGGTTAAAGCACTCTGAATTCCACAGCTCATCAAAGGGGCATTGATATTGTCTTTTTATTCCACTGTAACCTCCACCACTTTTCCTATGGGAATTGATATTGTCTTTTTAGTCCACTGGGACCTTCACCAATCTTCCAAATGGCATTGATATTGTCTTTTTAATCCACTGCGACCTCCACCACTCTTCCAAGGGGCATTAAAACCATATTGTTAAGCTACTGTGACCTCCCCGTCTCTTCCAAGGTGCATTAAAACCGTCAATTTAAAACACTCTGAACTCCACAGCTCTTGCAAGAGGCATTGATATTGTCTTTTTACTCCACTGTAACCTACAGCACTCTTTCAAGGGGCATTGATATTGTCTTTTTATTCCTCTACGACTTCCATCATTCTCCCAAGGTGCATTAAAAACATCTTGTCTAGCTACTGTAACGTCCATGTTTATTCCACGGGGCATTGATATTGTCTTTTTATTCCACTGTATCCTCCACCACTCTTCCAATGGGTAATGTTATTGTCTTTTTATTCCACTGCGACTTCCACCTCTCTTCTAGGGGGCATTGATATTGTCTTTTTAATCCAGTGCGATCTCCACCACTCTTCCAAGAGGCATTGAAACAGTCTTGCTAAGCTACTGTGACCTCCACATCTCTTCCAAGGGGCATTAAAACCGTCTGGTTAAACAACTCTGAACTCCACTGCTCTTCCAAGGGCATTGATATTGTTTTTTTTATTCCACTGTAACCTCCACCATTCTTCCAAGGGGTATTGATATTGTCTTTTTAATGCACTACGACCTCCACCACTCTTCCAAGGGGCATTAAAACCATCTGGTTAAACCACTCTGAACTCCATAGCTCTTTCAAGAGGCATTGATATTGTCTTTTTTTTTCACTGTAACGTCCACCACTCTTTCAAGGGGCATTGATATTGTCTTTTTATTCCACTGTGACCTCCACCACTCTTCCAAGGGGCATTAAAACTGTCTTGGTAAGCTACTGTGACCTCCTTGTGTCTTCCACGGGGCATTGATATTGTCTTTTTAATCCACTGTGACCTCCACCACTTTTTCAAGGGGCATTAAAACCGTCTTGTTAATCTACTGTGACCTCCACAGCTCTTCCAAGGGGCATTGATATTGTCTTTTTATTCCACTGTAACCTCCACCACTCTTCCAAGGGGCATTGATATTGTCTTTTTACTTAACTGCGACCTCCACCACTCTTCCAAAGGGCATTAATATTGTCTTTTTATTCCACTGCAACCTCCACCAGTCTTTCAATGGTCATTGATATTGTCTTTTTATTCCACTGTAACCTCCACCACTCTTTCAAGGGGTATTGATATTGTATTTTTATTCCACTGCGACCTCCACCTTTCTTCCAAGGGGCATTAAAACCATCTTGTTAAGCTACTGTGACATCCAAGTTTCTTCCACAAGGCATTGATATAGTCTTTTTATTCCACTGCGTCCTCCACATCTCTTCCACGGTGCATTGATATTGTCTTTTTATTTCATTGCGACCTCCACCACTCTTCCAAGGAGCATTAAAACCATCTTGTTAAGCTACTGTGACCTCCAAGTCTCTTCCAAGGGGCATTAAAACAGTCTGGTTAAACCGCTCTGATATCCACAGCATTTCCAAGGGGTATTGACAATGTCTTTTTATTCCATTGTTACCTTCTGCACTCCTCCAAGTGCATTGATATTGTCTTTTTATTCCTTTGCGACGTCCACGACTCTTCCAAGGGGCATTAAAACCGTCTTGTTAAGCTACTGTGACCTCCAAGTTTCTTACACAGGGCATTGATATTGTCTTTTTATTCCACTGTAACCTCAACCAATCTTCCAAGGGGCATTGATATTGTCTTCTTATTCCACTGCGTCCTCCACCATTCTTCTAAGGGGCATTGATATTGTCTTTTAAATCCACAACGATCTCCACCACTCTTCCAAGGGGCATTAAAACAGTCTTGTTAAGCTACTGTGACCTCCTTGTCTCTTCCAAGGGGCATTAAAACAGTCTGGTTAAACACTCTGAACTCCACAGCTCTTACAAGAGGCATTGATATTGTCTTTTTATTCGCCTGTAACATCCACCACTCTTTCAAGCGGCATTGATATTGTCTTTTTATTCCACTGCGACCTCCACCACTCTTCCAAGGGGCACTGATATTGTCTTTTTAATCAACTGCGACCTCCACCTCTCTTCCAAGGGGCATTAAAACCGTCTTGTGAAGCTACTGTGACCTCCACGTCCCTTCCACGGGGCATTGATATTGTCTTTTTATTCCACTGCGACCTCCACCACTCTTCCAAGGGGCATTGATATTGTCTTTTTAATCCACTGTGACCTCCACGTCTCTTCCAAGGGGCATTAAAACCGTCAATTTAAACCACTCTGAACTCCACAGCTCTGTCAAGGAGCACTGGTATTGTCTTTTTATTCCACTCTAACCTCCACCACTCAACCAATGGGCATTGCCATTGTCTATTTATTCCACTGTGACCTCCATCACTCTTCCAAGGGGCATTAAGACCATCTTGTTAAGCTTCAGTGACCTCCACAACTCTTCCATGGGGCATTGATATTGTCTTTTTATTCCACTGTAACCTCCACCACTCTTCCAAGGGGCATTGATTTTGTCTTTTTATTCCACTGCGATCTCTACCACTCTTCTAATGGGCATTGACATTGTCTTTTTAATCCACTGCAACCTCCACCACTCTTCCAAGGGTCATTCAAGCCGTCTTGTTAAGCTACTCTCACGTCCATGTCTATTCCACGGGGCATTGATATTGTCTTTTTATTCCAATGCGACTTCCATCTCTCTTCTAAGTGGCATTGATATTGTCTTTTTAAACCACTGCGACCTCCAACACTCTTCCAAGGGGCATTAAAACAGTCTTGTTAAGCTACTATGACCTCCACGTCTCTTCCAAGGGGCATTAAAACTGTCTGGTTAAACCACTCTGAACTCCACCGCTCTTCCAATGGGCATTGATATTGTCTTTTTATTCCACTGCCACCTCCACCACTCTTCCAAGGCGCATTGATATTGTCTTTTTAATCCACTGCGACCTCCAACACTTTTCCAAGGGGCATTAAAAACATAGTTTTAAGCTACTGTGACCTCCACTTCACTTCCAATGGGCATTAAAACCATCTGGTTTAACTACTTTAAACTCCACTGCTCTTCCAAGGGGCATTGATATTGTCTTTTTAATCCCCTGTTACCTCCACCACTCTTCAAAGGGGCATGGAAATAGTTTTTTTATTCCACTGCGACCTCCACTACTCTTCCAAGGGGCATTGATATTGTCTTTTTATTCCACTGCAACCTCCACCACTCTTCTAAGGGGCATTTATATTGTGTTTTTAATCAACTGCGACCTCCACCACTCTTCCAAGGGGCATTAAAACCGTCTTGTTAAGCTACTATGACCTTCACGTCTCTTCCACGGGGCATTGATCTTATCTTTTTTTTCCACTGTAACCTCCACCACTCTTCCAAGGGGCATTGATATTGTCTTTTTATTCCACTGCGACCTCCACCACTCTTCCTCGGGGCATTGATATTGTCTTTTTAATCCACTGCGACCTCCACCACTTTTCCATGTGGCATTATAACCGTCTTATTAAGCTACTGTGACCTCCACTTCTCTTCCAAGGGGCATTAAATCCGTCAATTTAAACCAATCTGAACTCCACAGCTCTTGCAAGATGCATTGATATTTTCTTTTTATTCCACTGTAATCTCCAGCACTCTTCCAAGGGGCATTGATATTGTCTTTTTATTCCACTGCGACCTCCACCACTCTTCCAAGAGGCATTAAAAACATCTTATTAAGCTACTATGACTTCCACATCTCTTCCAAGGGGCATTAAAACCATCTGGTTAAACCACTCTGAATTCCACAGCTCATCAAAGGGGCATTGATATTGTATTTTTATTCCACTGTAACCTCCACCACTTTTCCTATGGGAATTGATATTGTCTTTTTATTATTATTATTATTATTATTTATTATTATAGCGCCATTTATTCCATGGCGCTTTACATGTGATAGGGATATACATAACAAAAGCATTTACATAATCTTAACAAAACGAGTCATCGACTGGTACAGGAGGAGCTGGTCGTGCAGCGGTGGTTACTGCAGGTTGTAGGCTTGTCGGAAGAGGTGGGTCTTCAGGTTTCTTTTGAAGGTTTCCACGGTCGGCGAGAGTCTGATGTGTTGGGGTAGAGAGTTCCAGAGTAAGGGGGTTGCACGGGAGAAATCTTGTATACGATTGTGGGAGGAGGAGATAAGAGGGGAGTAGAGAAGGAGATCTTGTGAGGATCGGAGGTTGCATGCAGGTATGTACCGGGAGACTAGGTCACAGATGTATGGGGGAGACAGGTTGTGGATGGCTTTGTATGCCATGGTTAGAGTTTTGAACTGGATTCTCTGGGCAATGGGGAGGCAGTGAAGAGATTAACAGAGAGGAGAGGCCGGGGAATAGCGGGGGGACTGGTGAATTAGTCGAGCAGCAGGGTTTAGGATAGATTGGAGAGGCGCAAGAGTGTTGTAAGGGAGGCCACGGAGCAGGAGGTTGCAGTAGTCGAGGCGGGATATGATGAGGGCATGCACTAGTGTTTTTGCAGAGTCTTTGCTGAGGAATGGACGGATCCGGGATATGTTTTTAAGTTGGAGTCAGCAGGAAGTGGAAAGGGCTTGGATATGTGGCTTGAAGGAGAGATGAGACTCCAGGGTTACTCCGAGGCAGCGAGCTTGTGGGAATGGGCAGAGTGAACAGCCATTGTCGTTGATGGCTAGGTCAGATGGGGGATGTGAATGAGAGGGTGGAAAGATGATGAACTCTGTTTTATCCATGTTGAGTTTTAGAAATCTGTCAGAGAAGAAGGATGACATGGCGGACAGACATTGTGGGATTTTGGTTAGTAGGGAGGAGATATCGGGTCCAGAGAGGTAGATCTGTGTGTCGTCAGCATAGAGGTGATACTGAAAACCGTGAGACTCTATGAGCTGTCCCAGGCCAAAGGTGTAGATGGAGAAGAGCAGAGGTCCTAGAACTGAACCTTGGGGGACACCAACAAATAGGGGGCGAGATGAGGAGATGGTGCGTGAGTGGGAGACTCTGAATGTCCTGTCTGTTAAGAATGAGGAGATCCAAGATAGAGCCAAGTCAGTGATGCCAAGAGATGAGAGAATCTGGAGTAAGAGGGAATGGTACACTGTGTCAAAGGCAGATGACAGGTCCAGAAGGAGGAGGATGGAGTAGTGTCGCTTGGATTTGGCATTTAGTAGGTCGTTGGTGACTTTGGTCAGGGCAGTTTCAGTCGAGTGATGCGGTCGGAAGCCAGATTGCAGGCGGTCGAAGAGGCAGCAGGAGGAGAGGTGGGAGGACAGTTCAAGGTGGACATGTTGTTCTAGTAGTTTTGAGGCAAAGGGGAGGAGTGATATGGGGCGGTAGCTAGTCAGAGAGGAAGGGTCAAGGGAGGGCTTTTTGAGGATGGGTGTGATTGCGGCATGTTTGAAACATGAGGTGAAGACACCGGTTGTTAGTGACAGATTGAAGAGGTGGGTTAAGGTTGGGATGAAGACTGTGGTAAGGTTAGTGATGAGGTGGGATGGGATTGGGTCAAGTTCGCAGGTGGTGAGGTGTGATTTGGAGAGTAAAGAGGAGACTTGACCTTCTGTAATGGTGGAGAAGTGGGGTTTGGAAGAGGAGGGTTGAATAGATATGAGGAGTGGTTGTGTGGACTTTAGGCAAAAGTTTTGTCTGATGGTGTCAATCTTCTGTTTGAAGAATGAGGCAAAGTCGTCGGCTGAGATGAGAAAAGAGTGAGGAGGTGCTGGGGGACGAAGGAGAGAGTTGAAAGAGTTAAATAGCTGTTTAGGGTTGTGAGATAGGGAGTATATGAGAAGTAGGTTTGTTTTGCTGCAGTGAGTGCGGACTTGAAATTAGTGAGGGATTGCTTGAATGCGATGAAGTGCTCGATGGAGTGAGACCTTTTCAATCTCCGCTCCTCAACCCTGGAGGCCCGGCGCAGTTCTTTAGTAAGTTTAGTGTGCCAGGGTTGCCTGTTGAATGTGTGAGATGTGGTGTGTGTGAGAAGGGCGATCGAGTCTAGAGCTGCAGCTATTGTGGTGTTATATGAAGCAGCAGCAACGTCTGCATCGTGTAAGGAATTTATGTCTGTAAGAGGGAGGAGGGATTCAGAGAGTGAGTGTAAGTCAAGGTGTTTGAGATTTCTGCGAGGTTATGCAAGTTTGTGGAGTGGGAAATGGTTGCCCCGGGGAGGAGAGAGAAGAGAATGTAAGTAGGCTGTGATCAGAGAGAGGTAGAGGTGAGTTAGAGAGGTTAGATAGGGAACAGAGGCGGGTGAAGATGAGGTCCAGTGTGTTGCCATCATTGTGGGTGGGTGTGGAAGACCATTGAGTGAGTCCGAAGGAGGAAGTGAGAGATAGGAACTTAGAGACAGATGAGTATGAAGTGTTAATGAGGATGTTGAAGTCACCCATTATGATAGTGGGGATGTCAGTGGAGAGGAAGTCAAGCAGCCAGGTGGTGAAGTGGTCTAACAAGGTGGTGGCTTGCCCTGGGGGTCAGTAAACGACGGCCAGTTGGAGGTTGGAGGGGGAATAGATGCGCACACAGTGCACATCAAAAGAGGGGAGTGTAACGGAGGGTGGCAGTGGGATTTGGGTGAAAGCGCAGTGTTCTGATAGGAGAAAACCTACGCCTCTGCCATGTTTGCCGTTGGGGCGGGGGGTGTGGGAAAGGTGGAATCCGCCATATGAAAGTGCAGCTGGGGAGGCTGTGTCAGAGGGGGTGAGCCAGGTTTCAGTGATGGCGAGGAAGGAAAGTTTGTTTGAAATGAAAAGATCGTGGATGAAGGAAAGTTTGTTGCAGACAGAGCGAGCGTTCCATAGAGCTCCTGTTAGAGCAACTAAGGGAGTGGGGATTGGTTGGATGGGTATGAGGTTAGAAGGGTTGCGACAGTTTGTGGAAGGTCGTGGATAGGAGGAAGAAGTAACTGTGGGGATATGGCGAGGAGGACCAGGATTTGGAGAGATATCTCCAGCAGTGAGGAGGAGCAGAGAAAGTGTTAGCAGGTGGGAGCAAGAGAGAGCATGAGGTGGCTGTCTGTGTTTGGAGATCCAGGATTGAATGTTTAGGAATAATTTGGAGGAGGAGGTGAGATGAATGGGGAGGATGGAGGGAGAAATGAAGAGTTTCTTACTAGTTGTAGGGATTTGAGGGGTTACTAGAAAGTGGAGGACTATAGAGGAAAAAGTGAGAGCTAACAGAAACATAGTTAAAAGAGAGTAAGTGGTCAAAGTGTTGGTTACCTGACTCCTGCCCTGACTAACTGCCTCTGAAATAACTGCCACTTATCTCCGAAGCCACTTAGCACAAGAAGACGCATGCACCCCTTACAGAGCTTCTAAATATATAGGGCACATTAAACTATCAGGTGAAGGGCATTGTGGGAGCTGCATATGGCTAAATTAGCAGCGGGTCGTTTCACCAGGAGATGGCTGGGTGATCAAACACAGAGCTAGGACTCTAGTCTCTGCAGTTTAGCACCTCTAAAAATCAGATAAGATCTATAGTGGGGAAGGGACAGACATATGTGGGTATTGAATGGAGTGGGACAGATAAAGCAGAGAAGTTATGCAGAGCATGTACCAGTGAGGTGAATCAGCAAAGCAGAGCATTAGATTACAGCAGACACAGCAAGCAGAGAAGTTATGCAGAGCATGTACCAGTGAGGTGAATCAGCAAAGCAGAGAATTAGATTACAGCAGACTCAGCAAGCCGGGAAGTTATGCAGAGCATGTACCAGTGAGGTGAATCAGCAAAGCAGAGCATTAGATTACAGCAGACTCAGCAAGCAGAGAAGTTATGCAGAGCATGTACCAGTGAGGTTATTCCACTGCGACCTCCACCACTCTTCCAAGGGGCATTGATATTGTCTTTTTATTCCACTGCGACCTCCGCCACTCATCCAAAGGGCACTGATATTGTCTTTCATTCCACTGTAACCTCCACCACTGTTCTAAGGGGCATTAAAACCGTCTTGTTAAGATACTGTGACCTCCACGTCTCTTCCACAGTACATTGTTATTGTCTTTTTATTCCACTGCGACCTCCACCACTCTGCCAAGGGGCATTAAAACCGTCTTGTTAAGCTACTGTGATGTCCACGTCTCTTCCACGGAGCATTGATATTGTCTTTTTATTCCACTGTAACCTCCACCTCTCTTCCAAGAGGCATTAATATTGTCTTTTTATTCCACTGTAACCTCCACCACTCTTCCAAGGGGCATTGATATTGTCTTTTTATTCCACTGCGACCTCCACCACTCTTCCAAGGTTCATTGTTATTGTCTTTTTAATCCACTGCGACCTCCACCACTCTTCCAAGGGGCATTAAAACCATTTTGTTAAGCTACTGTGACCTCCACGTCTCTTCCAAGGGGCACTAAAATCGTTTGGTTAACCACTCTGTACTCCAGAGCTCTTCCAAGGGGCATTGATATTGTCTTTTTATTTCACTGTAAATTCCACCACTCTTTCAAGGGGCATTGAAATTGTATTTTTATTCCACTGTGACCTCCACCACTCTTCCAAGGGGCATTAAACCGTATTGTTAAGCTACTGTGACCTCCAAGTCTCTTCCAAGGGGCATTAAAATCGTCTGGTTAAACCGATCTGAGCTCCACAGCTCTTCCAAGGGGCATTGACAATGTCTTTTTATTCCATCGTAAACTTCTGCACTCTTCCAAGTGCTTTGATATTGTCTTTTTATTAAGTCCATGACTCTTCCAAGAGGCATTAAAACCGTCTTGTTAAGCTACTGTGACCTCCAAGTTTCTTACACAGGGCATTGATTTTGTCTTTTTATTCCACTGTAACCTCCACCACTCTTCCAAGGGGCATTGATATTGTCTTTTTAATCCACTGCGACCTCCATCACTCTTCCAAGAAGCATTGAAACCGTCTTGTTAAGGTACTGTGACCTCCACTTCTATTCCACGGTGCATTAAAACTTTCTGGTTAAACCACTGTGAACTCCACAGCTCTTCCAAGGGGCATTGATATTGTCTTTTCCACTCTAACTTCCACCACTCTTCCAAGGGGCATTGATATTGTCTTTTTATTTTACTGTGACCTCCACCACTCTTCCAAGGGGAATTAATATTGTCTTTTTATTCCACTGTGACCTCCACGTCTCTTCCAAGGGGCATTGATATTGTCTTTTTATTTAATTGGAACCTCCACCACTCTTCCAAGGGGCATTGATATTGTCTTTTTATTCCACTGTAACCTCCACCATTCTTCCAAGGGACATTGATATTGTCTTTTTATTCCACTGTAACCTCCACCACTCTTCCAAGGGGCATTGATATTGTCTTTTTATTCCACTCTAACCTCCACCACTCTTCCAAGGGGCATTGATATTGTGTTTTTAATCCACTGGGACCTCTACCACTCCTCCAAGGGGCTTTAAAACAGTCTTGATAAGCTTCTGTGACCTTCACGTCTCTTCCAAGGGGCATTAAAACCGCATGTTTAAACCACTCTGAACGCCACAGCTCTTCCAAGAGGCATTAATATTGTCTTTTTATTCAACTGTAACCTCCACCACTCTTCCAAGGGGCATTGATATTGTCTTTTTTTTCCACTGCGAGCTCCACCACTCTTCCAAGGGGATTTGATAGTCTTTTTAATCCACTGCGACCTCCACCACTCTTCCAAGGGGCAATAAAACCGTCTTGTCAAGCTACTGTGACCTCCACGTCCCTTCCACGGGGCATTGATATTGTATTTTTATTCCCCTGTGACCTCCACCATTCTTCCAAGGGGCATTTGTATTGTCTTTTTAATCCACTGCGAAATCCACCACTCTTCCAAGGGACATTGATATTGTCTTTTTAATCCACTGCGACCTTCACCCCTCTTCCATGGAGCATTGATATTGTCTTTTTTTCCACTGTAACCTCCAAAAACTCTTCTAAGGGGCAATAAAACAGTCAATTTAAACCACTCTGAACTCCACAGCTCTTGCAAGAGGCATTGATATTGTCTTTTTATTCCACTGTAACCTCCACCACTCTTCCAAGGGGCATTGATTTTGTCTTTTTAATCCACTGCGACCTCCACCACTCTTCCAAGAAGCAATAAAACCGTCTTTTTTAGCTACTTTGTCTATTCCAGGGTGCCTTAAAACGTTCTGGTTAAACCACTGTGAACTCCACAGCTCTTCAAAGTTGCATTGATATTGTCTTATTTTTCCACTGTAACCTCCACCACTTTTCCAAGGGGCATTGATATTGTCTTTTTATTTTACTTCGATCTCCACTACTCTTCCAAGGGGCTTTAATATAGTATTTTTATTCCACTGCGACCTCCACCACTCTTCCAAGGGTCATTGATATTGTCTTTTTATTCCACTGTAACCTCCACCACTCTACCAAGGCGCATTGATATTGTCTTTTTATTCCACTGCGACCTCCACATCTCTTCCAAGTGGAATTGATATTGTCTTTTTATTCCACTGCGACCTCCACCACTCTTCTAAGGGGCATTGATATTGTCTTTTTAATCCACTGCGACCTCCACCACTCTTCCAAGGGGCATTGAAACAGTTTTGATAAGCTACTGTGACCTCCACGTCTCTTCCAAGGGGCATTAAAACCGTCTGGTTAAACCACTCTGAACTCCACAGCTCTTCCAAGAAGCATTGATATTGTCTTTTTATTCGACTGTAACCTCCACCACTCTTCCAAGGGGCATTAAAACGTCTTGTTAAGCTACTGTGACCTCCACGTCTCTTCCAAGGGGCATTAAAACTGTCAATTTAAACCACTCTGAACCCCACAGCTCTTGCAAGAGTCATTGATATTGTTTTTTTATTCCACTGTAACCTTCTCCACTCTTACAAGGGGCATTGATTTTGTCTTTTTAATCCACTGCGACCTCCATCACTCTTCCAAGAAGCATAAAAAAACGTCTTGTTTAGCTACTGTGACCTCCACGTCTATTCCACTATGCCTTAAAACCTTCTGGTTAAACCACTGTGAACTCCACAGCTCTTCCAAGGGGCATTGATATTGTCTTTTTTTCCACTGTAACCTCCACCACTCTTCCAAGGGGCATTGATATTGTCTTTTTATTTTATTGCTACCTCCACCACTCTTCCAATGGGCATTAATATTGTCTTTTTATTCCACTGCGACCTCCACCACTCTTCCAAGGGTCATTGATATTGTCTTTTTATTCCACTGTAACCTCCACCACTCTTCCAAGGGGCATTGATATTGTCTTTTTATTCCACTGCGACCTCCACCTTTCTTCCAAGGGGCATTAAATCCATCTTGTTAAGCTGCTGTGACTTCCAAGTCTCTTCCACGAGGCATTGATATAGTCTTTTTATTCCACCTCGACCTCCACATCTCTTCCAAGGGGAATTGATATTGTCTTTTTATTCCACTGCGACCTCCACCACTCTTTTAAGGGGCATTGATATTGTCTTTTTAATCGACTGCGACCTCCACCACTCTTCCAAGGGGCATTAAAACAGTCTTGATAAGCTACTGTGACCTCCACGTCTCTTCCAATGGCCATTAAACCATCGGGTTAAACCATTCTGTACTCCACAGCTCTTCCAAGAGTCATTGATATTGTCTTTTTATTCGACTGTAACCTCAACCACTCTTCCAAGGGGCATTGATATTGTCTCTGTTTTCCACTGCGACCTCCACCACTCTTCCAAGGGGCTTTGATATTGTCTTTTTTATCCCCTGCTACCTCCACCACTCTTCCAATGGGCATTAAAACCGTCTTGTTATGCTACTGTGACCTCCACGTCCCTTCCACGGGGCATTCATATTGTCTTTTTATTCCATTGCGACCTCCACCACTCTTCCAAGGGGCATTAAAACCGTCTTGTTAAGCTACTGTGACCTCCAAGTCTCTTCCAAGGGGCATTAAAACCATATGGTTAAACCGCTCTGAGCTCCACAGCTCTTACAAGGGGCATTGACAATGTCTTATTATTCCGTTGTAACCTTCTGCACTCTTTCAAGTGCATTGATATTATCTTTTTATTTCTCTGTAACCTCCACCACTCTTCCAAGGGGCATTGATATTGTCTTTTTATTCCACTGTAACCTCCACCAATCTTCCAAGGGGCATTGATATTGTCTTTTTATTCCACTGTGACCTCCACCACTCTTCTAAGGGGCATTGATATTGTCTTTTAAATCCACAACGATCTCCACCACTCTACCAACGGGCATTAAAACAGTCTTGTTAAGCTACTGTGACCACCTCGTCTCTTCCAAGGGGCATTAAAACCGTCTGGTTAAACCACTCTGAACTCTACAGCTCTTACAAGAGGCATTGATATTGTCTTTTTATTCGACTGTAACATCCACCAGTCTTCCAAGCGGCATTGATGTTGTCTTTTTATTCCACTGCGACCTCCACCACTCTTCCAAGGGGCATTGATATTGTCTTTTTAATCAACTGCGACCTCCACCTCTCTTCCAAGGTGCATTAAAACCGTCTTGTGAAGCTTCTGTGACCTCCACTTTCCTTCCACGGTGCATTGAAATTGTCGTTTTATTCCACTGCGACCTCCACCACTCTTCCAAGCGGCATTAAAACCATCTTGTTAAGCTACAGTGACCTCCACAACTCTTCCACGGGGCATTGATATTGTCTTTTATTCCTCTGTAACCTCCACCACTCTTCCAAGGGGCATTGATATTGTCTTTTTATTTCACTGCGACCTCCACCACTCTTCCAAAGGGCATTGATATTGTCTTTTTAATCCACTGCGACCTCCACCACTCTTCCAAGGGCATTGATATTGTCTTTTTATTCCACTGCGACCTCCAACACTCTTCCATGGGGCATTGATATTGTCTTTTTAATCAACTGCGACCTCCACCTCTCTTCCAAGGTGCATTAAAACCGTCTGTGAAGCTACTGTGACCTCCACGTCCCTTCCACGGGGCATTGATATTGTCTTTTTATTTCACTGCGACCTCCACCACTCTTCCAAGGGGCATTGATATTGTCTTTTTAATCCACTGCGACCTCCACCTCTCTTCCAAGGTGCATTAAAACAGTCTTGTGAAGCTTCTGTGACCTCCACGTCCCTTCCACGGGGCATTGATATTGTCTTTTTATTCCACTGCGACCTCCACCACTCTTCCAAGCGGCATTAAGACCATCTTGTTAAGCTACAGTGACCTCCACAACTCTTCCACGGGGCATTGATATTGTCTTTTATTCCTCTGCAACCTCCACCACTCTTCCAAGGGCATTGATATTGTCTTTTTATTCCATTGCGACCTCCACCACTCTTCCATGGGGCATTGATATTGTCATTTTAATCAACTGCGACCTCCACCTCTCTTCCAAGGTGCATTAAAACCGTCTTGTGAAGCTACTGTGACCTCCACGTCCCTTCCACGGGGCATTGATATTGTCTTTTTATTCCACTGCGACCTCCACCACTCTTCCATGGGGCATTGATATTGTCTTTTTATTCCACTGCGACCTCCACCACTCTAACAAGGGGCATTGATAATGTCTTTTTATTCCACTGCGACCTCCCACACTCTTCCAAGGCTCATTGATATTGTCCTTTTAAACCACTGCGACCTCCACCACTCTTCCAAGTGGCATTGATATTGTCTTTTTAATCCACTGCGACCTCCACCACTCTTCCAAGGAATATTGATATTGTCTTTTTTTTCCACTGTAACTTCCACCACTCTTCTAAGGGACGTTGATATTTTCTTTTTATTCCACTGCGACCTCCACCACTCTTCCAAGGGGCATTGATAATGTCTTTTTAATCCACTGCGACCTCCACCACTCTTCCAAGGGGCATTAAAACCATATTGTTAAGCTACTGTGACCTCCACGTCTCTTCCAAGGGGCATTAAAACCGTCAATTTAAACTACTCTGAACTCCACAGCTCTTGCAAGAGGCATTGATATTGTCTTTTTTTTCCACTGTAACCTCCACCACTCTTCCAAGGGGCATTGATTTTGTCTTTTTAATACACTGTGACCTCAATCTCTCTTCCAAGAAGCATTAAAATCGTCTTGTTAGCTACTGTGACCTCCACGTCTATTCCACGGTGCCTTACAACCTTCTGGTTAAACCACTGTGAACTCCACAGCTCTTCCAAGGGGCATTGATATTGTCTTTTTATTCCACTGTAACCTCCACCACTCTTGCAATGGGCATTGACATTGTCTTTTTATTTTACTGCGACCTCCACCAATCTTCCAAGGGGCATTAATTTTGTCTTTTTATTCCACTGTGACCTCCACCACTCTTCCAAGGGTCATTGATATTGTCTTTTTGTTCCACTGTAAACTCCACCACTTTTCCAAGGGGCATTGATATTGTCTTTTTATTCCACTTCGACCTCCACCTCTCTTCCAAGGGGCATTAAAACCATCTTGTTAAGCTACTGTGAACTCCACGTCTCTTCCACGAGGCATTGATATTGTCTTTTTATTCCACTGCGACCTCCACATCTCTTCCAAGTGGAATTGATATTGTCTTTTTATTCCACTGCGACCTCCACCACTCTTCCAAGGGGCATTAAAACAGTTTTGATAAGCTGCTGTGACCTCCTCGTCTCTTCCAAGGGGCATTAAAACCATCTGGTTAAACCACTCTGAACTCCACAGCTCTTCAATGAGGCATTGATATTGTCTTTTTATTCGACTGTAACCTCCACCACTCTTCCAAGGGGCATTAAACCATCTGGTTAAATCACTCTGTACTCCACAGCCCTTCCAATAGGCGTTGATATTGTCTTTTTATTCGACTGTAACCTCCACCACTCTTCCAAGGGGCATTGAAATTGTCTCAGTTTTCCAATGCGACCTCCACCACTCTTCCAAGGGGCTTTGATATTGTCTTTTTTATCCACTTTGACCTCCACCACTCTTCCGATGGGCATTAAAACCGTCTTGTTATGCTACTGTGACCTCCAGGTCCCTTCAACGGGGCATTGATATTGTCTTTTTATTCCATTGCGACCTCCACCACTCTTCCAAGGTTCATTAAAACCGTCTTGTTAAGCTACTGTGACCTCCAAGTCTCTTTCAAGGGGCATTAAAACCGTCTGGTTAAACCTCTCTGAGCTCCACAGCTCTTCCAAGGGGCATTGATATTGTCTTTTTATTCCACTGTAACCTCCACCACTCTTCCAAGGGGCATTGATTTTGTCTTTTTATTCCATTGCGACCTCTACCACTTTTCCAATGGGCATTGATATTGTCTTTTTAATCCACTGCAACCTCCACCACTCTTGCAAGTGGCATTAAAACAGTCTTGTTAAGCTACTGTGACCTCCACGTCTCTTCCAAGGGGCACTAAAACCGTCTGGTTAAACCACTCTGAACTCCACAGCTCTTCCAAGGGGCATTGATATTTTCTTTTTATTCCACTGTAACCTCCACCACTCTTCCAAGTGGCATTGACTTTGTCTTTTTATTCCACTGCGAACTCCACCACTCTTCCAATGGGCATTGTTATTGTCTTTTTAATCCCCCGCAACCTCCACCACTGATCCAAGGGGCATTAAAACCGCCTTGTTAAGCTACTGTGACCTCCACGTCAATTCCACGGGTCATTGATATTGTTTTTTTATTCCACTTCCTAGGGGCATTAAAACCGTCTTGTTAAGTTTCTGTGACCTCCACGTCTCTTCCAAGGAGCGTTAAAACCGTCTGGTTATACCTCTCTGAACTCCACAGCTCTTCCAAGTGGCACTATTATTGTCTTTTTATTCCACTGTAACCTCCACCACTCGTCCAAGGGGCATCGATATTGTCCTTTTATTCCATTGCGACCTCCACCACTCTTCCAAGGCGCATTAATAATGTCTTTTTAATCCACTGCGACTACCACCATTCTTCCAAGGGGCCTTGAAACCGTCTTTTTAAGCTACTATTACCTCCACGTCTCTACCACGGGGCATTGATATTGCCTTTTTATTTAACTGTAACCTCCACCACTGTTCCAAGGGGCATTGATATTGTCTTTTTATTCAACTGTAACCTCCATCACTCTTCCAAGGGGCAGTGATAGCGTCTTTTTATTCAACTGTAACCTCCACCACTCTCCCAAGGGGCATTGATATTGTCTATTTATTCCACTGCGACCTCCACCACTCTTCCAAGGTGCATTCATATTGTCTTTTTAATCCACTGCGACCTCCAAAACTCTTCCAAGGTGCATTAAAACCGTCTTGTTAAGCTACTGTCACCTCCGCGTCCCTTCCAAGGGGCATTAAAACAGTCAATTTAAACCACTCTGAACTCCACAGCTCTTGCAACGGACATTGATATTGTCTTTTTATTCCAATGTAATCTCCAGCACTCTTCCAAGGGGCATTGATATTGTCTTTTTATTCCACTGCGACCTCCACCACTCTTCCAAGGGCCATTAAAACCGTATTGTTAAGCTACTGTGACCTCCACGTCTCTTCCATGGTGCATTAAAACTGTCAATTTAAACCACTCTGATCTCCACAGCTCTTGCAAGAGGCATTGACATTGTCTTTTTACTCCACTGTAACCTACAGCACTCTCTGAAGGGGCATTGATATTGTCTTTTTATTCCACAAAGACTTCCACCACTCTCCCAAGGTGCATTAAAAACATCTTGTTTAGCTACTGTAACGTCCATGTCTATTCCACGGGGCTTTGATATTATCTTTTGATTCCACTGTATCCTCCACCACTCTTCCAAGGGGTATTGATTTTGTCTTTTTATTCCACTGCGACTACCACCTCTCTTCTAAGGTGCATTGATATTGTCTTTTTTATCCACTGCAACCTCCACCACTCTTCCGAGAGCCATTAAAACAGTCTTGTTAAACTACTGCGACCTCCACATCTCTTCCAAGGGACATTAAAACCATCTGGTTAAAACACTCTGAACTCCACCACTCTTCCAAGGGGCATTGAGATTGTCTTTTTAATCCACTGCGACCTCCACCACTTTGCCAAGGGGCATTAAAAACGTCTTTTTAAGCTACTGTGACCTCCACGTCTCTTCCAAGGTGCATTAAAACCGTCTGGTTAAACCTCTCTGAACTCCACAGCTCTTCCAAGGGGTATTGATATTGTCTTTTTATTCCACTGTAAACTCCACCACTCTTCCAAGTGGCATTGACTTTGTCTTTTTATTCCACTGCGAACTCCACCACTTTTCCAATGGGCATTGTTATTGTCTTTTTAATCCCCTGCAACCTCCACCACTGATCCAAGGGGCATTAAAACCGCCTTGTTAAGCTACTGTGACCTCCACGTCAATTCCACGGGGCATTGATATTGTCTTTTTATTCCACTGTAACCTCCACCAATCTTCCAAGGGGTCATTGATATTATTTTTTTATTCTACTGCGACCTCCACCACTCTTCCAAGGGGCATTAAAACCGTCTTGTTAAGTTTCTGTGACCTCCACGTCTCTTCCAAGGAGCGTTAAAACCATCTGGTTATACCTCTCTGAACTCCACAGCTCTTCCAAGGGGCACTATTATTGTCTTTTTATTCCAATGTAACCTCCACCACTCTTCCAAGGGGCATTGATACTATCTTTTTATTCCACTGCGACCTCCACCAGTCCTCCAAGAGGCATTAAAACCGTCTTTTTAAGATACTGTGACCTCCACGTCTCTTCCACGGGGCATTGAAATTGTCTTTTTATTCCACTGTAACCTCCACCACTCGTCCAAGGGGCATCGATATTGTCTTTTTATTCCACTGCGACCTCCACCACTCTTCCAAGGCGCATTGATAATGTCTTTTTATTCCACTGCGACCTCCACCACTCTTCCAAGGCTCATTGATATTGTCTTTTTAATCCACTGCGACCTCCACCACTCTTCCAAAGGGCATTAAAACCGTTTGTTAAGCTACTGTGACCTCCACGTCTCTTCCATGGTGCATTAAAACTGTCAATTTAAACCACTCTGATCTCCACAACTCTTGCAAGAGGCATTGATATTGTCTTTTTACTCCACTGTAACCTACAGCACTCTTTCAAGGGGCATTGATTTTGTCTTTTTATTCCAGTTCGACTTCCACCTCTCTTCTAAGGTGCATTGATATTGTCTTTTTAATCCACTGCAACCTCCACCACTCTTCCGAGAGCCATTAAAACAGTCTTGTTAAGCTACTGTGACCTCCACATCTCTTCCAAGGGGCATTAAAACCGTCTGGTTAAACCACTCTGAACTCCACCACTCTTCCAAGGGGCATTGAGATTGTCTTTTTAATCCGCTGCGACCTCCACCACTTTGCCAAGGGGCATTAAAAACGTCTTTTTAAGCTACTGTGACCTCCACCTCTCTTCCAAGGGGCATTAAAGCCGTCTTGTTTAGCTACTGTCACGTCCATGTCTATTCCACGGGGCATTGATATTGTCTTTTTATTCCACTGTAACCTCCACCACTCTTCCAAGTGGCATTGACATTGTCTTTTTATTCCACTGCGACTTCCACCTCTCTTCTAAGGGGCATTGATATTGTCTTTTTAATCCACTGCGACCTCCACCACTCTTCCATGGGGCAATAAAACAGTCTTGTTAAGCTACTGTGACCTCCATGTCTCTTCCAAGGGGCATTAAAACCGTCTGGTTAATACACTCTGAACTCCACAGTTCTTCCAAGGGGCATTGATATTGTCTTTTTTTTCAACTGTAACCTCCACCACTCTTCCAAGGGGTATTGATTTTGTCTTTTTATTCCACTGCGACCTCCACCACTCTTCCAAAGGTCATTGTTATTGTCTTTTTAATCCCCTGCAACCTCCACCACTCTTCCAAGGGGCATTAAAACCGTCTTGTTAAGCTACTATGACCTCCTTGTCCCTTCCACGGGGCATTGATATTATCTTTTTATTCCACTGCGACCTCCACCACTCTTCAAAGGGACATTGATATTGTCTTTTTATCCACTGCGACCAACACCACTCTTCCAAGCGGCATTAAAACCGTCTTGCTATGCTACTGTAACGTCGACTTCTCTTCCAATGGGCATTAAAACCATCTAGTTAAACCACTCTGAACTCCACAGCTCTTCCAAGGGGCATTTGTGGTCTTTTTATTTCACTCTAACCTCCACCACTCTTCCAATTGGCATTGACATTGTCTTTTTATTTCACTGTGACCTTCACCACTCTTCCAAGGGGCATTAAAACCATATTGTTAAGCTACAGTGAACTCCACATCTCTTCCACGGGTCATTGATATTGTCTTTTTATTCCACTGTAACCTCCACCAATCTTCCAAGTGGTATTGATATTGTTTTTTTATTCCACTGCGACCTCCACCACTCTTCCAAGAGGCATTAAAACCGACTTGTTAAGTTACTGTGACCTCCACGTCTCTTCCAAGGAGCGTTAAAACCGTCTGGTTATACCACTCTGAACTCTACAGCTCTTCCAAGGGGCATTGATATTGTCTTTTTATTCCACTGCGACCTCCACCAGTCCTCCTAGAGGCATTAAAACTGTCTTGTTAAGCTGCTGTGACCTCCACGTCTCTTCCACGGGGCATTGAAATTGTCTTTTTATTCCACTGTAACCTCCACCTCTCGTCCAAGGGGCCCTGATATTGTATTTTTATTCCACTGCGACCTCTACCATTCTTCCAAGGGGCATTGATAATATCTTTTTATTCCACTGCTACCTCCACCAATCTTACAAGGCTCATTGATATTGTCTTTTTAATCCACTGCGACCTCCACCACTCTTCCAAGGGGAATTAAAACCGTCAATTTAAACCACTCTCAACTCCATAGCTCTTGCAAGGGGCTTTGATATTGTTTTTTATTCCACTTTAACCTCCAGCACTCTTCCAAGGGGCATTAAAACCATCTGGTTAAACCACCCTGAACTCCAGAGCTCTTTCAAGGGGCATTTGTATTGTCTTTTTATTCCACTCTAACCTCCACCACACTTCCATGGGGCATTGACATTGTCTTTTTATTCCAGTGCTACCTCCACCACTCTTCCAAGGGGAATTAAAACCATATTGTTAAGCTACAGTGACCTCCACATCTCTTCCACGGGTCATTGATATTGTCTTTTTATTCCAATGTTACCTCCACCAATCTTCCAAGTGGCATTGATATTGTTTTTTTATTCCACTGTGACCTCCACCACTCTTCCAAGGTGCATTAAAACCGTCTTGTGAAGTTACTGTGACCTCCACGCCTCTTCCAAGAAGCGTTAAAACCATCTGGTTATACCACTCTGAACTCCACAGATCTTCCAAAGGGCATTATTATTGTCTTTTTATTCCACTGTAACCTCCACCACTCTTCCAAGGGGCATTTATATTGTCTTTTTATTCCACTGCGACCTCCACCAGTCCTCCAAGAGGCATTAAAACCGTCTTGTTAAGCTACTGTGACCTCCACGTCTCTTCCACGCGGCATTTAAATTGTCTTTTTATTCCACTGTAACCTCCACCACTCGTCCAAGGGGCATTGATAATGTCTTTTTTTTCCACTGAGACCTCCACCACGCGTCCAAGGGGCATTGATAATGTCTTTTTTTTCCACTGAGACCTCCACCACTCTTCCAAGGGGCATTGATAATGTCTTTTTATTCCAATGCGACCTCCAGCACTCTTCCAAGGCTCATTGATATTGTCTTTTTAATCCACTGCGACCTCCACCACTCTTCCAAGGGGATTAAAACCGTCTTGTTAAGGTATTGTGACCTCCACATCTCTTCCACGGGGCATTGATATTGTCTTTTTATTTAACTGTAACCTCCACCACTGTTCCAAGGGGCATTGATAATGTCTTTTTATTCCACTGGGACCTTCACCACTCTTCCAAGTGGCAATCATATTGTCTTTTTAATCCACTGCGACCTCCACCACTCTTCCAAGGGGCATTAAAAACGTCTTGTTAAGCTACTGTGACCTCCACGTCTCTTCCAAGGTGCATTAAAACCGTCAATTTCAACCACTCTGAACTCCACATCGGTTGCAAGAGGCATTGATATTGTCTTTTTACTCCACTGTAACCTACAGCACTCTTTCAAGGGGCATTGATATTGTCTTTTTATTCCACTACGACTTCCACCACTCTCCCAAGGTGCATTAAAAACATCTTGTTTAGCTACTGTAACGTCCATGTCTAGGCCACGGGGCAATGATATTGTCTTTTTATTCCACTGTATCCTCCACCACTCTTCCAAGGGGTATTGATATTGTCTTTTTATTCCAATGCAACTTCCACCTCTCTTCTAAGGGGCATTGATATTGTCTTTTTAATCCACTGCGACCTCCACCACTTTTCCAATTGGCATTAAAAATGTCTTTTTAAGCTTCTGTGACCTCCACGTCACTTCCAGTGGGCATTAAAACCGTCTGGTTTAACTACTCTGAACTCCACTGCTCTTCCAAGGGGCATTGATATTGTCTTTTTCATCCACTGTTCCCTCCACCACTCTTCCAAGGGGCATTGATATTGTTTTTTTATTCCACTGCGACCTCCACTACTCTTCCAAGGGGCATTGATATTGTCTTTTTAATCAACTGCGACCTCCACCACTCTTCCAAGGGCCATTAAAACCGTGTTTTTAAGCTACTTTGACCTCCACGTCAATTCCACGGGGCATTAAAACCGTCAATTTAAACCACTCTGAACTCCACAGCTTTTGCAAGAGGCATTGATATTGTCTTTCTATTCCACTGTAACCTACAGCACTCTTTCAAGGGGCATTGATATTGTCTTTTTATTCCACTACGACTTCCACCTCTCTTCCAAGGGACATTAAAACCATCTTGTTAAGCTACTGTGACCTCCACGTCTCTTTCACGTAGCATTGATATTGTCTTTTTATTCCACTGTAACCTCCAACACTGTTCCAAGGGGCATTGATATTGTCTTTTTGTTCCATTGGGACCTACACCACTCTTCCAAATGGCATTGATATTGTCTTTTTAATCCACTGCGACCTCCACCACTCTTCCAAGGGGCATTAAAACCGTATTGTTAAGCTACTGTGACCTCCACTTCTCTTCCAAGGTGCATTAAAACCGTAAATTTAAACCACTCTGAACTCCACAGCTTTTGCAAGAGGCATTGATATTGTCTTTCTATTCCACTGTAACCAACAGCACTCTTTCAAGGGGCATTGAAATTGTCTTTTTATTCCACTACGACTTTCACCACTCTCCCAAGGTGCATTAAAAACATCTTGTTTAGCTACTGTAACGTCCATGTCTATTCCACGGGGCATTGATATTGTCTTTTTATTCCACTGCGACTTCAACCTCTCTTCTAAGGGACATTGATATTGTCTTTTTAATCCACTGCGACCTCCACCACTCTTCCAAGAGGCATTAAAACAGTCTTGTTAAGCTACTGTGACCTCCACATCTCTTCCAAGCGGCATTAAAACTGTCTGGATAAACCACTCGGAACTCCACAGCTCTTCAAAGGGGCATTGATATTGTCTTTTAATTCCACTGTAACCTCCTCCATTCTACCAAGGGGTATTGATATTGTCTTTTTAATGCACTGCGACCTCCACCACTCTTCCAAGTTGCATTAGAACCATCTGGTTAAACCACTCTGAACTACATAGCTCTTTCAAGAGGCATTGATAATGTCTTTTTATTTCACTTTAACCTCCACCACTCTTTCAAGGGGCATTGATATTGTCTTTTTATTTCACTGCAACCTCCACCACTCTTCCAAGGGGCATTAAAACCATCTTGTTAAGCTACTATCACCTTCACGTCCCTTCCAAGGGGCATTAAAACCGTCAATTTAAACCACTCTGAACTCCACAGCTCTTGCAAGGGGCATTGATATTGTCTTCTTATTCCAATGTAACCTCCAGCACTCTTCCAAGGGGCATTGATATTGTCTTTTTATTCCACTGCAACTTACACCTCTCTTCCAAGGGCCATTAAAACCGTCTTGTTAAGCTACTGTGACCTCCACGTCTCTTTCACGGGGCATTGAAATTGTCTTTTTAATCCACTGTAACCTCCACCACTCTTCCAAGGGGCATTGATAATGTCTTTTTATTCCACTGGGACCTTCACCACTCTTCCAAGTGGCACTGATATTGTCTTTTTAATCCACTGCGACCTCCACCACTATTCCAAGGGGCATTAAAACCATCTTGTTAAGCTACTGTGACCTCCACTTCTCTTCCAAGGTGCATTAAAACCGTCAATTTAAACCACAATGAACTCCACAGCTCTTGCAAGAGTCATTGATATTGTCTTTTTACTCCACTGTAACCTACAGCACTCTTTCAAGGGTCATTGATATTGTCTTTTTATTCCACTACGACTTCCACCACTCTCCCAAGGTGCATTAAAAGCATCTTGTTTAGCTATTGTAACGGCCATGTTTATTCCACGGGGCATTGATATTGTCTTTCTATTCCACTGTATCCTCCACCACTCTTCCAAGGGGTATTGATATTGTCTTTTTATTCCACTGTGACTTCCACCTCTCTTCTAAGGGGCATTGATACTGTCTTTTTAATCCACTGCGAACTCCACCACTCTTCCAAGAGGCATTAAAAGAGTCTTGTTAAGCTACTGTGACCTCCACATCTCTTCCAAGCGGCATTAATACCATCTGGATAAACCACTCTGAACTCCACAGCTCTTCCAAGGGGCATTGATATTGTCTTTTTATTCCACTGTAACCTCCACCATTCTTCCAAGGGGTATTGATAATGTCTTCATAATGCACTGCGACCTCCACCACCCTTCCAAGGGGCATTAAAACCATCTGGTTAAACATCTCTGAACTCCATAGCTCTTTCAAGAGGCATTGATATTGTCTTTTTATTTCACTGTAACCTCCACCACTCTTTCAAGGGGCATTGATATTGTCTTTTTATTCAACTGCGACCTCCAACACTCTTCCAAGGGGCATTAAAACGGTATTGTTAAGCTACTGTCACCTTCACATCCCTTCCAAGGGGCATTAAAACCGTCAATTTAAACCACTCTGAACTCCACAGCTCTTGCAAGGGGCATTGATATTGTCTTTTTAGTCCAATGTAACCTCCAGCACTCTTCCAAGGGGCATTGATATTGTCTTTTTATTCCACTGCAACTTCCACCTCTCTTCCAAGGGGTATTAAAACCATCTTGTTAAGCTACTGTGACCTCCACGTCTCTTTCACCGGGCATTGCTATTGTCTTTTTATTCCACTGTAACCTCCACCACTCTTTCAAGTGGCATTGATATTGTCTTTTTATTCCACTGGGACCTTCACCACTCTTCCAAGTGGCATTGATATTGTCTTTTTAATCCTCTGTGACCTCCACCACTCTTCCAAGGGGCATTAAAACCGTCTTGTTAAGCTACTGTGACCTCCAAGTCTCTTACAAGGTGCATTAAAACCGTCAATTTAAACCACTCTGAACTCCACAGCTCTTGCAAGAGGCATTGATATTGTCTTTTTATTCCACTGTAACCTACAGCACTCTTTCAAGGGACATTGATATTGTATTTTTATTCCACTACGACTTTCACCACTCTCCCAAGGTGCATTAAAAACATCTTGTTTAGCTACTGTAACGTCCATGTCTATTCCACGGGGCATTGATATTGTCTTTTTATTCCACTGTATACTCCACCACTCTTCCAAGGAGTATTGATATTGTCTTTTTATTCCACTGCGACTTCAACCTCTCTTCTAAGGGGCATTGATATTGTCTTTTTAATCCACTGCGACCTCCACCACTCTTCCAAGAGGCATTAAAACAGTCTTGTTAAGCTACTGTGACCTCCACATCTCTTCCAAGCGGAATTAAAACCGTCTGGATAAACCACTCGGAACTCCACAGCTCTTCAAAGGGGCATTGATATTGTCTTTTTATTCTACTGTAACCTCCTCCATTCTACCAATGGGTATTGATATTGTCTTTTAAATGCACTGCGACCTCCACCACTCTTCCAAGGGGCATTAGAACCATCTGGTTAAACCACTCTGAACTCCATAGCTCTTTCAAGAGGCATTGATATTGTCTTTTTATTTCACTGTAACCTCCACCACTCTTTCAAGGGGCATTGATATTGTCTTTTTATTCCACTGGGACCTCCACCACTCTTCCAAGGGGCATTAAAACCGTATTGTTAAGCTACTGTCACCTTCACGTCCCTTCCAAGGGGCATTAAAACCGTCAATTTAAACCACTCTGAACTCCACAGCTCTTGCAAGGGGCATTGATATTGTCTTTTTATTCCAATGTAACCTCCAGCACTCTTCCAAGGGGCATTGATATTGTCTTTTTATTCCACTGCAACTTCCACCTCTCTTCCAAGGGGTATTAAAACCATCTTGTTAAGCTACTGTGACCTCCACGTCTCTTTCACGGGGCATTGCTATTGTCTTTTTATTACACTGTAACCTCCACCACTCTTCCAAGTGGCATTGATATTGTCTTTTTATTCCACTGGGACCTTCACCACTCTTCCAAGTGGCATTGATATTGTCTTTTTAATCCTCTGTGACCTCCACCATTCTTCCAAGGGGCATTAAAACCGTCTTGTTAAGCTACTGTGACCTCCAAGTCTCTTACAAGGTGCATTAAAACCGTCAATTTAAACCACTCTGAACTCCACAGCTCTTGCAAGAGGCATTGATATTGTCTTTTTATTCCACTGTAACCTACAGCTCTCTTTCAAGGGGCATTGATATTGTCTTTTTATTCCACTACGACTTTCACCACTCTCCCAAGGTGCATTAAAAACATCTTGTTTAGCTACTGTAACGTCCATGTCTATTCCACGGGGCATTGATATTGTCTTTTTATTCCACTGCATACTCCACCACTCTTCCAAGGAGTATTGATATTGTCTTTTTATTCCACTGCGACTTCAACCTCTCTTCTAAGGGGCATTGATATTGTCTTTTTAATCCACTGCGACCTCCACCACTCTTCCAAGAGGCATTAAAACAGTCTTGTTAAGCTACTGTGACCTCCACATCTCTTCGAAGCAGCATTAAAACCGTCTGGATAAACCACTCGGAACTCCACAGCTCTTCAAAGGGGCATTGATATTGTCTTTTTATTCCACTGTAACCTCCTACATTCTACCAAGGGGCATTGATATTGTCTTTTTATTCCACTGCAACTTCCACCTCTCTTCCAAGGGGCATTAAAACCATCTTGTTAATCTACTGTGACCTCCACGTCTCTTTCACGGGGCATTGATATTGTCTTTTTATTCCACTGTAACCTCCACCACTCTTCCAAGGGGCATTGATATTGTCTTTTTATTCCACTGGGACCGTCACCACTCTTCCAAGTGGCATTGATATTGTCTTTTTAATCCTCTGTGACCTCCACCACTCTTCCAAGGGGCATTAAAACTGTCTTGTTAAGCTACTGTGACCTCCAAGTCTCTTACAAGGTGCATTAAAACCGTCAATTTAAACCACTCTGAACTCCACAGCTCTTGCAAGAGGCATTGATATTGTCTTTTTATTCCACTGTAACCTACAGCACTCTTTCAAGGGGCATTGATATTGTCTTTTTATTCCACTACGACTTTCACCACTCTCCCAAGGTGCATTAAAAACATCTTGTTTAGCTACTGTAACGTCCAAGTCTATTGCACGGGGCATTGATATTGTCTTTTTATTCCACTGTATACTCCACCACTCTTCCAAGGAGTATTGATATTGTCTTTTTATTTCACTGCGACTTCAACCTCTCTTCTAAGGGGCATTGATATTGTCTTTTTAATCCACTGCGACCTCCACCACTCTTCCAAGAGGCATTAAAACAGTCTTGTTAAGCTACTGTGACCTCCAAATCTCTTCCTAGCGGCATTAAAACCGTCTGGATAAACCACTCGGAACTCCACAGCTCTTCAAAGGGGCATTGATATTGTGACCTCCACATCTCTTCCAAGCGGCATTAAAACCGTCTGGATAAACCACTCGGAACTCCACAGCTCTTCAAATGGGCATTGATATTGTCTTTTTATTCCACTGTAACCTCCTCCATTCTACCAAGGGGCATTGATATTGTCTTTTTATTCCACTGTAACCTCCACCACTCTTTCAAGTGGCATTGATATTGTCTTTTTATTCCACTGGGACCTTCACCACTCTTCCAAGTGGCATTGATATTGTCTTTTTAATCCTCTGTGACCTCCACCACTCTTCCAAGGGGCATTAAAACCGTCTTGTTAAGCTACTGTGACCTCCAAGTCTCTTACAAGGTGCATTAAAACCGTCAATTTAAACCACTCTGAACTCCACAGCTCTTGCAAGAGGCATTGATATTGTCTTTTTATTCCACTGTAACCTACAGCACTCTTTCAAGGGACATTGATATTGTATTTTTATTCCACTACGACTTTCACCACTCTCCCAAGGTGCATTAAAAACATCTTGTTTAGCTACTGTAACGTCCATGTCTATTCCACGGGGCATTGATATTGTCTTTTTATTCCACTGTATACTCCACCACTCTTCCAAGGAGTATTGATATTGTCTTTTTATTCCACTGCGACTTCAACCTCTCTTCTAAGGGGCATTGATATTGTCTTTTTAATCCACTGCGACCTCCACCACTCTTCCAAGAGGCATTAAAACAGTCTTGTTAAGCTACTGTGACCTCCACATCTCTTCCAAGCGGAATTAAAACCGTCTGGATAAACCACTCGGAACTCCACAGCTCTTCAAAGGGGCATTGATATTGTCTTTTTATTCTACTGTAACCTCCTCCATTCTACCAATGGGTATTGATATTGTCTTTTAAATGCACTGCGACCTCCACCACTCTTCCAAGGGGCATTAGAACCATCTGGTTAAACCACTCTGAACTCCATAGCTCTTTCAAGAGGCATTGATATTGTCTTTTTATTTCACTGTAACCTCCACCACTCTTTCAAGGGGCATTGATATTGTCTTTTTATTCCACTGGGACCTCCACCACTCTTCCAAGGGGCATTAAAACCGTATTGTTAAGCTACTGTCACCTTCACGTCCCTTCCAAGGGGCATTAAAACCGTCAATTTAAACCACTCTGAACTCCACAGCTCTTGCAAGGGGCATTGATATTGTCTTTTTATTCCAATGTAACCTCCAGCACTCTTCCAAGGGGCATTGATATTGTCTTTTTATTCCACTGCAACTTCCACCTCTCTTCCAAGGGGTATTAAAACCATCTTGTTAAGCTACTGTGACCTCCACGTCTCTTTCACGGGGCATTGCTATTGTCTTTTTATTACACTGTAACCTCCACCACTCTTCCAAGTGGCATTGATATTGTCTTTTTATTCCACTGGGACCTTCACCACTCTTCCAAGTGGCATTGATATTGTCTTTTTAATCCTCTGTGACCTCCACCATTCTTCCAAGGGGCATTAAAACCGTCTTGTTAAGCTACTGTGACCTCCAAGTCTCTTACAAGGTGCATTAAAACCGTCAATTTAAACCACTCTGAACTCCACAGCTCTTGCAAGAGGCATTGATATTGTCTTTTTATTCCACTGTAACCTACAGCTCTCTTTCAAGGGGCATTGATATTGTCTTTTTATTCCACTACGACTTTCACCACTCTCCCAAGGTGCATTAAAAACATCTTGTTTAGCTACTGTAACGTCCATGTCTATTCCACGGGGCATTGATATTGTCTTTTTATTCCACTGCATACTCCACCACTCTTCCAAGGAGTATTGATATTGTCTTTTTATTCCACTGCGACTTCAACCTCTCTTCTAAGGGGCATTGATATTGTCTTTTTAATCCACTGCGACCTCCACCACTCTTCCAAGAGGCATTAAAACAGTCTTGTTAAGCTACTGTGACCTCCACATCTCTTCGAAGCAGCATTAAAACCGTCTGGATAAACCACTCGGAACTCCACAGCTCTTCAAAGGGGCATTGATATTGTCTTTTTATTCCACTGTAACCTCCTACATTCTACCAAGGGGCATTGATATTGTCTTTTTATTCCACTGCAACTTCCACCTCTCTTCCAAGGGGCATTAAAACCATCTTGTTAATCTACTGTGACCTCCACGTCTCTTTCACGGGGCATTGATATTGTCTTTTTATTCCACTGTAACCTCCACCACTCTTCCAAGGGGCATTGATATTGTCTTTTTATTCCACTGGGACCGTCACCACTCTTCCAAGTGGCATTGATATTGTCTTTTTAATCCTCTGTGACCTCCACCACTCTTCCAAGGGGCATTAAAACTGTCTTGTTAAGCTACTGTGACCTCCAAGTCTCTTACAAGGTGCATTAAAACCGTCAATTTAAACCACTCTGAACTCCACAGCTCTTGCAAGAGGCATTGATATTGTCTTTTTATTCCACTGTAACCTACAGCACTCTTTCAAGGGGCATTGATATTGTCTTTTTATTCCACTACGACTTTCACCACTCTCCCAAGGTGCATTAAAAACATCTTGTTTAGCTACTGTAACGTCCAAGTCTATTGCACGGGGCATTGATATTGTCTTTTTATTCCACTGTATACTCCACCACTCTTCCAAGGAGTATTGATATTGTCTTTTTATTTCACTGCGACTTCAACCTCTCTTCTAAGGGGCATTGATATTGTCTTTTTAATCCACTGCGACCTCCACCACTCTTCCAAGAGGCATTAAAACAGTCTTGTTAAGCTACTGTGACCTCCAAATCTCTTCCTAGCGGCATTAAAACCGTCTGGATAAACCACTCGGAACTCCACAGCTCTTCAAAGGGGCATTGATATTGTGACCTCCACATCTCTTCCAAGCGGCATTAAAACCGTCTGGATAAACCACTCGGAACTCCACAGCTCTTCAAATGGGCATTGATATTGTCTTTTTATTCCACTGTAACCTCCTCCATTCTACCAAGGGGCATTGATATTGTCTTTTTATTCCACTGCAACTTCCACCTCTCTTCCAAGGGGCATTAAAACCATCTTGTTAATCTACTGTGACCTCCACGTCTCTTTCACGGGGCATTAATATTGTTTTTATTCCACTGTAACCTCCACCACTCTTCCAAGGGGCATTGATATTGTCTTTTTATTCCACTGGGACCTTCACCACTCTTCCAAGTGGCATTGATATTGTCTTTTTAATCCTCTGTGACCTCCACCACTCTTCCAAGGGGCATTAAAACCGTCTTGTTAAGCTACTGTGACCTCCAAGTCTCTTACAAGGTGCATTAAAACCATCAATTTAAACCACTCTGAACTCCACAGCTCTTGCAAGAGGCATTGATATTGTCTTTTTATTCCACTGTAACCTACAGCACTCTTTCAAGGGGCATTGATATTGTCTTTTTATTCCACTACGACTTTTACCACTCTCCCAAGGTGCATTAAAAACATCTTGTTTAGCTACTGTAACGTCCATGTCTATTCCACGGTGCATTGATATTCTCCTTTTATTCCTCTGTATACTCCACCACTCTTCCAAGGAGTATTGATATTGTCTTTTTATTCCACTGCGACTTCAACCTCTCTTCTAAGGGGCATTGATATTGTATTTTTAATCCACTGCGACCTCCACCACTCTTCCAAGAGGCATTAAAACAGTCTTGTTAAGCTACTGTGACCTCCACATCTCTTCGAAGCAGCATTAAAACCGTCTGGATAAACCACTCGGAACTCCACAGCTCTTCAAAGGGGCATTGATATTGTCTTTTTATTCCACTGTAACCTCCTACATTCTACCAAGGGGCATTGATATTGTCTTTTTATTCCACTGCAACTTCCACCTCTCTTCCAAGGGGCATTAAAACCATCTTGTTATTCTACTGTGACCTCCACGTCTCTTTCACGGGGCATTGATATTGTCTTTTTATTCCACTGTAACCTCCACCACTCTTCCAAGGGGCATTGATATTGTCTTTTTATTCCACTGAGACCGTCACCACTCTTCCAAGTGGCATTGATATTGTCTTTTTAATCCTCTGTGACCTCCACCACTCTTCCAAGGGGCATTAAAACCGTCTTGTTAAGCTACTGTGACCTCCAAGTCTCTTACAAGGTGCATTAAAACCGTCAATTTAAACCACTCTGAACTCCACAGCTCTTGCAAGAGGCATTGATATTGTCTTTTTATTCCACTGTAACCTACAGCACTCTTTCAAGGGGCATTGATATTGTCTTTTTATTCCACTACGACTTTCACAACTCTCCCAAGGTGCATTAAAAACATCTTGTTTAGCTACTGTAACGTCCAAGTCTATTGCACGGGGCATTGATATTGTCTTTTTATTCCACTGTATACTCCACCACTCTTTCAAGGAGTATTGATATTGTCTTTTCATTCCACTGCGACTTCAACCTCTCTTCTAAGGGGCATTGATATTGTCTTTTTAATCCACTGCGACCTCCACCACTCTTCCAAGAGGCATTAAAACAGTCTTGTTAAGCTACTGTGACCTCCACATCTCTTCCAAGCGGCATTAAAACCGTCTGGATAAACCACTCGGAACTCCACAGCTCTTCAAAGGGGTATTGATATTGTGACCTCCACATCTCTTCCAAGCGGCATTAAAACCGTCTGGATAAACCACTCGGAACTCCACAGCTCTTCAAAGGGGCATTGATATTGTCTTTTTATTCCACTGTAACCTCCTCCATTCTACCAAGGGGCATTGATATTGTCTTTTTATTCCACTACGACTTTCACCACTCTCCCAAGGTGCATTAAAAACACCTTGTTTAGCTACTGTAACGTCCATGTCTATTCCACGGTGCATTGATATTCTCCTTTTATTCCTCTGTATACTCCACCACTCTTCCAAGGAGTATTGATATTGTCTTTTTATTCAACTGCGACTTCAACCTCTCTTCTAAGGGGCATTGATATTGTATTTTTAATCCACTGCGACCTCCACCACTCTTCCAAGAGGCATTAAAACAGTCTTGTTAAGCTACTGTGACCTCCACATCTCTTCCAAGCGGCATTAAAACCATCTGGATAAACCACTCGGAACTCCACAGCTCTTCAAAGGGGCATTGATATTGTCTTTTTATTCCATTGTAACCTCCTCCATTCTACCAAGGGGCATTGATATTGTCTTTTTATTCCACTGCAACTTCCACCTCTCTTCCAAGGGGCATTAAAACCATCTTGTTAAGCTACTGTGACCTCCACGTCTCTTTCACGGGGCATTGATATTGTCTTTTTATTCCACTGTAACCTCCACCACTCTTCCAAGGGGCATTGATATTGTCTTTTTATTCCACTAGGACCTTAACCACTCTTCCAAGTGGCATTGATATTGTCTTTTTAATCCTCTGTGACCTCCACCACTCTTCCAAGGGGCATTAAAACCGTCTTGTTAAGCTACTGTGACCTCCAAGTCTCTTACAAGGTGCATTAAAACCATCAATTTAAACCACTCTGAACTCCACAGCTCTTGCAAGAGGCATTGATATTGTCTTTTTATTCCACTGTAACCTACAGCACTCTTTCAAGGGGCATTGATATTGTCTTTTTATTCCACTGCGACTTCAACCTCTCTTCTAAGGGGCTTTGATATTGTCTTTTTAATCCACTGCGACCTCCACCACTCTGCCAAGAGGCATTAAAACAGTCTTGTTAAGCTACTGTGACCTCCACATCTCTTCCAAGCGGCATTAAAACCGTCTGAATAAACCACTCGGAACTCCACAGCTCTTCAAAGGGGCATTGATATTGTCTTTTTATTCCACTGTAACCTCCTCCATTCTACCAAGGGGTATTGATATTGTCTTTTTAATCCTCTGCGACCTCCACCACTCTTCCAAGGGGCGTTAGAACCATCTGGTTAAACCACTCTGAACTCCATAGCTCTTTCAAGAGGCATTGATATTGTCTTTTTATTTCACTGTAACCTCCACCACTCTTTCAAGGGGCATTGATATTGTCTGTTTATTCCACTGCGACCTCCACCACTCTTCCAAGGGGCATTAAAACCGTCTTGTTAAGCTACTGTCACCTTCACGTCCCTTCCAAGGGGCATTAAAACCGTCAATTTAAACCACTCTGAACTCCACAGCTCTTGTCTTTTTATTCCACTGTAGCCTCCACCACTCTTCCAAGGGGCATTGATAATGTCTTTTTATTCCACTGGGACCTCCACCAATCTTCCAAGGGGCATTGATAATGTCTTTTTATTCAACTGCGATCTCCACCACTCTTCTAAGGGGCATTGATATTGTCTTTTAAATCCACAACGATCTCCACCACTCCTCCAAGGGCCATTAAAACAGTCTTGTTAAGCTACTGTGTCCTCCTCGTTTCTTCCAAAGGGCATTAAAACCATCAATTTAAACCACTCTGAACTCCACAGCTCTTACAAGAGGCATTGATATTGTCTTTTTATTCGACTGTATCATTCACCACTCTTCCAAGCGGCAATGATATTGTCTTTTTAATCAACTGCGACCTCCACCTCTCTTCCAAGGGGCATTAAAACCGTCTTGTGAAGCTACTTTGAAATCCACGTCCCTTCCACGGGGCATTGATATTGTCTTTTTATTCCACTGCGACCTCCACCACTCTTCCAAGGGACATTGATATTGTATTTTTATTCCACTGCGACCTTCACTCTTCTTCCAAGGAGCATTGATATTGTCTTTTTTTTTTCACTGTAACCTCCACCACTCTTCTAAGGGGCATTGATATTTTCTTTTTTTTCCACTGCGACCTCCACCACTCTTCCAAGGGGCATCGATAATGTTTTTTTAATCCACTGCGACCTCCACCACTCTTCCAAGGGGCATTAAAACCGTCTTGTTAAGCTACTGTGACCTCCACGTCTCTTCCAAGGGGCATTAAAACCGTCAATATAAACCACTCTGAACTCCACAGCTCTTGCAAGAGGCATTGAGATTGTATTTTTATTCCACTGCAACCTCCACCACTCTTCCAAGGGGCATTGGTTTTGTCTTTTTAATCCACTGCAACCTCCATCTCTCTTCGAAGAAGCATTAAAACCGTCTTGTTTATCTACTGTGACCTCCACGTCTATTCCACTGTGCCTTAAAACCTTCTGGTTAAACCACTGTGAACTACACAGCTCTTCCAAGGGGTATTGATATTGTCTTTTTATTCCACTGTAACCTCCACCACTCTTCCAAGGGGCATTGATATTGTCTTTTTATTTTACTGCGACCTCCACCACTTTTCCAAGGGGCATTAATATTGTCTTTTTATTCCACTGCGACCTCCACCACTCTTCCAAGGGTCATTGATATTGTATTTTTATTCCACTGTGGCCTCCACCTCTCTTCCAAGGGGCATTAAAACCATCTTGTTAAGCTACTGTGACCTCCAAGTCTCTTCCATGAGGCATTGATATTGTCTTTTTATTCCACTGCGACCTCCACCACTCTTCTAAGGGGCATTGATATTGTCTTTTTAATCCACTGTGACCTCCACCACTCTTCCAAGGGGCATTAAAACAGTTTTGGTAAGCTACTATGACCTCCACGTCTCTTCCAAGGGGCATTAAAACCGTCTGGGTAAATCACTTTGAACTCCACAGCTTTTCCAAGAGGCATTGATATTGTCGTTTTATTCGACTGTAACCTCCACCCCTCTTTCAAGGGGCATTAAAACCATCTTGTTAAGCTACTATCTTCTCCACGTCTCTTCCAAGGGGCATTAAAACCGGCAATTTAAACCACTCTGAACTCCACTGCTCTTGCAAGAGGCATTGATATTGTCTTTTTATTCCACTGTGACCTCCACCACTCTTCCAAGGGGCATTGATTTTGTCGTTTTAATCCACTGTAACCTCCACCAATCTTCCAAGGGGCATTGATATTGTCTTTTTATTCCACTGCGACCTCCACCACTCTTCTAAGGGGCATTGATATTGTCTTTTAAATCCACAACGATCTCCACAACTCTTCCAAGGGCCATTAAAACAGTCTTGTTAAGCTACTGTGACCTCCTCGTTTCTTCCAAGGGGCATTAAAACCGTCTGTTTAAACACCCTGAACTCCACAGCTCTTACAAGAGGCATTGATATTGTCTTTTTATTCGACTGTAACATCCACCACTCTTCTAAGCGGCATTGATATTGTCTTTTTATTCCACTGCGACCTCCACCACTCTTCCAAGGGGTATTGATATTGTCTTTTTAATCAACTGCGACCTCCACCTCTCTTCCAAGGGGCATTAAAACCGTCTTGTGAAGCTACTTTGACCTCCACGTCCCTTCCACGGGGCATTGATATTGTCTTTTTATTCTACTGCGACCTCCACCACTCTTCAAAGGGGCATTAATATTGTCTTTTTAATCCACTGCTACCTCCACCACTCTTCCAAGGGACATTGATATTGTCTTTTTATTCTACTGCGACCTTCACCCTTCTTCCAAGGAACATTGATATTGAATTTTTTTTCCATTGTAACCTCCACCACTCTTCTAAGGGGCATTGATATTTTCTTTTTATTCCACTGCGACTTCCACCACTCTTCCAAGGGGCATCGATAATGTTTTTTTAATCCACTGCGACCTCCACCACTCTTCCAAGGGGCATTGATATTGTCTTTTTATATTACTGAGACCTCCGCCACTTTTCCAAGGGGCATTAATATTGTCTTTTTATTCCACTGCGACCTCCACCACTCTTCCAAGGGTCATTGATAATGTCTTTTTATTCCACTGCGACCTCCATATCTCTTCCAAGTGGAATTGATATCTTCTTTTTATTCCACTGCGATCTCCACCACTCTTCTAAGGGGCATTGATTTTGTCTTTTTAATCCACTGTGACCTCCACCACTCTTCCAAGGGACATTAAAACAGTTTTGATAAGCTACTGTGACCTCCACGTCTCTTCCAAGGCGCATTAAAACCGTCTGATTAAACCACTCTGAACTCCACAGCTCTTCCAAGAGGCATTGATATTGTCTTTTTATTCGACTGTAAGCTCTACCCCTCTTCCAAGGGTCATTAAAACCGTCTTGTTAAGCTACTGTGTCCTCCACGTCTCTTCCAAGTGGCAGTAAAACCGTCAATTTAAACCACTCTGAACTCCACAGCTCTTGCAAGAGGCATTGATATTGTCTTTTTATTCCACTGTAACCTCCACCACTCTTCCAAGGGGCATTGATTTTGTCTTTTTAATCCACTGCGACCGCCACCACTCTTCCATGGTGCATTAAAACCGTCTTGTTAAGCTATTGTGACCTCCACATCTCTTCCACGGGTCATTGATATCGTCTTTTTATTTAACTGTAACCTCCACCACTCTTCCAAGGGGCATTGATATTGTCTTTTTATTCAACTGTAACCTCCACCATTCTTCCAAGGGGCATTGATATTATCTTTTTATTCTACTGCGACCTCCACCACTCTTCCAAGGGGCATTCATATTGTCTTTTTAATCCACTGCGACCTCCACCACTCTCCAAAGGGGCATTAAAACCGTTTTGTTAAGCTACTGTCACCTCCACGTCCCTTCCAAGGGGCATTAAAACCGTCAATTTCAACCACTCTGAACTTCACAGCTCTTGCAAGGGGCAATGATATTGTCTTTTTATTCCAATATAACCTCCAGCACTCTTCCAAGGGGTATTGATATTGTCTTTTTATTCAACTGCAACTTCCAGCTCTCTTCCAAGGGGCATTAAAACCATCTTGTTAAGCTACTGTGACCTCCACATCTCTTCCACGGGTCATTGATATGGTCTTATTATTTAACTGTAACCTCCACCACTCTTTCACGGGGCATTGATATTGTCTTTTTATTCTACTATAACCTCCACCACTCTTCCAAGGGGCATTGATATTGCCTTTTTTTTTCCACTGGGACCTTCACCACTCTTCCAAGTGGCATTGATATTGTCTTTTTAATCCACTGCAACCTCCACCACTCTTCCAAGCTGCATTAAAACAGTATTGTTAAGCTACTGTGACCTCCACGTCTCTTCCAAGGTGCATTAAAACCGTCAATTTAAACCACTCTGAACTCCACAGCTCTTGCAAGAGGCATTGATATTGTCTTTTTACTCCACTGTAACCAACAGCACTCTTTCAAGGGGCATTGATATTGTCTTTTTATTCCACTGCGACTTCCACCACTCTCCCAAGGTGCATTAAAAACATCTTGTTTAGCTACTGTAACGTCCATGTCTATTCCACGGGGCATTGATATTGTCTTTTTATTTCACTGTATCCTCCACCACTCTTCCAAGGGTATTGATATTGTCTTTTTATTCCACTGCGCTTACCACCTCTTTTCTAAGGGGCCTTGATATTGTCTTTTTAATCTACTGCGACCTCCACCACTCTTCCAAGAGGCATTAAAACAGTCTTGTTAAGCTAATGTGACCTCCACATCTCTTCCAAGGGGCATTAAAACCGTCTGGTTAAACCACTCTGAACTCCACAGCTCTTCCAAGGGACATTGATATTGTCTTTTTAATCCACTGTGACCTCCATGTCTCTTCCAAGGGGCATTAAAATCGTCAATTTAAACCTCTCTGAACTTCACAGCTCTTCCAAGGAGCACTGGTATTGTCTTTTTATTCCACTCTAATCTCCACCACTCTTCCAAGGGGCATTGACATTGTCTATTTATTCCGCTGGGACCTCCACCACTCTTCCCAAGAGCATTAAGACCATCTTTTTAAGCTACAGTGACCTCCACAACTCTTCCATGGGTCATTGATACTGTCTTTTTATTCCACTGTAACCTCCACCACTCTTCCAAGTGGCATTGACATTGTCTTTTTATTCCACTGCGACTTCCACCTCTCTTCTAAGGGGCATTGATATTGTATTTTTATTCCACTGCGACCTCCACCACTCTTCCAAGGGGCATTAAAACCGTCTGGTTAAACCACTCTGAACACCACAGCTCTTCCGAGGGGCATTGATATTGTCTTTTTATTCCACTGTAACCTCCACCACTCTTCCAAGGGGCATTGATTTTGTCTTTTTATTCCACTGCGACCTCCACCTCTCTTCCAAGGGGCATTAAAACCATATTGTTAAGCTACAGTGACCTCCACATCTCTTCCATGGGGCATTGATATTGTCTTTTTATTCCACTGTAACCTCCACCAAACTTAAAAGGGGCATTGATATTGTTTTTTTATTCCACTGCGACCTCCACCACTCTTCCAAGGGGCATTAAAACCGTCTTGTTAAGTTACTGTGACCTCCACGTCTCTTCCAAGGAGCGTTAAAACCGTCTGGTTATACCACTCTGAACTCCACAGTTCTTCCAATGGACATTATTATTGTCTTTTTATTCCACTTTTACCTCCACCACTCTTCCAAGGGGCATTGATATTGTCTTTTTATTCCACTGCGACCTCCACCACTCTTCCAAGGTTCATTGATATTGTCTTTTTAATCCACTGCGACCTCCACCACTCTTCCAAGGGGCATTAAAACCGTCTTGTTAAGCTACTGTGACCTCCACGTCTCTTCCAAGGGGCACTAAAACCGTTTGGTTAAACCACTCTGTACTCCACAGCTCTTCCAAAGGTCATTGATATTGTCTTTTTATTTCACTGTGACCTCCACCTCTCTTCCAAGGGGCATTAGAACCATCTTGTTAAGCTACTGTGACCTCCAAGTCTCTTCCAAGGGGCATTAAGACCATCTGGTTAAACGGCTCTGAGCTCCACAGCTCTTCCAAAGGGCATTGACAATGTCTTTTTATTCCATTGTAACCTTCTGCACTCTTCCAAGTGCATTGATATTGTCTTTTTATTCATCTTCGACATCCACCACTCTTGCAAGGGGCATTAAAACCGTCTTGTTAAGCTACTGTGACCTCCAAGTTTCTTACACAGGGCATTGATATTGTCTTTTTATTCCACTGTAACCTCCACCACTCTTCCAAGGGGCATTGATATTGTCTTTTTAATCCACTGCGACCTCCATCACTCTTCCAAGAAGCATTGAATCTGTCTTGTTAAGCTACTGTGACCTCCACGTCTATTCCACGGTGCATTAAAACTTTCTGGTTAAATCACTGTGAACTCCACAGCTCTTCCAAGCGGCATTGATATTGTCTTTTTGTTCCACTCTAACCTCCAACACTCTTCCAAGGGGCATTGATATTTTCTTTTTATTTTACTGCGACCTCCACCTCTCTTCCATGGGGCATTAATATTGTCTTTTTATTCCACTGTGACCTCCACGTCTCTTCCAAGGGGCATTGATATTGTCTTTTTATTTAATTGGAACCTCCACCACTCTTCCAAGGGGCATTGATATTGTATTTTTATTCCACTGTAACCTCCACCATTCTTCCAAGGGACATTGATAATGTCTTTTTATTCCACTGTAACCTCCACCACTCTTCCAAGGGGCATTGATATTGTCTTTTTATTCCACTCTAACCTCCACCACTCTTACAAGGGGCATTGATATTGTCTATTTATTCCACTGTAACCTCCACCACTCTTCCAAGGGGCATTGAAATTGTCTTTTTAATCCACTGCAACCTCTACCACTACTCCAAGGTGCTTTAAAACAGTCTTGATAAGCTTCTTTGACCTCCACATCTCTTACAAGGGGCATTAAAACAGCATGGTTAAACCACTCTGACCTCCACAGCTCTTCCAAGAGGCATTGATGTTGTCTTTTTATTCAACTGTAATCTCCACCGCTCTTCCAAGGGGCATTGATATTGTTTTTTTTTTCCACTGCGACTTCCACCACTCTTCCAAGGGGATTTGATAGTCTTTTTAATCCACTGCGACCTCCACCAATCTTCCAAGGGGCATTAAAACTGTCTTGTTAAGCTACTGTTACTTCCACGTCCCTTCCACGGGGCATTGATATTGTCTTTTTATTCCACTGCGACCTCCACCACTCTTCCAAGGGGCATTGATATTGTCTATTTAATCCACTGCGAACTTCACCCCTCTTCCAAGGGACATTGATATTGTCTTTTTTTTCCACTGCGACCTTCACCCCTCTTCCAAGGAACATTGCTATTGTCTTTTTTTTCCACTGTAACCTCCACCACTCTTCTAAGGGGCTTTGATATTTTCTTTTTATTCCACTGCGACATCCACCACTCTTCCAAGGGGCATTGATAATGTATTTTTAATCCACTGCGACCTCCACCACTCTTCCAAGGGGCATTAAAACCGTCTTGTTAAGCTACTGTGACCTCCACATCTCTTCCATGGGGCATTAAAACCGTCAATTTAAACCACTCTGAAGTCCACAGCTCTTGCAAGAGGCATTGATATTGTCTTTTTATTCCACTGTAACCTCCACCACTCCTCCAAGAGGCATAGATTTTGTCTTTTTAATCCACTGCGACCTCCATCTCTCTTCTAAGAAGCATTAAAACCGTCTTGTTTAGCTTCTGTGACCTCCACGTCTATTCCACGGTGCCTTAAAACCTTCTGGTTAAACCACTGTGAACTCCACAACTCTTCCAAGGGGCATTGATATTGTCTTTTTATTCCCTTGTAACCTCCACCACTCTTCCAAGGGGCATTGATATTGTCTTTTTATTTTACTGCGACCTCCACCACTCTTCCAAGAGACATTAATATTGTCTTTTCATTCCACTGTAACCTCCACCACTCTTCCAAGGGGCATTGATATTGTCTTTTTATTCCACTGCGACCTCCACCTCTCATCCAAGGGGCATTAAAACCATCTTGTTAAGCTACTGTGACCTCCAAGTCTTTTCCACGAGGCATTGATATTGTCTTTTTATTCCACTGCGACCTCCACGTCTCTTCCAAGTGGTATTGATATTGTCTTTTTATTCCACTGCGACCTCCACCACTCTTCTAAGGGGCATTGTTATTGTCTTTTTAATCCACTGCGACCTCCACCACTCTTCCAAGGGTCATTAAAACAGTTTTGATAAGCTACTGTGACCTCCACGTCTCTTCCAAGGGGTATTAAAACCGTCTGGTTAAACAACTCTGAACTCCACAGCTCTTCCAAGAGGCATTGACATTGTCTTTTTATTCGACTGTAACCTCCACCACTCTTCCAAGGGGCATTAAAAGCGGCAATTTAAACCACTTTGAACTCCACAACTCTTGCAAGAGCCATTGATATTGTCTTTTTATTCCACTGTAACCTCCACCACTCTTCCAAGGGGCATTGATATTGTCTTTTTATTCCACTGCTACCTCCACCACTCTTCCAAGGGTCATTGATATTGTCTTTTTATTCCACTGTAACCTCCACCACTCTTCCAAGGGGCATTGATATTGTCTTTTTATTCTACTGCGATCTCCACCTCTCTTCCAAGGGCCACTAAAACCATCTTGTTAAGCTACGGTGACCTCCAAGTCTCTTCCACGAGGCAATGATATTGTCTTTTTATTCCACTGCGACCTCCACATCTCTTCCAAGGGTAATTGGTATTCTCTTTTTATTCCAGTGCGACCTCCACCACTCTTCTAAGGGGCATTAAAACAGTCTTGTTAAGCTACTGTGACCTCCACGTCTCTTCCACGGGGCATTAAACCGTCTGGTTTAACCACTCTGTACTCCACAGCTCTTCCAAGAGGCATTGATATTGTCTTTTTATTCGACTGTAACCTCCACCACTCTTCCAAGGGGCATTGATATTGTCTCTGTTTTCCACTGCGACCTCCACCACTCTTACAAAGTGCATTGATATTGTCTTTTTAATCCACTTCGAACTCCACCACTCTTCCAAGGGGCATTAAAACCGTCTTGTTATGCTACTGTGACGTCGACTTCTCTTCCAAGGGGCATTAAAACCATCTGATTAAACCACTCTGAACTCCACAGCTCTTCCAAGGGGCATTTGTATTGTCAGTTTATTCCACTCAAACCTCCACCACTCTTCCAAGGGGCATTGACAGTGTCTTTTTATTCCACTGCGAACTCCACCACTCTTCCAAGGGGCATTAAAACCATATTGTTAAGATACAGTGACCTCCACATCTCTTCCACGGGGCATTGATATTGTCTTTTTATTCCACTGTAACCTCCACCAATCTTCCAAGGGGCAGAGATACTGTTTTTTTATTCCACTGTGACCCCCACCACTCTTCCAAGGGGCATTAAAACCGTCTTGTTAAGTTACTGTGACCTCCACGTCTCTTCCAAGGACCGTTAAAACTGTCTGGTTATGCCACTCTGAACTCCACAGCTCTTCCAAGGGGCATTATTAATGTCTTTTTATTCCACTGTATCCTCCACCACTCTTCCAAGGGACATTGATATTGTTTTTTTATTCCACTGCGACCTCCACCAGTCCTCCAAGAGGCATTAAAACCATCTTGTTAAGCTACTGTGACCTCCACATCTCTTCCACGGTACATTGAAATTGTCTTTTTATTCCACTGTAAACTCCACCACTCGTCCAAGGGGCATTGATATTGTCTTTTTATTCCAATGCGACCTCCACCACTCTTCCAAGGGGCATTGATAATGTCTTTTTATTCCACTGCGACCTCCACCACTCTTTCAAGGCTCACTGATATTGTCTTTTTAATCCACTGCTACCTCCACCACTCTACCAAGGGCCATTAAAACCGTCTTGTTAAGCTATTGTGACCTCCACATCTCTTCTACGGGGTATTGATATTGTCTTTTTATTTAACTGTAACCTCCACCACTGTTCCAAGGGGCATTGATATTGTCTTTTTATTCCACTGTAACCTCCATCACTCTTCCAAGGGTCATTGATATTGTCTTTTTATTCCACTGTAACCTCCACAACTCTTTCAATGGGCATTGATATTGTCTTTTTATTCCACTGCGACCTCCACCACTCTTCCAAGGGGCATTCATATTGTCTTTTTAATCCACTGCAACCTCCACCACTCTTCCAAGGGGCATTAAAACCGTCTTGTTAAGCTTCAGTCACCTCCACGTCCCTTCCAGAGGGCACTAAAACCGTCAATTTAAAACACTCTGAACTCCACAGCTCTTGCAAGGGGCATTGATATTGTCTTATTATTCCAATGTAACCTCCAGCACTCTTCCAAGGGCATTGATATTGTCTTTTATTCCACAGCAACTTCCACCTCTCTTCCAAGTGGCATTAAAACCGTCTTGTTAAGCTACTGTGACCTACACGTCTCTTTCGCGGGGCATTGATATTGTCTTTTTATTCCACTTTTAGCTCCACCACTCTTCCAAGGGGTATTTATATTGTCTTTTTATTCCACTGGGACCTTCACCACTCTTCCAAGTGGCATTGATATTGTCTTTTTAATCCACTGCGACCTCCACCACTCTTCCAAGGGGCATTAAAACCGTATTGTTAGCTACTGTGACCTCCACGTCTCTTCCAAGGTGCATTAAAACCGTCAATTTAAACCACTCTGAACTCCACAGCTATTGCAAGAGGCATTGATATTGTCTTTTTTCTCCACTGTGACCTACAGCACTCTTTCAAGGGGCATTGATATTGTCTTTTTATTCCACTACGACTTCCACCACTCTCCCAAGGTGCATTAAAAACATCTTGTTTAGCTACTGTAACGTCCATGTCTATTCCACGGGACATAGATATTGTCTTTTTATTCCACTGTATCCTCCTCCACTCTTTCAAGGGCTATTTATATTGTCTTTTTATTCCACTGCGACTTCCACCTCTCTTCTAAGGGGCATTGATATTGTCTTTTTAATCCACTGCAACTTCCACCACTCTTCCAATAGGCATTAAAACAGTCTTGTTAAGCTACTGTGACCTCCACATCTCTTCCAAGTGGCATTAAAACCGTCTGGTTAAACGACTCTGAACTCCACAGCTCTTCCAAGGGGCATTGATATTGTCTTTTTATTCCACTGTAACCTCCACCATTCTTCCAAGCGGTATTGATATTGTCTTTTTAATGCACTGCTACCTCCACCACTCTTTCAAGGGGCATTAAAACCATCTGGTTAAACCACTCTGAACTCCATAGCTCTTTCAAGAGGCATTGATATTGTCTTTTTATTTCACTGCAACCTCCACCACTCTTTCAAGGGGCATTGATATTGTCTTTTTTTTCCACTGCGACCTGCACCACTCTTCCAAGGGGCATTAAAACCGTCTTCATAATCTACTGTGACCTCCACGTCTCTTACAAGGGGCAATAAAACTATCTGGTTTAACCTCTCGGAACTCCACAGCTCTTCCAAGTGGCATTGGTATTGTCTTTTTTTTCCAATCTAACCTCCAACACTCTTCCAAGGTGTATTGACATTGTCATTTTAATCCACTGCGACCTCCATCATTCTTCCAAGGGTCATTGATATTGTTTTTTCATTCCACTGCCACCTCCACCACTCTTCCAAGGGGCATTGATATTGTCTTATTAATCCACTGCGACCTCCACTTCTTTTCCAAGGGGCATTAAAAACATCTTTTTAAGCTACTGTGACATCCACGTCACTTCCAATGGGCATTAAAACCATCTGGTTAAACCACTCTGAACTCCACAGCTCTTCCAAGGGGCATTGGTATTGTCTTTTTATTCCACTCTAACCTCCACCACTCTTCCAAGGGGCATTGACATTGTCTTTTTATTCCACTGCGACCTCCACCATTCTTCCAAGGGTCAAGTAAACTGTCTTGTTAAGCTACAGTGACCTCCACATCTCTTCCATGTGGCATTGATATTGTCTTTAAATTCCACTTTAACCTCCACCACTCTACCAAGGGGCAATGATATTGTCTTTTTAATCCACTGCGACCTCCACCACTCTTCCAAAGGGCATTAAAACCATCTTGTTAAGCTACTGTGACCTCCACATCTCTTCCATGGGCCATTTATTTTGTCTTTTTATTCCACTGCGACCTCCACCACTCTTCCTCGGGGCATTGATATTGTCTTTTTATTCCACTGCAACCTCCAACACTCTTCCATGTGGCTTTAAAACCGTCTTGTTAAGCTACTGTGAACTCCATGTCTCTTCCAAGGGGCATTAAAACAGTATGGTTAAACCAATCTGAACTCCACAGATCTTCCAAGGGGCATTGATATTGTCTTTTTATTTCACTACGACTTCCAACACTCTCCCAAGGTGCATTAAAAACATCTTGTTTAGCTACTGTAACGTCCATGTCTATTCCACGGGACATAGATATTGTCTTTTTATTCCACTGTATCCTCCACCACTCTTCCAAGGGGCATTGATATTGTCTTTTTATTCCACTGCGACCTCCACCACTCTTCCAAGGGGCGTTAAAACCGTCTTGTTAAGCAACTGTGAGCTCCATGTCTCTTCCACAGGGCATTGATATTGTCTTTTTATTTCACAGGAACCTCCAACACTCTTCCAAGGTGCATTGAAATTGTATTTTTATTCCACTGAGACTTCAGCCACTCCTTCAAGTAGCATTGACATTGTCTTTTTAATCCACTTCGACTTCCACCACTCATCCAAGGGGCATTAAAACAGTCTTGATAATCTGCTGTGACCTCCACGTCTCTTCCAAGGGGCATTAAAACCATCAATATAAACCACTCTCAACTCCACAGCTCTTGCAAGGGGCTTTGATATTGTTTTTTATTCCACTGAAACCTCCAGCACTCTTCCAAGGGTCATTGATATTTTCTTTTTATTCCACTGCGACTTTCACCTCTCTTCCAAGGGACATTAAAATCATCTTGTTAAGCTACTGTGACATCCACGTCTCTTTCATGGGGCATTGATATTGTCTTTTTATTCTACTGTAAACTCCACCACTCTTCCAAGGAGCATTGATATTGTCTTTTTATTCCACTACCACCTCCACCACTCTTCCAAGGGGCATTGATATTGTCTTTTTAATCCACTGCGACCTCCACCACTTTTCCAAGGGACATTAAAAACGTCTTTTTAAGCTTCTGTGACCTCCACCTCACTTCCAATGGGCATTAAAACCGTCTGGTTTAACTACTCTGAACTCCACTGCTCTTTCAAGGGGCATTGATATTGTCTTTTAAATCCATTGTTACCTCCACCACTTTTCCAAGGGGCTTTGATATTGTTTTTTTATTCCACTGCGACCTCCACTACTCTTCCAAGGGGCATTGATATTGTTTTTTTATTCCCCTGCTACCTCCACTACTCTTCCAAGGGGCATTGATATTGTCTTTTTATTCCACTGCGACCTCCACCACTCTTCTAAGGGGCATTTATATTGTCTTTTTAATAAACTGCGACCTCCACCACTCTTCCAAGGGCCATTGAAACAGTGTTGTTAAGCGACTTTGACCTCCACATCAATTCCACGGGGCATTAAAACCGTCAATTTAAACCACTCTGAGCTCCACAGATCTTGTAAGGGGCATGGATATTGTCTTTTTAGTCCAATGTAACCTCCAGCACTCTTTCAAGGGGCATTGATATTGTCTTTTTATTCCACTGCAACTTCCACCTCTCTTCCAAGGGGCATTAAAACAGTCTTGTTAAGCTACTTTGACCTCCACGTCTCTTTCACGGGGCATTGATATTGTCTTTTTATTCCACTGGGACCTTCACCACTCTTCCAAGTGGCATTGATACTGTCTTTTTAATCCACTGCGACCTCCACCACTCTTCCAAGGGGCATTAAAACCGTATTGCTAAGCTCCTGTGACCTCCACGTCTCTTCCAAGGTGCATTAAAACTTTAATTTAAACCACTCTGAGCTCCATAGATCTTGCAAGGGGATGGATATTGTCTTGTTTAGCTACTGTGACCTCCACGTCTCTTCCAAGGGGCATTAAAACCGTATGGTTAAACCAATCTGAACTCCACAGATCTTCCAAGGGGCATTGATATTGTCTTTTTATTTCACTGCGACCTCCACCACTCTTCTAAGGGGCATTTATTTTGTCTTTTTAATCAACTGCGACCTCCACCACTCTTCCAAGGGGCATTAAAACTGTCTTGTTAAGCTGCTGTAACCTCCATGTCTATTCCACGGGGCATTGATATTGTCTTTTTATTCCAATGTAACCTCCACCACTCTTCTAAGGGTCAGTGATATTGTCTTTTTAATCCACTGCGACCTCCACCACTCTTCCAAGACCCATTAAAAACATCTTATTAAGCTACTATGACCTCCACGTCTCTTCCAAGGGACAATAAAATAGTCTGGTTAAACCACTCTGAATTCCACAGCTCATCAAAGGGGCATTGATATTGTCTTTTTATTTCACTGTAACCTCCACCACTTTTCCTATGGGAATTGATATTGTCTTTTATTATTATTATTATTATTATTTATTATTATAGCGCTATTTATTCCATGGCGCTTTACATGTGATAGGAATATGCATGACAAAAGCATTTACATAATCTTAACAAAACAAGTCAGCGACTGGTACAGGAGGAGCGAGGACCCTGCCCGCGAGGGCTCACATTCTAGAAGGGATGGGTGAGGATACATTAGGTGAGGGTAGAGTTGGTCGTGCAGCGGTGGTTACTGCAGGTTGTAGGCTTGTCGGAAGAGGTGGGTCTTCAGGTTTCTTTTGAAGGTTTCCACGGTCGGCGAGAGTCTGATGTGTTGGGGTAGAGAGATCCAGAGTAGGGGGGATGCACGGGAGAAATCTTGTATACGATTGTGGGAGGAGGAGATAAGAGGGGAGTAGAGAAGGAGATCTTGTGAGGATCGGAGGTTGCGTGCAGGTAAGTAACGGGAGACTAGGTCACAGATGTATGGGGGAGACAGGTTGTGGATGGCTTTGTATGCCATGGTTAGAGTTTTGAACTGGATTCTCTGGGCAATGGGGAGCCAGTGAAGAGATTGACAGAGAGGAGAGGCCGGGGAACAGTGGGGGGACAGATGAATTAGTCGAGCAGCAGAGTTTAGGATAGATTGGAGAGGTGCAAGAGTGTTGTAAGGGAGGCCAAGGAGCAGGAGGTTGCAGTAGTCGAGGCGGGATATGATGAGGGCATGCACTAGTGTTTTTGTAGAGTCTTTGCTGAGGAATGCACGGATCCTGGAGATGTTTTTGAGTTGGAGTTGGCAGGAAGTGGAAAGGGCTTGGATATGTGGCTTGAAGGAGAGATCAGAATCCAGTGTTACTCCAAGGCAGCGAGCTTGTGAGACTGGGGAGAGTGAACTGCCATTGACGTTGATGGCTATGTCAGATGGGGGATGTGAATGAGAGGGTGGAAAGATGATGAACTCTGTTTTATCCATGTTGAGTTTTAGAAATCTGTCAGAGAAGTAGGATGACATGGTGGACAGACATTGTGGGATTTTGGTTAGTAGGGAGGAGATATCGGGTCCAGAGAGGTAGATCTGTGTGTCGTCAGCATAGAGGTGATACTAAAAACCGTGAGACTCTATAAGCTGTCCCAGGCCAAAGGTGTAGATGGAGAAAACAGAGGTCCAAGAACTGAACCTTGGGACACCGACAGATAGGGGGTGAGATGAGGAGGTGGTGCGTGAGTGGGAGGCGCTGAATGTCCTGTCTGTTAAGTATGAGGAGATCCAAGATAGAGCCAAGTCCGTGATGCCAAGAGATGAGAGAATCTGGAGTAAGAGGGAATGGTCCACTGTGTCAAAGCCAGATGACAGGTCCAAAAGGAGGAGGATGGAGTAGTGTCGCTTGGATTTGGCATTTAGTAGGTCATTGGTCTCTTTGGTCAGGCCAGTTTCAGTCGAGTGATGCGGTCGGAAGCCAGATTGCTGGTGGTCCAAGAGGGAGCAGTAGGAGAGGTGGGAGGACAGTTCAAGGTGGACATGTTGTTCTAGTAGTTTTGAGGCAAAGGCGAGAAGTGATATGGGGCGGTAGCTAGTCAGAGAGGAAGGGTCAAGGGAGGGCTTTTTGAGGATGGGTGTGATTGCGGCATGTTTGAAACATGAGGGGAAGACACCGGCTGTTAGTGACAGATTGAAGAGGTGGATTAGGGTTGGGATGAAGACTGTGGTAAGGTTAGTGATGAGGTGGGATGGGATTGGGTCAAGTTCGCAGGTGGTGAGGTGTGATTTGGAGAGTAAAGAGGAGACTTGACCTTCTGTAATGGTGGAGAAGTAGGGTTTGGAGGAGGAGGGTTGAATAGATATGAGGAGGGGTTGTGTGGACTTTAGGCAAAAGTTTTGTCTGATGGTGTCAATCTTCTGTTTGAAGAATGAGGCAAAGTCATCGGCTGAGATGAGAGAAGAGGGAGGAGGCGCTTTGGGACGAAGGAGAGAGTTGAAAGTGTTAAATAGCTGTTTAGGGTTGTGAGATAGGGAGGATATGAGAGATGAGAAGTAGGTTTGTTTTGCTGTAGTGAGTGCGGACTTGAAATTAGTGAGGGATTGCTTGAATGCAATGAAGTGCTCGATGGAGTGAGACCTTTTCCATCTCCGCTCCGCAACCCTGGAGGCCCGGCGCAGTTCTTTAGTAAGTTTAGTGTGCGAGTTGCCTGTTGAATGTGCGAGATGTGGTGTGTGTGAGAGGGGAGATCGAGTCTAGAGCTGCAGCTATTGTGGTGTTATATGAAGCAGCAGCAACGTCTGCATCGTGTAAGGAATTTATGACTGTAAGAGGGAGGAGGGATTCAGAGAGCGAGTGTAAGTCAAGGTGTTTGAGATTTCTGCGAGGGTATGCAAGTTTGTGGAGTGCGGATTGTTGCCCCGGGGAGGAGAGAGAAGAGAATTTAAGTAGGCTGTGATCAGAGAGAGGGAGAGGTGAGTTAGAGAGGATAGATAGGGAACAGATGCGGGTGAAGATGAGGTCCAGTGTGTGGCCATCTTTGTGGGTGAGTGTGGAAGACCATTGAGTGAGTCCGAAGGAGGAAGTGAGAGATAGGAACTTAGAGACAGACGAGTGGGATGATAGTGGGGATGTCAGTGGAGAGGAAGTGAAGCAGCCAGGTGGTGAAGTGGTCTAAGAAGGTGGTGGCTTGCCCTGTGGGTCGGTAAACGATGGCCAGTTGGAGGTTGGAGGGGGAATAGATGAGCACACAGTGCACCTCAAAAGAGGGGAGTGTAACAGAGGGTGGCAGTGGGATTTGGGTGAAAGCGCAGTGTTCTGATAGGAGAAAACCTACGCCTCTGCCATGTTTGCCGTTGGGGCGGGGGGGGTGGGAAAGGTGGAATCCGCCATATGAAAGTGCAGCTGGAGAGGCTGTGTCAGAGGGGGAGAGCCAGGTTTCAGTGATGGCGAGGAAGGAAAGTTTGTAATGAAAAGATGTGGATGAAGGAAAGTTTGTTGCAGACAGTTCCATAGAGCTCCTGTTAGAGCAACTAAGGGAGTTGGGATTGGTTGGAAGGGTATGAGGTTAGAAGGGTTGCGATCATTTGTGGAAGTCGTGGATAGGAGTTAGAAGTAACTGTGGGGATATGGCGAGGAGGACCAGGATTTGGAGAGATATCTCCAGCAGTGAGGAGGAGCAGAGAAAGTGTTAGCAGGTGGGAGCAAGAGAGAGCATGAGGTAGCTGTCTGCGTTTGGAGTTCCAGGATTGAATGTTTAGGAATAATTTGGAGGAGGAGGTGAGACGAATGGGGAGGATGGAGGGAGAGATGAAGAGTTTCTTACTAGGTGTAGGGATTTGAGGGGTTACTAGAAAGTGGAGGACTATAGAGGAAAAAGTGAGAGCTAACAGAAACATAGTTAAAAGAGAGTAAGTGGTCAAAGTGTTGGTCACCTGACTCCTGCCCTGACTAACTGCCTCTGAAATAACTGCCACTTATCTCCGAAGCCACTTTGCACAAGAAGACGCGTGCACCCCTTACAGAGCTTCTAAGTATATAGGGCACATTAAACTATCAGTTGAAGGGCATTGTGGGAGCTGCATATGGCTAAATTAGCAGCTGGTCATCCACCAGGAGATGGCTGGGTGATCAAACACAGAGCTAGGACTCTAATCTGTGCAGTTTAGCACCTCTAAAAATCAGATAAGATCTATAGTGGGGAAGGGACAGAAATATGTGGGTATTGAATGGAGTGGGACAGATAAAGCAGAGAAGTTATGCAGAGCATGTACCAGTGAGGTGAATCAGCAAAGCAGAGCATTAGATTACAGCAGACACAGCAAGCAGAGAAGTTATGCAGAGCATGTACCAGTGAGGTGAATCAGCAAAGCAGAGCATTAGATCACAGCAGACACAGCAAGCAGAGAAGTTAGGAAGAGCATGTTCAAGTGAGGTGAATCAGCAAAGCAGAGCATTAGATTACAGCAGACACAGGAAGCAGAGAAGTTATGCAGAGCATGTACCAGTGAGGTGAATCAGCAAAGCAGAGCATTAGATTACAGCTAACACAGCAAGCAGAGAAGTTATGCAGAGCATGTACCAGTAAGCTTACTCCACTGCGACCTCCACCACTCTTCCAACGGGCATTGATATTGTCTTTTTATTCCACTGTAACCTCCACCACTCTTCCAAGGGGCATTGATATTGTCTTTTTAATCCACTGCGACCTCCACCACTCTTCCAAGGGACATTGATATTGTCTTTTTATTCCACTGCGACCTTCAACCCTCTTCCAAGGAACATTGATATTGTCTTTTTTTTCCTCTGTAACCTCCACCACTCTTCTAAGGGGCATTAATATTTTCTTTTTATTCCACTGTGACCTCCACCACTGTTGCAAGGGGCATCGATAATGTCTTTTTAATCCACTGCGACCTCCACCACTCATCCAAGGGGCATTAAAACCGTCTTGTTAAGCTACTGTGACCTCCACGTCTCTTCCAAGGGGTATTAAAACCGACAATTTAAACCACTCTGAACTCCACAGCTCTTGCAAGAGGCATTGATATTGCCTTTTTATTCCACTGTAACCTCCACCACTCTTCCAAGGGGCATTGTTATTGTCTTTTTAATCCACTGCGACCTCCACCACTCTTCCAACGGGCATTAATATTGTCTTTTTATTCCACTGTAACCTCCACCACTCTTGCAAGGGGCATTGATATTGTCTTTTTAATCCCCTGCAACCTCCACCACTCTTCCAAGGGGCATTGATATTGTCTTTTTAATCCCCTGCAACCTCCACCACTCTTGCAAGGGGCATTAAAACCATCTTGTTAAGCTACTGTGACCTCCACGTCCCTTCCACGGGGCATTGATATTGTCTTTTTATTCCACTGTAACCTCCACCACTCTTCCAAGGGGCATTGATATTGTCTTTTTAATCCACTGCGACCTCCATCACCAAGAAGCTTTAAAACCGTCTTGTTTAGCTACTGTGACCTCCACTTCTATTCCACGGTGCCTTAAAACCTTCTGGTTAAACCACTGTGAACTCCACAGCTCTTCCAAGGAGCATTGATATTGTCTTTTTATTCCACTCTAACCTCCACCACTCTTCCAAGGGGCATTGATATTGTCTTTTTATTTTACTGCGACCTCCACCACTCTTCCAAGGGGCATTAATATTGTCTTTTTATTCCACTGTGACCTCCACGTCCCTTCCAAGGGGCATTGATATTGTCTTTTTATTTAATTGGAACCTCCACCACTCTTCCAAGGGGCATTGATATTGCCTTTTTAATCCACTGCGACCTCTACCACTATTAGGACAAATAGACAAAGTAGCAAAACATAATGAAGTGATTGTAATGGGGGATTTCAACTACCCGGATATTGACTGGGAAACAGAAACCTGTAGATCTCAGAAAGGAAAAAGGTTCTTGACAAATATTAAGGATAATTATCTCTCCCAACTAGTGCAGGAACCAACGAGAGGGAAGGCCGTGTTGGACTTAATATTGACTAATAGGCCTGATAGAATAACTGAGGTACAGATAGGGGGGCACCTAGGTAATAGCGACCATAATATTATCGACTTCAAAATGCCCTTCAGTAGGGTTATCAATAAGGGAACAACAAAAACATTAAACTTTAGGAGGGCGAAGTTTGATCAGCTGAAAGAAAGCCTTCAACTTATTGACTGGGACAAAGTACTTAATCAATGGAATACGAATAGTAAATGGGAAACCTTCAAAAGAATTCTGAATACTCAGTGCGAGAGATATATACCGTATGGGAATAAAAGGGCCAGAAATAAGAGGAAACCAATATGGTTGAACAAGAACGTAAAAGGGGCGTTAAATAGCAAAAAAGAGGCATTCAAGAGATTAAAACAGGAAAACAGTAAGGAGGCACTAATGTGTTACAAGGAAAAAACGAGAACCTGTAAAAAACAAATAAAAATAGCGAAGGAGGAAACAGAGAGACGTATTGCTAGGGAAAGTAGATCAAATCCCAAACTGTTCTTTACGTATATAAATAGTAAAAGGATTAAATCGGATAATATTGGACCGATAAAAAGTGAGGAAGGCAAAATCATAGAGAAAGATGAGGATAAAGCTAATCTATTAAATCATTTTTTTTCGACAACTTTCACAAAGGAAAGAGAACTAACAGGAGAAATGAGAAGTGACAAACTTAATCCTCCACTAAGTATGACTAATCTAACCCAAGCTGGGGTACAGAAACGCCTCAGTAACATTAAAATAAACAAATCACCAGGACCTGATGGCATACACCCACGGGTACTAAGGGAACTAAGTAATGTGATAGACAGACCGTTATATCTTATATTTAAGGACTCTGTTGAGACTGGGTCTGTGCCACTTGATTGGCGACAGGCGAATGTAGTGCCAATATTCAAAAAGGGAGCGAAAAGTGACGCCGGAAACTATCGGCCAGTGAGTCTGACGTCCGTTGTGGGCAAAATTTTTGAAAGCTTCATTAAAGAGGCAATTACGGAGCATCTTGATGCTAATAATCTTTTAATCCCGAACCAACATGGATTCATGAGGAATCGCTCCTGCCAAACAAACCTGATTGACTTCTACGAGGAGGTTAGCTCTCGAGTAGATCAGGGGGAACCAGTGGATGTCGTGTATCTCGACTTCTCAAAAGCGTTCGATAGCGTGCCACATAATAGGTTGGTATACAAAATGAGAATGATGGGGCTGGGGGAAAATGTCTGCAAGTGGGTAGCTAACTGGCTAAGGGATAGAAGGCAGAGGGTGGTTATAAATGGAATATACTCAGATTGGGTAAGCGTCACTAGTAGGGTACCACAGGGGTCTGTACTAGGCCCAATGTTATTTAATATCTTTATTAACGACATAGTCAACGGGATAAATAGTAAAATATCAAGATTTGCAGATGACACAAAGTTATGTAAAACAATTAATACAAAAGAGGACAGTGCAGACCTACAGAGGGATTTGGATAAGCTGGGTAGGTGGAGCATTAAATGGCAAATGAGGTTTAACGAGGAGAAATGTAAGGTCATACATATGGGAAGGAAAAATGGAAGTCACCAGTACTCACTGAATGGGAAATCATTGGGGAATTCAGAGATGGAGAAGGACTTGGGCATCTTGATTGATAGCAAACTAAATTGGAGTGCCCAAAGTCAGGCCGCTGCTGTAAGGGCAAACAGGGTAATGGGATGTATTAGAAGAGGTATAGCTGCAAAGGATGAGAACATTGTTCTTCCACTGTACAAAGCACTGGTCAGACCACACTTGGAATACTGTGCTCAGTTATGGGCCCCAATATATAGAAAGGATATAAATGAGCTTGAAAAGGTACAAAGGAGGGCAACAAAATTAATAAAGGGAATGGAGGGACTGCAATACCCAGAGAGGTTGGCAAAACTAGGACTATTCAGCCTGGAAAAGAGAAGGTTGAGGGGGGACATAATAAATGTGTACAAATATGTTAGGGGACAGTATAGAGATCTTGCCCGGGATTTGTTCAAAAGGAGGGATATTACGGTAACAAGAGGGCATTCACTAAGACTGGAAGAGAAAAGGTTTCAGCACCAGCATAGGAAGGGGTTCTTTACGGTAAGAGCAGTGAGAATATGGAATTCACTGAGTGAGGAGACGGTAATGTCGGATTCACTACACCAGTTCAAGCGGGGACTGGATGCATTTCTAGATAACAGGCAGATTTCAGCATATACTTAAAAATAAAATAAAATAGTAGGTTGATACAGGGATTTATTCTGACTGCTGGTTTCAGAGTCGGGAGGGAATTTTTCCTCAGGTGAAGATTGGCCAAATCATTTGGGGTTTTTGCCCTCCTCTGGATCAACTTTAGCAATTACAGAACTAACAGGTCGAACTTGATGGACGCAAGTCTTTATTTGGCTTTACAAACTATGTTACTATGTTACTATGTTACTCCTCCAAGGGGCTTTAAAACAGTATTGATAAGCTTCTGTGACCTCCACGTCTCTTCCAAGGGGCATTAAAACCGCATGGTTAAACCACTCTGAACTCCACAGCTCTACCAAGAGGCATTGATATTGTCTTTTTATTCAACTCTAACCTCCACCACTCTTCCAAGAGACATTGATATTGTCTTTTTTCTCCACTGCGACCTCCACCACTCTTCCAAGGGGATTTGATAGTCTTTTAAATCCACTGCTACCTCCACCACTCTTCCAAGGGGCATTAAAATGGTCTTGTTAAGCTACTGTGACCTCCATGTCCCTTCCACGGGGCATTAATATTGTCTTTTTATTCCACTGTGACCTCCACCACTCTTCCAAGGGGCATTGATATTGTCTTTTTAATCCACTGCGACATCCACCACTCTTCCAAGGGACATTGATATTGTCTTTTTATTCCACTGCGACCTTCACCCCTCTTCCAAGGAACATTGATATTGTCTTTTTTTTCCACTGTAACCACCAGCACTCTTCTAAGGGGCATTGATATTTTCTTTTTATTAGACTGCGACCTCCACCACTCTTCCAAGGGGCATCGATAATGTCTTTTTATTCCACTGTAACCTCCTCCAACCTTCCAAGGGGCATTGATTTTGTCTTTTTAATCCACTGCAACCTCCATCACTCTTCCAAGAAGCTTTAAAACCGTCTTGTTTAGCTACTGTGACCTCCACTTCTATTCCACAGTGCTTTAAAACCTTCTGGTTAAACCACTGTGAACTCCACAGCTCTTCCAAGGGGCATTGATATTGTATTTTTATTCCACTGTAACATCCACCACTCTTCCAAGGGGCATTGATATTGTCTTTTTATTTTACTGCGACCTCCACAACTCTTCCAAGGGGCATTAATATTGTCTTTTTATTCCACTACGACCTCCGCCACTCCTCCTAGGGTCATTGATATTGTCTTTTTAATCCACTGCGACCTCCACCACTCTTCCAAGGAGCATTAAAACCGTCTTGTTAAGCTACTGTGACCTCCACGTCTCTTACAAGTGGCACTAAAACCAATTGGTTAAACCACTCTGTACTCAACAGTTCTTCCAAGGGGCATTGATATTGTCTTTTTATTTCACTGTAACTTCCACCACTCTTTCAAGGGGCATTGATATTGTATTTTTATTCCACTGTGACCTCCACCACTCTTCCAAGGGGCATTAAAACCGTCTTGTTAAGCTACTGTGACCTCCAAGTCTCTTCCAAGGGGCATTAAAACCATCTGGTTAAACCGCTCTGAGCTCCACAGCTCTTCCAAGGGGCATTGACAATGTCTTTTTATTCCATTGTAACCTTCTGTACTCTTCCAAGTGCATTGATATTGTATTTTTATTCCTCTGCGACGACCACGACTCTTCCAAGGGGCATTAAAACCGTCTTGTTAAGCTACTGTGACCTCCAAGTTTCTTACACAGGGCATTGATATTGTCTTTTTATTCCACTGTAACCTCCACCACTCTTCCAAGGGGCATTGATATTGTCTTTTTATTCCATTGCGACCTCCGCCACTTTTCCAAAGGGCAATGATATTGTGTTTTTAATCCACTGCGACCTCCACCACTCTTCCAAGGGGCATTGATATTGTCTTTTTTTTGCACTCTAACCTCCACCACTCTTCCAAGGGGCATTGACATTGTCTATTTATTCCACTGCGACCTCCACAACTCTTCCAAGGGGCATTAAAGCCGTCCTGTTAAGCTACTGTCACTTCCATGTCTATTCCACGGGGCATTGATATTGTCTTTTTATTCCACTGTAACCTCCACCACTCTTCCAAATGGCATTGACATTGTCTTTTTATTCCACTGCGACTTCCACCTCTCTACTAAGGGGCATTGATATTGTCTTTTTAATCCACTGCGACCTCCACCACTCTTCCAAGGGGCATTAAAACAGTCTTGTTAAGCTACTGTGACCTCCTCGTCTCTTCCAAGGGGCATTAAAACCGTCTGGTTAAACCATTCTGAACTCCACATTCTCTTCCAAGGGGCATTGATATTGTCTTTTTATTCCACTGTAACCTCAAAAACTCTTCCAAGGGGCATTGATTTTGTCTTTTTATTCCACTGCGACCTCCACCACTCTTCCAATGGGCATTGTTATTGTCTTTTTAATCCCCTGCATCCTCCAACACTCTTCCAAGGGGCATTAAAACCGTCTTGTTAAGCTACTGTGACCTTCACGTCCCTTCCACGGGGCATTGATATAGTCTTTTTATTCCACTGTAACCTCCACCACTCTTCCAACGGGCATTGATATTGTCTTTTTAATCCACTGTGACCTCCATCACTCTTCCAAGAAGCATTGAAACCGTCTTGTTAAGCTACTGTGACCTCCACGTCTGTTTCACGGTGCATTAAAACTTTCTGGTTAAACCACTGTGAACTCCACAGCTCTTACAAGGGGCATTGATATTGTCTTTTTATTCCACTCTAACCTCCACCACTCTTCCAAGGGGCATGAATATTGTCTTTTTATTCCACTGTGACTTCCACTTCTCTTCCAAGGGGCATTGATATTGTCTTTTTATTTAATTGGAAACTCCACCACTCTTCCAAGGGGCATTGATATTGTCTTTTTATTCCACTGTAACCTCCACCATTCTTCCAAAGGACACTGATATTGTCTTTTTATTCCACTATAACCTCCACCACTCTTCCAAGGGGCATTGATATTGTCTTTTTAATTCACTGCGACCTCTACCACTCCTCCAAGGGGCTTTAAAACAGTCTTGATAAGCTTCTGTGACCTCCACGTCTCTTCGAAGGGGCATTAAAACTGCATGGTTAAACCACTCTGAACTCCACAGCTCTACCAAGAGGCATTGATATTGTCTTTTTATTCAACTCTAACCTCCACCACTCTTCCAAGGGGCATTGATATTGTCTTTTTTCTCCACTGCGACCTCCACCACTCTTCCAAGGGGCATTAAAACCGTGTTGTTAAGTTTCTGTGACCTCCATGTCCCTTCCACGGGGCATTGATATCGTCTTTTTATTCCACTGCGACCTCCACCACTCTTCCAAGGGGCATTGATATTGTCTTTTTAATCCACTGCGACCTCCACCATTCTTCCAAGGAACATTGATATTGTCTTTTTATTCCACTGCGACCTTCACCCCTCTTCCAAGGAACATTGATATTGTCTTTTTTTTCCACTGTAACCACCAACACTCTTCTAAGGGGCATTGATATTTTCTTTTTATTCCACTGCGACCTCCACCACTCTTCCAAGGGGCATCGATAATGTCTTTTTAATCCAATGCGACCTCCACCACTCTTCCAAGGGGCATTAAAACAGTTTTGATAAGCTACTGTGACCTCCAAGTCTCTTCCAAGGGGAATTAAAACCGTCTGGTTAAACCACTCTGAACTCCACAGCTCTTCCAAGAGGCACTGATATAGTCTTTTTATTTGACTGTAACCTCAACCAATCTTCCAAGGGGCATTAAAAGCGTCTTGTTAAGCTACTGTGACCTCCACGTCTCTTCCAAGGGGCATTAAAACCGTCAATTTAAACCACTCTGAACTCCACAGCTCTTGCAAGAGTCATTGATATTGTCTTTTTATTCCACTGTAACCTCCACCACTCTTCCAAGGGGCATTGATATTGTCTCTGTTTTCCACTGCGACCTCCACCACTCTTCCAAGGGGTCTTTGATATTGTCTTTTTGATCCACTGCGACCTCCACCACTATTCCAATGGGCCATCTTGTTATGCTACTGTGACCTCCACGTCCCTTCCACGGGGCATTGATATTGTATTTTTATTCCATTGCAACCTCCACCACTCTTCCAAGGGGCATTAAAACCATCTTGTTAAGCTACTGTGACCTTCAAGTTTCTGACACAGGGCATTGATATTGTCTTTTTATTCCACTGTAACCTCCACCACTCTTCCAAAAGGAATTGATATTGTATTTTTATTCCACTGTAACCTCCACATATCTTCCAAGGGGCATTGATATTGTCTTTTTATTCCACTGCGACCTCCACCACTCTTATGAGGGGCATTGATATTGTCTTTTAAATTCACAACGATCTCCACCACTCTTCCAAGGGGCATTAAAACAGTCTTGTTAAGCTACGGTGACCTTCTCGTCTCTTCCAAGGAGAATTAAAACCATCTGGTTAAACACGCTGAACTCCACAGCTCTTACAAGAGGCATTGATATTGTCTTTTTATTCAACTGTAACATCCACCACTCTTCCAAGCGGCATTGATATTGCATATTTATTCCAGTGCGACCTCCACCACTCGTCCAAGGGGCATTGATATTGTCTTTTTAATCCACTGCGACCTCCACCACTCTTCCAAGGGGCATTGATATTGTCTCTTTAATCCACTGTGACCTCCACGTCTCTTCCAAGGGGCATTAAAACCGTCAATTTAAACCACTCTGAACTACACAGCTCTTCCAAGGAGCACTGGTATTGTCTTTTTATTCCACTCTAACCTCCAACACTCTTCCAAGGGGCATTGACATTGTCTATTTATTCCACTGCGACCTCCACCTCTCTTCCAAGGGGCATTAAGACCATCTTGTTAAACTACAGTGACCGCCACAACTCTTCCATGGGGCATTGATATTGTCTTTTTATTCCACTGTAACATCCAGCACTCTTCCAAGGGGCATTGATTTTGTCTTTTTATTCCACTGCGAACTCTACCACTCTTCCAATTGTCAATGATATTGTATTTTTAATCCACTGCAACCTCCACCACTCTTCCAAGGGGCATTAAAGCCGTCTTGTTAAGCTACTGTGACCTCCACGTCTCTTCCACAGGGCATTGTAATTGTCTTTTCATTCCTCTGTAACCTCCAACACTCTTCCAAGGGGCATTGATATTGTCTTTTTAATCCACTGCAACCTCCATCACTCTTCAAAGAAGCATTGAAACTGTCTTGTTAAGCTACTGTGACCTCCACGTCTATTCCACGGTGCATTAAAACTTTCTGGTTAAACCACTGTGAACTCCACAGCTTTTCCAAGGGGCTTTGATATTGTCTTTTTATTCCACTCTAACCTCCACCACTCTTCCAAGGGGCATTGATATTGTCTTTTCATTTTACTGCGACCTCCACCACTCTTCCAAGGGGCATTAAAACCGTCTTATTAAGCTACTGTGACCTCCAAGTTTCTTACACAGGGCATTGATATTGTCTTTTTATTCCACTGTAACCTCCACCACTCTTCCAAGGGGCATTGATATTGTCTTTTTATTCCACTGTAACCTCCAGCAATCTTCCAAGGGGCATTGATATTGTCTTTTTATTTCACTGCGACCTCCACCATTTTTCCAAGGGGCATTGATATTGTCTTTTAAATCCACAATGTTCTCCACCACTTTTGCAAGGGGCATTAAAACAGTCTTGTTAAGCTACTGTGACCTCCTCGTCTCTTCCAAGGGGCATTAAAACCGTCTGGTTAAACACTCTGAACTCCACAGCTCTTCCAAGGGGCATTAATATTGTCTTTTAATTCCACTGTGACCTCCACCAATCTTCCAATGGGCATTGATATTGTTTTTTTTTCCACTGCGACCTCCACCACTCTTCGAAGTGGATTTGATAGTCTTTTCAATCCACTGCGACCTCCACCACTCTTCCAAGGGCAATTAAAACCGTCTTGTTAAGCTGCTGTGACCTCCACGTCCCTTCCACGCGGCATTGATATTGTCTTTTTATTCCACTGCGACCTCCACCACTCTTCCAAGGGGCATTGATATTGCCTTTTTAATCCACTGTGACCTCCACCACGCTTCCAAGGGACATTGATATTGTCTTTTTATTCCACTGCGACCTTCACCCCTCTTCCAAGGAACATTGATATTGTCTTTTTTTTCCACTGTAACCTCCACAACTCTTCTAAGGGACATTGATATTTTCTTTTTATTCCACTGCGACCTCCACCACACTTCCAAGGGGCATCGATAATGTCTTTTTAATCCACTGCGACCTCCACCACTCTTCCAAGGGGCATTAAAACCGGCTTGTTAAGCTACTGCGACCTCCACGTCTCTTCCAATGGGCATTAAAACCGTCAATTTAAAGCACTCTGAGCTCCACAGCTCTTGCAAGAGGCATTGATATTGTCTTTTTATTCCACTGTATCCTCCACCACTCTTCCAAGGGGCATTGATTTTGTCTTTTTAATCAAATGCGACCTCCATCTCGCTTCCAAGAAGCATTAAAACCGTCTTGTTTAGCTACTGTGACCTCCACGTCTATTCCATGGTGCCTTAAAACCTTCTGGTTAAACCACTGTAAACTCCACAGCTCTTCCAAGGGGCAATGATATTGTCTTTTTATTCCACTGTAAACTCCACCTCTCTTCCAAGGGTAATTGATATTGTCTTTTTATTTTACTGCGACCTTCACCACTCTTCCAAGGGGCATTAATATTGTCTTTTTATTCCACTGCGACCTCCACCACTCTTCCAAGGGTCATTGATATTGTCTTTTTATTCCACTGTAACCTCCACCACTCTTCCAAGGGGCATTGATATTGTCTTTTTATTCCACTGCGACCTCCACCTTTCTTCCAAGGGGCATTAAAACAATCTTGTTAAGCTACTGTGACCTCCAAGTCTCTTCCACGAGGCCCTGATATTGTCTTTTTATTCCACTGCGACCTCCACATCTCTTCCAAGTGGAATTGATATTGTCTTTTTATTCCACTGCGACCTCCACTACTCTTCTAAGGGGCATTGATATTGTCTTTTTAATCCACTGCGACCTCCACCACTCTTCCAAGGGGCATTAAAACAGTTTTGTTAAGCTACTGTGACCTCCACATCTCTTCCAATGGGCATTAAAACCGTCTGCTTAAACCACTCTGAACTACACAGCTCTTACAAGAGGCATTGATATTGTCTTTTTATTCGACTGTAACCTCCACCACTCTTCCAAGGGGCATTAAAACCGTCTTGTTAAGCTAATGTGACCTCCACGTCTTTTCCAAGGGGCGTTAAAACCGTCAATTTAAACCACTCTGAACTCCACAGGTCTTGCAAGAGGCATTGATAGTGTATTTTTATTCCACTGTAACCTCCAGCACTCTTCCAAGGTGCATTAAAACCGTCTTATTTAACTACTGTGACCTCCACGTCTATTCCACGGTGCCTTAAAACCTTCTGGTTAAACCAATGGGAACTCCACAGCTCTTCCAAGGGGCATTGATATTGTCTTTTTATTCCACTGTAACCTCCACCACTCTTCCAAGGGGCATTGATATTGTCTTTTTATTTTACTGCGACCTCCAACACACTTCCAAGGGGCATTATTATTGTCTTTTTATTCCACTGCGACCTCCACCACTCTTTCAAGGGTCATTGATATTGTCTTTTTATTCCACTGTAACCTCCACCACTCTTAAAAGGGGCATTGATATTGTCTTTTTATTCCACTGCGACCTCCACCTCTCTTCCAAGGTGCATTAAAACCATCTTGTTAAGCTTCTGTGACCTCCAAGTCTCTTCCACGAGGCATTGATATTGTCTTTTTATTCCACTGCGACCTCCACATCTCTTCCAAGGGAAATTGATATTGTCTTTTTCGACCTCCACCACTCTTCTAAGGGGCATTGATATTGTCTTTTTAATCCACTGCGACCTCCACCACTCTTCCAAGGGGCATTAAAACAGTCTTGATAAGCTACTGTGACCTCCACGTCTCTTCCAAGGGCATTAAACCATCTGGTTAAGCCACTCTGTACTCCACAGCTCTTCCAAGAGGCATTGATATTGTCTTTTTATTCCAATGTATCCTCCCGCACTCTTCTAATGTTCATTGATATTGTCTTTTTAATCCACTGCGATCTCCACCACTCTTCCAAGGGGCATTAAAACCGTCTTGTTAAGCTACTGTGACCTCCACGTCTCTTCCACAGGGCATTGTAATTCTCTTTTCATTCCTCTGTAACCTCCAACACTCTTCCAAGGGGCATTGATATTGTCTTTTTAATCCACTGCGACCTCCATCACTCTTCAAAGAAGCATTGAAACCGTCTTGTTAAGCTACTGTGACCTCCACGTCTATTCCACTGTGCATTAAAACTTTCTGGTTAAACCACTGTGAACTCCACAGCTTTTCCAAGGGGCATTGATATTGTCTTTTTATTCCACTCTAACCTCCACCACTCTTCCAAGGGGCATTGATATTGTCTTTTCATTTTACTGCGACCTCCACCACTCTTCCAAGGGGCATTAAAACCGTCTTATTAAGCTACTGTGACCTCCAAGTTTCTTACACAGGGCATTGATATTGTCTTTTTATTCCACTGTAACCTCCACCACTCTTCCAAGGGGCATTGATATTGTCTTTTTATTCCACTGTAACCTCCACCAATCTTCCAAGGGGCATTGATATTGTCTTTTTATTTCACTGCGACCTCCACCATTTTTCTAAGGGGCATTGATATTGTCTTTTAAATCCACAACGTTCTCCACCACTCTTGCAAGAGGCATTAAAACAGTCTTGTTAAGCTACTGTGACCTCCTCGTCTCTTCCAAGGGGCATTAAAACCGTCTGGTTAAACACTCTGAACTCCACAGCTCTTCCAAGGTGCATTAATATTGTCTTTTAATTCCACTGTGACCTCCACGTCTCTTCCAAGGGGCATTGATATTGTCTTTTTATTTAATTGGAACCTCCAACACTTTTCCAAGGGGCATTGATTTTGTCTTTTTATTCCACTGTAACCTCCACCATTCTTCCAAGGGACATTGATATTGTATTTTTATTCCACTGTAACCTCCACCACTTTTCCAAGGTGCATTGATATTGTCTTTTTATTCCACTGTAACCTCCACCATTCTTCCAAGGGGCATTGATATTGTCTTTTTAATCCACTGCGACCTCTACCACTCCTCCAAGGGGCTTTAAATAAGTCTTGATAAGCTTCTGTGACCTCCACGTCTCTTCCAAGGGGCTATAAAACCACATGGTTAAACCACTCTGAAGTCCACAGCTTTTCCAAGAGGCATTTATATTGTCTTTTTATTCAACTGTAACCTCCACCAATCTTCCAATGGGCATTGATATTGTTTTTTTTTCCACTGCGACCTCCACCACTCTTCGAAGTGGATTTGATAGTCTTTTTAATCCACTGCGACCTCCACCACTCTTCCAAGGGCAATTAAAACCATCTTGTTAAGCTACTGTGACCTCCACCTCCCTTCCACGCGGCATTGATATTGTCTTTTTATTCCACTGCGACCTCCACCACTCTTCCAAGGGGCATTGATATTGCCTTTTTAATCCACTGTGACCTCCACCACGCTTCCAAGGGACATTGATATTGTCTTTTTATTCCACTGCGACCTTCACCCCTCTTCCAAGGAACATTGATATTGTCTTTTTTTTCCACTGTAACCTCCACAACTCTTCTAAGGGACATTGATATTTTCTTTTTATTCCACTGCGACCTCCACCACACTTCCAAGGGGCATCGGTAATGTCTTTTTAATCCACTGCGACCTCCACCACTGTTCCAAGGGGCATTAAAACCGTCTTGTTAAGCTACTGCGACCTCCACATCTCTTCCAATGGCATTAAAACCGTCAATTTAAACCACTCTGAGCTCCACAGCTCTTGCAAGAGGCATTGATATTGTCTTTTTATTCCACTGTATCCTCCACCACTCTTCCAAGGGGCATTGATTTTGTCTTTTTAATCAAATGCGACCTCCATCTCGCTTCGAAGAAGCATTAAAACCGTCTTGTTTAGCTACTGTGACCTCCACGTCTATTCCACGGTGCCTTAAAACCTTCTGGTTAAACCACTGTAAACTCCACAGCTCTTCCAAGGGGCAATGATATTGTCTTTTTATTCCACTGTAAACTCCACCTCTCTTCCAAGGGTCATTGATATTGTCTTTTTATTTTACTGCGACCTCCACCACTCTTCCAAGGGGCATTAATATTGTCTTTTTATTCCACTGCGACCTCCACCACTCTTCCAAGGGTCATTGATATTGTCTTTTTATTCCACTGTAACCTCCACCACTCTTCCAAGGGGCATTGATATTGTCTTTTTATTCCACTACGACCTCCACCTTTCTTCCAAGGGGCATTAAAACAATCTTGTTAAGCTATTGTGACCTCCAAGTCTCTTCCACGAGGCCCTGATATTGTCTTTTTATTCCACTGCGACCTCCACATCTCTTCCAAGTGGAATTGATATTGTCTTTTTATTCCACTGCGACCTCCACTACTCTTCTAAGGGGCATTGATATTGTCTTTTTAATCCACTGCGACCTCCACCACTCTTCCAAGGGGCATTAAAACAGTTTTGTTAAGCTACTGTGACCTCCACATCTCTTCCAATGGGCATTAAAACCGTCTGCTTAAACCACTCTGAACTCCACAGCTCTTCCAAGAGGCATTGATATTGTCTTTTTATTCGACTGTAACCTCCACCACTCTTCCAAGGGGCATTAAAACCGTCTTGTTAAGCTATTGTGACCTCCACGTCTTTTCCAAGGGGCGTTAAAACAGTCAATTTAAACGACTCTGAACTCCACAGCTCTTGCAAGAGGCATTGATATTGTATTTTTATTCCACTGTAACCTCCAGCACTCTTACAAGGTGCATTAAAACCGTCTTATTTAGCTACTGTGACCTCCACGTCTATTCCACGGTGCCTTAAAACCTTCTGGTTAAACCACTGGGAACTCCACAACTCTTCCAAGGAGCATTGATATTGTCTTTTTATTCCACTGTAACCTCCACCATTCTTCCAAGGGGCATTGATATTGTCTTTTTATTTTACTGCGACCTCCAACACACTTCCAAGGGGCATTATTATTGTCTTTTTATTCCACTGCGACCTCCACCACTCTTTCAAGGGTCATTGATATTGTCTTTTTATTCCACTGTAACCTCCACCACTCTTACAAGGGGCATTGATATTGTCTTTTTATTCCACTGCGACCTCCACCTCTCTTCCAAGGGGCATTAAAACCATCTTGTTAAGCTTCTGTGACCTCCAAGTCTCTTCCACGAGGCATTGATATTGTCTTTTTATTCCACTGCGACCTCCACATCTCTTCCAAGGGAAATTGATATTGTCTTTTTCGACCTCCACCACTCTTCTAAGGGGCATTGATATTGTCTTTTTAATCCACTGCGACCTCCACCACTCTTCCAAGGGGCAATAAAACAGTCTTGATAAGCTACTGTGACCTCCACGTCTCTTCCAAGGGCATTAAACCATCTGGTTAAACCACTCTGTACTCCACAGCTCTTCCAAGAGGCATTGATATTGTCTTTTTATTCGACTGTCACCTCCACCACTCTTCCAAGGGGCATTGATATTGTCTCTGTTTACCACTGCGACCTCCACCACTCTTCCAAGGGGCTTTGATATTGTCTTTTTTATCCACTGCGACCTCCACCACTTTTCCAAGGGGCATTAAAACCGTCTTGTTATGCTACTGTGACCTCCACGTACCTTCCACGGGGCATTGTTATTGTGTTTTTATTCCATTGCGACCTCCACCACTCTTCCAAGGGGCTTTAAAACCATCTTGTTAAGCTACTGTGACCTCCAAGTCTCTTCCACGAGGCATTGATATTGTCTTTTTATTCCACTGCGACCTACACCACTCTTCTAAGGGGCATTGATATTGTCTTTTAAATCCACTGTGACCTCCACCACTCTTCCAAGGGGCATTAATACAGTCTTGATAAGCTACTGTGACCTCCACGTCTCTTCCAAGGGGCATTAAACCGTCTGGTTAAACCGCTCTGAGCTCCACAGCTCTTCCAAGGGTTATTGACAATGTCCTTTTATTCCTTTGTAACCTTCTGCACTCTTAAAAGTGCATTGATATTGTCTTTTCATTTTTCTGCGACGTCCACGACTTTTCCAAGGTGTATTAAAACCGTCTTGTTAAGCTACTGTGACCTCCAAGTTTCTTACACAGGCCATTGATATTGTCTTTTAATTCCACTGTAACCTCCACCACTCTTCCAAGGGGCATTGATATTGTCTTTTTATTCCACTGTAACCTCCACCAATCTTCCAAGGGGCATTGATATTGTCTTTTTATTTCACTGCGAAATCCACCACTTTTCTAAGGGGCATTGATATTGTCTTTTAAATCCACAACGATCTCCACCCCTCTTGCAAAAGGCATTAAAACAGTCTTGCTAAGCTACTGTGACCTCCTCGTCTCTTCCAAGGGGCATTAAAACCGTCTGGTTAAACACTCTGAACTCCACAGCTCTTCCAAGGGGCATTAATATTGTCTTTTTATTTCACTGTGACCTCCACGTCTCTTCCAAGGGGCATTGATATTGTCTTTTTATTTAATTGAAACCTCCACCACTTTTCCAAGGGGCATTGATTTTGTCTATTTATTCCACTGTAACCTCCACCATTCTTCCAAGGGGCATTAAAACCGTCTTCTTAAGCTATTGTGACCTCCACGTCTTTTCCAAGGGGCGTTAAAACCGTCAATTTAAACCACTCTGAACTCCACAGCTCTTGCAAGAGGCATTGATATTGTCTTTTTAATCCACTGCGACCTCAATCACTCTTCCAAGAAGCATTAAAACCGTCTTGTTTAGCTACTGTGACCTCCACGTCTATTCCACGGTGCCTTAAAACCTTCTGGTTAAACCACTGTGAACTCCACAGCTCTTCCAAGGGGCATTGATATTGTCTTTTAATTCCACTGTAACCTCCACCACTCTTCCAAGGGTCATTGATATTGTCTTTTTATTCCACTGTAACCTCCACCAATCTTCCAAGGGGCATTGATATTGTCTTTTTATTTCACTGCGAAATCCACCACTTTTCTAAGGGGCATTGATATTGTCTTTTAAATCCACAACGATCTCCACCCCTCTTGCACGGGGCATTAAAACAGTCTTGCTAAGCTACTGTGACCTCCTCGTCTCTTCCAAGGGGCATTAAAACCGTCTGGTTAAACACTCTGAACTCCACAGCTCTTCCAAGGGGCATTAATATTGTCTTTTTATTTCACTGTGACCTCCACGTCTCTTCCAAGGGGCATTGATATTGTCTTTTTATTTAATTGAAACCTCCACCACTTTTCCAAGGGGCATTGATATTGTCTATTTATTCCACTGTAACCTCCACCATTCTTCCAAGGGGCATTAAAACCGTCTTCTTAAGCTATTGTGACCTCCACGTCTTTTCCAAGGGGCGTTAAAACCGTCAATTAAAACCACTCTGAACTCCACAGCTCTTGCAAGAGGCATTGATATTGTCTTTTTAATCCACTGCGACCTCAATCACTCTTCCAAGAAGCATTAAAACCGTCTTGTTTAGCTACTGTGACCTCCACGTCTATTCCACGGTGCCTTAAAACCTTCTGGTTAAACCACTGTGAACTCCACAGCTCTTCCAAGGGGCATTGATATAGTCTTTTTATTCCACTGTAATCTCCACCACCCTTCCAAGTGGCATTGATATTTTCTTTTTATTTTACTGCGACCTCAAACACTCTTCCAAGGGGCATTAATATTGTCTTTTTATTCCACTGCGAACTCCACCACTCTTCCAAGGGTCATTGATATTGTCTTTTTATTCCACTGTAACCTCCACCACTCTACCAAGGGGCATTGATATTGTCTTTTTCTTCCACTGCGACCTCCACCTCTCTTCCAAGGGGCATTAAAACTATCTTGTTAAGCTACTGTGACCTCCAAGTCTCTTCCACGAGGCATTTATATTGTCTTTTTATTCCACTGCGACCTCCACATCTTTTCCAAGGGGAATTGATATTGTCTTTTTAATCCACTGCGACCTCCACCACTCTTCTAAGGGGCATTGATATTGTCTTTTAATTCCACTGCGACCTCCACCACTCTTCCAAGGAGCATTGATATTGTCTGTGTTTTCCACTGCGACCTCCACCACTCTTCCAAGGGGCTTTGATATTGTCGTTTTTATCCTCTGCGACCTACACCAATCTTCCAAGGGGCATTAAAACCGTCTTCTTATGCTACTGTGACCTCCACGTTCCTTCCACGGTGTATTGTTATTGTCTTTTTATTCCATTGCGACCTCCACCACTCTTCCAAGGGGCATTAAAACCATCTTGTTAAGCTACTGTGACCTCCAAGAATCTTCCAAGAGGCAAAAAAAACGTCTGGTTAAACCTCTCTGAGCTCCACAGCTCTTCCAAGGGGCATTGACAATGTCTTTTTATTCCTTTGCATCCTTCTGCACTCTTCCAAGTGCATTGATATTGTCTTTTTATTCCTCTGCGACGTACACGACTCTTCCAAGGGGCTTTAAAACCGTCTTGTTAAGCTACTGTGACCTCCAAGTTTCTAACACAGGGCATTGATATTGTCTTTTTATTCCACTGTAACCTCCACCTCTCTTCCAAGGGGCATTGATATTGTCTTTTTTATTACACTGTAACCTCCACCAATCTTCCAAGGGGCATTGTTATTGTCTTTTTATTCCACTGCGACCTCCACCACTTTTCTAAGGGGCAGTGATATTGTCTTTTAAATCCACAACGATCTCCACCACTCTTGCAGGGGGCATTAAAACAGTCTTCTTAAGCTACTGTGACCTCCTCGTCTCTTCCAAGGGGCATTAAAACCGTCTGGTTAAACACTCTGAACTCCACAGCTCTTACAAGAGGCATTGATATTGTCTTTTTATTCGACTGTAACATCCACCACTCTTCCAAGCGGCATTGACATTGTCTTTTTATTCCACTGCGACTTCCATCTCTCTTCTAAGGGGCATTGATATTTTCTTTTTAATCCACTGCGACCTCCACCACTCTTCCAAGGGGCATTAAAACAGTCTTGTTAAGCTACTGTGACCTCCACGTCTCTTCCAAGAGATATTAAAACCTTCTGGTTAAACCACTCTGAACTCCACAGCTCTTCCAAGGGGCATTGATATTGTCTTTTTATTCCACTGTAACCTCCACCACTCTTCCAAGGGGCATTGATTTTGTCTTTTTATTCCACTGCGACCTCCACAACTCTTCCAATGAGCATTGTTATTGTATGTTTAATCCCCTGCAACCTCCGCCACTCTTCCAAGGTGCATTTAAACAGTCTTGTTAAGCTACTGTGACCTCCAGGTCCCTTCCACGGGGCATTGATATTGTCTTTTTATTCCACTGCGACCTGCACCACTCTTCCAAGGGGCATTGATATTGTCTTTTTATTCCACTACTAACTCCACCACTCTTCCAAGGGGCATTAAAACCGTCATGTTATGCTACTGTGACGTCGACTTCTCTTCCAAGGGGCAATAAAACCTTCTGGTTAAACGAATCTGAACTCCACAGCTCTTCCAAAGGGCATTTGTATTGTCTTTTTATTCCACTCTAACCTCTGCCACTCTTCCAAGGGGCATTAAAACCATATTGTTAAGCTACAGTGACCTCCGCATCTCTTCCACGGGGCATTGATATTGTCTTTTTATTTCACTGTAACCTCCACCAATCTTCCAAGGGGCATTGATATTGTTTTTTTATTCCACTGCGACCTCCACCACTCTTCCAAGGGGCATTAAAACCGTCTTGTTAAGTTACTGTTACCTCCATGTCTCTTCCAAGGAACGTTAAAACCGTCTGGGTTATACCGCTCTGAACTCCACAGCTCTTCCAAGGGGCATTATTATTGTCTTTTTATTCCTCTCTAACCTCCACCACTCTTCCAGGGGGCTGTGATATTGTCTTTTTATTCCACTGCGACCTCCACCAGTCCTCCAAGAGGCATTAAAACCGTCTTGCTAAGCTACTGTGACCTCCACGTCTCTTCCACAGGGCATAGAAATTGTATTTTTATTCCACTGTAACCTCCACCACTCGTTCAATGGGCATTGATATTGTCTTTTTATTCCACTGCGACCTCCACCACTCTTCCAAGGGGCATTGATAATGTCTTTTTATTCCACTGCGACCTCGACCACTCTTCCAAGGCTCATTGATATTGTCTTTTTAATCCACTCCGACCTCTACCACTCTTCCAAGGGGCATTAAAACCGTCTTGTTAAGCTATTGTGACCTCCACATCTCTTCCACGGGGCACTGATATTGTCTTTTTATTTAGCTATAACCTCCACCACTGTTCCAAGGGGCATTGATATTGTCTTTTTATTCCACTGTAACCTCTATCACTCTTCCAAGGGTCATTGATATTGTCTTTTTATTCAACTGTAACCTCCACCACTCTTCCAAGGGGCATTGATATTGTCTTTTTATTCCAGTGCGACCTCCTCCACTCTTCCAAGGGGCATTAAAACCGTCTTGTTAAGCTACTGTCACCTCCACGACCCTTCCAAGGGGCATTAAATCCGTCAATTTAAACCACTCTGAACTCCACAGCTCTTGCAAGGGGCATTGATATTGTCTTTTTATTCCAATGTAACCTCAAGCACTCTTCCAAGGGGCATTGATATTGTCTTTTTATTTAATTGAAACCTCCACCACTTTTCCAAGGGGCATTGATTTTGTCTATTTATTCCACTGTAACCTCCACCATTCTTCCAAGGGACATTGATATTGTCTTTTTATTCCACTGTAACCTCCACCACTCTTCCAAGGGGCATTGATATTGTCTTTTTATTTTACTGCGACCTCCACCACTCTTCCAATTGTCATTAATATTGTCTTTTTACTCCACTGCGACCACCACCACTCTTCAAAGGGTCATTTATATTGTCTTTTTATTCCAATGTAACCTCCACCACTCTTCCATGGGGCATTGATATTGTCTTTTTATTCCACTGCGAACTCCACCGCTCTTCCAAGGGGCATTAAAACAATTTTGTTAAGCTACTGTCATCTCCAAGTCTCTTCCACGAGACACTGATATTGTCTTTTTACTCCACTGCGACCTACACATCTCTTCCAAGTGGAATTGATATTGTCTTTTTATTCCACTGCGACCTCCACCACTCTTCTACGGGGCATTGATATTGTCTTTTTAATCCACTCCGACCTCCACCACTCTTCCAAGGGGCATTAAAACAGTTTTGCTAAGCTACTGTGACCTCCACGTCTCTTCCAATGGGCATTAAAACCGTCTGGTTAAACCACTCTGAACTCCACAGCTCTTGCAAGAGACATTGATATTGTCTTTTTATTCGACTGTAACCTCCACCACTCTTCCAAGGGTCATTAAAACCATCTTGTTAAGCTACTATGACCTCCACGTCTTTTCCAATGGGCATTAAAACCGTCAATTTAAACCACTCTGAACTCCACAGCTCTTGCAAGAGGCATTGATATTGTCTTTTTATTCGACTGTAACCTCCACCACTCTTCCAAGGGGCATTGATTTTGTCTTTTTAATCCACTGCGACCTCAATCACTCTTCCAAGAAGCATTACAACCGTCTTGTTTAGCTACTGTGACCTCCACGTCTATTCCACGGTGCCTTAAAACCTTCTGGTTAAACCACTGTGAACTCCACAGCTCTTCCAAGGGGCATTGATATAGTCTTTTTATTCCACTGTAACCTCCACCACTCTTCCAAGGGGCATTGATATTGTGTTTTTATTTTCTGCGACCTCAAACACTCTTCCAAGGGGCATTAATATTGTATTTTTATTCCACTGCGAACTCCACCACTCTTCCAAGGGTCATTGATATTGTCTTTTTATTCCACTGTAACCTCCACCACTCTACCAAGGGGCATTGATATTGTCTTTTTCTTCCACTGCGACCTCCACCTCTCTTCCAAGGGGCATTAAAACTATCTTGTTAAGCTACTGTGACCTCCAAGTCTCTTCCACGATGCATTGATATTGTCTTTTTATTCCACTGCGACCTCCACATCTTTTCCAAGTGGAATTGATATTGTCTTTTTATTCCACTGCGACCTCCACCACTCTTCCAAGGGGCATTGATATTGTCTGTGTTTTCCACTGCGACCTCCACCACTCTTCCAAGGGGCTTTGATATTGTCGTTTTTATCCACTGGGACCTACACAAATCTTCCAAGGGGCATTAAAACCGTCTTGTTATGCTACTGTGACCTCCACGTTCCTTCCACGGTGCATTGTTATTGTCTTTTTATTCCATTGCGACCTCCACCACTCTTCCAAGGGGCATTAAAACCATCTTGTTAAGCTACTGTGACCTCCAAGCCTCTTCCAAGGGGCAAAAAAAACGTCTGGTTAATCCGCTCTGAGCTCCACAGCTCTTCCAAGGTGCATTGATATTGTCTTTTTATTCCTCTGCCAATTACACGACTCTTCCAAGGGGCTTTAAAACCATCTTGTTAAGCTACTGTGACCTCCAAGTTTCTAACACAGGGCATTGATATTGTCTTTTTATTCCACTGTAACCTCCACCACTCTTCCAAGGGGCATTGATATTGTCTTTTTATTACACTGTAACCTCCACCAATCTTCCAAGGAGCATTGATATTGTCTTTTTATTCCACTGCGACCTCCACCACTTTTCTAAGGGGCATTGATATTGTCTTTTAAATCCACAACGATCTCCACCACTCTTGCAAGGGGCATTAAAACAGTCTTGTTAAGCTACTGTGATCTCCTCGTCTCTTCCAAGGGGCATTAAAACCGTCTGGTTATACACTCTGAACTCCACAGCTCTTACAGGAGGCATTGATATTGTCTTTTTATTCGACTGTAACATCCACCACTCTTCCAAGGGGCATTGACATTGTCTTTTTATCCACTGCGACTTCCATCTCTCTTCTAAGGGGCATTGATATTGTCTTTTTAATCCACTGCGACCTCCACCACTCTTCCAAGGGGCATTAAAACAGTCTTGTTAAGCTACTGTGACCTCTACGTCTCTTCCAAGAGACATTAAAACCTTCTGGTTAAACCACTCTGAATTCCACAGCTCTTCCAAGGGGCATTGATATTGTCTTTTTATTCCACTGTAACCTCCACCACTCTTCCAAGGGGCATTGATTTTGTCTTTTTATTCCACTGCGACCTCCACCACTCTTCCAATGGGCATTGTTATTGTATGTTTAATCCCCTGCAACCTCCGCCACTCTTCCAAGGTGCATTTAAACAGTCTTGTTAAGCTACTGTGACCTCCAGGTCCCTTCCACGGGGCATTGATATTGTCTTTTTATTCCACTGCGACCTGCACCACTCTTCCAAGGGGCATTGATATTTTCTTTTTATTCCACTACGAACTCAACCACTCTTCCAAGGGGCATTAAAACCGTCTTCTTATGCTACTGTGACGTCGACTTCTCTTCCAAGGGGCTTTAAAACCTTCTGGTTAAACCACTCTGAACTCCACAGCTCTTCCAAAGGGCATATGTATTGTCTTTTTATTCCACTCTAACCTCTGCCACTCTTCCAAGGGGCATTAAAACCATATTGTTAAGCTACAGTGACCTCCGCATCTCTTCCACGGGGCATTGATATTGTCTTTTTATTTCACTGTAACCTCCACCAATCTTCCAAGGGGCATTGATATTGTTTTTTTATTCCACTGCGACCTCCACCACTCTTCCAAGGGGCATTAAAACCGTCTTGTTAAGTTACTGTTACCTCCATGTCTCTTCTAAGGAGCGTTAAAACACTCTGGTTATACCGCTCTGAACTCCACAGCTCTTCCAAGGGGCATTGATATTGTCTTTTTATTCCTCTCTAACCTTCAACACTCTTCCAGGGGGCTTTGATATTGTCTTTTTATTCCACTGCGACCTCCACCAGTCCTCCAAGAGGCATTAAAACCGTCTTGCTAAGCTACTGTGACCTCCACGTCTCTTCCACAGGGCATTGAAATTGTCTTTTTATTCCACTGTAACCTCCACCACTCGTTCAAGGGGCATTGATATTGTCTTTTTATTCCTCTGCGACATCCACCACTCTTCCAAGGGGCATTGATAATGTCTTTTTATTCCACTGCGACCTCCACCACTCTTCCAAGGCTCATTGATATTGTCTTTTTAATCCACTCCGACCTCTACCACTCTTCCAAGGTAGGCTCGTTCGGTCTTACCTTTGGGCTGCCCCTGCTGTGCTCCTTGACCCCTTCCCTAGTGGCCTTCAGTGGCTTTGATTGGTGAGTGCATCTTCATATTATGGTCCTTATTTACTCTGCCCTCATTCGGGCGAATAATGGGACACACATTTATCGTTACCTAATGTATGATTTCTCTTCATAGATGCCTCCCCCTTTCTGTTACTTTGTGCACATGCTGCTCTTGGGCTGCCCCTTTTTCTCCCTCCCCCCCTTTTGATTCTTTCTTATATTATTTTATTTAGTGCCCCCTTGTGGCTCGGATGGGTCAGTGCATCATGTATTATGGTCTCTATCCATTCTGCCCCCATCAGGGGGAATAATGGGACACACGTCCATTACTACTTAACATTTGAGACTTTTTCATAGATGCATCCCCTCCCTTGCCACTTTGTGCACATGTTGTCCTGGACTGCTCCTCCTTTTTTCTTTTCATTTTCTCCCTTACCATTCTCTTTTCTTGTATAGATATGGCTAGCTGCTAGATGCCCCCGCCGTTCTGTACTGTTTCCCTTGTATTTATTCATTCATTATTGTGATAATATTGTACACTTATATTTCTACTAATAAAGTTTCTTTTTATATGCTATATACTCAGTCGCTCTTGTGTTTTTACACTCTTCCAAGGGGCATTTAAACCGTCTTGTTAAGCTACTGTGACCTCCACATCTCTTCCACGGGGCATTGATATTGTCTTTTTATTTAACTGTAACCTCCACCACTGTTCCAAGGGGCATTGATATTGTCTTTTTATTCCGCTGTAACCTCCACCACTCTTCCAAGGGGCATTGATATTGTCTTTTTAATCCACTGCGACCTCCACCACTCTTTCAAGGGGCATTCATATTGTCTTTTTAATCCACTGCGACCTCCTCCACTCTTCCAAGGGGCATTAAAACCGTCTTGTTTAGCTACTGTCACCTCCACGTCCCTTCCAAGGGGCATTAAATCCGTCAATTTACACCACTCTGAACTCCACAGCTCTTGCAAGGGGCATTGATATTGTCTTTTTATTCCAATGTAACCTCAAGCACTCTTCTAAGGGGCATTGATATTGTCTTTTTATTCCACTGCAACTTCCACCTCTCTTCCAAGGGGCATTAAAACCGTCTTGTTAAGCTATTGTGACCTCCACATCCCTTCCAAGGTGCATTAAAACCGTCAATATAACCACTCTGAACTCCACAGCTCTTGCAAGAGGCATTGATATTGTCTTTTTACTCCACTGCAACTTACAGCACTCTTTCAAGGGGCATTGATATTGTCTTTTTTTTCCACTACGACTTCCACCACTCTCCCAAGGTGCATTAAAAACATCTTGTTAAGCTACTGTAACGTCCATGTCTATTCCACGCGGCATTGATATTGTCTTTTAATTCCACTGTAACCTCCATCACTCTTCCAAGGGTCATTGATATTGTCTTTTTATTCAACTGTAACCTCCACCACTCTTCCAAGGGGCATTGATATTGTCTTTTTATTCCACTGCGACCTCCACCACTCTTTCAAGGGGCATTCATATTGTCTTTTTATTCCACTGCGACCTCCTCCACTCTTCCAAGGGGCATAAAAACCGTCTTCTTAAGCTACTGTCACCTCCATATCCCTTCCAAGGGGCATTAAAACCGTCAACTTAAACCACTCTGAACTCCACAGCTCTTGCAAGGGGCATAGATATTGTCTTTTTATTCCAATGTAACCTCAAGCACTCTTCCAAGGGGCATTGATATTGTCTTTTTATTCCACTGCAACTTCCACCTCTCTTCCAAGAGGCATTACAACCGTCTTGTTAAGCTATTGTGACCTCCACATCCCTTCCAAGGTGCATTAAAACCGTCAATATAACCACTCTGAACTCCACAGCTCTTGCAAGAGGCATTGATATTGTCTTTTTACTCCACTGTAAACTACAGCACTCTTTCAAGGGGCATTGATATTGTCTTTTTATTCCACTATGACTTCCACCACTCTCCCAAGGTGCATTAAAAACATCTTGTTAAGCTACTGTAACGTCCATGTCTATTCTACGGGGCATTGATATTGTCTTTTTATTCCACTATATCCTCCACCACTCTTCCAAGGGATATTGATATTGTCTTTTTATTCCAATGTAACCTCAAGCACTCTTCCAAGGGGCATTGATATTGTCTTTTTATTCCTCTGTAACCTACACCATCCTTCCAAGGGGTATTGATATTGTCTTTTTAATGTACTGCGACCTCCACCACTCTTCCAAGGGGCATTAGGACAATCTGGTTAAACCACTCTGAACTCCATAGCTCTTTCAAGAGGCATTGATATTGTCTTTTTATTTCACTGTAACCTCCATCACTCTTTCAATGGGCAGTGATATTGTCTTTTTATTCCACTGCGACGTCCACTACTCTTCCAAGGTGCATTAAAACTGTCTTGTTAAGCTACTGTGACCTCCACGTGTCTTCCAAGGGGCAATAAAACCATCTGTTTAATCCACTCTGAACTTCACATCTCTACCAAGGGGCATTGGTATTGTCTTTTTATTCCACTCTAACCTCCCAAACTCTTCCAAGGGGCATTGACATTGTCTTTTTATTCCTCTGCGCCCTCCATCATTATTCCAAGGGGCATTGATATTGTCTTTTTATTCCACTGCCATCTCCACCACTCTTCCAAGGGGCATTGATATTGTCTTTTTAATCCACTGCGACCTCCACCACTTTTCCAAGGGGCATTAAAAACGTCTTTTTAAGCTACTGTGACCTCCACGTCACTTCCAATGGGCATTAAAACCGTCTGGTTAAACCACTCTGAACTCCACAGCTCTTCCAAAGGGCATTGGTATTGTCTTTTTATTCCACTCTAACCTCCACCACTCTTGCAAGGGGCATTAAAACTGTCTTGTTAAGCTACAATGACCCCCACGTCTCTTCGACGGGGCATTGATATTGTCTTTTTATTCCACTGCGACCTCCATCACTCTTCCTCGGGGCATTGATATTGTCTTTTTAATCCACTGCAACCTCCAACACTCTTCCATGTGTCATTAAAACCATCTTTTTAAGCTACTGTGACCTCCAGTTCTCTTCCATGGGGCATTAAAACCGTATGGTTAAACCAATCTGAACTCCACAGATCTTCCAAGGGGCATTGATATTGTCTTTTTATTCCACTGTATCCTCCACCACTCTTCCAAGGGGAATTGATATTGTCTTTTTATTCCACTGCGACCTCCACCACTCTTCTAAGGGGCATTGATATTGTCTTTTTAATCCACTGCGACCTCCACCACTCTTCGAAGGGGCATTGATATTGTCTTTTTAATCCACTGTGACCCCCACGTCTCTTCAAAGGGGCATTAAAACCGTCAATTTAAACCACTCTGAACTCCACAGCTCTTCCAAGGAGAACTGGTAATGTCTCTTTATTCCACTCTAACCTCCACCACTCTTCCAAGGGGCATTGACATTGTCTATTTATTCCACTGCGACCTCCACCACTCTTCCAAGGGGCATTAAAACCATCTTGTTAAGCTACAGGTACCTCCACAACTCTTCCATGGGGCATTGATATTGTCTTTTTATTCAACTGCAACCTCCACCACTCTTCCAAGGGGCATTGATTTTGTCTTTTTATTCCACTGCAACCTCCATCACTCTTCCATGTGTCATTAAATCCATCTTGTTAAGCTACTGTGACCTCCAGTTCTCTTCCATGGGGCATTAAAAACGTATGGTTAAACCAATCTGAACTCCACAGATCTTCCAAGGGGCATTGATATTGTCTTTTTATTCCACTGTATCCTCCACCACTCTTCCAAGGGGAATTGATATTGTCTTTTTATTCCACTGCGACCTCCACCACTCTTCAAAGGGGCATTAAAACCATCTTGTTAAGCTACTGTGACCTCCATGTCTCTTCCACAGGGCATTGATATTGTCTTTTTATTCCACTGGAACCTCCAACACTCTTCCAAGGTGCATTGAAATTGTCTTTTTATTCCACTGAGACTTCAACCACTCCTTCAAGAAAAATTGACATTATCAATCCACTTCGACCTCCACCACTCTACCAAGGGGCATTAAAACCGTCAATTTAAACCACTCTCAACTCCACAGCTCTTGCAAGGGGCTTTGATATTGTTTTTTATTCCACTGTAACCTCCAGCACTCTTCCAAGGGGCATTGATATTGTCTATTTATTCCACTGCGACTTTCACCACTCTTTTAATGGGCATTTATATTGTCTTTTTAATCAACTGCGACCTCCACCACTTGTCCAAGGGCCATTGAAACCGTGTTGTTAAGCTACTTTGACCTCCACGTCAATTCCACGGGGCATTAAAACCGTCAATTTAAACCACTCTGAACTCCACAGCTCTTGCAAGGGGCATTGATATTGTCTTTTTATTCCAATGTAACCTCCAGTACTCTTCCAAGGGGCATTGATATTGTCTTTTTATTCCACTGCTAATTCCACCTCTCTTCCTAGGGGCATTAAAACCGTCTTGTTAAGCTACTGTGACCTCCACATCTCTGTCACGGGGCATTGATATTGTCTTTTTCTTGAACTGTGACCTCCACCACTCTTCCAAGGGGCATTGATATTGTCTTTTTATTCCACTGGGACCTTCACCACTCTTCCAAGTGGCATTGATTTTGTCTTTTTAATCCACTGCGACCTCCACCACTCTTCCAAGGGGCATTAAAACCGTATTGTTAAGCTACTATGACCTCCATGTCTCTTCCAAGGTGCATTAAAACCGTCAATTTAAACCACTCTGAACTCCACAGCTCTTGCAAGAGGCATTGATATTGTCTTTTTATTCCACTGTAACCTACAGCTCTCTTTCAAGGGGCATTGATATTGTCTTTTTATTCCACTACGACTTCCACCACTCTCACAATTTGCATTAAAAACATCTTGTTTAGCAACTGTAACGTCCATGTCTATTCCACGTTGCATTGATATTATCTTTTTATTCCACTGTATCCTCCACCACTCTTCCAAGGGGTATTGATATTGTCTTTTTAATCCACTGCGACCTCCACCACTCTTCCAATAGGCATAAAAACAGTCTTGTTAAGCTACTGTGACCTCCACTTCTCTTCCAAGGGGCATTAAAACCATATTGTTAAGCTACTGTGACCTCCACGTCTCTTCCACGGGGCATTGATGTTGTCTTTTTATTCCACTGCAACATCCACAACTCTTACATGTGGCATTAAAACCGTCTTGTTAAGCTACTGTGACATCCACGTCTCTTCCAAGGGGCATTAAAACCGTATTGTTAAACCAATCTGAACTCCACAGATCTTCCAAGGGGCATTGATATTGTCTTTTTATTCCACTGTATCCTCCACCACTCTTCCAAGGGGCATTGATATTGTCTTTTTATTCCACTGCGACCTCCACCACTCTTCCAAGGGGCATTAAAACAGTCTTTTTAAGCTACTGTGACCTCCATGTCTCTTCCACAGGGCATTGATATTGTCTTTTTATTCCACTGGAACCTCCAACACTCTTCCAAGGGGCATTGATATTGTCTTTTTATTCCACTGTGACCTCCACCACTCTTTCAAGGGGCATTCATATTGTCTTTTTAATCCACTGCGATCTCCTCCACTCTTCCAAGCGGCATTAAAACCGTCTTGTTAAGCTACTGTCACCTCCACGTCCCTGCCAAGGGGCATTAAATCCTTCAATTTCAACCACTCTGAACTCCACAGCTCTTGCAAGGGGCATTGATATTGTCTTTTTATTCCAATGTAACCTCAAGCACTCTTCCAAGGGGCATTGATATTGTCTTTTTATTCCACTGCAACTTCCACCTCTCTTCCAAGGGGCATTAAAACCGTCTTGTTAAGCTATTGTGACCTCCACATCCCTTCCAAGGGGCATTAAAACCGTCAATATAACCACTCTGAACTCCACAGCTCTTGCAAGAGGCATTGATATTGTCTTTTTACTCCACTGTAACCTACAGCACTCTTTCAAGGGGCATTGATATTGTCTTTTTATTCCACTACGACTTCCACCACTCTCACAAGGTGCATTAAAAACATCTTGTTTAGCAACTGTAACGTCCATGTCTATTCCACGTTGCATTGATATTATCTTTTTATTCCACTGTATCCTCCACCACTCTTCCAAGGGGTATTGCTATTGTCTTTCTATTCCACTGCGACTTCTACCTCTCTTCTAAGGGGCATTGATATTGTCTTTTTAATCCACTGCGACCTCCACCACTCTTCCAATAGGCATAAAAACAGTCTTGTTAAGCTACTGTGACCTCCACTTCTCTTCCAAGGGGCATTAAAACCATATTGTTAAGTTACTGTGACCTCCACGTCTCTTCCACGGGGCATTGATGTTGTCTTTTTATTCCACTTCAACATCCACAACTCTTACATGTGGCATTAAAACCATCTTGTTAACCTACTGTGACATCCACGTCTCTTCCAAGGGGCATTAAAACCGTATGGTTAAACCAATCTGAACTCCACAGATCTTCCAAGTGGCATTGATATTGTCTTTTTATTCCACTGTATCCTCCACCACTCTTCCAATGGGCATTGATATTGTCTTTTTATTCCACTGCGACCTCCACCACTCTTCCAAGGGGCATTAAAACAGTCTTTTTAAGCTACTGTGACCTCCATGTCTCTTCCACAGGGCATTGATATTGTCTTTTTATTCCACTGGAACCTCCAACACTCTTCCAAGGGGCATTGATATTGTCTTTTTATTCCACTGCGACCTCCACCACTCTTTCAAGGGGCATTCATATTATCTTTTTAATCCACTGCGACCTCCTCCACTCTTCCAAGGGGCATTAAAACCGTCTTGTTAAGCTACTGTCACCTCCACGTCCCTTCCAAGGGGCATTAAATCCTTCAATTTCAACCACTCTGAACTCCACAGCTCTTGCAAGGGGCATTGACATTGTCTTTTTATTCCAATGTAACCTCAAGCACTCTTCCAAGGGGCATTGATAATGTCTTTTTATTCCACTGCAACTTCCACCTCTCTTCCAAGGGGCATTAAAACCGTATTGTTAAGCTATTGTGACCTCCACATCCCTTCCAAGGTGCATTAAAACCGTCAATATAACCACTCTGAACTCCACAGCTCTTGCAAGAGGCATTGATATTGTCTTTTTACTCCACTGTAACCTACAGCACTCTTTCAAGGGGCATTGATACTGTCATTTTATTCCACTACGACTTCCACCACTCTCCCAAGGTGCATTAAAAACATCTTGTTAAGCTACTGTGACGTCCATGTCTATTGCACGGGGCATTGATATTGTCTTTTTATTCCACTGTTACCTCCACCACTCTTCCAAGGGATATTGATATTGTCTTTTTATTCCTTCGACTTCCACCTCTCTTCTAAGGGGCATTGATATTGTCTATTTAATCCACTGCGACCTCCACCACTCTTCCAAGAGGCATTAAAACAGTCTTGTTAAGCTACTGTGACCTCCACATCTCTTCCAAGGGGCATTAAAACCGTCTTGTTAAACCACTCTGAACTCCACAGCTCCTCCAAGGGGCATTGATATTGTCTTTTTATTCCGCTGTAACCTCCACCATCCTTCCAATGGGTATTGATATTGTCTTTTTAATGTACTGCGACCTCCACCACTCTTCCAAGGGGCATTAGGACATTCTGATTAAACCACTCTGAACTCCATAGCTCTTTCAAGAGGCATTGATATTGTCTTTTTATTTCACTGTAACCTCCATCACTCTTTCAATGGGCATTGATATTGTCTTTTTATTCCACTGCGACGTCCACCACTCTTCCAAGGTGCATTAAAACTGTCTTGTTAAGCTACTGTGACCTCCACGTGTCTTCCAAGGGGCAATAAAACCATCTGTTTAATCCACTCTGAACTTCACATCTCTTCCAAGGGGCATTGGTATTGTCTTTTTTTCCACTCTAACCTCCACCACTCTTCCAAGGGGCATTGACATTGTCTTTTTATTCCACTGCGACCTCCATCATTCTTCCAAGGGGCATTGATATTGTCTTTTTATTCCACTGCCATCTCCACCACTCTTCCAAGGGGCATTGATATTGTCTTTTTAATCCACTGCGACCTCCACGACTTTTCCAAGGGGCATTAAAAACGTCTTTTTAAGCTACTGTGACCTCCACGTCACTTCCAATGGGCATTAAAACGGTCTGGTTAAACCACTCTGAACTCCACAGCTCTTCCAAGGGGCATTGGTATTGTCTTTTTATTCCACTCTAATCTCCACCACTCTTGCAAGGGGCATTAAAACTGTCTTGTTAAGCTACAGTGACCTCCACATCTCTTCCACGGGGCATTGATATTGTCTTTAAATTCCACTGTAACCTCCACCACTCTTCCTCGGGGCATTGATATTGTCTTTTTAATCCACTGCGACCTCCACCACTCTTCCATGTGTCATTAAAACCATCTTGTTAAGCTACTGTGACCTCCAGGTCTCTTCCAAGGGGCATTAAAACCGTATGGTTAAACCAATCTGAACTCCACAGATCTTCCAAGGGGCATTGATATTGTCTTTTTATTCCACTGTATCCTCCACCACTCTTCCAAGGGGAATTGATATTGTCTTTTTATTCCACTGCGACCTCCACCACTCTTCAAAGGGGCATTAAAACCGTCTTGTTAAGCTACTGTGACCTCCATGTCTCTTCCACAGGGCATTGATATTGTCTTTTTATTCCACTGGAACCTCCAACACTCTTCCAAGGTGCATTGATATAGTCTTTTTATTCCACTGAGACTTCAACCACTCCTTCAAGAAAAATTGACATTGTCTTTTTAATCCACTTCGACCTCCACCACTCTTCCAATGGGCATTAAAACAGTCTTGTTAATCTACTGTGACCTCCAAGTCTCTTCCAAGGGGCATTAAAACCGTCAATTTAAACCACTCTCAACTCCACAGCTCTTGCAAGGGGCTTTGATATTGTTTTTTATTCCACTGTAACCTCCAGCACGCTTCCAAGGGGCATTGATATTGTCTTTTTATTCCACTGCGACTTTCACCTCTCTTCCATGGGACATTAAAACCGCATTGTTAAGCTACTGTGACATCCACGTCTCTTTCACGGGGCATTGATATTGTCTTTTTATTCCACTGTAAACTCCACCACTCTTTCAAGGTGCATTGATATTGTCTTTTTATTCCACTGCCACCACCACCACTCTTCCAAGGAGCATTGATATTGCCTTTTTAATCCACTGCGACCTCCACAACTTTTCCAAGGGGCATTAAAAACGTCTTTTTAAGCTACTGTGACCTCCACGTCACTTCCAATTGGCATTAAAACCATCTGGTTTAACTACTCTGAACTCCACTGCTCTTCCAAGGGGCATTGATATTGTTCTTTTATTCCACTGCGACCTCCAATACTCTTCCAAGGGGCATTGATATTGTCTTTTTATTCCACTGCGACCTCCACCACTCTTTTAATGGGCATTTATATTGTCTTTTTAATCAACTGCGACCTCCACCACTTGTCCAAGGGCCATTGAAACCGTGTTGTTAAGCTACTTTGACCTCCACGTCAATTCCACGGGGCATTAAAACCGTCAATTTAAACCACTCTGAACTCCACAGCTCTCGCAAGGGGCATTGATATTGTCTTTTTATTCCAATGTAACCTCCAGTACTCTTCCAAGGGGCATTGATATTGTCTTTTTATTCCACTGCTAATTCCACCTCTCTTCCTAGGGGCATTAAAACCGTCTTGTTAAGCTACTGTGACCTCCACGTCTCTGTCACGGGGCATTGATATTGTCTTTTTCTTCCACTGTGACCTCCACCACTCTTCCAAGGGGCATAGATATTGTCTTTTTATTCCACTAGGAACTTCACCACTCTTCCAAGTGGCATTGATATTGTCTTTTTAATCCACTGCGACCTCCACCACTCTTCCAAGGGGCATTAAAACCGTATTGTTAAGCTACTATGACCTCCATGTCTCTTCCAAGGTGCATTAAAACCGTCAATTTAAACCACTCTGAACTCCACAGCTCTTGCAAGAGGCATTGATATTGTCTTTTTATTCCACTGTAACCTACAGCTCTCTTTCAAGGGGCATTGATATTGTCTTTCTATTCCACTACGACTTCCACCACTCTCACAAGTTGCATTAAAAACATCTTGTTTAGCAACTGTAACGTCCATGTCTAGTCCACGTTGCATTGATATTATTTTTTTATTCCACTGTATCCTCCACCACTCTTCCAAGGGGTATTGCTATTGTCTTTTTATTCCACTGCGACTTCCACCTCTCTTCTAAGGGGCATTGATATTGTCTTTTTAATCCACTGCGTCCTCCACCACTCTTCCAATAGGCATAAAAACAGTCTTGTTAAGCTACTGTGACCTCCACTTCTCTTCCAAGGGGCATTAAAACCATATTGTTAAGCTACTGTGACCTCCACGTCTCTTGCACGGGGCATTGATATTGTCTTTTTATTCCACTGCAACATCCACAACTCTTACATGTGGCATTAAAACCGTCTTGTTAAGCTACTGTGACATCCACGTCTCTTCCAAGGGGCATTAAAACCATATGTTTAAACCAATCTGAACTCCACAGATCTTCCAAGGGGCATTGATATTGTCTTTTTATTCCACTGTATCCTCCACCACTCTTCCAAGGGGCATTGATATTGTCTTTTTATTCCACTGCGACCTCCACCACTCTTCCAAGGGGCATTAAAACAGTCTTTTTAAGCTACTGTGACCTCCATGTCTCTTCCACAGGGCATTGATATTGTCTTTTTATTCCACTGGAACCTCCAACACTCTTCCAAGGGGCATTGATATTGTCTTTTTATTCCACTGCGACCTCCACCACTCTTTCAAGGGGCATTCATATTATCTTTTTAATCCACTGCGACCTCCTCCACTCTTCCAAGGGGCATTAAAACCGTCTTGTTAAGCTACTGTCACCTCCACGTCCCTTCCAAGGGGCATTAAATCCTTCAATTTCAACCACTCTGAACTCCACAGCTCTTGCAAGGGGCATTGACATTGTCTTTTTATTCCAATGTAACCTCAAGCACTCTTCCAAGGGGCATTGATATTGTCTTTTTATTCCACTGCAACTTCCACCTCTCTTCCAAGGGGCATTAAAACCGTCTTGTTAAGCTATTGTGACCTCCACATCCCTTCCAAGGTGCATTAAAACCGTCAATATAACCACTCTGAACTCCACAGCTCTTGCAAGAGGCATTGATATTGTCTTTTTACTCCACTGTAACCTACAGCACTCTTTCAAGGGGCATTGATACTGTCTTTTTATTCCACTACGACTTCCACCACTCTCCCAAGGTGCATTAAAAACATCTTGTTAAGCTACTGTGACGTCCATGTCTATTCCACGGGGCATTGATATTGTCTTTTTATTCCACTGTTACCTCCACCACTCTTCCAAGGGATATTGATATTGTCTTTTTTTTCCACTGCGACTTCCACCTCTCTTCTAAGGGGCATTGATATTGTCTATTTAATCCACTGCGACCTCCACCACTCTTCCAAGAGGCATTAAAACAGTCTTGTTAAGCTACTGTGACCTCCACATCTCTTCCAAGGGGCATTAAAACGGTCTTCTTAAACCACTCTGAACTCCACAGCTCCTCCAAGGGGCATTGATATTGTTTTTTTATTCCGCTGTAAACTCCACCGTCCTTCCAAGGGGTATTGATATTGTCTTTTTAATGTACTGCGACCTCCACCACTCTTCCAAGGTGCATTAAAACTGTCTTGTTAAGCTACTGTGACCTCCACGTGTCTTCCAAGGGGCAATAAAACCATCTGTTTGATCCACTCTGAACTCCACATCTCTTCCAAGGGGCATTGGTATTGTCTTTTTTTCCACTCTAACCTCCACCACTCTTCCAAGGGGCATTGACATTGTCTTTTTATTCCACTGCGACCTCCATCATTCTTCCAAGGGGCATTGATATTGTCTTTTTATTCCACTGCCATCTCCACCACTCTTCCAAGGGGCATTGATATTGTCTTTTTAATCCACTGCGACCTCCACCACTTTTCCAAGGGGCATTAAAAATGTCTTTTTAAGCTACTGTGACCTCCACGTCACTTCCAATGTGCATTAAAATGGTCTGGTTAAACCACTCTGAACTCCACAGCTCTTCCAAGGGGCATTGGTATTGTCTTTTTATTACACTCTAATCTCCACCACTCTTGCAAGGGGCATTAAAACTGTCTTGTTAAGCTACAGTGACCTCCACATCTCTTCCACGGGGCATTGATATTGTCTTTAAATTCCACTGTAACCTCCACCACTCTTCCTCGGGGCATTGATATTGTCTTTTTTATCCACTGCGACCTCCACCACTCTTCCATGTGTCATTAAAACCATCTTGTTAAGCTACTGTGACCTCCAGGTCTCTTCCAAGGGGCATTAAAACCGTATGGTTAAACCAATCTGAACTCCACAGATCTTCCAAGGGGCATTGATATTGTCTTTTTATTCCACTGTATCCTCCACCACTCTTCCAAGGGGCATTGATATTGTCTTTTTATTCCACTGCGACCTCCACCACTCTTCCAAGGGGCATTAAAACAGTCTTTTTAAGCTACTGTGACCTCCATGTCTCTTCCACAGGGCATTGATATTGTCTTTTTATTCCACTGGAACCTCCAACACTCTTCCAAGGGGCATTGATATTGTCTTTTTATTCCAATGAGACTTCCACCACTCCTTCAAGGAGCTTTGACATTGTCTTTTTAATCCACTTCGACCTCCACCAGTCTTCCAAGGGGCATTAAAACCATCTTGCTAATCCACAGTGACCTCCACGTCTCTTCCAAGGGGCATTAAAACCGTCAATTTAAACCACTCTCAACTCCACAGCTCTTGCAAGCCGCTTTGATATTGTTTTTTATGCCACTGTAACCTCCAGCACTCTTCCAAGGGGCATTGATATTGTCTTTTTATTCCACTGCGACTTTCACCTCTCTTCCAAGGGACATTAAAACCGTCTTGTTAAGCTACTGTGACATCCACGTCTCTTTCACGGGGCATTGATATTGTCTTTTTATTCCACTGTAAACTCCACAGATCTTCCAAGGGGCATTAATATTGTCTTTTTATTCCCCTGCCACCTCCACCACTCTTCCAAGGGGCATTGATATTGTCTATTTAATCCACTGCGATCTCCACCACTTTTCCAAAGGGCATTAAAAACGTCTTTTTAAGCTACTGTGACCTCCACGTCAATTCCACGGGGCATTAAAACCGTCAATTTAAACCACTCTGAACTCCACATCTCTCGCAAGGGGAATTGATATTGTCTTTTTATTCCAATGTAACCTCCAGTACTCTTCCAAGGGGCATTGATATTGTCTTTTTATTCCACTGCTAATTCCACCTCTCTTCCTAGGGGCATTAAAACTGTCTTGTTAAGCTACTGTGACCTCCACGTCTCTGTCACGGGGCATTGATATTGTCTTTTTCTTCCACTGTGACCTCCACCAATCTTCCAAGGGGCATTGATATTGTCTTTTTAAACCACTTCGACCTCCACCACTCTTCCAAGGGGCATTAAAACCGTTTTGTTAAGCTACTGTGACCTCCACGTCTCTTCCAAAGTGCATTAAAACAGTCAATTTAAACCACTCTGAACTCCACAGCTCTTGCAAGAGGCATTGATATTGTCTTTTTACTCCACTGTAACCTACAGCACTCTTTCAAGGCTCATTGATATTGTCTTTTTATTCCACTACGACTTCCACCACTCTCCCAAGGTGCATTAAAAACATCTTGTTTAGCTACTGTAACGTCCATATCTATACCACCGGGCATTGATATTGTCTTTTTATTCCACTGTGTCCTCCACCACTCTTCCAACGGGTATTGATATTGTCTTTTTATTACACTGCGACTTCCACCTCTCTTCTAAGGGTCATTGATATTGTCTTTTTAATCCACTGCGACCTCCACCACTCTTCCAAGATGCATTAAAACAGTCTTGCTAAGCTACTATGACCTCCACATCTCTTCCAAGGGGCTTTAAAACCGTCTGGTTAAACCACTCTGAACTCCACAGCTCTTCCAAGGGGCATTGATATGATCTTTTTATTCCAGTGTAACCTCCACCATTCTTCCACGGGGTATTGATATTGTCTTTTTAATGCACTGCGACCTCCACCACTCTTCCAAGGGGCATTGATAATGTCTTTTTAATCAACTGCGACCTCCACCTCTCTTACAAGGGGCATTAAAACAGTCTTGTTAAGCTACAGTGACCTCCTCGTCTCTTCTAAGAGGCATGAAAACCGTCTGGTTAAACACTCTGAATTCCACAGCTCTTCCAAGGGGCATTGATATTGTCTTTTTATTCGACTGTAACTTCCACCACTCTTCCAAGCGGCATTGATATTGTCATTTTATTCCACTGTGACCTCCACCACTCTTCCAAGGGGCATTGGTATTGTCTTTTTAATCAAATGCAACCTGCACCTCTCTTCCAAGGCGCATTAAAACCGTCTTGTGAAGCTACTGTGACCTCCACGTCCCTTCCACGGGGCATTGATGTTGTCTTTTTATTCCACTACGACCTCCACCACTCTTCCAAGGGGCATTGATATTGTCTTTTTAATCCAATGCGACCTCCACCACTCTTCCAAGGGGCATTGATATTGTCTTTTTAATCCACTGCAACCTCCACCACTCTTCCAAGGGGCATTAAAGCAGTCTTGTTAAGCTACTGTCAAGTCCATGTCTATTCCACGGGGCATTGATATTGTCTTTTTATTCCACTGTAACCTCCACCACTCTTCCAAGTGGCACTGACATTGTCTTTTTATTCCACTGCGACTTCCACCTCTCTTCTAAGTGGCATTGATATTGTATTTTTAATCCACTTCGACCTCCACCACTCTTCCAAGCGCATTAAAACAGTCTTGTTAAGCTACTGTGACCTCCACGTCTCTTCCAAGGGGCATTAAAAATGTCTGGTAATACCACTCTGAACTCCACAGCTCTTCCAAGGGATATTGATATTTTCTTTTTATTCCACTGTAACCTCCACCACTCTTCCAAGTGGCATTGATTTTGTCTTTTTATTCCACTGCGACCTCCACCACTCTTCCAATGGGCACTGTTATTGTCTTTTTAATCCCCTGCAACCTCCACCACTCTTGCAAGAGGCATTAAAACCATCTTGTTAATCTACTGTGACCTCCATGTCCCTTCCACGGGTCATTGATATTGTCTTTTTATTCCACTGCGACCTCCTCCACTCTTCCAAGGGGCATTGATATTGTCTTTCTAATCCACTGCGAACTCAACCACTCTTCCAAGGGGCATTAAAACCGTCTTGTTATGCTACTGTGACGTCGACTTCTCTTCCAAGGGGCATTAAAACCATCTGGTTAAACCACTCTGAACTCCACAGCTCTTCCAAGGGGCATTTGTTTTGTCTTTTTATTCCACTCTAACCTCCACCACTCTTCCAAGGGTCATTGACATTGTCTTTTTATTCCACTGCGACCTCCACCACTCTTCCAAGGGGCATTAAAACCATATTTTGTAAGCTACAGTGACCTCCCCATCTCTTCCAAGGGGCATTGATATTGTCTTTTTATTCCACTGTAACCTCCACCACTCTTCCAAGGGGCATTGATATTGTCTTTTTATTCCACTACGAACTCCACCACTCTTCCAAGGGGCATTGATATTGTCTTTTTATTCCACTGCGAACTCCACCACTCTTCCAAGGGGCATTAAAACCGTCTTGTTGAGTTACTGTGAACTCCACGTCGCTTCCAAGGAGCGTTAAAACCGTCTGGTTACACCACTCTGAACTCCACAGCTCTTCCAAGGGGCATTATTATTGTCTTTTTATTCCAATGTAACCTCCAACACTCTACCAAGGGGCATTGATAATGTCTTTTTATTCCACTGCGACCTCCACCAGTCCTCCAAGAGGCATTAAACCGCCTTGATAAGCTACTGTGACCTCCATGTCTCTTCCACGGGGCATTGAAATTGTCTTTTTATTCCACTGTAACCTCCACCACTCGTCCAAGGGGCATTGATATTGTCTTTTTATTCCACTGCTACGTCCACCACTCTTCCAAGGGGCATTGATAATGTCTTTTTAATCCACTGCGACCTCCACCACTCTTCCAAGGGGCATTAAAACCGTCTTGTTAAGCTATTGTGACCTCCACATCTCTTCCACGGGGCATTGATATTGTCTTTTCATTTAACTGTAACCTCCACCACTGTTCCAAGAGGCATTGATATTGTCTTTTTATTCCACTGTGACCTCCACCACTCTTCCAAGGGGCATTGATATTGTCTTTTTATTCCACAGCGACCTCCACCACTTTTACAAGGGGCATTCATATTGTCTTTTTAATCCACTGCTACCTCCACCACTCTTCCAAGGGGCATTGATATTGTCTTTTTATTCCACTGGGACCTTCACCACTCTTCCAAGGGGCATTGATATTGTCTTTTTAATCCACTGCGACCTCCACCACTCTTTCAAGGGGCATTAAAAATGTCTTTTTAAGCTACTGTGACCTCCACGTCACTTCCAATTGGCATTAAAACCATCTGGTTAAACCACTCTGAACTCCACAGCTCTTCCAAGGGGCATTGGTATTGTCTTTTTTTCAACTCTAACCTCCACCACTCTTCCATGGGGCATTGACATTGTCTTTTTATTCCACTGCGAACTCCACCATTCTTCCAGGGGGCATTAAAACTGTCTTGTTAAGCCACAGTGACCTCCACATCTCTTCCACGGGGCATTGATATTGTCTTTAAATTCCACTGTAACCTTCACCACTCTACCAAGGGGCATTGATTTTGTATTTTTATTCCACTGCGACCTCCACCACTCTTCCAAAGGGCATTGATATTGTCTTTTTAAACCACTGCGACCTCCACCACTCTTCCAAAGGGCATTAAAACCATCTTGTTAAGCTAATGTGACCTCCATGTCTCTTCCACATGGCATTGATATTGTCTTTTTATTCCACTGTAACATGCATCACTCTTGCATGTGGCATTAAAACCGTCTCGTTAAGCTATTGTGACCTCCACGCCTCTTCCAAGGGGCATTAAAACCGTATGGTTAAACCAATCTGAACTCCATAGATCTTCCAAGGGGCATTGATATTGTCTTTTTATTACACTGTATCCTCCACCACTCTTCCAAGGGGCATTAAAACAGTCTTGTTAAGCTACTGTGACCTCCATGTCTCTTCCACATGGCATTGATATTGTCTTTTTATTCCACTGGAACCTCCAACACTCTTCCAAGGTGCATTGGTATTGTCTTTTTAATCCACTGCGAACTCCACCACTCTTCCAAGGGGCATTGATATTGTCCTTTTAATCCACTGCGAACTCCACCACTTTTCTAAGGGGCATTAAAAACGTCTTTTTAAGCTACTGTGACCTCCACGTCACTTCCAATGGGCATTAAAACCGTCTGGTTTGACTACTCTGAACTCCATTGCTCTTCCAAGGTGCATTGATATTGTCTTTTTAATCCACTGTTACCTACACCACTCTTCCAAGGGGCATTGATATTGTTTTTTTTATTCCACTGCGACCTCCACTACTCTTTCAAGGGGCATTGATATTGTCTTTTTATTCCACTGCGACCTCCACCACTCTTCTAAGGGGCATTGATATTGTCTTTTTAATCCACTGCGAACTCAACCACTCTTCCAAGGGGCATTAAAACCGTCTTGTTATGCTACTGTGACGTCGACTTCTCTTCCAAGGGGCATTAAAACCATCTGGTTAAACCACTCTGAACTCCACAGCTCTTCCAAGGGGCATTTGTTTTGTCTTTTTATTCCACTCTAACCTCCACCACTCTTCCAAGGGTCATTGACATTGTCTTTTTATTCCACTGCGACCTCCACCACTCTTCCAAGGGGCATTAAAACCATATTTTGTAAGCTACAGTGACCTCTACATCTCTTCCAAGGGGCATTGATAATGTCTTTTTATTCCACTGTAACCTCCACCACTCTTCCAAGGGGCATTGATATTGTCTTTTTATTCCACTACGAACTCCACCACTCTTCCAAGGGGCATTGATATTGTCTTTTTATTCCACTGCGAACTCCACCACTCTTCCAAGGGGCATTAAAACCGTCTTGTTGAGTTACTGTGAACTCCACGTCTCTTCCAAGGAGCGTTATAACCGTCTGGTTACACCACTCTGAACTCCACAGCTCTTCCAAGGGGCATTATTATTGTCTTTTATTCCAATGTAACCTCCAACACTCTACCAAGGGGCATTGATAATGTCTTTTTATTCCACTGCGACCTCCACCAGTCCTCCAAGAGGCATTAAACCGCCTTGATAAGCTACTGTGACCTCCATGTCTCTTCAACGGGGCATTGAAATTGTCTTTTTATTCCACTGTAACCTCCACCACTCGTCCAAGGGGCATTGATATTGTCTTTTTATTCCACTGCGACGTCCACCACTCTTCCAAGGGGCATTGATAATGTCTTTTTATTCCACTGCGACGTCCACCACTCTTCCAAGGGGCATTGATAATATGTTTTTAATCCACTGCGACCTCCACCACTCTTCCAAGGGGCATTGATATTGTCTTTTTATTCCACTGGGACCTTCACCACTCTTCCAAGGGGCATTGATATTGTCTTTTTAATTCACTGCGACCTCCACCACTCTTTCAAGGGGCATTAAAAATGTCTTTTTAAGCTACTGTGACCTCCACGTCACTTCCAATTGGCATTAAAACCATCTGGTTAAACCACTCTGAACTCCACAGCTCTTCCAAGGGGCATTGGTATTGTCTTTTTATTCCACTCTAACCTCCACCACTCTTCCAAGGGGCATTGACATTGTCTTTTTATTCCACTGCGAACTCCACCATTCTTCCAGGGGGCATTAAAACTGTCTTGTTAAGCTACAGTGACCTCCACATCTCTTCCACGGGGCATTGATATTGTCTTTAAATTCCACTGTAACCTCCACCACTCTACCAAGGGGCATTGATTTTGTATTTTTATTCCACTGCGACCTCCACCACTCTTCCAAAGGGCATTGATATTGTCTTTTTAATCCACTGCGACCTTCACCACTCTTCCAAAGGGCATTAAAACCATCTTGTTAAGCTAATGTGACCTCCATGTCTCTTCCACATGGCATTGATATTGTCTTTTTATTCCATTGTAACATGCATCACTCTTGCATGTGGCATTAAAACCGTCTTGTTAAGCTATTGTGACCTCCACGCCTCTTCCAAGGGGCATTAAAACCGTATGGTTAAACCAATCTGAACTCCACAGATCTTCCAAGGGGCATTGATATTGTCTTTTTATTACACTGTATCCTCCACCACTCTTCCAAGGGTCATTGATATTGTCTTTTTATTCCACTGCGACCTCCACCACTCTTCCAAGGGTCATTAAAACAGTCTTGTTAAGCTACTGTGACCTCCATGTCTCTTCCACATGGCATTGATATTGTCTTTTTATTCCACTGGAACCTCCAACACTCTTCCAAGGTGCATTGGTATTGTCTTTTTAATCCACTGCGAACTCCACCACTCTTCCAAGGGGCATTGATATTGTCCTTTTAATCCACTGCGAACTCCACCACTTTTCTAAGGGGCATTAAAAACGTCTTTTTAAGCTACTGTGACCTCCACGTCACTTCCAATGGGCATTAAAACCGTCTGGTTTGACTACTCTGAACTCCATTGCTCTTCCAAGTGGCATTGATATTGTCTTTTTAATCCACTGTTACCTACACCACTCTTCCAAGGGGCATTGATATTGTTTTTTTTATTCCACTGCGACCTCCACTACTCTTTCAAGGGGCATTGATATTGTCTTTTTATTCCACTGCGACCTCCAACACTCTTCTAAGGGGCATTTATATTGTCTTTTTAATCAACTGCGACCTCCACCACTCTTCCAAGGGCCATTGAAACCGTGTTGTTAAGCTACTTTGACCTCCACGTCAATTCCACGGGGCATTAAAACCGTCAATTTAAACCACTCTGAACTCCACAGCTCTTGTAAGGGGCATTGATATTGTCTTTTTATTCCAATGTAAGCACCAGCACTCTTCCAAGGGGCATTGATATTGTCTTTTTATTCCACTGCAACTTCCTCGTCTCTTCCAAGGGGCATTAAAATCGTCTTGTTAAGCTACTGTGACCTCCAAGTCTCTTTCATGGGGCATTGATATTGTCTTTTTATTCCACTGTAACCTCCACCACACTTCCAAGGGGCATTGATATTGTCTTTTTATTCCACTGGGACCTTCACCACTCTTCCAAGGGGCATTGATATTGTCTTTTTAATCCACTGTAACCTCCACCACTCTTCCAAGGGGCATTGATATTGTCTTTTTATTCCACTGCGACCTCCACTACTCTTTCAAGGGGCATTGATATTGTCTTTTTATTCCACTGCGACCTCCACCACTCTTCTAAGGGGCATTTATATTGTCTTTTTAATCAACTGCGACCTCCACCACTCTTCCAAGGGCCATTGAAACCGTGTTGTTAAGCTACTTTGACCTCCACGTCTCTTCCAAGGTGCATTAAAATGGTCAATTTAAGCCACTCTGAACTCCACAGCTCTTGCAAGAGGCAATGATATTGTCTTTTTATTCTACTGCTACCTCCACCTCTCTTCTAAGGGGCATTGATATTGTCTTTTTATTCCACTATAACCTCCACCATTCTTCCAAGGGGTATTGATATTGTCTTTTTAATGCACTTCGACCTCCACCACTCTTCCAATGGGCATTAAAACCATCTGGTTAAACCACTCTTAACTCCATAGCTCTTTCAAGAGGCATTGATATTGTCTTTTTATTTCACTGTAAACTCCACCACTCTTTCAAGGGGCATTGATATTGTCTTTTTATTCCACTGCGACCTCCACCACTCTTCCAAGGGGCATTAAAACTGTCTTGTTAAGCTACTGTGACCTCCACCTGTCTTACTCGGGGCAATGATATTGTCTTTTTAATCCACTGTGACCTCCACCACTTTTCCAAGGGGCATTAAAACCGTCTTATTAATCTACTGTGATCTCCACGTCTCTTCCAAGGGGCAATAAAACCATCTGGTTAAACCACTCTGAACTCCACAGCTCTTCCAAGGGGCATTGGTATTGTCTTTTTATTCCACTCTAACCTCCACCACTCTTCCAAGGGGCATTGACATTGTCTTTTTATTCGACTGCGACCTCCATCATTCGTCCAAGGGGCATTGATATTGTCTTTTTATTCCACTGCCACCTCCACCACTCTTCCAAGTGGCATTGACATTGTCTTTTTATTCCACTGCGACTACCACCTCTCTTCTAAGGGGCATTGATATTGTCTTTTTAATCCACTGTAACCTCCACCACTTTTCCTATGGGAATTGATATTGTCTTTTTATTATTATTATTTATTATTATAGCGCCATTTATTCTATGGCGCTTTACATGTGATAGGGATATACCTAATAAAAGCATTTACATAATCTTAACAAAACGAGTCAGCGACTAGTACAGGAGGAGCAAGGATCCTGCCCGCGAGGGCTCACATTCTAGAAGGGATGGGTGAGGATACATTAGGTGAGGGTAGAGCGGGTCATGCAGCGTTGGTTACTGCAGGTTGTAGGCTTGTCGGAAGAGGTGGGTCTTCAGGTTTGTTTTGAAGGTTTCCACGGTCGGCGAGAGTCTGATGTGTTGGGGTAGAGAGTTCCAGAGTAGGGGGGATGCACGGGAAAAATCTTGTATACGATTGTGGGAGGAGGAGATAAGAGGGGAGTAGAGAAGGATATCTTGTGAGGATCGGAGGTTGCGTGCAGGTAACTACCGGGAGACTAGGTCACAGATGTATGGGGGAGACAAGTTGTGGATGGCTATGTATGCCATGGTTAGAGTTTTGAACTGGATTCTCTGGGCAATGGGGAGCCAGTGAAGAGATTGACAGAGAGGAGAGGACGGGGAATAGCGGGGGAACAGGTGAATTAGTCGAGTAGCAGAGTTTAGGATAGATTGGAGAGGCGCTAGAGTGTTCTAAGGGAGGCCACGGTGCAGGAGGTTGCAGTAGTCGAGGCGGGATATGATGAGGGCATGCACTAGTGTTTTGGCAGAGTCTTTGCTGAGGAATGCACGGATCTGGGAGATGTTTTAGAGTTGGAGTTGGCAGGAAGTGGAAAGTGCTTGGATATGTGGCTTGAAGGAGAGATCAGAGTCCAGGGTTACTCCAAGGCAGCGAGCTTGTGGGACTGGGGAGAGTGAACAGCCATTGACATGGATGGCTAGGTCAGATGGGGGATGTGAATGAGAGGGTGGAAAGATGATGAACTCTGTTTTATCCATGTTGAGTTTTACAAATCTGTCAGAGAAGAAGAATGACATGGCGGACAGACTTTGTGGGATTTTGGTTAGTAGGGAGGAGATATCGGGTCCAGAGAGGTAGATCTGTGTGTCGTCAGCATAGAGGTGATACTGAAAACCGTGAGACTCTATGAGCTGTCCCAGGCCAAAGGTGTAGATGGAGAAGAGCAGAGGTCCTAGAATTGAACCTTTGGGGACACCGACAGTTAGGAGGCGAGATGAGGAGGTGGTGCGTGAGTGGGAGACACTGAATGTCCTGTCTGTTAAGTATGAGGAGATCCAAGATAGAGCCAAGTCCGTGATGCCAAGAGATGAGAGAATCTGGAGTAAGAGGGAATGGTCCACTGTGTCAAAGGCAGATGACAGGTCCAGAAGGAGGAGGATGGAGTAGTGTCGCTTGGATTTGGCATTTAGTAGGTCGTTGGTGACTTTGGTCAGGGCAGTTTCAGTCGAGTGATGCGGTCGGAAGCCAGATTGCAGGTGGTCGAAGAGGGAGCAGGAGGAGAGATGGGAGGACAGTTCAAGGTGGACATGTTGTTCTAGTAGTTTTGAGGCAAAGGGGAGGAGTGATATGGGGCGGTGGCAAGTCAGAGAGGAAGGGTCAAGAGAGGGCTTCTTTAGGATGGGTGTGATTGCGGCATGTTTGAAATATGAGGGGAAGACACCGGTTGTTAGTGACAGATTGAAGAGGTGGGTTAGGGTTGGGATGAAGGCTGTGGTAAGGTTAGTGATGAGGTGGGATGGGATTGGGTCAAGTTCGCAGGTGGTGAGGTGTGATTTGGAGAGTAAAGAGGAGACTTGACCTTTTGTAATGGTGGAAAAGTGGGGTTTGGAGGAGCAGGGTTGAATAGATATGAGGAGGGGTTGTGTGGACTTTAGGCAAAAGTTTTGTCTGATGGTGTCAATCTTCTGTTTGAAGAATGAGGCACAGTCGTCGGCTGAGATGAGAGAAGAGGGAGGAGGTGCAGGGGGACGAAGGAGAGAGTTGAAAGTGTTAAATAGCTGTTTAGGGTTGTGAGATAGGGAGGATATGAGACATGAGAAGTAGGTTTGTTTTGCTGTAGTGAGTGCGAACTTGAAATTAGTGAGGGATTGCTTGAATGCGATGGAGTGCTTGATGGAGTGAGACCTTTTCCATCTCTGCTCCGCAACCCTGGAGGCCCGGCGCAGTTCTTTAGTAAGTTTAGTGTGCCAGGGTTGCCTGTTGAATGTGCGAGATGTGGTGTGTGTGAGAGGGGCGATCGAGTCTAGAGCTGCAGCTATTGTGGTGTTATATGAAGCAGCAGCAATGTCTGCATCGTGTAAGGAATTTATGTCTGTAAGAGGGAGGAGGGATTCAGAGAGTGAGTGTAAGTCAAGGTGTTTGAGATTTCTGCGAGGGTATGCAAATTTGTGGAGTGGGGATTGTTGCCCCGGGGAGGAGAGAGAAGAGAATGTAAGTAGGCTGTGATCAGAGAGAGGGAGAGGTGAGTTAGAGAGGTTAGATAGGGAACAGAGGCGGGTGAAGATGAGGTCCAGTGTGTGGCCATCTTTGTGGGTGGGTGTGGAAGACCATTGAGTGAGTCCGAAGGAGGAAGAGAGAGATATGAACTTAGAGACAGACGAGTGGTAAGTGTTAGTGGGGATGTTGAAGTCACCCATTATGATAGTGGGGATGTCAGTGGAGAGGAAGTGAAGCAGCCAGGTGGTGAAGTGGTTTAAGAAGGTGGTGGCTTGCCCTGGGGGTCGGTAAACGACGGCGAGTTGGAGGTTGGAGGAGGAATAGATGCGCACACAGTGCACCTCAAAAGAGGGGAGTGTAACGGAGGGTGGCAGTGGGATTTGGGTGAAAGCGCACTGTTCTGATAGGAGAAAACCTACGCCTCCACCATGTTTGCCATTAGAGCGGGGTGCGTGGGAAAGGTGGAATCCGCCATATGAAAGTGCAGCTGGGGAGGCTGTGTCAGAGGGGGTGAGCCAGGTTTCAGTGATGGCGAGGAAGGAAAGTTTGTTTGTAATGAAAAGATCGTGGATGAAGGAAAGTTTGTTGCAGACAGAGCGAGCGTTCCATAGAGCTCCTGTTAGATCAACTAAGGGAGTGGGGATTGGTTGGATGGGTATGAGGTTAGAAGGGTTGCGACAGTGTGTGGAAGGACGTGGATAGGAGGAAGAAGTAACTGTGGGGATATGGCGAGGAGGACCAGGATTTGGAGAGATATCTCCAGCAGTGAGGAGGAGCAGAGAAAGTGTTAGCAGGTGGGAGCAAGAGAGAGCATGAGGTGGCTGTCTGTGTTTGGAGCTCCAGGATTGAATGTTTAGGAATAATTTGGAGGAGGAGGTGAGATGAATGGGGAGGATGGAGGGAGAGATGAAGAGTTTCTTACTAGGTGTAAGGAATTGAGGGGTTACAAGAAAGTGGAGGACTATAGAGGAAAAAGTGAGAGCTAACAGAAACATAGTTGAAAGAAAGTAAGTGGTCAAAGTGTTGGTTACCTGACTTCTGCCCTGACTAACTGCCTCTGAAATAACTGCCACTTATCTCCGAAGCCACTTTGGACAAGAAGACGCGTCCACCACTTACAGAGCTTCTAAATATATAAGGCACATTAAACTATCAGGTGACGGGCATTGTGGGAGCTGCATATGGCTAAATTAGCAGCTGGTCGTCTCACCAGGAGATGGCAAGGTGATCAAACACAGAGCTAGGACTCTAGTCTCTGCAGTTTAGCACCTCTAAAAATCAGATAAGATCTATAGTGGGGAAGGGACAGACATATGTGGGTATTGAATGGAGTGGGACAGATAAAGCAGAGAAGTTATGCAGAGCATGTACCAGTGAGGTGAATCAGCAAAGCAGAGCATTAGATTACTGCAGAAACAGCAAGCAGAGAAGTTATGCAGACCATGTACCAGTGAGGTGAACCAGCAAAGCAGAGCATTAGATTACAGCAGACACAGTAAGCAGAGAAGTTATGCAGAGCATGTACCACTGAGGTTATTCCACTGCGACCTCCACCACTCTTCCAAGGGGCATTGATATTGTCTTTTATTCCACTGTAACCTCCAACACTGTTCTAAGGGGCATTAAAAGCGTCTTGTTAAGCTACTGTGACCTCCACGTCTCTTCCACAGGGCATTGTTATTGTCTTTTTATTCCACTGCGACCTGCACCACTCTGCCAAGGGGCATTAAAACCGTCTTGTTAAGCTACTGTGATGTCCACGTCTCTTCCACGGGGCATTGATATTGTCTTTTTATTCCACTGTAACCTCCACCACTCTTCAAAGAGGCATTGATATTGTCTTTTTTTCCACTGTAACCTCCACCACTCTTCCAAGGGGCATTGATATTGTCTTTTTATTCCACTGCGACCTCCACCACTCTTCCAAGGTTCATTGATATTGTCTTTTTAATCCACTGGAACCTCCACCACTCCTCCAAGGGGCATTAAAACAGTCTTGTTAAGCTACTGTGACCTCCTCTTCTCTTCCAAGGGGCTCTAAAACCGTTTGGTTAAACCATTCTGTACTCCACAGCTCTTCCAAGGGGCATTGATATTGTCTTTTTATTTCACTGTAACTTCCACCACTCTTTCAAGGGGCATTGATATTGAATTTTTATTCCACTGTGACCTCCACCACTCTTCCAAGGGGCATTAAAACTGTCTTGTTAGGCTACTGTGACCTCCAAGTCTCTTCCAAGGGGCATTAAAACCGTCTGGTTAAACCGCTCTGAGCTCCACAGCTCTTCCAAGGGGCATTGATATTGTCTTTTTATTCGACTGTAACCTCCACCACTCTTCCAAGGCTCATTCTAACCGTCTTCTTAAGCTACTGTGATCTCCACGACTCTTCCAAGGGGCATTAAAACCGTCAATTTAAACCACTCTGAACTCCACAGCTCTTGCAAGAGGCATTGATTTTGTCTTTTTAATCCACTGCGACCTCCATCACTCTTCCAAGAAGCATTAAAACCATCTTGTTTAGCTACTGTGACCTCCACGTCTATTCCACTGTGCCTTAAAGCCTTCTGGTTAAACCACTGTGAACTCCACAGCTCTTCCAAGAGGCAATTTTATTGTCTTTTTATTCCACCGTAACCTCCACCACTCTTCCAAGGGGCATTGATATTGTCTTTTTATGTTACTGCGACCTCCACCACTCTTCCAAGGGGACAACAACATTGTCTTTTTATTCTACTGCGACCTCCACCACTCTTCCAAGGGTCATTGATATTGTCTTTTTATTCCACTGTAACCTCCACCACTCTTCCAAGGGGCATTGATATTGTCTTTTTATTCCACTGCGACCTCCACCTCTCTTACAAGTGGCATCAAAACCATCTTGTTAAGCTACTGTGACCTCCAAGTCTCCTCCACGAGGCATTGATAATGTCTTTTTATTCCACTACGACCTCCAAATCTCTTCCAAGGGGAATTGATATTGTCTTTTTATTCCACTGCGACCTCCACCACTCTTCTAAGGGACATTGATATTGTCTTTTTAGTCCACTGCGACCTCCACCACTCTTCCAAGGGGAATTAAAACAGTCTTGATAAGCTACTGAGACCTCCAGGTCTCTTCCAAGGGGCATTAAACCGTCTGGCTAAACCACTCTGTAGTCCACAGCTCTTCCAAGAGGCATTGATATTGTCTTTTTATTCGACTGTAACCTCCACCACTCTTCCAAGAGGAATTGATATTGTCTCTGTTTTCCACTGCGACCTCCACCACTCTTCCAAGGGGCATTGATATTGTCTTTTTATTCCACTGCAACCTCCGCCACTCTTCCAAAGGGCATTAATATTGTCTTTTATTCCACTGTAACCTCCACCACTGTTCTAAGGGCATTAAATCTGTCTTCTTAAGCTACTGTGACCTCCACGTCTCTTCCACAGGGCATTGTTTTTGTCTTTTTATTCCACTCCGACCTCCACCACTCTGCCAAGGGGCATTTAAACCGTCTTGCTAAGCTACTGTGATGTCCACGTCTCTTCCACAGGGCATTGATATTGTCTTTTTATTCCACTGTAACCTCCACAACTCTTCCAAGGGGCATTGATATTTTCTTTTTATTCCACTGCGACCTCCACCACTCTTCCAAGGTTCATTGATATCGTCTTTTTAATCCATTGCGACCTCCATCTCTCTTCCAAGAAGCATTGAAACCGGCTTGTTAAGCTACTGTGACCTACAAGTCTATTCCACGGTGCATTCAAACTTTCTGGTTAAACCACTGTGAACTTCACAGCTCTTCCAAGGGGCATTAAAACGGTCAATTTAAACCACTCTGAACTCCACAGCTCTTGCAAGAGGCATTGATATTGTCTTTTTATTCCACTGTAACCTCCACCACTCTTCCAAGGGGCATTGATTTTGTCTTTTTAATCCAACTGCGACCTCCATCACTCTTCCAAGAAGCATTAAAACCATCTTGTTTAGCTGCTGTGACCTCCACGTCTATTCCACGGTACCTTAAAACCTTCTGGTTAAACCACTGTGAACTCCACAGCTCTTCCAAGGGGCATTGATATTGTCTTTTTATTCCACTGTAACCTCCGCCACTCTTCCAAGGGGCATTAATATTGTCTTTTTATTTTACTGCGACCTCCACAACTCTTACAAGCGGCATTAATATTGTCTTTTTATTCCACTGCGACCTCCACCTCTCTTCCAAGGGGCATTAAAACTATCTTGTTAAGCTACTGTGACCTCCAAAGTCTCTTCCACGAGGCACTGATATTGTCCTTTTATTCCACTGTGAACTCCACCACTCTTGCAAGGGGCATTGACATTGTCTATTTATTCAACTGCGACCTCCACCACTCTTCCAATGGGCATTGATATTGTCTTTTTAATCCACCTCAACCTCCACCACTCTTCCAAGGGGCATTAAAGCTGTCTTGTTAAGCTACTGTCACGTACATGTCTATTCCATGGGGCATTGATATTGTCTTTTTATTCCACTGTAACCTCCACCACTCTTCCAAGTGGCATTGACATTGTCTTTTTATTCCACTGCGACTTCCACCTTTCTTCTAAGGGGCATAGATATTGTCTTTTTAATCCACTGCCACCTCCACCACTCTTCCAACGGGCATTAAAACAGTCTTGTTAAGCTACTGTGACCTCCACGTCTCTTTCAAGGGGCATTAAAACCGTCATGTTAAACCACTCTGAACTCCACAGCTCTTCCAAGGGCCATTGATATTGTCTTTTTATTCCACTGTAATCTTCGCCACTCTTCCATGGGGCATTGATTTTGTCTTTTTATTCCACTGCGACCTCCACCACTCTTCCAATGGGCATTGTTATTGTCTTTTTACTCCCCTGCAACCTCCACCACTCTTCCAAGGGGCATTAAAACCGTCTTGTTAAGCTACTGTGACCTCCAAGTCCCTTCCACAGGGCATTGATAGTGTCTTTTTATTCCACTGCGACCTCCACCACTCTTCCAAGGGGCATTGATTTTGTCTTTTTAATCCACTGCGAACTTCACCACTCTTCCAAGGGGAAATAAAACCGTCTTGTTATGCTACTGTGACGTCGACTTCTCTTCCAAGGGGCATTAAAACAATCTGGTTAAACCACTCTGAACTCCACAGCTCTTCCAAGGGGCATTTGTATTGTCTTTTTATTCCACTCTAACCTCCACCACTCTTCCAAGGGACATTGACATTGTCTTTTTATTTTACTGCGACCTCCAACACTCTTCCAAGGGGCATTAAAACCATATTGTTAAGCTACAGTGAACTCCACATCTCTTCCACGGGGCATTGATATTGTCTTTTTATTCCACTGTAACCTCCACCAATCTTCCAAGGGGCATTGATATTGTTTTTTTATTCCAGTGCGACCTCCACCACTCTTCCAAGGGGCATTAAAACCGTCTTGTTAAGTTACTTTGACCTCCACGTCAATTCCAGGGAGCGTTAAAACCGTCTGGTTATACCACTCTGAACTCCACAGCTCTTCCAAGGGGCATTATTATTGTCTTTTTATTCCACTGTAACCTCCACCACTCGTCCAAGGGGCAATGATATTGTCTTTTTATACGACTGCGACCTCCACCACTCTTCCAAGGGGCATTAAAACCGTCTTGTTAAGCTATTGTGACCTCCACATCTCTTCCACGGGGCATTAATATTGTCTTTTTATTTAATTGTAACCTCCACCACTGTTCCAAGGGTCATTGATATTGTCTTTTTGTTCACTGTAAACTCCATCACTCTTCCAAGGGGCATTGATATTGTCTTTTTATTCCACTGTAACCTCCACCACTCTTCCAAGGGGCATTGATATTGTCTTTTTATTCCACTTCGACCTCCACCACTCTTACAAGGGGCATTCATATTGTCTTTTTAATCCACTGCGACCTCCACAACTCTTCCAAGGGACATTAAAACCGTCTTGTTAAGCTACTGTGACCTCCACGTCCCTTCCACAGGGCATTGATAGTGTCTTTTTATTCCACTGCGACCTCCACCACTCTTCCAAGGGGCATTGATATTGTCTTTTTAATCCACTGCGAACTTCACCACTCTTCCAAGGGGAAATAAAACCGTCTTGTTATGCTACTGTGACGTCGACTTCTCTTCCAAGGGGCATTAAAACCATCTGGTTAAACCACTCTGAACTCCACAGCTCTTCCAAGGGGCATTTGTATTGTCTTTTTATTCCACGCTAACCTCCACCACTCTTCCAAGGGACATTGACATTGTCTTTTTATTTCACTGCGACCTCCAACACTCTTCCAAGGGGAATTAAAACCATATTGTTAAGCTACAGTGAACTCCACATCTCTTCCACGGGGCATTGATATTGTCTTTTTATTCCACTGTAACCTCCACCAATCTTCCAAGGGGCATTGATATTGTTTTTTTATTCCAGTGCGACCTCCACCACTCTTCCAAGGGGCATTAAAACCGTCTTGTTAAGTTACTTTGACCTCCACGTCAATTCCAGGGAGCGTTAAAACCGTCTGGTTATACCACTCTGAACTCCACAGCTCTTCCAAGGGGCATTATTATTGTCTTTTTATTCCACTGTAACCTCCACCACTCGTCCAAGGGGCATTGATATTGTCTTTTTATTCCACTGCGACCTCCACCACTCTTCCAAGGGGCATTAAAACCGTCTTGTTAAGCTATTGTGACCTCCACATCTCTTCCACGGGGCATTAATATTGTCTTTTTATTTCATTGTAACCTCCACCACTGTTCCAAGGGGCATTGATATTGTCTTTTTGTTCACTGTAAACTCCATCACTCTTCCAAGGTGCATTGATATTGTCTTTTTATTCCACTGTAACCTCCACCACTCTTCCAAGGGGCATTGATATTGTCTTTTTATTCCACTTCGACCTCCACCACTCTTACAAGGGGCATTCATATTGTCTTTTTAATCCACTGCGACCTCCACAACTCTTCCAAGGGACATTAAAACCGTCTTGTTAAGCTACTGTCACCTTCACGTCCTTTCCAAGGGGCATTAAAACCCTCAATTTAAACCACTCTGTGCTCCACAGCTCTTGCAAGGGGCATTAATATTGTCATTTTTTTCCAATGTAACCTCCAGCACTCTTCCAAGGGGCATTGATATTGTCTTTTTATTCCACTGCAACTTCCACCACTCTTCCAATGGGATTTTATAGTCTTTTAAATCCACTGCGACCTCCACCACTCTTCCAAGGGGCATTAAAACAGTCTTGTTAAGCTACTGTGACCTCTACGTCCCTTCCACGGTCCATTGATATTGTCTTTTTATTCCACTGCGACCTCCACCACTCTTCCAAGGGGCATTGATATTGTCTTTTTATTCCACTGCAACCTCCACGACTCTTCCAAGGGACATTGATATAGTCTTTTTATTCCACTGCGACATTCACCCCTCTTCCAAGGAACATTGATATTGTCTTTTTTTTTCCACTGTAACCTCCACCACTCTTCTAAGGGGCATTGATATTTTCTTTTTATTCCACTACGACCTCCACCACTCTTCCAAGGTGCATCGATAATGTCTTTTTAATCCACTGCGACCTCCACCACTCTTTCAAGGTGCATTAAAACCATCTTGTTAAGCTACTGTGACCTGCACATCTCTTCCAAGGGGCACTAAAACCGTCAATTTAAACCACTCTGAACTTCACAGCTCTTGCAAGTGGCATTGATATTGTCTTTTTATTCTACTGTAACCTCCACCACTCTTCCAAGGGGCTTTGATTTTGTCTTTTTAATCCATTGCGACCTCCATCTCTCTTCCAAGAAGCATTAAAGCTGTGTTGTTTAGCTACTGTGACCTCCACGTCTATTCCACGGTGCCTTAAAACCTTCTGGTTAAACCACTGTGAACTCCTCAGCTCTTCCAAGGGGCTTTGATATTGTCTTTTTAATCCACTGCGACCTCCATCACTCTTCCAAGAAGCATTGAAACCGTCTTGTTAAGCTACTGTGACCTCAACGTCTTTTCCACAGTGCATTAAAACTTTCTGGTTAAACCACAGTGAACTCCACAGCTCTTCCAAGGGGCATTGATATTGTCTTTCTATTCCACTCTAACCTCCTCCACTCTTCCAAGGGGCATTGATGTTGTCTTTTTATTTTACTGCGACCTCCACCACTCTTCCAAGGGGTATTAATATTGTCTTTTTATTCCACTGTGACCTCCACGTCTCTTCCAAGGGGCATTGATATTGTCTTTTTATTTAACTGGAACCTCCACCACTCTTCCAAGGGGCTTTGATATTGTCTTTTTATTCCACTGTAACCTCCACCACTCTTCCAAGGGGCATTGATATTGTCTTTTTATTCCTCCGTAACCTCCACCACTCTTCCAAGGGGCATTAATATTGTCTTTTTAATCCACTGCGACCTCTACCACTCCTCCAAGGGGCTTTAAAACTGTCTTGATAAGCTTCTGTGATCTCCACGTCTCTTCCAAGGGGCATTAAAACAGCATGGTTAAACCACTGTAAATTCCACAGCTTTTCCAAGAGGCATTGATATTGTCTTTTTATTCAACTGTAACCTCCACCACTCTTCCAAGGGGCATTGATATTGTCTATTTTTTCCACTGCGACCTCCACCACTCTTCCAAGGGGATTTGATTGTCTTTTTAATCCACTGCGACCTCCACCACTCTTCCAAGGGGCATTAAAACCGTCTTGTTAAACTACTGTGACCTCCACGTCCCTACAACGGGGCATTGATATTGTCTTTTTATTCAACTGTAACCTCAACCACTCTTCCAAGGGGCATTGATATTATCTTTTTATTCCACTTCGACCTCCACCATTCTTACAAGGGGCATTCATATTGTCTTTTTAATCCACGGCGACCTCCACAACTCTTCCAAGGGGCATTAAAACCGTCTTGTTAAGCTACTGTCACCTTCACGTTCCTTCCAAGGGGCATTAAAACCCTCAATTTAAACCAATCTGTACTCCACAGCTCTTGCAAGGGGCATTGATATTGTCTTTTTTTTCCAATGTAACCTCCAGCACTCTTCCAAGGTGCATTGATATTGTCTTTTTATTCCACTGCAACTTCCACCACTCTTCCAATGGGATTTTATAGTCTTTTAAATCCACTGCGACCTCCACCACTCTTCCAAGGGGCATTAAAACCGTCTTGTTAAACTACTGCGACCTCCACGTCCCTACCACGGGGCATTGATATTGTCTTTTTATTACACTGCGACCTCCACCACTCTTCCAAGGGGCATTGATATTGTCTTTTAATCCACTGCGACCTCCACCACTCTTCCAAGGGACTTTGATATTGTCTTTTTTTTCCACTGCGACATTCACCCCTCTTCCAAGGAACATTGATATTGTCTTTTTTTTCCACTGTAACCACCACCACTCTTCTAAGGGGCATTGATATTTTCTTCTTATTCCACTGCGACCTCCACCATTCTTCCAAGGGGCATCGATAATGTCTTTTTAATACACTGCGACCTCCACCACTCTTCCAAGGGGCATTAAAACAGTCTTGTTAAGCAACTGTGACCTCCACGTCTCTTCCAAGGGGCAGTAAAACCGTCAATTTAAACCACTCTGAACTCCACAGCTCTTCCATGGGGCATTGATATTGTCTTTTTAATCCACTGCGACCTCCATCTCTCTTCCAAGAAGCATTAAAACTATGTTGTTTAGCTACTGTGACCTCCACGTCTATTCCACGGTGCCTTAAAACCTTCTGGTTAAACCACTGTGAACTCCACAGCTCTTCCATGGGGCATTGATATTGTCTTTTTATTCCACTGTAACCTCCACCACTCTTCCAAGGGGCATTGATATTTTTTTTTATTTTACTTCGACCTCCACCACTCTTTCAAGGGGCATTAATATTGTCTTTTTATTCCACTCCGACCTCCACCACTCTTCCAAGGGTCATTGATATTGTCTTTTTATTCCACTGTAACCTCCACCACTCTTCCAAGGGGCATTGATATTGTCTTTTTATTCCACTGCGACCTCCAACTCTCTTCCAAGGGGCATTAAAACCATCTTGTTAAGCTACTGTGACCTCCAAGTCTCTTCCACGAGGCATTGATATTGTCTTTTTATTCCACTGCGACCTCCACATCTCTTCCAAGTGGAATTGATGCGGTCTTTTTATTCCACTACGACCTCCACCACTCTTCTAAGGGGCATTGATATTGTCTTTTTAATCCACTGCTACCTCCACCACACTACCAAGGGGCATTAAAACAGTTTTGATAAGCTACTGTGACCTCCACATCTCTTCCAAGGGGCATTAAAACCGTCTGGTTAAACCACTCTGAACTCCACAGCTCTTCCAAGAGGCATTGATATTGTATTTTTACTCGACTGTAACCTCCACCTCTCTTCCAAGGGGCATTAAATCCGTCTTGTTAAGCCACTGTGACCTCCACGTCTCTTCCATGGGGCATTAAAACCGTCAATTTAAACCACTCTGAACTCCACAGATCTTGCAAGAGGCATTGATATTGTCTTTTTATTCCACTGTAACCTCCACCACTCTTCCAAGGGGCATTGATTTTGTCTTTTTAATCCACTGCGACCTCCATCACTCTTCCAATAATCATTGATATTGTCTTTTTATTTTTCTGCGACCTCCACCACTCTTCCAAGGGGCATTAATATTGTCTTTTTATTCCACGGTGCCTTAAAACCTTCTGGTTAAACCACTGTGAACTCCACAGCTCTTCCAAGGGGCATTGATAATGTCTTTTTATTCCACTCTAACCTCCACCACTCTTCCAAGGGGCGTTGATATTGTCTTTTTATTTTACTGCGACCTCCACCACTCTTCCAAGGGGCATTGATATTGTCTCTCTTTTCCACTGCGATCTCCACCAGTCTTCCAAGGTGCATTAAAACCGTAATGTTAAGCTCCTGAGACCTCCTAGTCTCTTCCAAGGGGCATTAAAACCGTCTGGTTAAACCGCTCTGCGCTCCACAGCTCTTCCAAGGGGCATTGACAATGTCTTTTTATTCCATTGTAGCCTTCTGCACTCTTCCAAGTGCATTGATATTGTCTTTTTATTCCTCTGCGACGTTCATGACTTTTCCAAGGGGCATTAAAGCCGTCTTGTTAAGCTACTGTGACCTCCAAGTTTCTTACACAGGGCATTGATATTGTCTTTTTATTCCACTGTAACCTCCATCACTCTTCCAAGGGGCATTGATATTGTCTTTTTATTCCACTGTAACCTCCACCAATCTTCCAAGGGGCATTGATATTGTCTTTAAATTCCACTGCAACCTCCACCACTCTTCTAAGGGGCATTGATATTGTCTTTTAAATCCACAACGATCTCCACCACTCTTCCAAGGGGCATTAAAACAGTCTTGTTAAGCTACTGTGACCTCCTCGTCTCTACCAAGGGGCATTAAAACCGTCTGGTTAAACACTCTGAACTCCACAACTCTTACAAGAGGCATTGATATTGTCTTTTTATTCGACTGTAACATCCACCACTCTTCCAAGCGGCATTGATATTGTCTATTTATTCCACTGCGACCTCCACCACTCTTCCAAGGGGCATTGATATTGTCTTTTTAATCAACTGCGACCTCCACCTATCTTCCAAGGGGCATTAAAACCGTCTTGTGAAGCTACTGTGACCTCCAAATCCCTTCAACGGGGCATTGATATTGTCTTTTTATTCCACTGCGACCTCCAACACTCTTCCAAGGGGCTTTGATATTGTCTTTTTTATCCACTGCGACCTCCACCACTCTTCCAATGGGCATTAAAACAGTCTTGTTATGCTACTGTGACCTCCACGTCCCTTCCACGGTGCATTAATATTGTCTTTTTATTCCATTGCGACCTCCACCTCTCTTAGAAGGGGCATTAAAACCGTATTGTTAAGCTACTGTGACCTTCAAGTCTCTTCCAAGGGGCATTAAAACCGTCTGGTTAAACTGCTCTTAGCTCCACCACTCTTCCAAGGGGCATTAAAACCGTCTTGTTAAGCTACTGTGACCCCCAAGTTTCTTACACAGGGCATTGATATTGTCTTTTTATTCCACTGTAACCTCCACCACTCTTCTAAGGGGCATTGATATTGTCTTTTAAATCCACAGCGATCTCCACCACTCTTCCAAGAGGCATTAAAAAAGTCTTGTTAAGCTACTATGACCTCCTCGTCTGTTCCAAGGGGCATTAAAACCGTCTGGTTAAACACTCTGAACTCCACCGCTCTTACAAGATGCATTGATATTGTCTTTTTATTCGACTGTAACATCTACCACTCTTCCAAGCGGCATTGATATTGTCTATTTATTCCACTGCGACCTCCACCACTCTTCCAAGGGGCATTGATATTGTCTTTTTAATCAACTGCGACCTCCACCTCTCTTCCAGGAGGCATTAAAACCGTCTTGTGAAGCTACTGTGACCTCCACGTCCCTTCCACGGGGCATTGATATTGTCTTTTTATTCCATTGCGACCTCCACCACTCTTCCAAGGGGCATTGGTATTGTCTTTTTAATCCACTGAGACCTCCACCACTGTTCCAAGGGGCATTGATATTGTCTTTTTAATCCACTGTGACCTTCACGTCTCTTCCAAGGGGCATTAGAAACGTCAATTTAAACCACTCTGAACTCCATAGCTCTTCCAAGGAGCACTGGTATTGTCTTTTTATTCCACTCTAACCTCCACCACTCTTCCAAGGGGCATTGACATTGTCTATTTATGCCACTGCGACCTCCATCACTCTTCCAAGGTGCATTAAGACCATCTTGTTAAGCTACAGTGACATCCATAACTCTTCCATGGGGCATTGATATTGACTTTTTATTCCACTGTGACCTCCACCACTCTTCCAAGGGGCATTGATTTTGTCTTTTTATTCCACTGCAACCTCTACTACTCTTCCAATGGGCATTGATATTGTCTTTTTAATCCACTGCAACCTCCATCACTCTTCCAAGGGGCATTAAAGCCGTCTTGTTAAGCTACTGTCACGTCCATGTTTATTCCACGGGGCATTGATATTGTCTTTTTATTCCACTGTATCCTCCACCACTCTTCCAAGTGGCATTGACATTGACTTTTTATTCCACTGCGACTTCCATCTCTCTTCCAAGGGGCATTAAAACCATCTGGTTAAACTACTCTGAACTCAACAGCCTTTCAAGGGGCATTGATATTGTCTTTTTATTCCACTCTAACCTCCACCACTCTTCCAAGGGGCATTGATTTTGTCTTTTTATTCCACTGCGACGCGACCTCCACCACTCTTCCAATGGGCATTGTTATTGTCTTTTTAATCCCCTGCAACCTCCACCACTCTACCAAGGCGCATTAAAGCCGTCTTGTTAAGCTAATGTGACCTCCCCGTCCCATCCACGGGGCATTGATATTGTCTTTTTATTCCACTGCGACCTCCACCACTCTTCCAAGGGGCATTCATATTGTCTTTTTAATCCACTGCAAACTCCACCACTCTTCCAAGGGACATTAAAACCGTCTTGTTTAGCTACTGTGACCTCCATGTCTATTCCACGGTGCCTTAAAACCTTCTGGTTAAACCACTGTGAACTCCACAGCTCTTCCAAGGGGCATTGATATTGTCTTTTTATTCCACTGTAACCTCTACCACTCTTCCAAGGGGCATTGATATTGTCTTTTTATTCCACTGCGACCTCCACCTCTCTTCCAAGGGGCATTAAAACCATCTTGTTAAGCTACTGTGACCTCCAAGTATCTTCCACGAGGCATTGATATTGTCTTTTTATTCTACTGCGACCTCCACATCTCTTCCAAGTGGAATTGATATTGTTTTTTTATTCCACTGCGAGCTCCACCACTCTTCTAAGGGGCATTGATATTGTCTTTTTAATCCACTGCGACCTCCACCACACTTCCAAGGGGCATTAAAACAGTTTTGATAAGCTACTGTGACCTCCACCTCTCTTCCAAGGGGTATTAAAACCGTCTGGTTAAACCACTCTGAACGCCACAGCTCTTCCAAGAGGCATTGATATTGTCTTTTTATTCAACTATAACCTCCACCACTCTTCCAAGGGGCATTAATACCGTCTTGTTAAGCTACGGTGACCTCCACGTCTCTTCCAAGGGGCATTAAAACCGTCAATTTAAACCACTCTGAACTCCACAGCTCTTGTAAGATGCATTTATATTGTCTTTTTATTCCACTGTAACCTCCACCACTCTTCCAAGTGGCATTGACATTGACTTTTTATTCCACTGCGACTTCCACCTCTCTTCCAAGGGGCATTAAAACAGTCTTGTTAAGCTACTGTGACCTCTTCCAAGGGGCATTAAAACCATCTGGTTAAACCACTCTGAACTCCACAGCTCTTCGAAGGGGCATTGTTATTGTCTTTTTATTCCAGTGTAACCTCCACCACTCTTCCAAGGGGCATTGATTTTGTCTTTTTATTCCACTGCGACCTCCACCACTCTTCCAATGGGCATTGTTATTGCCTTTTTAATCCCCTGCAACCTCCACCACTCTACCAAGGCTCATTAAAACCATCTTGTTAAGCTACTGTGACCTCCACGTCCCATCCACGGGGCATTGATATTGTCATTTTATTCCACTGCGACCTCCAGCACTCTTCCAAGGGACATTCATATTGTCTTTTTAATCCACTACAAACTCCACCACTCTTCCAAGGGACATTAAAACCGTCTTGTTTAGCTACTGTGACCTCCATGTCTATTCCACGGTGCCTTAAAACCTTCTGGTTAAACCACTGTGAACTCCACAGCTCTTCCAAGGGGCATTGATATTGTCTTTTTATTCCACTGTAACCTCCACCACTCTTCCAAGGGGCATTGATATTGTCTTTTTATTTTACTGCCACCTCCACCACTCTTCCAAGGGGCATTAAAACCGTCTGGTTAAACCACTCTGAACGCCACAGCTCTTCCAAGAGGCATTGATATTGTCTTTTTATCCGACTGTAACCTCCACCACTCTTCCAAGGGGCATTCAAACCGTCAATTTAAACCACTCTGAACTCCACAGCTCTAGTAAGATGCATTGATATTGTCTTTTTATTCCACTGTAACCTCCACCACTCTTCCAAGGGGCATTGATTTTGTCTTTTTAATCCACTGCGACCTCCATCACTCTTCCAAGAAGCATTGAAACCGTCTTGTTTAGCTACTGTGACCTCCACGTCTCTAACATGAGGCATTGATATTGTCTTTGTATTCCACTGCGACCTCCACATCTCTTCCAAGGGGAATTGATATTGTCTTTTTATTTCACTGCGACCTCCACCACTCTTCTAAGGGGCATTGAAATTGTCTTTTTAATCCACTGCGACCTCCACAACTCTTCCAAGGGGCATTTAAACAGTCTTGATAAGCTACTGTGACCTCCCCGTCTCTTCCAAGGGACATTAAACCGTCTGGTTAAACCACTCTGTACACCACAGCTCATCAAAGGGGCATTGATATTGTCTTTTTATTCCACTATAACCTCCACTACTTTTCCTATGGGAATTGATATTGTCTTTTTATTATTATTATTATTATTATTTATTATTATAGCGCCATTTATTCCATGGCGCTTTACATGTGATAGGGATATACATAACAAAAGCATTTACATAATCTTAACAAAACGAGTCAGCGACTGGTACAGGAGGAGCGAGGACCCTGCCCACGAGGGCTCCCATTCTAGAAGGGATGGGTGAGGATGCATTAGGTGAGGGTAGAGCTGGTTGCGCAGCGGTGGTTACTGCAGGTTGTAGGCTTGTCGGAAGAGGTGGGTCTTCAGGTTTCTTTTGAAGGTTTCCGCGGTCGGCGAGAGTCTGATGTGTTGGGATAGAGAGTTCCAGTGTATGGGGGATGCATGGGAGAAATCTTGTATGCGATTGTGGGAGGAGGAGATAAGAGGGAAGTAGAGAAGGAGGTCTTGTGAGGATCGGAGGTTGCATGCAGGTAAGTACCGGGAGACTAGGGCACAGATGTATGGGGGAGACAGGTTGTGGATGGCTTTGTATGCCATTGTTAGAGTTTTGAACTGGATTCTCTGGGCAATGGGGTGCCAGTGAAGAGATTGACAGAGAGGAGAGGCCGGGAATAGCGGGGGGACAGGTGAATTAGTCGAGCAGCAGAGTTTAGGATAGATTGGAGAGGCGCAAGAGTGTTGTAAGGGAAGCCACTGAGCAGGAGGTTGCAGTAGTCGAGGCGGGATATGATAAGGGCATGCACTAGTGTTTTTGCAGAGTCTTTGCTGAGGAATGCACGGATCTGGGAGATGTTTTTGAGTTGGAGTCGGCAGGAAGTGGAAAGGGCTTGGATATGTGGCTTGAAGGAGAGATCAGAGTCCAAGGTTACTCCAAGGCAGCGAGCTTTTGGGACTGGGGAGAGTGAACAGCCATTGATGTTGATGGCTAGGTCAGATGAGGGGTGTGAATGAGAGGGTGGAAAGATGATGAACTCTGTTTTATCCATGTTGAGTCTTAGAAATCTGTCGGAGAAGAAGGATGACATGGCGGACAGACATTGTGGGATTTTGGTTAGTATGGAGGAGATTTTGGGTCCAGAGAGGTAGATCTGTGTGTCGTCAGCATAGAGGTGATACTGAAAACCGTGAGACTCTATGAGCTGTCCCAGGCCAAAGGTGTAGATGGAGAAGAGCAGAGGTCCTAGAACTGAACCTTGGGGGACACCGAGAGATAGGGGGCGAGATGAGGAGGTGGTGCGTGAGTGGGAGACGCTGAATGTCCTGTCTGTTAAGTATGAGGAGAACCAAGATAGAGCCAAGTCCGTGATGCCAAGAGATGAAAGAATCTGGAGTAAGAGGGAATGGTCCACTGTGTCAAAGGCAGATGACAGGTCCAGAAGGAGGAGGATGGAGTAGTGTCGCTTGGATTTGGCATTTAGTAGGTCGTTGGTGACTTTGGTCAGGGCAGTTTCAGTCGAGTGATGCGGTCGGAAGCCAGATTGTAGGCGGTCGAAGAGGGAGGAGGAGAGGTGGGAGGACAGTTCAAGGTGGACATGTTGTTCTAGTAGTTTTGGGGCAAAGGGGAGGAGTGATATGGGGTGGTAGCTAGTCAGAGAGGAAGGGTCAAGGGAGGGCTTTTTGAGGATGGGTGTGATTGCGGCATGTTTGAAACATGAGGGGAAGACACCGGTTGTTAGTGACAGATTGAAGAGGTGGGTTAGGGTTGGGATGAAGACTGTGGTAAGGTTAGTGATGAAGTGGGATGGGATTGGGTCAAGTTCGCAGGTGGTGAGGTGTGATTTGGAGAGTAAAGAGGAGACTTGACCTTCTGTAATGGTGGAGAAGTGGGGTTTGGAGGAGGAGGGTTGAATAGATATGAGGAATTTATGTGTGGACTTTAGGCAAAAGTTTTGTCTGATGGTGTCAATCTTCTGTTTGAAGAATGAGGCAAAGTCGTCGGCTGAGATGAGAGAAGAGGGAGGAGGTGCTGGGGGATGAAGGAGAGAGTTTAAAGTGTTAAATAGCTGTTTAGGGTTGTGAGATAGGGAGGATATGAGAGATGAGAAGTAGGTTTGTTTTGCTGTAGTGAGTGCGGACTTGAAATTAGTGAGGGATTGCTTGAATGCGATGAAGTGCTCGATGGAGTGAGACCTTTTCCATCTCCTCTCCGCAACCATGGAGGCCCGGCGCAGTTCTTTAGTAAGTTTAATGTGCATGGGTTGCCTGTTGAATGTGCGAGATGTGGTGTGTGTGAGAGGGCCGATCGAGTCTAGAGCTGCAGCTATTGTGGTGTTATATGAAGCAGCAGCAACGTCTGCATCGTGTAAGGAATTTATGTCTGTAAGAGGGAGGAGGGATTCAGAGAGTGAGTGTAAGTCAAGGTGTTTGAGATTTCTGCGAGGGTATGCAAATTTGTGGAGTGGGGATTGTTGCCCCGGGGAGGAGAGAGAAGAGAATGTAAGTAGGCTGTGATCAGAGAGAGGGAGAGGTGAGTTAGAGAGGTTAGATAGGGAACAGAGGCGGGTGAAGATGAGATCCAGTGTGTGGCCATCTTTGTGGGTGGGTGTGGAAGACCATTGAGTGAGTCCGAAGGAGGAAGAGAGAGATATGAACTTAGAGACAGACGAGTGGGAAGTGTTAATGGGGATGTTGAAGTCACCCATTATGATAGTGGGGATGTCAGTGGAGAGAAAGTGAAGCAGCCAGGTGGTGAAGTGGTCTAAGAAGGTGGTGGCTTGCCCTGGTGGTCGGTAAACGACAGCCAGTTGGAGGTTGGAGGGGGAATAGATGCGCACACAGTGCACCTCAAAAGAGGGGAGTGTAACGGAGGGTGGCAGTGGGATTTGGGTGAAAGCGCAGTGTTCTGATAGGAGAAAAGCTACGCCTCCACCATGTTTGCTATTGGGGCGGGGGGTGTGGGAAAGGTGGAATCCGCCATATGAAAGTGCAGCTGGGGAGGCTGTGTCAGAGGGGGTGAGCCAGGTTTCAGTGATGGCGAGGAAGGAAAGTTTGTTTGTAATGAAAAGATTGTGGATGAAGGAAAGTTTGTTGCAGACAGAGCGAGCGTTACATAGAGTTCCTGTTAGAGCAACTAAGGGAGTGGGGATTGGTGGATGGGTATGAGGTTAGAAGGGTTGCGATAGTTTGTGGAAGGTCGTGGATAGTAGGAAGAAGCAACTGTGCGGATATGGCGAGGAGGACCAGGATTTGGAGAGATATCTCCAGCAGTGAGGAGGAGCAGAGAAAGTGTTAGCAGGTGGGAGCAAGAGAGAGCATGAGGTGGCTGTCTGTGTTTGGAGATCCAGGATTGAATGTTTAGGAATAATTTGGAGGAGGAGGTGAGATGAATGGGGAGGATGGAGGGAGAGATGAAGAGTTTCATACTAGTTGGAGGGATTTGAGGGGTTACTAGAAAGTGGAGAATTATACAGGAAAAAGTGAGAGCTAACAGAAGCATAGTTAAAAGAGAGTAAGTGGTCAAAGTGTTGGTTACCTGACTCCAGCCCTGACTAACTGCCTCTGAAATTATTGCCACTTATCTCCGAAGCCACTTTGCACAAGAAGATGCGTGCACACCCCTTCACGCGTGCACCCCTTGCAGAGCTTCTAAATATATAGGGCACATTAAACTATCAGGTGAAGGGCATTGTGGGAGCTGCATATGGCTAAATTAGCAGCTGGTCGTCTCACCAGGAGATGGCTGGGTGATCAAACACAGAGCTAGGACTCTAGTCTCTGCAGTTTAGCACCTCTAAAAATCAGATAAGATCTATAGTGGGGAAGGGACAGACATATGTGGGTATTGAATGGAGTGGGACAGATAAAGCAGAGAAGTTATGCAGAGCATGTACCAGTGAGGTGAATCAGCAAAGCAGAGCATTAGATTACAGCAGACACAGCAAGCAGAGAAGTTATGTAGAGCATGTACCAGTGAGGTGAATCAGCAAAGCAGAGCATTAGATTACAGCAGACACAGCAAGCAGAGAAGTTATGCAGAGCATGTACCAGTGAGGTTATTCCACTGCGACCTCCACCACTCTTCCAAGGGGCATTGATATTGTCTTTTTATTCCACTGCGACCTCCGTCACTCTTCCAAAGGGCATTGATATTGTCTTTTATTCCACTGTAACCTCCACCACTGTTCTAAGGGGCATTAAAAGCGTCTTGTTAAGCTACTGTGACCTTCACGTCTCTTCCACAGGGCATTGTTATTGTCTTTTTATTCCACTGCGACCTCCACCACTGTGCCAAGGGGCATTAAAACCGTCTTGTTAAGCTACTGTGATGTCCACGTCTCTTCCACGGGGCATTGATATTGTCTTTTTATTCCACTGTAACCTCCACCACTCTTCCAAGAGGCATTGATATTGTCTTTTTATTCCACTGCAACCTCCACCACTCTTCCAAGGGGCATTGATATTGTCTTTTTATTCCACTGCGACCTCCACCACTCTTCCAAGGGGCATTAAAACCGTCTTGTTAAGCTACTGTGACCTCCACGTCTCTTCCAAGGGGCACTAAAACCGTTTGGTTAAACCACTCTGTACTCCACAGCTCTTCCAAGGGGCATTGATATTGTCTTTTTATTTCACTGTAACTTCCACCACTCTTTCAATGGGCATTGATATTGTCTCTGTTTTCCACTGCGACCTCCACCACTCTTCCAAGGGGCTTTGATATTGTCTTTTTTATCCACTGCGACCTCCACCACTCTTCCAATGGGCATTTAAACCATCTTGTTATGCTACTGTGACCCCCACGTCCCTTCCACGGGGCATTGATATTGTCTTTTTATTCCATTGCGACCTCTACCACTCTTCCAAGGGGCATTAAAACCGTCTTGTTAAGCTACTGTGACCTACAAGTCTCTTCCAAGGGGCATTAAAAACGTCTGGTTAAACCGCTCTGAGCTCCACAGCTCTTCCAAGGGGCATTGACAATGTCTTTTTATTCCATTGTAACCTTCTGCACTCTACCAAGTGCATTGATATTGTCTTTTTATTTCTCTGCGACGTCCACAACTCTTCCAAGGGGCATTAAAACCGTCTTGTTAAGCTACTGTGACCTCCAAGTTTCTTACACAAGGCATTGATATTGTCTTTTTTTTCCACTGTAACCTCCACCACTCTTCCAAGGGGCATTGATATTGTCTTTTTATTCCACTGTAACCTCTACCAATCTTCCAAGGGGCATTGATATTGTCTTTTTATTCCACTGCGACCTCCACCACTCTTCTAAGGGGCATTGAAATTGTCTTTTAAATCCACAACGATCTCCACCACTCTTCCAAGGGGCATTAAAACAGTCTTGTTAAGCTACTGTGACCTCCTCGTCTCTTCCAAGGGGCATTAAAACCGTCTGGTTAAACACTCTGAACTCCACAGCTCTTACAAGAGGCATTGATATTGTCTTTTTATTCGACTGTAACATCCACCACTCTTCAAAGCGGCATTGATATTGTCTTTTGATTCCACTGCGACCTCCACCACTCTTCCAAGGGGCATTGATATTGTCTTTTTAATCAACTGCGACCTCCACCTCTCTTCCAAGGTGCATTAAAACCGTCTTGTGAAGCTACTGTGTCCTCCACGTCCCTTCCACGGGGCATTGATAGTGTCTTTTTATTCCACTGCGACCTCCACCACTCTTCCAAGGGGTATTGATATTGTCTTTTTAATCCATTGTGACCTCCACCACTCTTCCAAGGGGCATTGATATTGTCTTTTTAATCCACTGTGACCTCCACGTCTCTTCCAAGGGGCATTAAAACCGTCAATTTAAACCACTCTGAACTCCACAGCTCTTCCAAGGAGCACTGGTATTTTCTTTTTATTCCACTCTAACCTCCACCACTCTTCCAAGGGGCATTGACATTGTTTATCTATTCCACTGCGACCTCCACCACTCTTCCAAGGGGCATTAAGACCACCTTGAAAGCTCCAGTGACCTCCACAACTCTGCCATGGGGCATTGATTTTGTCTTTTTATTCCACTGTAACCTCCACCACTCTTCCAAGGGGCATTGATTTTGTATTTTTATTCCACTGTGACCTCTACCACTCTTCCAATGGGCATTGATATTGTATTTTTAATCCACTGCAACCTCCACCACTCTTCCAAGGGGCATTAAAGCCGTCTTGTTAAGCTACTGTCACGTCCATGTCTATTCCACGGAGCATTGATATTTTCTTTTTATTCCACTGTAACCTCCACCACTCTTCCAAGTGCCATTGACATTGTCTTTTTATTCCACTGCGACCTCCACCACTCTTCCAAGGGGCATTGAAACAGTCTTGTTAAGCTATTGTGACCACCACGTCTCTTCCAAGGGGCATTAAAACCGTCTGGTTAAACCACTCTGAACTCCACAGCTCTTCCAAGGGGCATTGATATTGTCTTTTTATTCCACTGTAACCTCCACCACTCTTCCAAGGGGCATTGATTTTGTCTTTTTATTCCATTGCGACCTCCACCACTCTTCCAATGGGCATTGTCATTGTCTTTTGAATCCCCTGCAACCTCCACCACTCATCCAAGGGGCATTAAAACCATGTTGTTAAGCTACTGTGACCACCACGTCCCTTCCACGGGGCATTGATATTGTCTTTTTATTCCACTGCGTCCTCCACCACTATTCCAAGGGGCACTGATATTGTCTTTTTAATCCACTGCGAACTCCACCACTCTTCCAAGGGGCATTAAAACTGTCTTGTTATGCTACTGTGACGTCGACTTCTCTTCCAAGGGGCATTAAAACAATCTGGTTAAACCACTCTGAACTCCACAGCTTTTCCGAGTGGCATTTGCATTGTCTTTTTATTCCACTCTAACCTCCACCACTTTTCCAAGGGGCATTGACATTGTCTTTTTATTCCACTGCGACCTCCACCACTCTTCCAAGGGGTATTAAAACCATATTGTTAAGCTACAGTGACCTTCACATCTCTTCCAAGGGTCATTATTATTGTCTTTTTATTCCACTGTAACCTCCACCACTCTTCCAAGGGGCATTCATGTTGTCTTTTTATTCCACTGCGACCTCCACCAGTCCTCCAAGAGGCATTAAGACCGTCTTGTTAAGCTACTGTGACCTCCACGTCTCTTCCCCGGGGCATTGAAATTGTCTTTTTATTCCACTGTATCCTCCTCCACTCGTCCAAGGGGCATTGATATTGTCTTTTTATTCCACTGCGACCTCCACCACTCTTCCAAGGGGCATTGATAATGTCTTTTTTAGTGTTGAGCCACCCCCGTAGTGTTCGAGTTCGGTTCGGTTCGTTGAACACCCGTGTGTTCGCCAAACTGTTCGTCGAACTGTTCGTCGAACACCTTCGAACACCGTTAAAACCAATGGCAGGCAAACAAAAACACATAGAAACACATAGAAAACACCTTCAAAGGTGTCCAAAAGCTGACAAACTGCTCAGAAGACATAACTAACACATGGAAAAGTGACAAGTACATATAGTCATGCGAAAAGAAAAGAGGTGGAGGAGTAAAAGGAGGGGGAGACACAGATATAGGCATGTCATGCCCTTCTAAAATCCAAAAAGTGAGTAGCCGACACGGCCTGTCCGTTCCTGCCCGTGCCACCTCCGTGTCGCCGGGTTTTTGCCAGAGCCGCGGTGGACCTTGATGGCCAGCCCCCCTCTCCAAATACTGGTGCCTGTCCGCTGGTGGGTCGAGCCCCCCCGCGGTGGGGGGGAGTAACATCTGAAGAAGAAAGACCATCTTCCAGCCAAACTAACATGTCGACTTCTTTTCGTGGACAATGTGATACGATCCCTTTGTTACGGACACGCCCATCGCTACAAATTCCAGATGAGGCACAAAAAACAGCAGTTGCATCAGCGGATATCAAGTGCTCCTTCAAGTGGGCTCTCCTCCACCTCAATTACAACATCACAAATACTCCAGTCCTCAGAGGTGTCACCCCAATCGCACTTGCTTCCTCACAGCTCCCAAGTCTCCAGCTGCTCGTCTGAGTATGGGGTAACACAGATGGTTGAGTCTGCAGAGCTGTTTACTCATACTATAGCCTGGGAAACGGAGGTCTGCTCCAGAGCTTCTGTTAATCCAGATGAGGAAATGATCTGCACTGATGCCCAGAATCTTTATAAGTCGGATCCAGGACCAGATGAAGAAGGTTCTGAGCATAATGTAGACCCTCGTTCCCAAACTGTAGCTCCTGTTGGTGGAGACAATGATGAAGACGATGATGAGACTCAAATACCTGATTGGAGCGACAACTTGACTTTTCGGTCAGGGCAGGAAGAGGCTGGCTTTGAGGACGACAGGTGTGATAACACACAGGGTGATGATGACAAGGTTGGAGATCCCACTTACTGTCAACCCACAGTCATCCAGTCGATGAGGTCATCCGGGCCTTTGCCTGGCCTTGGGGATGTCGCGGTGGTCGGCTCCCTGGCCCGTACCCTGGGGTCACTCTTTAAAAGGGTGGATAATTGTTAATTTTATAAGAGTTCGTGACGCCACCTGTGGTATCTGGTGAGAAGCACCAGCGCTGCAGCAGTCCACTGAGGCCTGTGATAAGGCAGCTCGATGGTATAGCTCCCCACAGGTGGAGCTAGGTCTCAGGGCAGCTTATGCAGGGGTAATGCAGGACAGGCGAGACTCAGCAGGGTCAGAGCAAGAACGGGAACGGACACAGTAGTCACTTCAGTACCTTTTACTGGAGGAAATTCAGACACATTCCGGAGCACTGTAGGGTGAAGGGTGCATATCAGGATCCTCCCCAATGAGCGGGTGTAGGGCCTCCTGTTTCTTGCCTCTGCGTAGTACGTTTCTGACCTGCCTGGAGCTAGGCCTAACTTTGTCTCTGTCCTGCGCTGGCTGACCTTGTGGTAGGGCCTTCTCTTAGAGTTCATTCTCCCAGTATGCGGGGCCTAAGCGTCTCCTGGCTCTGTTACGTATCAGCATCTTAGCGATCCTGGGACTTGTAGTTCTCCAGGGATTCCGGTTATGCCTTACTGGGTCATAGAGATCCCGGTAAGCTCGGATCCGGTGTCCGGTAAATGCTTCGGGGTGAGCTGGTTAAGCTCCTCTGCCCCTTATGTACTAACTCGCCACTCGCCTTTGGCATACTCGGGCCCTCACTAGGCTATACACACTAACGGCAGCTTGCCGCGCTTCACCGATCTTATGGCGGCGGCACACCTTCAGCTCTATCTGGGCTCCCTGAATCTAGCTAGCAGGAGCCTCGTGCTCCACTGCTGAACTATTAACTGAGTTCTCTAGACTAGACTGAGCTCCACTGCAGACTGAGCTCTCTTAGTCTTCTCTACTGCAGGAACTCTTCAGAGGAACTGAACTGCCTAGCTCCACCTTCCCTATTTATATCCCTAACGGGCTCCCTCTGCTGGTCTGAGGTGGAAGGTGGAGATGTGTGAATGTTTATGGGGGCCTCTTGTGGAGGATTCCATCAATACACTCTACTAGGATCTGTGATACCAAGCGCAGCGGGGCGTCACAGATGCTATTGACGACGAGGTTAGGTTGCGCCTTCCTGGACAGAGACGGAGTATTGGAAGCACATCAACAACTGCATCCTCAACCACAACTCTGCCTCTGACCACAAGTCGTAGTGGCTCTTCAGCCTTGCATAGCCTGGGCATTTATTCAGATCGATAAGGATGACCCAACTCGTGTTATCTGTAATATTTGTCACCAAAAGCTAAGTAGAGGCCAAAAGATCCATAGTTTGAGTACTTCATGCATGTACCGTCACATGGATATGAAGCATAAGTTGCAGTGGGAAGCTCACTGTGCTACAATGCGGCCTAGCAGGCTGGGCCAACCACCGTCTGCCCCATCTTGTGTATCCACGGCCTCTTCATCCTCTGTGACTGGGGGGACCGCAGTCACACATGTTTTTGGACGCAGACCTGCCACCTCTTTACCTGCAACAGCCAGTGTGATTGGCAGGTCGTCAGTTCATTTGTAAGTGGAAACACCTGCTGGTGTTGAGCGCTCTCTGACATCGAGAGCACCACCATTGGATCAAGGCAACCTAACATGTCCGCCTGCATCTTCCTCACAGACCGGCAGTTTGCCGGGGACACCCTACTCAACCCCGTCAAAGCGCAACAGCCAGCCCTCGGTCCCTCAAATGTGGAAAAGTAAAAGACCATTTCCTCCTAGCCATGAGAAAGCTAAGAGGTTGAATTTCACCATCTGCAAGCTGTTGGCTACAGAAATGCTGCCTTTCCGCCTGGAGGACACAGTGGATTTTCGAGACCTTATGTCTGTCGTAGTGCCCCAGTACCAGATGCCCAGTCAGCACTACTTCTCCAAGAAAGGTGTGCCTGCGCTCCACCAGCATGTCGCACACAACATCACCGCTTCTTTGAGAAACTCTGTGTGTGACAGGGTGCATTTCACCACAGACACTTGGACGAGTAGGCATGGACAGGGGCGTTACATGTTGCTGACTGGGCACTGGGTAACTATGGTGACAGCAGGACAAGGGGCTGCTGTCCAAGTCTTACCGTCCCCACGAGTTTTACGTCAATCCTCTTTATCTCGAAGTTACTCCACTGCTTCTGCCTCCTCAACCTCCTCTCGGTCCTCCACCTGCACCCAAAGCCTGTCTGGTAATGCCACCTTCTTTCTAACTGCGCAGAAGGAATCCTGCACACCTCCTTACTATGCTGGCAGCAGGGCTCAACGGCATCAGTGTTTACTTTGAAATGTCTGGGAAATGTGAGTCACACAGCTGAGGACTTGTGGTCAGCTCTGGAGACCCAGTTTCATGAATGGTTGTCTCCACTGGACCTGCAATCAGGGAAGGCCGTGTGCGACAATGCTGCAGACCTTGGTGCGGCCCTTCGCCGGGGCAATGTCACACACGTGCCTTGTATGGCTCACGTGTTGAACCTGGTTGTCCATAAATTTTTAGCCCACTATCCCGGACTAGATGGCCTTCTGCAGAGGGCACGGTCGCTGTGTGCTCACTTCCGCCGTTCGCATCCCACAGCTCAACGACTTACATCTCTACAGAAGTCCTTGGGCCTGCCAGTTCACTGGCTGAAATGCGATGTGCCGACACGGTGGAATTCAGCTCTGCACATGTTGCAGCGACTGTGGCAGCACCGACAAACCCTGGTGCAATACGTTCTGACGTATAGCCTGGGCCAACGAGATCCAGAGGTGGGGCAAATCACGCTGCAGGAGTGGTCTCAGATCAGGGATCTATGAAGTTGACGCGCCCCCTGGGCCGTGGGGTACTCTGAGCCGGGCTGGTAGACGCTGGGGGTTGTAGTCACTGTGGCGGTGACCCGGTCCGTGACCCAGGGCGGTCAATCCAACGGTAATTTGTATATATAGATTTTATAATGTCCGACTACGCCACCTGTGGAGTGCGGCCAAAGGGGCCGCCGCTGCGGAACAGTCCTCTGAAGCTGGTGGTTTTGCAGCAATGGTATTATTACTCACCACAGGAAGAGTGTAGCTTCAGGGCAGTGTGGGTGGATGATGGTGGTTGCAGTGCAGGGAGTCAGTAATGAACACAGAGTCCGTGTGATGCAGTCCCAAGATCTTTACTCACAGTTGTTGCAGTCCAGATTACAGGTACCAGAGCAATCTCACCCGTCGTGCTGTGCGTACTCAGTGAGGGGCTCAGTCCACCCCCAGATAGCTCCGGAGTACTTAGCAGGACCCCCTTCTGTGTGTCCTTTCTCTGGCCTTCTCCCTGCACCTCACACCCAGTGACACTTCTATCCGGTATCCTCGGGCCTTGGTGGGCGACTTGTGTTCCGTCCCCTGGGTCCTATGTGGCTACCTTCTTAGTGAGACTGGTGTGGACTTTTGCCTGCAGTACATGAAATGCTGCAGCCTCCGGTTTCTAGTTGAGCCTTGCTGTTTCTCCTCTAGTTGAGGGACCGGTTCCCCTTATCTGGCCTGACCCCTCTACCTCCTGGTAGCAGCGGGAGTACGGGTGGCCTTCTGCACGGCCCGTAGCCCTAGGGTCCCTTCGGTTCCTGGAGCCTTCCTGCTCCCACTCCTCTCTTCTATCCTTCAGTCCTGGGCCTCCCAGGCTAGGCCCGCCTCCGGAGCAGAGCTCATGCCGAGCCTCTGCTCCTGTCACTTTTCCTCCTCTGACTGGCTTGCTCTTTCTAAGATGGCTTCCTATTTATTCTCTCCCTGTCATGTGCTCCCCTAAGCACCCACTACAAAGGACCCTCCCACCAGCTAAGGACCTGGGACTGTGCTCTCCCTTAGGAGCAATCTCGCCCTACCCCCACTGCGGGTATGTGTTGGATGCAGGTGTAAGGGTCCCGAGCCATACGCCTTCCTTACCTGAGGGTGAGATACCACACCTCTGGGTGAGATGCAGTAACTCTGTGGTGACTGAACCCTCAGGGGCGCCACACACCCTTCTGCACAGTTTTGAAATGGCGACGAAGATGTTTAGTGCTGACAACGACGCCATTATCAGCATGACTATTCCGGTGATTTACATGCTGGAGCACACATTAAACAGAATTCAGAGTCAGGTGGTGGGACAAGTGGAGGTGGAGGAAGTAGAGGAGGAGTCGTATGCAGAAGGGATAACATCTCCAAGGTCCAGACGGTTGGCAGCACCAAGGCGGCAGGCATGGGAGGGTGGGGAGAGGGATTAACCAGGGCGCATGGTAGCAGCCAAACTGTTGAGGAAGGTGCAGGAGCCGAGGAAGAAGTGGAGGATGAACTGGCGATGGGCATGGAAGACTCATCATATGAGGGAGACCTTGATCACATTTCTGTTGTGCGAGGTTGGGGGGAGAGGGCAGAGGAAGGAAGCATTTTTCTTACTTCGCTACCAACACAACAAGGACTTGGTCCTCCTGGATGCGCAAGACACATGAGTGCCTTCTTGCTGCACTACCTGCAACATGACCCTCAGATTGCAGAATTTGAAGTAATCCCGACTACTGGGTTGCCACACTCTTAGATCCCCGGTACAAAATTAAATTTGCCGAAATAATTCCTGCCGTAAAAAGGGATTGACGCATGCAGGAGTATCTGCAGACGCTGTTGCAGAATCTTACATGTGCTTTTCCACAAAACACCAGTGGTGCACGAAGTGAATCTCACAGTTCTAACTTGCCAACCGTGGGACTGTCGAGTCTTCATCACTCAAACCGTAACAGTAACACAGTATCTGCTGGTAACAGCAATTTTGTGGAATCGTTTCACCATCCTTTGCAAGGCCACAGGAGACAAGAAGTCTGACACATAGTCAATGCCTTGAGAGGATGGTGCAGGAGTATCTCCAAGTGAACATCGAAGCCATGACTGTGTCACTGGACCCTTGCTCATTTTGGTATTCCAATCTGGAAAAATGGCCGGAGCTCGCCACTCACGCCTTGGAGATCTTGTCATGCCCTGCAGCCAGTGTTCTCTCTGAACGTGTGTTCAGCGCTGCAGATGGTGTGCTGACAGATAAGCGCATGCGGCTGTCCACTGAGAATGTAGACAAACTCACGTTCACAAAGATGAACAAATCATGGATTCGCAAGGACTTTTCTAACCCTGTGTTATCCTTGGGAGACTAAAAGCTTGAGGATTTGGTAATATTACCTCACCAACCGTTTTAAGCAACTGTGGGGCAATTGATGCCACTTAACCCTAGAACGCATGACCATAAAAATCCACACTTTCATATACCTGGTGCCACAATTTTGGGAAAAAATGGAGACTCTTTTTGGAGTCCCCTTGCTGTGTCTTACGTGACGTTGGCATCGTCAATTCCAGGTGGGTTGGGTCGCTCCCCCCCCCTTTTAACTGTAAGAAACTACATACACTATGGCTTGGGGTAACACAGATGGTTGAGTCTGAAGAGCTGTTTACTCAGAGGTCTGCTCCAAATCTTCAGTGTCTGCTAGTCAGCGTAGAATTTTTAACTGCATCTAGCCTAGGCAATACTTTGGGCGTAGTAGCCCAGCTGCGAAGCAAGCTGCACCGCCTGTGTATCTAATAAGAATTTTTAAATGCATCTAGCCTAGGCAGACTGTGGGGACCCCCAACCAAACCAAGACGCTCAGCCCCCCTACCGCCCCCCTTTCCTTGACAATACAATAATGTAACTCTTACAACTGGATGGGTGAGGATCGGTCACAGCTTTATTAACTCTTTATACTCATTCCATTAGAAAGGCATTTTATTAATAAAATAATTCAGCTTGTTGCAGCATGCCCTGGGTCTCCACTCCGGCAACTTGGCCAACAAGTGTAACTCTCCAACATGTCCTTTCTATTTCCAGGCCACGGAGGATCCTGCGTACTCGTATGCAGGACTCTGACCCCCACCCATCACTCTTAACGCTTGTTCCACTCCGTCCTGGAGTCCTGACAGGAATATGTCCAGTCCAATATCCATTAAGTGAACACCGTCGGGCCGTATGAGGCCTGCTTTATCTCCTTCCAGTTGTCGGTGTCGTACCACTACACCGCCTCTGTCTCTTCTAAATTTTGCCATCCGAATATTTATTACCCGCCTTGTCCGTTCGATGGCCATGATGTCTCGCGCACCTTGCCATACCGCTATCGGCATAATCTCTGATCATACTATAGCTAGTTTTGTGAAAAATTCTCTGAAGCGCACAGTGTCTAGTTTTATTATTGCCATTAGTTATGCGCTCTTGTGATGACCTAGGTTGTTTCCCCTGGCCTGTATAACTAAGATGACAGGACATCTTGCCTCTCTGCCTACCTTGATTGCCTCCATTAGTACCTGTGGCCATAGCAGGCCTCTAATACCTCTCCAGTTGAAATATGTGTTATGAAACTCTAATTTCCTCCCGCCTGGGGGGACTTTCGCCCTTTTTTCTGCCCAATATATATACGAATGGCCTATCACCCACACTGTTGGCTTAGCGTCACCTGTAAAAGAAACAAACCACGTTAGGATAACAAGTTCGGTCTTATGTATCTTGCCAAACACGTGGATCGCCATCTCCCTATCCTCTGAACTTCCGTTTCTGACAGTCCTGCTCTTGCTGCTTCCGTGGCCGCGCCTATGCGGAATGAGTGTGTCCCGTAATCTTTGGGGTGGTTCCCTGCCGATGTTATGCATTTATTAAATATAGCTTGGAACCGGTATCTTGATAATGGCGTTCCATCAATGTGTGATAGGAAGAAATTACTGTGTGATCTGATGGTTAGATACGGTTTTACTATTGTTACCCGACTCAGTGTACCGTTTGTGGGTTGTAGAAGTACCCAAGTGCCCCTGCCCGCGGGAACCGTTTTCGATTTGTGTATGCGTAGAAGTATTGCATTATTGGCTATGACTATGTCCTGGTGTAATAAGCCTCCACTGGTGGTAATTTTGGATTGAGGGACTAATTCGCTTATGCATAGCGCCCCGAAGAAGGCGATCACAAATGCAGTAGACAGTAGTGTTGCTTCAAATTGTGAGTGTCATGTTAATGGTGTTAGGGATATGATGTGAGAAATCAGTTTTAGTGACACGGGACGGGACGTCTACACTCCTGACTTGGCTGACCCCTTTTGCACCCTTTTATGGATTGTCTGATGATGAATCTTTGTCACATCTCCCCAATTCAGTAGTTGGAAGTGAAATGCTACTCCGGTCAGACACCGCTGCGCTGATACCCCTGATAGGCCACTCATCATTAGCTGGTGGAGAAATTCTATGGTGACTTGTGATCTGGCTTGTTCACATTGGTCAACCCGTCTGCCTGCTACTAGTCGTGTCCACTCTTCCCATGCCTTACCGTATGCTTGCCACATCGACGGGGCAACTGACGCTCTGATTAATGGCATCAACTATTCGCCACTAGATCCCATAGGGAAGGTGGGCAACTGTTACCTGATGGGTGGGCGTTGTGGAAGAGCTCTGTGAAAATCTGCCAATTGAATTGTTATAAAGCGTTAGCAGCAGCTTTAGACCCCTCAGCATAGTGGCTAGCGCGGACCCATACATTGTGTTTTAGGCACAGGAATGCTAGCCGGCGTAGTAGGCCTAGCACTGGGAGAGACGATGATGCCATCTTATTAATGCAGTGCGCTAGGCTGGTGTTTTTTGGTATGAAGCGTATATTTTTGTAAGCCAGGAGCGCGCCCCATATTTCTATTGCTACCACTATTGGGAAGAAAAATTATTTTCAGGGCTAGATGCAGCTAAAAATTATTATTAATTTAAAAGCTGGTGGAGCTTGGTATAGATGGCCTAATACAATGAGTCCCACACACTGCTAGAAGGCCAAATATTTTTTCAGAGCTAGATGCAGAAAAAAATTATATTCAGTTTGCAACCTGATGGAGGTCAGTATAGATGGACTAATAGAACAAGTCCCACACACTGCTAGAAGGCCAAAGATTTTTTCAGAGCTAGATGCAGATAAAAATAATTTTTAATTTGCAACCTGATGGAGGTCAGTATAGATGGACTAATAGAACAAGTCCCACACACTGCTAGAAGGCCAAATATTTTTTCAGAGCTAGATGCCGAAAAAAATTCTATTCAATTTGCAACCTGATGGAGGTCAGTATAGATGGACTAATAGAACAAGTCCCACACACAGCTAGAAGCCCAAATATTTTTTCAGAGGTAGATGCAGAAAAAAATTATATTCAGTTTGCAACCTGATGGAGGTCAGTATAGATGGACTAATAGAACAAGTCCCACACACAGCTAGAAGCCCAAATATTTTTTCAGAGGTAGATGCAGAAAAAAATTATATTCAGTTTGCAACCTGATGGAGGTCAGTATAGATGGACTAATAGAACAAGTCCCACACACTGCTAGAAGGCCAAATATTTTTTCAGAGCTAGAGGCAGATAAAAATTATTTTTAGTTTGCAACCTGATGGAGGTCAGTATAGATGGACTAATAGAACAAGTCCCACACACAGCTAGAAGCCCAAATATTTTTTCAGAGGTAGATGCAGAAAAAAATTATATTCAGTTTGCAACCTGATTGAGGTCAGTATAGATGGACTAATAGAACAAGTCCCACACACTGCTAGAAGGCCAAATATTTTTTCAGAGCTAGATGCAGATAAAAATTATTTTTAATTTGCAGCCTGATGGAGGTCAGTATAGATGGACTAAAAGAACAAGTCCCACACACTGCTAGAAGGCCAAATATTTTTTCAGAGCTAGATGCAGAAAAAATTATATTCAGTTTGCAACCTGATGGAGGTCAGTATAGATGGACTAATAGAACAAGTCCCACACACAGCTACAAGGCCAAATATTTTTTCAGAGCTAGATGCAGAAAAAAATTATATTCAATTTGCAACCTTATGGAGGTCAGTATAGATGGACTAATAGAGAAAGTCCCACACACTGCTAGAAGGCCAAATATTTTTTCAGAGCTAGATGCAGATAAAAATTATATTAAATTTGCAACCTGATGGAGGTCAGTATAGATGGACTAATAGAACAAGTCCCACACACTGCTAGAAGGCCAAATATTTTTTCAGAGCTAGATGCAGAAAAAAATTATATTCAGTTTGCAACCTGGTGGAGGTCAGTATAGATGGACTAATAGAACAAGCCCCACACACTGCTAGAAGGCCAAATATTTTTCCAGAGCTAGATGCAGAAAAAAATTATATTCAATTTGCAACCTTATTGAGGTCAGTATAGATGGACTAATAGAATGATGGTATGCCCAAAAGGTTTTACTTCACTAGGTGCAGTAAAAAAAAAATTATTCTATACACAGGTGGTGTATCTTGCAACACAGATAGGCTACTCCACTGACTAACACACTCTGCAATAGGCCAAAAAGGATTGAAAAAAACTTGCACAGCACTGGCACAGACCTGCCTGGCAAAAACTGATAGGAACTGATGTAACTTAGTCCTGAAAATGACTGCAATTACAATTAGTCTTTACTCCCACAACCTATCTATTTAAGAGCTCAGACCTGCCTGATAAAAGTCGTAGGAAATGCTGTAACCTAGTCCTTAAAAGGACTGCAATCACAACTATTCCCTACTCCCAAGCTATCTGTAGATTTGTGCGAAAATTGGCTTGAAATTAACAAGGTATAGCGCACACAGCAACAGCGGTGCCGTCTAACACGCAGCTGCAGCAGTGAGAAAATGGTGGCGACGGGGAAAATGGCTGGGTCTTATAGGGCAAGGACATGTGACATACACTGCCAATGACACATGCCCTTGCTTGTGTGAAAAAAAGCAGTTCGCTCCGTGTGTGCGCTGCTGATAGGCTGACAGATTGCACCTCCCCACTGTAAATGCGGGAAAGAGAAAAAAAAAATGGAGATCTTCATTATTCCTGCAGAGATCCATCCCCTGCCCCTCCCCCCGCCCCGCTGTACACTCAAACTGCGTATTAACATTAATTTTCCTCATTACTGAGAAAAAATCCAGTTATGATTTTGGTGCACGAACAGTTATCGAACATAACCTTGAACAGCCGAATTTTTTTCAAATCGTTCGTGTTCGCCGAACGGCTCGAACACCGCCCAAAACAGCTCGAATTTGAGATTGGCGAACAGTTCGAGTCGAACAACGCTCATCTCTAGTCTTTTTATTACACTGCGACCTCCACCACTCTTTCAAGGCTCATTGATATTGTCTATTTAATCCACTGAGACCTCCACCACTCTTCGAAGGGGCATTTAAACCGTCTTGTTAAGCTATTGTGACCTCCACATCTCTTCCACGGGGCATTGATATTGTCTTTTTATTTAACTGTAACCTCCACCACTGTTCAAAGGGGCATTGATATTGTCTTTCTATTCCACTGTAACCTCCATCACTCTTCCAAGGGGCATTGATATTGTCTTTTTATTCCACTGTAACCTCCATCACTCTTCCAAGGGGCATTGATATTGTCTTTTTATTCCACTGCGACCTCCACCACTCTTCCAAGGGGCATTGATATTGGCTTTTTATTCCACTGCGACCTCCACCACTCTTCCAAGGGGCATTCATATTGTCTTTTTAATCCACTGTGACCTCCACCACTCTTCCAAGGGGCATTAAAACCGTCTTGCTAAGCTACTGTCAGCTCCACGTCCCATCCAAAGGGCATTAAAACAGTCAATTTAAACCACTGTGAACTCCACAGCTCTTGCAAGGGGCATTGATATTGTCTTTTTATTCCAATGTAACCTCCAGCACTCTTCCAAGGGGCATTGATATTTTCTTTTTATTCCACTGCAACTTGCACCTATCTTCCAAGGGGCATTAAAACCGTCTTGTTAAGCTACTTTGACCTCCACGTTAATTCCACGGGGCATTAAAACAGTCAATTTAAACCACTCTGAACTCCACTGCTCTTTCAAGGGGCATTGGTATTGTCTTTTTATTCCACTTTAACCTCCACCACTCTTCCAAGGGGCATTAAAACTGTCTTGTTATGCTGCTGTAACCTCCATGTCTATTCCACGGGGCATTGATATTGTATTTTTATTCCACTGTAACCTCCACCACTCTTCCAAGGGGCATTGATTTTGTCTTTTTAATCCACTGAGACCTCATTCACTCTTCCAAGAAGCATTAAAACCGTTTTGTTTACTAGTGTGACCTCCACGTCTATTCCACGGTGCGTTAAAACCTTCTGGTTAAACCACTGTGAACTCCACAGCTCTTCCAAGGCGCATTGATATTGTCTTTTTATTCCTCTGTAAACTCCACCACTCTTCCAAGGGGCATTGATATTGTCTTTTTATTTTACTGCGACCTCCACCACTCTTCCAAGGGGCATTAATATTGTCTTTTTATACCACTGCGACCTCCATCACTCTTCCAAGCGTCATTGATATTGTCTTTTTATTCCACTGTAACCTCCACCCCTCTTCCAAGGGGCATTGATATTGTCTTTTTTTTCCACTGCAACCTCCACATCTCTTCCAAGGGGAATTGATATTGTCTTTTTATTCCACTGTGACCTCCACCACTCTTCTAAGGGGCATTGATATTGTCTTTTTAATCAACTGCGACCTCCACCACTATTCCAAGGGGCATTAAAACAGTCTTGATAAGCTACTGTGACCTCCACGTCTCTTCCAAGGGGCATTAAACCGTCTGGTTAAATCATTCTGTACTCCACAGCTCTTCCAAGAGGCATTGATATTGTCTTTTTATTCGACTGTAACCTCCACCACTCTTCCAAGGGGCATTGATATTGTCTCTGTTTTTCACTGCGACCTCCAACTCTCTTCCAAGGGGCATTGATATTGTCGTCTTATTCCACTGCGACCTCCAGCACTCTGCCAAGGGGCATTAAAATCGTCTTGTTTAGCTGCTGTGACCTCCACGTCTTTTCCACAGGGCATTGTTATTGTCTTTTTATTCCACTGCGACCTCCACCACTCTGCCAAGGGGCATTAAAACAGTCTTGTTAACCTACTGTGACCTCCACGTCTCTTTCACAGGGTATTGTTATTGTCTTTTTATTCCACTGTGACCTGCACCACTCTTCCAAGGGGCATTGATATTGTCTTTTTATTCCACTGCGACCTCCACCACCCTTCCAAGGTTCATTGATATTGTCTTTTTAATCCACTGCTACCTCCACAACTCTTCCAAGGGGCATTAAAACCGTCTTGTTAAGCTACTGTGACCTCCACGTCTCTTCCAAGGGGCACTAAAACCATTTGGTTAAACCACTCTGTACTCCACAGCTCTTCCAAGGGGCATTAAAACCGTCTAGTTAAACCGCTCTGAGCTCCACAGCTATTCCAAGGGGCATTGACAATGTCTTTTTATTCCATTGTAACCTTCTGCACTCTTCCAAGTGCATTGATATTGTCTTTTTATTCCACTGCGACCTCCACCACCCTTCCAAGGTTCATTGATATTGTCTTTTTAATCCACTGCTACCTCCACAACTCTTCTAAGGGGCATTAAAACCGTCTTGTTAAGCTACTGTGACCTCCACGTCTCTTCCAAGGGGCACTAAAACCATTTGGTTAAACCACTCTGTACTCCACGACTCTTCCAAGTGGCACTAGAACCGTCTAGTTAAGCTACTGTGACCTCCAAGTTTCTTGCACAGGGCATTGATATTGTCTTTTTATTCCACTCTAACCTCCACCACTCTTCCAAGGAGCATTGATATTGTCTTTTATCCCACTGTAACCTCCACCACTGTTCTAATGGGCATTAAAACCGACTTGTTAAGCTACTGTGACCTCCACGTCTCTTCCACAGGGCATTGTTATTGTCTTTTTATTCCACTGCGACCTCCACCACTATGCCGAGGGGCATTAAAACCGTCTTGTTAAGCTACTGTGATGTCCACATCTCTTCCACGGGGCATTGATATTGTCTTTTTATTCCACTGTAAACTCCACCACTCTTCCAAGGGGCATTGATATTGTCTTTTTATTCCACTGTAACCTCCACCACTCTTCCAAGGGGCATTGATATTGTCTTTTTATTCCACTGCGACCTCCACCACTCTTCCAAGGTTCATTGATATTGTCTTTTTAATCCACTGCGACCTCCACCACTCTTCCAAGGGGCATTAAAACCGTCTTGTTAAGCTACTGTGACCTCCACGTCTTTTCCAAGGTGCACTAAATCCGTTTGGTTAAACCACTCTGTACTCCACAGCTCTTCCACGGGGAATTGATATTGTCTTTTTACTTCACTGTAACTTCCACCACTCTTTCAAGGGGCATTGATATTGTATTTTGATTCCACTGTGACCTCCACCACTCTTCCAAGGGGCATTAAAACCGTCTTGTTAAGCTTCTGTGACCTCCAAGTCTCTTCCAAGGGACATTAAAACCGTCTGGTTAAACCGCTCTGAGATCCACAGCACTTCCAAGGGGCATTGACAATGTCTTTTTATTCCATTGTAACCTTCTGCACTCTTCCAAGTGCATTGATATTGTCCTTTTATTCCTCTGCAACGTCCACGACTCTTCCAAGGGGCATTAAAACCATCTTGTTAAGCTACTGTGACCTCCAAGTTTCTTACACAGGGCATTGATATTGTCTTTTTATTCCACTGTAACCTCCACCACTCTTCCAAGGGGCATTGATATTGTCTTTTTAATCCACTGCGACCTCCCTCACTCTTCCAAGAAGAATTAAACCATCTTGTTAAGCTACTGTGACCTCCACGTCTCTTCCACAGGGCATTGTTATTCTCTTTTTATTCCACTGCGACCTCCACCACTCTGCCAAGCGGCATTAAAACCGTCTTGTTAAGCTACGGTGATGTCCACGTCTCTTCCACGGGGCATTGATATTGTCTTTTTATTCCACTGTAACCTCCACCACTCTTCCAAGAGGCATTGATATTGTCTTTTTATTCCACTGCGACCTCCACCACTCTTCCAAGGTTCATTGATATTGTCTTTTTAATCCACTGCGACCACCACCACTCTTCCAAGGGGCATTAAAACCGACTTGTTAAGCTACTGTGACCTCCAGGTCTCTTCCAAGGGACACTAAAACCGTTTGGTTAAACCACTCTGTACTCCACAGCTCTTCCAAGGGGCATTGATATTGTCTTTTTATTTCACTGTAACTTCCACCACTCCTTCAAGGGGCATTGATATTGTATTTTTATTCCACTGTGACCTCCACCACTCTTCCAAGGGGCATTAAAACCGTCTTGTTAAGCTACTGTGACCTCCAAGTCTCTTCCAAGGGGCATTAAAACCGTCTGGTTAAACCGCTCTGAGCTCCACAGCTCTTCCAAGGGGCATTGACAATGTCTTTTTATTCCATTGTAACCTTCTGCACTCTTCCAAGTGCATTGATATTGTCTTTTTACTCCTCTGCGACGTCCACGACTCTTCCAAGGGGCATTAAAACCATCTTGTTAAGCTACTGTGACCTCCAAGTTTCTTACACAGGGCATTGATATTGTGTTTTTATTCCACTGTAACCTCCACCACTCTTCCAAGGGGCATTGATACTGTCTTTTTAATCCACTGCGACCTCCATCACTCTTCCAAGAAGCATTGAAACCGTCTTGTTAAGCTACTGTGACCTCCACGTCTATTCCACGGTGCATTAAAACTTTCTGGTTAAACCACTGTGAACTCTTCAGCTCTTCCAAATAGCATTGATATTGTATTTTTATTCCACTCTAACCTCCACCACTCTTCCAAGGGGCATTGATATTGTCTCTTTAGTTTACTGCGTCCTCCACCACTCTTCCAAGGGGCATTAATATTGTCTTTTTGTTCCACTGTGACCTCCACGTCTCTTCCAAGGGGCATTGATATTGTCTTTTTATTTAAATGGAACCTCCACCACTCTTCCAAGGGACATTGATATTGTTTTTTTATTCCACTGTAAACTCCACCATTCTTCCAAGGGACATTGATATTATATTTTTATTCCACTGTAACCTCCACCATTCTTCCAAGGGGCATTGATATTGTCTTTTTATTCCACTGTAACCTGCACCACTCTTCCAAGGGGCATTGATATTGTCTTTTTAATCCACTGTGACCTCTACCACTCCTCCAAGGGGCTTTAAAAGAGTCTTGATAAGCTTCTGTGACCTTCACGTCTCTTCCAAGGGGCATTAAAACCGCATGGTTAAACCACTCTGTACTCCACAGCTCGTCCAAGAGGCATTGATATTGTCTTTTTATTCCACTGCGACCTCCACCACTCTTCCAAGGTTCATTGATATTGTCTTTTTAATCCACTGCGACCTCCACCACTCTTCCAAGGGGCATTAAAACCGACTTGTTAAGGTACTGTGACCTCCAGGTCTCTTCCAAGGGACACTAAAACCGTTTGGTTAAACCACTCTGTACTCCACAGCTCTTCCAAGGGGCATTGATATTGTCTTTTTATTTCACTGTAACTTCCACCACTCCTTCAAGGGGCATTGATATTGTATTTTTATTCCACTGTGACCTCCACCACTCTTCCAAGGGGCATTAAAACCGTCTTGTTAAGCTACTGTGACCTCCAAGTCTCTTCCAAGGGGCATTAAAACCGTCTGGTTAAACCACTCTGAGCTCCACAGCTCTTCCAAGGGGCATTGACAATGTCTTTTTATTCCATTGTAACCTTCTGCACTCTTCCAAGTGCATTGATATTGTCTTTTTACTCCTCTGCGACGTCCACGACTCTTCCAAGGGGCATTAAAACCATCTTGTTAAGCTACTGTGACCTCCAAGTTTCTTACACAGGGCATTGATATTGTGTTTTTATTCCACTGTAACCTCCACCACTCTTCCAAGGGGCATTGATACTGTCTTTTTAATCCACTGCGACCTCCATCACTCTTCCAAGAAGCATTGAAACCGTCTTGTTAAGCTACTGTGACCTCCACATATATTCCACGGTGCATTAAAACTTTCTGGTTAAACCACTGTGAACTCTTCAGCTCTTCCAAATAGCATTGATATTGTATTTTTATTCCACTCTAACCTCCACCACTCTTCCAAGGGGCATTGATATTGTCTCTTTAGTTTACTGCGTCCTCCACCACTCTTCCAAGGGGCATTGATATTGTCTTTTTGTTCCACTGTGACCTCCACGTCTCTTCCAAGGGGCATTGATATTGTCTTTTTATTTAATTGGAACCTCCACCACTCTTCCAAGGGACATTGATATTGTTTTTTTATTCCACTGTAAACTCCACCATTCTTCCAAGGGACATTGATATTATATTTTTATTCCACTGTAACCTCCACCATTCTTCCAAGGGGCATTGATATTGTCTTTTTATTCAACTATAACCTCCACCACTCTTCCAAGGGGCATTGATATAGTCTTTTTTTTTCCACTGCGACCAAGACCACTCTTCCAAGGGGATTTGATAGTCTTTTTAATCCACTGCGACCTCCACCACTCTTCCATGGTTCATTAAAACCGTCTTGTTAAGCTACTGTGACCTCTACGTCCCTTCCACGGGGCATTGATATTGTATTTTTATTCCACTGCGACCTCCACCACTCTTCCAAGGGGCATTGATATTGTCTTTTTAATCCACTGTGAACTCCACCACTGTTCCAAGGGACATAGATATTGTCTTTTTATTCCACTGCGACCTTCACCCCTCTTCCAAGGAACATTGATATTGTCTTTTTTTTCCACTGTAACCTCCACCACTCATCTAAGGGACATTGATATTTTCTTTTTATTCCACTTTGACCTTCACCACTCTTCCAAGGGGCATTAAAACCGTCTTGTTAAGCTACTGTGACCTCCACGTCTCTTCCAAGGGGCATTAAAACCGTAAATTTAAACCACTCTGAACTCCACAGTTCTTGCAAAAGGCATTGATATTGTCTTTTTATTCTATTGTAACCTCCACCACTCTTCCAAGGGGCATTGATTTTGTCTTTTTAATCCACTGCGACCTCCATCTCTCTTCCAAGAAACATTAAAACCGTCTTGTTTAGCTACTGTGACCTCCACGTCTATTCCACGGTGCCTTAAAACCTTGTGGTTGAACCACTGTGAACTCCACAGCTCTTCCAAGGGGCATTGATATTGTCTTTTTATTCCACTGTGACATCCACCACTCTTCCAAGGGGCATTTATATTGTCTTTTTATTTTACTGCGACCTCCACCACTCTTCCAAGGGACATTAATATTGTCTTTTTATTCCACTGCGACCTCCACCACTCTTCCAAGGGTCATTGATATTGTCTTTTTATTCCACTGAAACCTCCACCACTCTTCCAAGGGGCATTGATATTGTCTTTTTATTCTGCTGCGACCTCTACCTCTCTTCCAAGGGGCATTAAAACCATCTTGTTAAGCTACTGTGATCTCCAAGTCTCTTTCACGAGGCATTGATATTGTCTTTTTATTCCACTGCGACCTCCACCACTCTTCCAAGTGGAATTGATATTGTCTTATTATTCCACTGCGACCTCCACCACTCTTCTAAGGGGCATTGATATTGTCTTTTTAATCCACTGCGACCTCCATCACTCTTCCAAGGGGCATTAAAACAGTTTTGATAAGCTACTGTGACCTCCACATCTCTTCCAAGGGGCATTAAAACAGTCTGGTTAAAACACTCTGAACGCCACAGCTCTTCCAAGTGGCATTGATATTGTCTTTTTATTCCACTGTAACCTCCACCACTCTTCCAAGGGGCATTGATTTTGTCTTTTTAATCCACTGCGACCTCCATCACTCTTCCAAGAATCATTAAAACCGTCTTGTTTAGCTACTGTGACCTCCACGTCTATTCCATGGTGCCTTAAAACCTTCTGGTTAAACCACTGTGAACTCCTCAGCTCTTCCAAGGGGCATGGATATTGTCTTTTTATTCCACTGTTACCTCCACCACTCATCCTAGGGGCATTGATATTGTATTTTATTTTGCTACGACCTCCACCACTCTTCCAAGGGTCATTGATATTGTCTTTTTATTCCACTGTAACCTCCACTACTCTTCCAAGGGGCATGGATATTGTCTTTTTATTCCACTTTAACCTCCACCACTCTTCCAAGGGGCATTGATTTTGTCTTTTTAATCCACTGCGACCTCCATCACTCTTCCAAGAATCATTAAAACCGTCTTGTTAAGCTGCTGTGACCTTCCCGTCTATTCCATGGTGCCTTAAAACCTTCTGGTTAAACCACTGTGAACTCCTCAGCTCTTCCAATGGGCATGGATATTGTCTTTTTATTCCACTGTAACCTCCACCACTCATCCTAGGGGCATTGATATTGTCTTTTCATTTTACTGCGACCTCCAGCACTCTTCCAAGGGGCATTAAGATTGTCTTTTTATTCCACTGCGACCTCCACCACTCTTCCAAGGGTCATTGATATTGTCTTTTTATTCCACTGTAACCTCCACTACTCTTCCAAGGGGCATTGATATTGTCTTTTTATTCCACTGCGACCTCCACCTCTCTGCCAAGGGGCATTAAAACCATCTTGTTAAGGTACTGTGACCTCCAAGTCTCTTCCACGAGGCATTGATATTGTCTTTTTATTCCATTGCGACCTCCACATCTCTTCCAAGGGGAATTTATATTGTCTTTTTATTCCACTGCGACCTCCACCACTCTACTAAGGGGCATTGATATTGTCTTTTTAATCCACTGTCACCTCCACGTCTCTTCCAAGGGGCATTAAACCGTCTTGTTAAACCACTCTGTACTCCACAGCTCTTCCAAGAGGCATTGATATTGTCTTTTTATTCGACTGTAACCTCCACCACTCTTCCAAGGGGCATTGATATTGTCTCTGTTTTCCACTGCGAACTCCACCACTCTTCCAATGGGCATTAAAACCGTCTTGTTATGCTACTGTGACCTCCACTTCCCTTCCACGGGGCATTGATATTGTCTTTTTATTCCATTGCGACCTCCACCACTCTTCCAAGGGGCATTACAACTGTCTTCTTAAGCTGCTGTGACCTCCAAGTCTCTTCCAAGGGGCATTAAAACCATCTGGTTAAACCGCTCTGAGCTCCACAGCTCTTCCAAGGAGCATTGACTATGTCTTTTTATTCCATTGTAACCTTCTGCACTCTTCCAAGTGCATTGATATTGTCTTTTTATTCCTCTGCGATGTCCACAACTCTTCCAAGGGGCATTAAAACCGTCTTGTTAAGCTACTGTGACCTCCAAGTTTCTTACACAGGGCATTGATATTGTCTTTTTAATCCACTGTAACCTCCACCACTCTTCCAAGGGGCATTGATATTGTCTTTTTATTCCACTGTAACCTCCACCAATATTCCAAGGGGCATTGATAATGTCTTTTTATTCCACTGCAACCTCCACCACTCTTCTAAGGGGCATTGATATTGTCTTTTAAATCCACAACGATCTCCACCACTCTTCCAAGGGGCATTAAAACAGTCTTGATAAGCTACTGTGACCTCCACGTCTCTTCCAAGGGGAATTAAACCGTTTGGTTAAACCACTCTGTACTCCACAGCTCTTCCAAGAGGCACTGATATTGTCTTTTTATTCCACTGCGACCTCCACCACTCTGCCAAGGGGCATTAAAACCGTCTTGTTTAGCTACTGTGACCTCCACGTCTTTTCCACAGGGCATTGTTTTTGTCTTTTTATTCCACTGCGACCTCCACCACTCTGCCAAGGGGCATTAAAACAGTCTTGTTAACCTACTGTGACCTCCACGTCTCTTTCACAGGGCATTGTTATTGTCTTTTTATTCCACTGCGACCTCCACAACTCTTCCAAGGGGCATTGATATTGTCTTTTTATTCCACTGCGACCTCCACCACCCTTCCAAGGTTCATTGATATTTTCTTTTTAATCCCCTGCGACCTCCACCACTCTTCCAAGGGGCATTAAAATTGTCTTGTTAAGCTACTGTGACCTCCACGTCTCTTCCAAGGGGCACTAAAACCATTTATTTAAACCACTCTGTACTCCACAGTTATTCCAAGGTGCATTGATTTTTTCTTTTTATTTCACTGTAACTTCCACCACTCTTTCAAGAGGCATTAATATTGTATTTTTATTCCACTGTGACCTCCACCACTCTTCCATGGGGCATTAAAACAGTCTTGTTAAGCTACTGTGACCTCCAAGTCTCTTCCAAGGGCATTAAAACCGTCTGGTTAAACCGCTCTGAGCTCCACAACTCTTCCAAGGGGCATTGACAATGTCTTTTTATTCCATTGTAACCTTCTGCACTCTTCCAAGTGCATTGATATTGTCTTTTTATTCCTCTGCGACGTCCACGACTCTTCCAAGGGGCATTAAAACCGTCTTGTTAAGCTACTGTGACCTCCAAGTTTCTTACACAGGGCATTGATATTGTCTTTTTATTCCACTGTAACCTCCACCACTCTTCCAAGGGGCATTGATATTGTCCTTTATTCCACTGTAACCTCCACCACTGTTCTAAGGGGCATTGTTATTGTCTTTTTATTCCACTGCGACCTCCACCACTCTGCCGAGGGCATTAAAACGGTCTTCTTAAGCTACTGTGATGTCCACATCTCTTCCACGGGGCATTGATATTGTCTTTTTATTCCACTGCGACCTTCACCCCTCTTCCAAGGAACATTGATATTGTCTTTTTTTTTCCACTGTAACCTCCACCACTCTTCCACTGGGCATTGATATTTTCTTTATATTCCACTGCGACCTCCAGCACTCTTCCAAGGGGCATTGATAATGTCTTTTTAATCCACTGCGACCTCCACCACTCTTCCAAGGGGCATTAAAACCGTCTTGTTAAGCTACTGTGACCTCCACGTCTCTTCCAAGGGGCATTAAAACCGTCAATTTAAACCACTCTGAACTCCACAGCTCTTGCAAAAGGCATTGATATTGTCTTTTTATTCTATTTTAACCTCCACCACTCTTCCAAGGGGCATTGATTTTGTCTTTTTAATCCACTGCGACCTCCATCTCTCTTCCAAGAAACATTAAAACCGTCTTGTTTAGCTACTGTGACCTCCACGTCTATTCCACGGTGCCTTTAAACCTTGTGGTTAAACCACTGTGAACTCCACAGCTCTTCCAAGGGGCATTGATATTGTCTTTTTATTCCACTGTAACCTCCACCACTCTTCCAAGGGGCATTTATATTGTCTTTTTATTTTACTGCGACCTCCACCACTCTTCCAAGGGGCATTAATATTGTCTTTTTATTCCACTGCGACCTCCACCACTCTTCCAAGGGTCATTGATATTGTCTTTTTATTCCACTGTAACCTCCCCCACTCTTCCAAGGGGCATTGATATTGTCTTTTTATTCCGCTGCGACCTCCACCTCTCTTCCAAGGGGCATTAAAACCATCTTGTTAAGCTACTGTGACCTCCAAGTCTCTTTCACGAGGCAATGATATTGTCTTTTTATTCCACTGCGACCTCCACAACTCTTCCAAGTGGAATTGATATTGTCTTATTATTCCACTGCGACCTCCACCACTCTTCTAAGGGGCATTGATATTGTCTTTTTAATCCACTGCGACCTCCATCACTCTTCCAAGGGGCATTAAAACAGTTTTGATAAGCTACTGTGACCTCCACATCTCTTCCATGGGGCATTAAAACAGTCTGGTTAAAACACTCTGAACTCCACAGCTCTTCCAAGAGTCATTGATATTGTCTTTTTATTCCACTGTAACCTCCACCACTCTTCCAAGGGGCATTGATGTTGTCTTTTTATTTTACTGCGACCTCCACCACTCTTCTAAGGGGCATTAATATTGTCTTTCTATTCCACTGCGACCTCCACCACTCTTCCAAGGGTCATTGATATTGTCCTTTTATTCCACTGTAACCTCCACCACTCTTCCAAGGGGCATTAATATTGTCTTTTTATTAAACTGCGACCTCCACCTCTCTTCCAAGGGGCATTAAAACCATCTTGTTAAGCTACTGTAACCTCCAAGTCTCTTCCACGAGGCATTGATATTGTCTTTTTATTCCACTGCGACCTCCACATGTCTTCCAATGGGAATTGATATTGTCTTTTTATTCCACTGCGACCTCTACCACTCTTCCAAGGGGCATTAAAACAGTCTTGATAAGCTACTGTGACCTCCACGTCTCTTCCAAGGGGCATTAAACCATCTGGTTAAACCACTCTGTACTCCACAGCTCTTCCAAGAGGCATTGATATTGTCTTTTTATTCGACTGTAACCTCCACCACTCTTCCAATGGGCATTGATATTGTCTCTGTTTTCCACTGCGACCTCCACCACTCTTCCAAGGGGCTTTGATATTGTCATTTTTATCCACTGCGACCTCCAACACACTTCCAATGGGCATTAAAACCGTCTTGTTATGCTACTGTGACCTCCACGTCCCTTACATGGGGCATTGATATTTTCTTTTTATTCCATTGCGACCTCCACCACTCTTCCAAGGGGCATTAAAACTGACTTGTTAAGCTACTGTGACCTCCAATTCTCTTCCAAGGGGAATTAAAACCGTCTGGTTAAACCGCTCTGAGCTCCACATCTCTTCCAAGGGGCATTGACAATGTCTTTTTATTCCATTGTTACCTTCTGCATTCTTCCAAGTGCATTGATATTGTCTTTTTATTCCTCTGCGACCTCCACCACTCTTCCAAGGGGCATCAATATTTTCTTTTTGTTCCATTGCGACCTCCACCACTCTTCCAAGGGGCATCGATAATGTCTTTTTAATCCACTGCGACCTCCACCACTCTTCCATGGGGCATTAAAACCGTCTTGTTAAGCTACTGTGACCTCCAAGTTTCTTTCACAGGGCATTGATATTGTCTTTTTATTACACTGTAACCTCCACCACTCTTCCAAGGGGCATTGATATTGTTTTTTTATTCCACTGTAACCTCCACCAATCTTCCAAGGGGCATTGATATTGTCTTTTTATTCCACTGCGACCTCCACCACTCTTCTAAGTGGCATTGATATTGTCTTTTAAATCCACAACGATCTCTACCACTCTTCCAAGGGGCATTAAAACAGTCTTGTTAAGCTTCTGTGACCTCCTCGTCTCTTCCAAGGGGCATTAAAACCATCTGGTTAAAGAATCTGAACTCCACAGCTCTTAAAAGAGGCATTGATATTGTCTTTTTATTCGACTGTAACATCCACCACTCTTCCAAGCGGCATTGATATTGTCTTTTTATTCCATTGCGACCTCCACCACTCTTCCAAGGGACATTGATATTGTCTTTTTAATCAACTGCCACCTCCACCTCTCTTCCAAGGGGCATTAAAACCGTCTTGTGAAGCTACTGTGACCTCCACGTCCCTTCCACGAGGCATTGATATTGTCGTTTTATTCCACTGCGACCTCCACCACTCTTCCAAGGGGCATTGATATTGTCTTTTTAATCCACTGCGACCTCCACCACTCTTCCAAAGGGCATTGATATTGTCTTTTTAATCCAATGCGACCTCCACCACTCTTCCAAGGGGCATTGATATTGTCTTTGTAATCCACTGTGACCTCCTCGTCTCTTCCAAGGGGCATTAAAACCGTCAATTTAAACCCCTCTGAACTCCACAGCTCTTCCAAGGAGCACTGGTATTATCTTTTTATTCCACTCTAACCTCCACCACTCTTCCAATGGGCATTGACATTGTCTATTTATTCCACTGCGACCTCCACAACTCTTCTAAAGGGCATTAAGACAATCTTGTTAAGCTACAGTGACCTCCACAACTCTTCCAAGTGGCAATGACATTGTCTTTTTATTCCACTGCGACTTCCACCTCTCTTCTAAGGGGCATTGATATTGTCTTTTTAATCCACTGCGACCTCCACCACTCTTCCAAGGGGCATTAAAACAGTCTTGTTAAGCTACTGTGACCTCCACGTCTCTTCCAAGTGGCATTAAAACCGTCTGGTTAAACCACTCTGAACTCCACAGCTCTTCCAAGGGGCATTGATATTGTCTTTTTATTCCACTGTAACCTCCACCACTCTCCCAAGGGGCATTGATTTTGTCTTTTTATTCCACTGCGACCTCCACCACTCTTCCAATGGGCATTGTTATTGTCTTTTTATTCCCCTGCAACCTCCACCACTCTTCCAAGGGGCATTAAAACCGTCTTGTTAAGCTGCTGTGACTTCCACGTCCCTTCCACGGGGCATTGATATTGTCTTTTTATTCCACTGCGACCTTCACCACTCTTCCAAGGGGCATTGATATTGTCTTTTTAATCCACTGCGACCTCCACCACTGTTCCAAGGGACATTGATATTGTCTTTTTATTCCTCTGCGACCTTCACCCCTCTTCCAAGGAACTTTGACATTGTCTTATTTTTCCACTGTAACCTTCACCACTCTTCTAAGGGGCATTGATATTTTCTTTTTATTCCACTGCGACCTCCACCACTCTTCCAAGGGGCATCGATAATGTCTTTTTAATCCTCTGCGACCTCCACCACTCTTCCATGGGGCAGTAAAACCGTCTTGTTAAGCTACTGTAACCTCCACGTCTCTTCCAAGGGCCATTAAAAACGTCAATTTAAACCCCTCTGAACTCCACAGCTCTTCCAAGGAGCACTGGTATTATCTTTTTATTCCACTCTAACCTCCACCACTCTTCCAATGGGCATTGACATTGTCTATTTATTCCACTGCGACCTCCATCACTCTTCCAAGGGGCATTAAGACAATCTTGTTAAGCTACAGTGACCTCCACAACTCTTCCATGGGGCATTGATATTGTCTTTTTATTCCACTGTAACCTCCACCACTCTTCCAAGTGGAAATGACTTTGTCTTTTTATTCCACTGCGACTTCCACCTCTCTTCTAAGGGGCATTGATATTGTCTTTTTAATCCACTGCGACCTCCACCACTCTTCCAAGGGGCATTAAAACAGTCTTGTTAAGCTACTGTGACCTCCACGTCTCTGCCAAGTGGCATTAATCCACTCTGAACTCCACAGCTCTTCCAAGGGGCATTGATATTGTCTTTTTATTCCACTGTAACCTCCGCCACTCTCCCAAGGGGCATTGATTTTGTCTTTTTATTCCACTGCGACCTCCACCACTCTTCCAATGGGCATTGTTATTGTCTTTTTAATCCCCTGCAACCTCCACCACTCTTCCAAGGGGCATTAAAACCGTCTTGTTAAGCTGCTGTGACTTCCACGTCCCTTCCACGGGGCATTGATATTGTCTTTTTATTTAACTGTAACCTCCACCACTCTTCCAAGGGGCATTGATATGGTCTTTTTATTTTACTGCGACCTCCACCACTCTTCCAAGGGGCATTAATATTGTCTTTCTATTCCACTGCGACCTCCACCACTCTTTCAAGGGTCATTGATATTGTCTTTTTATTCCACTGTTACCTCCACCACTCTTCCAAGGGGCATTAATATTGTCTTTTTATTAAGCTGCGACCTCCACCTCTATTCCAAGTGGCATTAAAACCATCTTGTTAAGCTACTGTGACCTGCAAGTCTCTTCCACGAGGCATTGATATTGTCTTTTTATTCCACTGCGACCTCCACATCTCTTCCAAGGGGAATTGATATTGTCTTTTTATTCCACTGCGACCTCTACCACTCTTCCAAGGGGCATTAAAACAGTCTTGATATGCTACTGTGACCTCCACGTCTCTTCCAAGGGGCATTAAACCATCTGGTTAAACCACTCTGTACTCCACAGCTCTTCCAAGAGACATTGATATTGTCTTTTTATTCGACTGTAACCTCCACCACTCTTCCAAGGGGCATTGATATTGTCTCTGTTTTCCGCTGTGATCTCCACCACTCTGAACTCCACAGCTCTTCCTAGGGGATTTTTGTATTGTCTTTTTATTCCACTCTAACCTCCACCACTCTTCCAAGGGGCATGAAAACAGTCTTGTTAATCTACTGTAACCTCCACCACTCTTCCAAGGGGCATTGATTTTGTCTTTTTATTCCACTGCGACCTCTACCACTCTTCCAATGGGCATTGATATTGTCTTTTGTAATCCACTGCAACCTGCACCACTCTTCCAAGGGGCATTAAAGCAGTCTTGTTAAGCTACTGTCACGTCCTTGTCTATTCCACGGGGCATTGATATTGTCTTTTTATTCCACTGTAACCTCCACCACTCTTCCAAGTGGCAATGACATTGTCTTTTTATTCCACTGCGACTTCCACCTCTCTTCTAAGGGGCATTGATATTGTCTTTTTAATCCACTGCGACCTCCACCACTGTTCCAAGGGACATTGATATTGTCTTTTTATTCCTCTGCGACCTTCACCCCTCTTCCAAGGAACATTGATATTGTCTTATTTTTCCACTGTAACCTCCACCACTCTTCTAAGGGGCATTGATATTTTCTTTTTATTCCACTGCGACCTCCACCACTCTTCCAAGGGGCATCGATAATGTCTTTTTAATCCACTGCGACCTCCACCACTCTTCCATGGGGCATTAAAACCGTCTTGTTAAGCTACTGTGACCTCCATGTCTCTTCCAAGGGGCATTAAAACCGTCAATTTAAACCACTCTGAACTCCACAGCTCTTGCAAAAGGTATTGATATTGTGTTTTTATTCCACTGTAACCTCCACCAGTCTTCCAAGGGGCATTTATATTGTCTTTTTATTTTACTGCGACCTCCACCACTCTTCTAAGGGGCATTAATATTGTCTTTTTATTCCACTGCGACCTCCACCACTCTTCGAAGGGTCATTGCTATTGTTTTTTTATTCCACTGTAACCTCCACCACTCTTCCAAGGGGCATTGATATTGTCTTTTTATTCCACTGCGAACACCACCTCTCTTCCAAGGTTCATTAAAACCATCTTGTTAAGCTACTGTGACCTCCACGTCCCTTCCACGGGGCATTGATATTGTCATTTTAATCCACTGGCACCTCCACTACTCTTCAAAGGGGCACTAAAACAGTATTGATAAGCTACTGTGACCTCCACGTCTCTTCCAAAGGGCCTTAAAACCGTCTGGTTGAACCACTCTGATCTCCACAGCTCTTCCAAGAGGCATTGATATTGTCTTTTTATTCGATTGTAGCCTCCAACACTCTTCCAAAGGGCATTAAAACCGTCTTGATAAGCTACTGTGACCTCCACGTCTCTTCCAAGGGGCATTAAAACCATCAATTTAAACCACACTGAACTCCAAAGCTCTTGCAAGAGGCATTGATATTGTCTTTTTATTCAACTGTAACCTCCACCACTCTTCCAAGGGGCATTGATTTTGTCTTTTTAATCCACTGCGACCTCCATCACTCTTCCAAGAAGCATTAAAACCGTCTTGTTTAGCTACTGTGACCTCCACGTCTATTCCACGGTGCCTTAAAAACTTCTGGTTAAACCACTGTGAACGCCATAGCTCTTCCAATTGGCATTGATATTGTCTTTTTATTCCACTGTAACCTCCACCACTCTTCCAAGGGGCATTGATATGGTCTTTTTATTTTACTGCGACCTCCACCACTCTTCCAAGGGGCATTAATATTGTCTTTCTATTCCACTGCGACCTCCACCACTCTTCCAAGGGTCATTGATATTGTCTTTTTATTCCACTGTTACCTCCACCACTCTTCCAAGGGGCATTAATATTGTCTTTTTATTAAACTGCGACCTTCACCTCTCTTCCAAGTGGCATTAAAACCATCTTGTTAAGCTACTGTGACCTGCAAGTCTCTTCCACGAGGCATTGATATTGTCTTTTTATTCCACTGCGACCTCCACATCTCTTCCAAGGGGAATTGATATTGTCTTTTTATTCCACTGCGACCTCTACCACTCTTCCAAGGGGCATTAAAACAGTCTTCATAAGCTACTGTGACCTCCACGTCTCTTCCACGGGGCATGAAACCATCTGGTTAAACCACTCTGTACTCCACAGCTCTTCTAAGAGACATTGATATTGTCTTTTTATTCGACTGTATCCTCCACCACTCTTCCAAGGGGCATTGATATTGTCTCTGTTTTCCACTGCGATCTCCACCACTCTGAACTCCACAGCTCTTCCTAGGGGATTTTTGTATTGTCTTTTTATTCCACTCTAACCTCCACCACTCTTCCAAGGGGCATTAAAACAGTCTTGTTAATCTACTGTGACCTCCACGTCTCTTCCAAGGGGCATTAAAACCGTCAATTTAAACCACTCTCAACTCCACAGCTCTTGCAAGGAGCTTTGATATTGTTGTTTATTCCACTGTAACCTCCAGCACTCTTCCAAGGGGCATTGATATTGTCTTTTTATTCTACTGCGTCTTCCACGACTCTCCCAAGGGGCATTAAAACTGTCTTGTTAAGCTGCTGTAATCTCCATGTCTATTCCACGGGGCATTGATATTGTCTTTTTATTCCAATGTAACCTCCACAACTCTTCTAAGGGGCAGTGATATTGTCTTTTTAAACCACCTCCACCAGTATTCCAAGAGGCATTAAAAGCATCTTATTAAGCTACTATGACCTCCACGTCTCTTGCAAGGGGCATTAAAACCATCTGGTTAAACCACTCTGAATTCCAAAGCTCATCAAAGGGGCATTGATATTGTCTTTTTATTCCACTGTAACCTCCACCACTTTTCCTATGGGAATTGATATTGTCTTTTCATTATTATTATTATTATTATTATTATCTATTATTATGGCGCCATTTATTCCATGGCGCTTTACATGTGATAGGGATATACATAACAAAAGCATTTACATAATCTTAACAAAACGAGTCAGCGACTGGTACAGGACGAGAGAGGACCCTGCCCGCGAGGGCTCACATTCTAGAAGGGATGGGTGAGGATACATTAGGTGAGGGTAGAGCTGGTCATGCTGCGGTGGTTACTGCAGGTTGTAGGCTTGACGGAAGAGGTGCGTCTTCAGGTTTCTTTTGAAGGTTTCCACGGTCGGCGAGAATCTGATGTGTTGGGGTAGAGAGTTCCAGAGTAGGGGAGATGCACGGGAGAAATCTTGTATACGATTGTGGGAGGAGGAGATAAAAGGGGAGTAGAGAAGGAGATCTTGTGAGGATCGGAGGTTGCGTGCAGGTAAGTACCGGGAGACTAGGTCACAGATGTATGGGGGAGACAGGTTGTGGATGGCTTTGTATGCCATGGTTAGAGTTTTGAACTGGATTCTCTGGGCAATGGGGAGCCAGTGAAGAGATTGACAGAGAGGAGAGGACGGGGAATAATTGGGGGACAGGTGAATTAGTCGAGCAGCAGAGTATAGGATAAAACAGTCTTGTTAAGCTACTGTGACCTCCAAGTCTCTTCCAAGGGGCATTAAAACCGTCTGGTTAAAAGTCTCTAAGCTCCACAGCTATTTCAAGGGGCATTGACAATGTCTTTTTATTCCATAGTAAACTTCTGCACTCTTCCAAGTGCATTGATATTGTCTTTTTATTCCTCTGCGACGTCCACGACTCTTCCAAGGGGCATTAAAACCGTCTTGTTAAGCTACTGTGACCTCCAAGTTTCTTACACAGGGCATTGATATTGTCTTTTCATTCCACTGTAACCTCCACCACTCTTCCAAGGGGCATTGATATTGTCTTTTTATTCCTCTGTAACCTCCACCAATCTTCCAAGGGGCATTGATATTGTCTTTTTTTTTCCACTGCGACCTCCACCACTCTTCTAAGGGGCATTGATATTGTCTTTTAAATCCACAACTATCTCCACCACTCTTCCAAGGGGCATTAAAACAGTCTTGTTAAGCTACTGTGACCTTCTCGTCTCTTCCAAGGGGCATTAAAACAGTCTGGTTAAACCACTCTGAACACCACAGCTCAGACAAGAGGCATAGATATTGTCTTTTTATTCGACTGTAACATCTTCCACTCTTCCAAGCGGCATTGATATTGTCTTTTTATTCCACTGTGACCTCAACGTCCCTTTCAAGGGGCATTAATATTGTCTTTTTAATCCACTGCAACCTCCACCACTCTTCCAAGGGGCATTGATATTGTCTTTTTATTCCACTGTGACCTCCAAGTCTCTTCCAAAGGGCATTAAAACAGTCAATTTAAACCACTCTGAACTCCACAGCTCTTCCAAGGAGCACTGGTATTGTCTTTTTATTTCACTCTAACCTCCACCACTCTTCCAAGGGGCATTGACATTGTCTATTTATTCCACTGCGACCTCCACCACTCTTCCAAGGGGAATTAAGACCATATTGTTAAGCTACAGTGACCTCCACAACTCTTCCATGGGGCATTGATATTGTCTTTTTATTCCACTGTAACCTCCACCACTCTTCCATGGGGCATTGATTTTGTCTTTTTATTCCACTGCGTCCTCTACCACTCTTCCAATGGGCTTTGATATTGTCTTTTTAATCCACTGCAACCTCCACCACTCTTCCAAGGGGCATTGATTTTGTCTTTTTATTCCACTGCGACCTCTACCACTCTTCCAATGGGCATTGATATTGTCTTTTTAATCCACTGCAACCTCCACCACTCTTCCAAGAGGCATTAAAGCCGTCTTGCTAAGCTACTGTCACGTCCATGTCTATTCCATGGGGCATTGATATTGTCTTTTTTTTCCACTGTAACCTCCACCACTCTTCCCAGTGGCATTGACACTGTCTTTTTATTCCACTGCGACTTCCACCTCTCTTCTAAGGGGCATTGATATTGTCTTTTTAATCCACTGCGACCTCCACCACTCTTCCAAGGGGCATTAAAACAGTCTTGTTAAGATACTGTGACCTCCACGTCTCTTCCAAGGGGCATTAAAACCGTCTGGTTAAACCACTCTGAACTCCACAGCTCTACCAAGGGGCATTGATATTGTCTTTTTATTCTACTGTAACCTCCACCACTCTTCCAATGGGCATTGATTTTGTATTTTTATTCCACTGCGACCTCCACCACTCTTCCAATGGGCATTGTTATTGTCTTTTTAATCCCCTGCAACCTCCACCACTCTTCCAAGGGGCATTAAAACCGTCTTGTTAAGCTACTGTGACCTCCGCGTCCCTTCCACGGGTCATTGATATTGTCTTTTTATTCCACTGCGACCTCCACCACTCTTCCAAGGGGCATTGATATTTTCTTTTTAATCCACTGCGAACTCCACCACTCTTCCAAGGGGCATTAAAACTGTCTTGTTATGCTACTGTGACGTCGACTTCTCTTCCAAAGGGCATTAAAACCATCTGGTTAAGCCACTCTGAACTCCACAGCTCTTCCTAGGGGAATTTGTATTGTCTTTTTATTCCACTCTAACCTCCACCACTCTTCCTAGGGGCATTGACATTGTCTTTTTGTTCCACTGCAACCTCCTCCACTCTTCCAAGGGCCATTAAGACCAAATTGTTAAGCTACAGTGACCTCCACATCTCTTCCACTGGCATTCATATTGTCTTTTTATTCCACTGTAACCTCCACCAATCTTCCAAGTGGCATTGATATTGTTTTTTTATTCCACTGCGACCTCCGCCACTCTTCCAAGGGGCATTAAAACAGTCTTGTTAATCTACTGTGACCTCCACCTCTCTTCCAAGGGGCATTAACACCGTCAATTTAAACCACTCTCAACTCCACAGCTCTTGCAAGGGGCTTTGATATTGTTTTTTATTCCACTGTAACCTCCAGCACTCTTCCAGGGGGCATTGATATTGTCTTTTTATTCCACTGCGTCTACCAGCACTCTCCCAAGGGGCATTAAAACTGTCTTGTTAAGCTGCTGTAACCTCCATGTCTATTCCACGGGGCATTGATATTGTCTTTTTATTCCAATGTAACCTTCCCCACTCATCTAAGGGGCAGTGATATTGTCTTTTTAAACCACTGCGACCTCCACCACTCTTCCAAGAGGCATTAAAAACATCTTATTAAGCTACTATGAACTCCACGTCTCTTCCAAGGGGCATTAAAACCATCTGGTTAAACCACTCTGAATTCCAAAGCTCATCAAAGGGGCATTGATATTGTCTTTTTATTCCACTGTAACCTCCACCACTTTTCCTATGGGAATTGATATTGTCTTGTTATTATTATTATTATTATTATCTATTATTATAGCGCCATTTATTCCATGGCGCTTTACATGTGATAGGGATATACATAACAAAAGCATTTACATAATCTTAACAAAACGAGTCAGCGTCTGGTACAGGACGAGCGAGGACCCTGCCCGCGAGGGCTCACATTCTAGAAGGGATGGGTGAGGATACATTAGGTGAGGGTAGAGCTGGTCATGCTGCGGTGGTTACTGCAGGTTGTAGGCTTGACGGAAGAGGTGGGTCTTCAGGTTTCTTTTGAAGGTTTCCACGGTCGGCGAGAATCTGATGTGTTGGGGTAGAGAGTTCCAGAGTAGGGGGGATGCACGGGAGAAATCTTGTATACGATTGTGGGAGGAGGAGATAAGAGGGGAGTAGAGAAGGAGATCTTGTGAGGATCGGAGGTTGCGTGCAGGTAAGTACCGGGAGACTAGGTCACAGATGTATGGGGGAGACAGGTTGTGGATGGCTTTGTATGCCATGGTTAGAGTTTTGAACTGGATTCTCTGGGCAATGGGGAGCCAGTGAAGAGATTGACAGAGAGGAGAGGCCGGGGAATAATGGGGGGGACAGGTAAATTAGTCGAGCAGCAGAGTTTAGGATAAAACCGTCTTGTTAAGCTACTGCGACCTCCAAGTCTCTTCCAAGGGGCATTAAAACCGTCTGGTTAAACCTCTCTAAGCTCCACAGCTATTCCAAGGGGCATTGACAATGTATTTTTATTCCATTGTAACCTTCTGCACTCTTCCAAGTGCATTGATATTGTCTTTTTATTCCTCTGCGACGTACATGACTCTTCCAAGGGGCATTAAAACCGTGTTTTTAAGCTACTGTGACCTCCAAGTTTCTTACACAGGGCATTGATATTGTCTTTTTATTCCACTGTGACCTCCACCACTCTTCCAAGGGGCATTGATATTGTCTTTTTATTCCACTGTAACCTCCACCAATCTTCCAAGGGGCATTGATATTGTCTTTTTATTCTACTGCGACCTCCACCACTCTTCTAAGGGGCATTGATATTGTCTTTTAAATTGACAACGATCTCCACCAATCTTCCAAGGGGCATTAAAACCGTCTGGTTAAACACTCTGAACTCCACAGCTCTTTCAAGAGGCATTGATATTGTCTTTTTATTCGACTGTAACATCCTCCACTCTTCCAAGCGGCATTGATATTGTCTTTTTATTCCACTGCGACCTCCACCACTCTTCCAAGGGGCATTGATATTGTCTTTTTAATCAACTGCGACCTCCACCTCTCTTCCAAGGGCCTTTAAAACCGTATTGTGTAGCTACTGTGACCTCAACGTCCCTTCCAAGGGGCATTGATATTGTCTTTTTAATCCACTGTAACCTCCACCACTCTTCCAAGAGGCATTGATATTGTCTTTTTATTCCACTGTGACCTCCACGTCTCTTCCAAGGGGCATTAAAACCGTCAATTTAAACCACTCTGAACTCCACAGCTCTTCCAGGGAGCACTGGTATTGTCTTTTTATTCTACTCTAACCTCCACCACTCTTCCAAGGGGCATTGACATTGTCTATTTATTCCACTGCGACCTCCACCACTCTTCCGAGGGGCATTAAGACCATATTGTTAAGCTACAGTGACCTCCGCAACTGTTCCATGGGGCATTGATATTGTCTTTTTAATCCACTGTAACCTCCACCACTCTTCCAAGGGGCATTGATTTTGTCTTTTTATTCCACTGCAACCTCTACCACTCTTCCAATGGGCTTTGATATTGTGTTTTGAATCCACTGCAACCTCCACCACTCTTCCAAGTGGCATTGATTTTGTCTTTTTATTCCACTGCAACCTCTACCACTCTTCCAATGGGCTTTGATATTGTCTTTTTAAACCACTGCGACCTCCACCACTCTTCCAAGAGGCATTAAAAACATCTTATTAAGCTACTATGAACTCCACGTCTCTTCCAAGGGGCATTAAAACCATCTGGTTAAACCACTCTGAATTCCAAAGCTCATCAAAGGGGCATTGATATTGTCTTTTTATTCCACTGTAACCTCCACCACTTTTCCTATGGGAATTGATATTGTCTTTTTATTATTATTATTATTATTATTATTATCTATTATTATAGCGCCATTTATTCCATGGCGCTTTACATGTGATAGGGATATACATAACAAAAGCATTTACATAATCTTAACAAAACGAGTCAGCGTCTGGTACAGGACGAGCGAGGACCCTGCCCGCGAGGGCTCACATTCTAGAAGGGATGGGTGAGGATACATTAGGTGAGGGTAGAGCTGGTCATGCTGCGGTGGTTACTGCAGGTTGTAGGCTTGACGGAAGAGGTGCGTCTTCAGGTTTCTTTTGAAGGTTTCCACGGTCGGCGAGAATCTGATGTGTTGGGGTAGAGAGTTCCAGAGTAGGGGGGATGCACGGGAGAAATCTTGTATACGATTGTGGGAGGAGGAGATAAGAGGGGAGTAGAGAAGGAGATCTTGTGAGGATCGGAGGTTGCGTGCAGGTAAGTACCGGGAGACTAGGTCACAGATGTATGGGGGAGACAGGTTGTGGATGGCTTTGTATGCAATGGTTAGAGTTTTGAACTGGATTCTCTGGGCAATGGGGAGCCAGTGAAGAGATTGACAGAGAGGAGAGGCCGGGGAATAATGGGGGGGACAGGTAAATTAGTCGAGCAGCAGAGTTTAGGATAAAACCGTCTTGTTAAGCTACTGCGACCTCCAAGTCTCTTCCAAGGGGCATTAAAACCATCTGGTTAAACCTCTCTAAGCTCCACAGCTATTCCAAGGGGCATTGACAATGTATTTTTATTCCATTGTAACCTTCTGCACTCTTCCAAGTGCATTGATATTGTCTTTTTATTCCTCTGCGACGTACATGACTCTTCCAAGGGGCATTAAAACCGTGTTTTTAAGCTACTGTGACCTCCAAGTTTCTTACACAGGGCATTGATATTGTCTTTTTATTCCACTGTGACCTCCACCACTCTTCCAAGGGGCATTGATATTGTCTTTTTATTCCACTGTAACCTCCACCAATCTTCCAAGGGGCATTGATATTGTCTTTTTATTCTACTGCGACCTCCACCACTCTTCTAAGGGGCATTGATATTGTCTTTTAAATTGACAACGATCTCCACCAATCTTCCAAGGGGCATTAAAACCGTCTGGTTAAACACTCTGAACTCCACAGCTCTTACAAGAGGCATTGATATTGTCTTTTTATTCGACTGTAACATCCTCCACTCTTCCAAGCGGCATTGATATTGTCTTTTTATTCCACTGCGACCTCCACCACTCTTCCAAGGGGCATTGATATTGTCTTTTTAATCAACTGCGACCTCCACCTCTCTTCCAAGGGCCTTTAAAACCGTATTGTGTAGCTACTGTGACCTCAACGTCCCTTCCAAGGGGCATTGATATTGTCTTTTTAATCCACTGTAACCTCCACCACTCTTCCAAGGGGCATTGATATTGTCTTTTTATTCCACTGTGACCTCCACGTCTCTTCCAAGGGGCATTAAAACCGTCAATTTAAACCACTCTGAACTCCACAGCTCTTCCAGGGAGCACTGGTATTGTCTTTTTATTCCACTCTAACCTCCACCACTCTTCCAAGGGGCATTGACATTGTCTATTTATTCCACTGCGACCTCCACCACTCTTCCGAGGGGCATTAAGACCATATTGTTAAGCTACAGTCACCTCCGCAACTGTTCCATGGGGCATTGATATTGTCTTTTTAATCCACTGTAACCTCCACCACTGTTCCAAGGGACATTGATTTTGTCTTTTTATTCCACTGCAACCTCTACCACTCTTCCAATGGGCTTTGATATTGTGTTTTGAATCCACTGCAACCTCCACCACTCTTCCAAGGGGCATTGATTTTGTCTTTTTATTCCCCTGCGACCACTACCACTCTTCCAATGGGCATTGTTATTGTCTTTTTAATCCACTGCAAACTGCACCACTCTTCCAAGGGGCATTAAAGCCGTCGTGTTAAGCTACTTTCACGTCCATGTCTATTCCACGGGGCATTGATATTGTCTTTTTATTCCACTGTAACCTCCACCACTCTTCCTAGTGGCATTGACACTGTCTTTTTATTCCACTGCGACTTCCACCTCTCTTCTAAGGGGCATTGATATTGTCTTTTTAATCCACTGCGACCTCCACGACTCTTCCAAGGGGCATTAAAACAGTCTTGTTAAGCTACTGTGACCTCCACGTCTCTTCCAAGGGGCATTAAAACCGTCTGGTTAAACCACTCTGAACTCCACAGCTCTACCAAGGGGCATTGAAATTATCTTTTTATTCCACTGTAACCTCCACCACTCGTCCAATGGGCATTGATTTTGTCTTTTTATTCCACTGAGACCTCCACCACTCTTCCAATGGGCATTGTTATTGTCTTTTTAATCCCCTGCAACCTCCACCACTCTTCCAAGGGGCATTAAAACCGTCTTGTTAAGCTACTGTGACCTCCACGTCCCTTCCACGGGTCATTGATATTGTCTTTTTATTCCACTGCGACCTCCACCACTCTTCCTAGGGGCATTGACATTGTCTTTTTAATCCACTGCGAACTCCACCACTCTTCCAAGGGGCATTAAAACCGTCTTGTTATGCTACTGTGACGTCGACTTCTCTTCCAAGGGGCATTAAAACCATCTGGTTAATCCACTCTGAACTCCACAGCTCTTCCTAGGGGAATTTGTATTGTCTTTTTATTCCACTCTAACCTCCACCACTCTTCCTAGGGGCATTGACATTGTCTTTTTATTCCACTGCGACCTCCACCACTCTTCCAAGGGGCATTAAGACCAAATTGTTAAGCTACAGTGACCTCCACATCTCTTCCACGGGCATTCAAATTGTCTTTTTATTCCACTGTACCCTCCACCAATCTTCCAAGGGGCATTGATATTGTCTTTTTATTCCACTGCGTCTTCCACCACTCTCCCAAGGGGCATTAAAACTGTCTTGTTAAGCTGCTGTAACCTCCATGTCTATTCCACGGGGCATTGATATTGTCTTTTTATTCCAATGTAACCTCCACCACTCTTCTAAGGGGCAGTGATATTGTCTTTTTAAACCACTGCGACCTCCACCACTCTTCCAAGAGGCATTAAAAACATCTTATTAAGCTACTATGAACTCCACGTCTCTTCCAAGGGGCATTAAAACCATCTGGTTAAACCACTCTGAATTCCAAAGCTCATCAAAGGGGCATTGATATTGTCTTTTTATTCCACTGTAACCTCCACCACTTTTCCTATGGGAATTGGTATTGTCTTTTTATTATTATTATTATCTATTATTATAGCGCCATTTATTCCATGGCGCTTTACATGTGATAGGGATATACATAACAAAAGCATTTACATAATCTTAACAAAACGAGTCAGCGTCTGGTACAGGACGAGCGAGGACCCTGCCCGCGAGGGCTCACATTCTAGAAGGGATGGGTGAGGATACATTAGGTGGGGGTAGAGCTGGTCATGCTGCGGTGGTTACTACAGGTTGTAGGCTTGACGGAAGAGGTGGGTCTTCAGGTTTCTTTTGAAGGTTTACACGGTCGGCGAGAATCTGATGTGTTGGGGCAGAGAGTTCCAGAGTAGGGGGGATGCACGGGAGAAATCTTGTATACGATTGTGGGAGTAGGAGATAAAAGGGGAGTAGAGAAGGAGATCCTGTGAGGATCGGAGGTTGCGTGCAGGTAAGTACCGGGAGACTAGGTCACAGATGTATGGGGGAGACAGGTTGTGGATGGCTTTGTATGCCATGGTTAGAGTTTTGAACTGGATTCTCTGGGCAATGGGGAGCCAGTGAAGAGATTGACAGAGAGGAGAGGCCGGGGAATAGTGGGGGGACAGGTGAATTAGTCGAGCAGCAGAGTTTAGGATAGATTGGATAGGCGCAAGAGTGTTGTAAGGGAGGCCACGGAGCAGGAGGTTGCAGTAGTTGAGGCGGGATATGATGAGGGCATGCACTAGTGTTTTTGCAGAGTCTTTGCTGAGGATTGCACGGATCCAGGAGATGTTTTTGAGTTGGAGTCGGCAGGAAGTGGAAAGGGCTTGGATATGTGGCTTGAAGGAGAGATCAGAGTCCAGGGTTACTCCAAGGCAGCGAGCTTGTGGGACTGGGGAGAGTGAACAGCCATTGGCGTTGATGGCCAGGTCAGGTGGGGGATGTGATTGAGAGGGTGGAAAGATGATGAACTCTGTTTTATCCATGTTGAGTTTTAGAAATCTGTCAGAGAAGAAGGATGACATGGCGGACAGACATTGTGGGATTTTGGTTACTAGGGAGGAGATATAGGGTCCAGAGAGGTAGATCTGTGTGTCGTCAGCATAGAGGTGATACTGAAAACCGTGAGACTCTATGAGCTGGCCCAGGCCAAAGGTGTAGATGGAGAAGAGCAGAGGTCCTAGAACTGAACCTTGGGAGACAGCGACAGATAGGGGGCGAGATGAGGAGGTGGCGCGTGAGTGGAAGACGCTGAATGTCCTGTCTGTTAAGTATGAGGAGATCCAAGATAGAGCCAAGTCCGTGATGCCAAGAGATGAGAGAATCATGGAGTAAGAGGGAATGGTCCACTGTGTCAAAGGTAGATGACAGGTCCAGAAGGAGGAGGATGGAGCAGTGTCGCTTGGATTTGGCATTTAGTAGGTCGTTGGTGACTTTAGTCAGGGCAGTTTCAGTCAAGTGATGCGGTCGGAAGCCAGATTTCAGGCAGTCGAAGAGGGAGCAGGAGGATAGGTGGGAGGACAGTTCAAGGTGGACATGTTGTTCTAGTAGTTTTGAGGCAAAGGGAAGGAGTGATATGGGTCAGTAGCTAGTCAGAGAGGAAGGGTCAAGGGAGGGCTTTTTGAGGATGGGTGTGATTGCGGCATGTTTGAAACATGAGGGGAAGACACCGGTTGTTAGTGACAGATTTAAGAGGTGGGTTAGGGTTGGAATGAAGACTGTGGTAAGGTTAGTGATGAGGTGGGATGGGATTGGGTCAAGTTCGCAGGTGTTGAGGTGTGATTTGGAGAGTAAAGAGGAGACTTGACCTTCTGTAATGGTGGAGAAGTGGGGTTTGGAGGAGGAGGGTTGAATAGATATGAGGAGGGGTTGTGTGGACTTTAGGCAAAAGTTTTGTCTGATGGTGTCAATCTTCTGTTTGAAGAATGAGGCAAAGTCGTCGGCTGAGATGAGAGAAGAGGGAGGAGGTGCTGGGGGACGAAAGAGAGAGTTGAAAGTGTTAAATAGCTGTTTAGGATTGTGAGATAGGGAGGATATGAGAGATGAGAAGTAGGTTTGTTTTGCTGTAGTGAGTGCGGACTTGAAATTAGTGAGGGATTGCTTGAATGCGATGAAGTGCTCGATGGAGTGAGACCTTTTCCATCTCCGCTCCGCAAACCTGGAGGCCCGGCGCAGTTCTTTAGTAAGTTTAGTGTGCCAGGGTGGCCTGTTGAATGTGCGAGATGTGATGTGTGTGAGAGGCGCGATCGAGTCTAGAGCTGCAGCTATTGTGGTGTTATATGAAGCAGCAGCAACGTCTGCATCGTTTAAGGAATTTATGTCTGTAAGAGGGAGGAGGGATTCAGAGAGTGAGAGTAAGTCAAGGTGTTTGAGATTTCTCCGATGGTATGCAAGTTTGTGGAGTGGGGATTGTTGCCCCGGGGAGGAGAGAGAAGAGAATGTAAGTAGGCTGTGATCAGAGAGAGGGAGAGGTGAGTTAGAGAGGTTAGATAGGGAACAAAGGCGGGTGAAGATGAGGTCCAGTGTGTGGCCATCTTTGTGGGTGGGTGTGGAAGACCATTGAGTGAGTCCTAAGGAGGAAGTGAGAGTTAGGAACTTAGAGACAGACGAGTGGGAAGTGTTAATGGGGATGTTGAAGTCACCCATTATGATAGTGGGGATGTCAGTGGAGAGGAAGTGAAGCAGCCAGGTGGTGAAGTGGTCTAAGATGGTGGTGGCTTGCCCTGGGGGTCGGTAAACGATGGCCAGTTGGAGGTTGGAGGGGGAATGGATGCGCACACAGTGCACCTCAAAAGAGGGGAGTGTAACGGAGGGTGGCAGTGGGATTTGGGTGAAAGCGCAGTCTTCTGATAGGAGAAAACCTAAGCCTCCGCGATGTTTGCCGTTGCATCGGGGGGTGTGGAGAAGATGGAATCCGCCATATGAAAGTGCAGCTGGGGAGGCTGTGTCAGAGGGTGTGAGCCAGGTTTCAGTGATGGCGAGGAAGGAAAGTTTGTTTGTAATGAAAAGATCGTGGATGAAGGAAAGTTTGTTGCAGACAGAGCAAGCGTTCCATAGAGCTCCTGTTAGTCCAACTAAGGGAGTGGGGATTGGTTGGATGGGTATGAGGTTAGAAGGGTTGCCACAGTTTGTGGAAGGTCGTGGATAGGAGGAAGAAGTAACTGTGGGGATATGACGAGGAGGACCAGGATTTGGAGAGATATCTCCATCAATGAGGAGGAGCTGGGAAAGTGTTAGCAGGTGGGAGCAAGAGAGAGCATGAGGTGGCTGTCTGTGTTTGGAGATCCAGGATTGAATGTTTAGGAATAATTTGGAGGAGGAGGTGAGATGAATGGGGAGGATGGAGGGAGAGATGAAGAGTTTCTTACTAGGTGTAGGGATTTGAGGGGTTACTAGAAAATGGAGGACTATAGAGGAAAAAGTGAGAGCTAACAGAAACATAGTTAAAAGAGAGTAAGTGGTCAAAGTGTTGGTTACCTGACTCCTGCCCTGACTAACTGCCTCTGAAATAACTGCCACTTATCTCCAAAGCCACATTGCACAAGAAGACGCGTGCACACCCCAGCACAAGTGCACACCTTACAGAGCTTCTAAATATATAGGGCACATTAAACTATCAGGTGAAGGGCATTGTGGGAGCTGCATATGGCTAGATTAGCAGCTGGTCGTCTCACCAGGAGATGGCTGGGTGATCAAACACAGATCTCGGACTCTAGTCTCTGCAGTTTAGCACCTCTAAAAATCAGATAAGATCTATAGTGGGGAAGGGACAGACATATGTGGGTATTGAATGGAGTGGGACAGATAAAGCAGAGAAGTTATGCAGAGCATGTACCAGTGAGGTGAATCAGCAAAGCAGAGCATTGGATTACAGCAGACACAGCAAGCAGAGAAGTTATGCAGTGCATGTACCAGTGAGGTGAATCAGCAAAGCAGAGCATCAGATTACAGCAGACACAGCAAGCAGAGAATTTTTGCAGAGCATGTACCAGTGAGGTGAATCAGCAAAGCAGAGCATTAGATTACAGCAGACACAGCAAGCAGAGAAGTTATGCAGAGCATGTACCAGTGAGGTGAATCAGCAAAGCAGAGCATTAGATTACAGCAGACACAGCAAGCAGAGAAGTTTTGCAGAGCATGTACCAGTGAGGTTATTCCACTGTGACCTCCACCACTCTTCCAAGGGGCATTAAAACAATCTTGTTAACCTTCTGTGACCTCCACGTCCCTTCCACAGGGCATTGATATTGTCTTTTTATTCCACTGCAACCTCCACCACTCTTCCAAGGGACATTGATATTGTCTTTTTATTCCACTGCGACCTTCACCCCTCTTCCAAGGAACATTGATATTGTCTTTTTTTTCCACTGTAACCTCCACCACTCTTCTAAGGGGCATTGATATTTTCTTTTTATTCCGTTGCGACCTCCACCACTCTTCCAAGGTGCATCGATTTTTAATCCACTGCGACCTCCACCACTCTTCCAAGGGGCATTAAAACCGTCTTGTTAAGCTACTGTGACTTCCACGTCTCTTCCACGGGGCATTGATATTGTCTTTTTATTCCACTGTAACCTCCACCACTCTTCCAAGGGGCATTGATATTATCTTTTTATTCCACTGTGACCTCCACTACTCTTCCAAGGTTCATTGATATTGTCTTTTTAATCCACTGCGACCTCCATTACTCTTCCAAGGGGCATTAATACCGTCTTGTTAAGCTACTGTGATGTCCACGTCTCTTCCACGGGGCATTGATATTGTCTTTTTATTCCACTGTAACCTCCACCACTCTTCCAAGAGGCATTGATATTGTCTTTTTATTCCACTGTAACCTCCACCACTCTTCAAAGGTTTATTGATATTGTCTTTTTAATCCACTGCGACCTCCACTACTCTTCCAAGGGGCATTAATACCGTCTTGTTAAGCTACTGTGACCTCCACGTCTCTTCCAAGGGGCACTAAAACTGTTTGGTTAAACCACTCTGTACTCCACAGCTCTTCCAAGGGGCATTGATATTGTCTTCTTATTTCACTGTAACTTCCACCACTCTTTCAAGGGGCATTTATATTGTATTTTTATTCCACTGTGACTTCCACCACTCTTCCAAGGGGCATTAAAACTGTCTTGTTAAGCTACTGTGACCTCCAAGTCTCTTCCAAGGGGCATTAAAACCATCTGGTTAAATAGCTCTGAGCTCCACAGCTCTTCCAAGGGTCATTGACAATTTCTTTTTATTCCATTGTTACCTTCTGCGCTCATCCAAGTGCATTGATATTGTCTTTTTATTCCTCTGCGACGTCCACGACTCTTCCAAGGTGCATTGATATTGTCTTTTTATTCCACTGCGACCTCCACCACTCTTCCAAGGTGCATTGATATTATCTTTTTAATCCACTGCGACCTCCACCACTCTTCCAATGGACATTGATATTGTCTTTTTATTCCACTGCGATCTCCGCCACTCTTCCAAAGGGCATTGATATTGTCTTTTATTCCACTGTAACCTCCAACACAGTTCTAAGGGGCATTAAAACCATCTTGTTAAGCTACTGTGATCTCCACTTCTCTTCCACAGGGCATTGATATTGTCTTTTATTCCACTGTAACCTCTACCACTCTTCCAAAGGGCATTGATATTGTCTTTTTATTCCACTGCGACCTCCACCACTCTTCCAAGGAGCATTAAAACCGTCTTGTTAAGCTACTGTGACCTCCACGTCTCTTCCAAGGGTCACTAAATCCGTTTGGTTAAACCACTCTGTACTCCACAGTTCTTCCAAGGGGCATTGATATTGTCTTTTTATTTCACTGTAACTTCCACCACTCTTTCAAGGGGCAATGATATTGTATTTTTATTCCACTGTGACCTCCACCACTCTTCCAAGGGGCATTAAAACCGTCTTGTTAAGCTACTGTGACCTCCAAGTCTCTTCCAAGGGGCATTAAAACCGTCTGGTTAAACCGCTCTGAGCTCCACAGCTCTTCCAAGGGGCATTGACAATGTCTTTTTATTCCATTGTGACCTTCTGCACTCTTCCAAGTGCATTGATATTGTCTTTTTATTCCTCTGCGACGTCCACGACTCTTTCAAGGGGCATTAAAACAGTCTTGTGACTTTCAAGTTTCTTACACAGGGCATTGATATTGTCTTTTTATTCCACTGTAACCTCCACCACTCTTCCAAGGGGCATTGATATTGTCTTTTTAATCCACTGTGACCTCCATCACTCTTCCAAGAATCATTGAAACCGTCTTGATAAGCTACTGTGACCTCCACGTCTATTCCACGGTGCTTTAAAACTTTCTGGTTAAAACTCTGTGAACTCCACATCTCTTCCAATGGGCATAGATATTGTCTTTGTATTACACTCTAACCTCCAACACTCTTCCAAGGGGCATTGATAATGTCTTTTTATTTTACTGCGACCTCCACCACTCTTCCAAGGGGCATTAATATTATCTTTTTATTCCACTGTGACCTCTACGTCTCTTCCAAGGGGCATTAATATTGTCTTTTTATTCCACTGTAACCTCCACCATTCTTCCAAGGGACATTGATATTGTCTATTTATTCCACTGTAACCTCCACCACTCTTCCAAGTGGCATTGATATTGTCTTTTTATTCCACTGTAACCTCCACCATTCTTCCAAGGGACATTGATATTGTCTATTTATTCCACTGTAACCTCCACCACTCTTCCAAGGGGCATTGATATTGTCTTTTTATTCCACTCTAACCTCCACCACTCTTCCAAGGGGCATTGATATTGTCTTTTTAATCCACTGCGACCTCTACAACTCCTCCAAGGGGCTTTAAAACAGTCTTGATAAGCTTCTGTGACCTCCACGTCTCTTCCAAGGGGCATTAAAACCGCATTGTTAAACCACTCTGAACTCCACAGCTCTTCCAAGAGGCATTGATATTGTGTTTTTATTCAACTGTAACCTCCACCACTCTTCCAAAGGGCATTGATATTGTATTTTTAATCCACTGCGCCTTCCACCACTCTTCCAAGGGGAATTAAAACCGTCTTGTTAAGCCACTGTGACCTCAACGTCCCTTTCGCGGGGCATTAATATTGTCTTTTTATTCGACTGCGACCTCCACCACTCTTCCAAGGGGCATTGATATTGTCTTTTTAATCCACTGCGACCTCCACCACTCTTCCAAGGGACATTGATATTGTCTTTTTATTCCACTGCGACCTTCACCCCTCTTCCAAAGAACATTGATATTGTCTTTTTTTTCCACTGTAACCTCCACCACTCTTCTAAGGGGCATTGATATTTTCTTTTTATTCCACTGCGATCTCCACCACTCTTCCAAGGGGCATCGATAATGTATTTTTAATCCCCTGCGACCTCCAACAATCTTCCAAGGGGCATTAAAACCGTCTTGTTAAGCTACTGTGACCTCCACGTCTATTCCAAGGGGCATTAAAACCGTCAATTTAAACCACTCTGCACTCCACAGCTCTTGCAATAGTCATTGAGTTTGTCTTTTTATTCCACTGTAACCTCCACCACTCTTCCAAGGGGCATTGATTTTGTCTTTTTAATCCACTGCGAGCTCCATCACTCTTCCAAGTAGCATTAAAACAATCTTGTTTAGCTACTGTGACCTCCACGTCTATTCCTCGGTGCCTTAAAACCTTCTGGTTAAACCACTGTGAACTCCACAGCTCTTCCAAGGGGCATTAATATTGTCTTTTTATTCCACTGCGACCTCCACCACTCTTCCAAGGGTCATTTATATTGTCTTTTTATTCCACTGTAACCTCCAACACTCTTCCAAGGGGCATTGATATTGTCTTTTTATTCCACTGCGACCTCCACCTCTCTTCAAAGTAGCATTAAAACCATATTGTTAAGCTACTGTGACCTCCAAGTCTTTTTCACGAGGCATTGATATTGACTTTATATTCCACTACCACCTCCACATCTCTTCCAAGGGGCATTGATAGTGTGTTTTTATTCCACTGGAACCTTCACCACTCTTCTAAGGGGCATTGATATTGTCTTTTTAATCCACTGCGACCTCCACCACTCTTGCAAGGGGCATTAAACCGTCTGGTTAAACCACTCTGTACTCCACAGCTCTTCCAAGAGGCATTGATATTGTCTTTTTATTCGACTGTAACCTCCACCACTATTCCAAGGGGCATTGATATTGTCTCTGTTTTCCACTGCGACCTCCACCACTCTTCCAAGGGGCTTTGATATTGTCTTTTTTTTCCACTGCGACCTCCACCACTTTTCCAATGGGCATGAAAATCATCTTGTGAAGCTACTGTGACCTCCAGGTCTCTTCCAAGGGGCATTAAAACCGTCTGGTTAAACCGATCTGAGCTCCACAGCTTTTCCAAGGGGCATTGACAATGTCTTTTTATTCCATTGTAACCTTCTGCACTCTTCCAAGTGCATTGATATTGTCTTTTTATTCCTCTGCGACGTCCACGACTCTACCAAGGGGCATTATAACTGTCTTGTTAAGCTACTGTGACTTCCAAATTTCTTAGACAGGGCATTGATATTGTCTTTTTATTCCACTGTAACCTCCACCACTCTTCCAAGGGGCATTGATATTGTCTTTTTATTCCATTGTAACCTCCACCACTCTTCTAAGGGGCATTAATATTGTCTTTTAAATCCACTACGATCTCCACCACTCTTCCAACCGGCATTAAAACAGTCTTGTTAAGCTACTGTGACCTCCTCGTCTCTTCCAAGGGGCATTAAAACCTTCTGGTTAAACAATCTGAACTCCACAGCTCTTACAAGAGGCATTGATATTGTCTTTTTATTCGACTGTAACATCCACCACTCTTCCAAGCGGCATTGATATTGTCTTTTTATTAGACTGCGACCTTCACCACTCTTACAAGGGGCATTAAGGCCATCTTGTTAAGCTACAGTGACCTCCACAACTCTTCCATGGGGCATTGATTTTGTCTTATTATTCCACTGTAACCTCCACCACTCTTCCAAGGGGCATTGATATTGTCTTTTTAGTCCACTGTAACCTACAGCACTCTTTCAAGGGTCATTGATATTGTCTTTTTATTCCACTACGACTTCCACCACTCACCCAAGGTGCATTAAAAACATTTTGTTTAGCTACTGTAACGTCCAAGTCTATTCCACGGGGCATTGATATTGTCTTTTTATTCCACTACGACTTCCACCTCTCTTCTAAGAGGCATTGATATTGTCTTTTTAATCCACTGTGACCTCCACCACTCTTCCAAGAGGCATTAAAACAGTCTTGTTTAGCTACTGTGACCTCCATGTCTATTCCACGGTGCCTTAAAACCTTCTGGTTAAACCACTGTGAACTCCACAGCTCTTCCATGGGGCATTGATATTGTCTTTTTATTCCACTGTAACCTCCACCACTCTTCCAAGAGGCATTGATATTGTCTTTTTATTCCACTGTAACCTCCACCACTCTTCAAAGGTTCTTTGATATTATCATTTTAATCCACTGCGACCTCCACTACTCTTCCAAGGGGCATTAATACCGTCTTGTTAAGCTACTGTGACCTCCACGTCTCTTCCAAGGGGCACTAAAACTATTTGGTTAAACCACTCTGTACTCCATAGCTCTTCCAAGGGGCATTGATATTGTCTTTTTATTTCACTGTAACTTCCACCACTCTTTCAAGGGGCATTTATATTGTATTTTTATTCCACTGTGAGCTCCACCACTCTTCCAAGGGGCATTAAAACTGACTTGTTAAGCTACTATGACCTCCAAGTCTCTTCCAAGGGGCATTAAAACCATCTGGTTAAATAGCTCTGAGCTCCACAGCTCTTCCAAGGGTCATTGACAATGTCTTTTTATTCCATTGTTACCTTCTGCACTCATCCAAGTGCATTGATATTGTCTTTTTATTCCTCTGCGACGTCCACGACTCTTCCAAGGTGCATTGATATTGTCTTTTTATTCCACTGCGACCTCCACCACTCTTCCAAGGTGCATTGATATTGTCTTTTTAATCCACTGCGACCTCCACCACTCTTCCAAAGGGCATTGATATTGTCTTTTTATTCGACTGCGATCTCCGCCACTCTTCCAAAGGGCATTGATATTGTCTTTTATTCCACTGTAACCTCCAACACAGTTCTAAGGGGCATTAAAATCATCTTGTTAAGCTACTGTGATCTCCACTTCTCTTCCACAGGGCATTGATATTGTCTTTTATTCCACTGTAACCTCTACCACTCTTCCAAAGGGCATTGATATTGTCTTTTTATTCCACTGCGACCTCCACCTCTCTTCCAAGGGGCATTAAAACCGTCTTGTTAAGCTACTGTGACCTCCACGTCTCTTCCAAGGGGCACTAAAACCTTTTGGTTAAACCACTCTGTACTCCACAGCTCTTCCAAGGGGCATTGATATTGTCTTTTTATTTCACTGTAACTTCCACCACTCTTTCAAGGGGCAATGATATTGTATTTTTATTCCACTGTGACCTCCACCACTCTTTCAAGGGGCATTTAAACCGTCTTGTTAAGCTACTGTGACCTCCAAGTCTCTTCCAAGCGGCATTAAAACCGTCTGGTTAAACCGCTCTGAGCTTCACAGCTCTTCCAAGGGGCATTGACAATGTCTTTTTATTCCATTGTGACCTTCTGCACTCTTCCAAGTGCATTGATATTGTCTTTTTATTCCTCTGCGACGTCCACGACTCTTTCAAGGGGCATTAAAACAGTCTTGTGACTTTCAAGTTTCTTACACAGGGCATTGATATTGTCTTTTTATTCCACTGTAACCTCCACCACTCTTCCAAGGGGCATTGATATTGTCTTTTTAATCCACTGTGACCTCCATCACTCTTCCAAGAAGCATTGAAACCGTCTTGATAAGCTACTGTGACCTCCACGTCTATTCCACGGTGCTTTAAAACTTTCTGGTTAAACCTCTGTGAACTCCACATCTCTTCCAATGGGCATAGATATTGTCTTTGTATTCCACTCTAACCTCCAACACTCTTCTAAGGGGCATTGATAATGTCGTTTTATTTTACTGCGACCTCCACCACTCTTCCAAGGGGCATTAATATTGTCTTTTTATTCCACTGTGACCTCTACGTCTCTTCCAAGGGGCATTAATATTGTCTTTTTATTCCACTGTAACCTCCACCATTCTTCCAAGGGACATTGATATTGTCTATTTATTCCACTATAACCTCCACCACTCTTCCAAGGGGCATTGATATTGTCTTTTTATTCCACTGTAACCTCCACCATTCTTCCAAGGTACATTGATATTGTCTATCTATTCCACTGTAACCTCCACCACTCTTCCAAGGGGCATTGATATTGTCTTTTTATTCCACTCTAACCTCCACCACTCTTCCAAGGGGCATTGATATTGTCTTTTTAATCCACTGCGACCTCTACAACTCCTCCAAGGGGCTTTAAAACAGTCTTGATAAGCTTCTGTGACCTCCACGTCTCTTCCAAGGGGCATTAAAACCGCATTGTTAAACCACTCTGAACTCCACAGCTCTTCCAAGAGGCATTGATATTGTCTTTTTATTCAACTGTAACCTCCACCATTCTTCCAAGGGGCATTGATATTGTATTTTTAATCCACTGCGACTTCCACCACTCTTCCAAAGGGCATTAAAACCGTCTTGTTAAGCTACTGTGACCTCAACTTCCCTTTCACGGGGCACTGATATTGTCTTTTTATTCGACTGCGACCTCCACCACTCTTCCAAGGGGCATTGATATTGTCTTTTTAATCCACTGCGACCTCCACCACTCTTCCAAGGGACATTGATATTGTCTTTTTATTCCACTGCGACCTTCACCCCTCTTCCAAGGAACATTGATATTGTCTTTTTTTTCCACTGTAACCTCCACCACTCTTCTAAGGGGCATTGATATTTTCTTTTTATTCCACTGCGCTCTCCACCACTCTTCCAAGGGGCATCGATAATGTATTTTTAATCCCCTGCGACCTCCAACAATCTTCCAAGGGGCATTAAAACCGTCTTGTTAAGCTACTGTGACCTCCACGTCTATTCCAAGGGGCATTAAAACCGTCAATTTAAACCACTCTGCACTCCACAGCTCTTGCAATAGTCATTGAGTTTGTCTTTTTATTCCACTGTAACCTCCACCACTCTTCCAAGGGGCATTGATTTTGTCTTTTTAATCCACTGCGAGCTCCATCACTCTTCCAAGTAGCATTAAAACAATCTTGTTTAGCTACTGTGACCTCCACGTCTATTCCTCAGTGCCTTAAAACCTTCTGGTTAAACCACTGTGAACTCCACAGCTCTTCCAAGGGGCATTAAAATTGTCTTTTTATTCCACTGCGACCTCCACCACTCTTCCAAGGGTCATTTATATTTTCTTTTTATTCCACTGTAACCTCCAACACTCTTCCAAGGGGCATTGATATTGTCTTTTTATTCCACTGCGACCTCCACCTCTCTTCAAAGTAGCATTAAAACCATCTTGTTAAGCTACTGTGACCTCCAAGTCTTTTCCACGAGGCATTGATATTGACTTTTTATTCCACTACCACCTCCACATCTCTTCCAAGGGGCATTGATAGTGTCTTTTTATTCCACTGGAACCTTCACCACTCTTCTAAAGGGCATTGATATTGTCTTTTTAATCCACTGCGACCTCCACCACTCTTGCAAGGGGCATTAAACCGTCTGGTTAAACCACTCTGTACTCCACAGCTCTTCCTAGAGGCATTGATATTGTCTTTTTATTCGACTGTAACCTCCACCACTCTTCCAAGGGGCATTGATATTGTCTCTGTTTTCCACTGCGACCTCCACCACTCTTCCAAGGGGCTTTGATATTGTCTTTTTTTTCCACTGCGACCTCCACCACTTTTCCAATGGGCATGAAAATCATCTTGTGAAGCTACTGTGACCTCCAGGTCTCTTCCAAGGGGCATTAAAACCATCTGGTTAAACCGATCTGAGCTCCACAGCTTTTCCAAGGGGCATTGACAATGTCTTTTTATTCCATTGTAACCTTCTGCACTCTTCCAAGTGCATTGATATTGTCTTTTTATTCCTCTGCGACGTCCACGACTCTGCCAAGGGGCATTATAACCGTCTTGTTAAGCTACTGTGACTTCCAAATTTCTTAGACAGGGCATTGATATTGTCTTTTTATTCCACTGTAACCTCCACCACTCTTCCAAGGGGCATTGATATTGTCTTTTTATTCCATTGTAACCTCCACCAATCTTCAAAGGGGCATTGATATTGTCTTTTTATTCCACTGCGACCTCCACCACTCTTCTAAGGGGCATTGATATTGTCTTTTAAATCCACTACGATCTCCACCACTCTTCCAAGCGGCATTAAAACAGTCTTGTTAAGCTACTGTGACCTCCTCGTCTCTTCCAAGGGGCATTAAAACCTTCTGGTTAAACACTCTGAACTCCACAGCTCTTACAAGAGGCATTGATATTGTCTTTTTATTCGACTGTAACATCCACCACTCTTCCAAGCGGCATTGATATTTTCTTTTTATTAGACTGCGACCTTCACCACTCTTCCAAGGGGCATTAAGGCCATCTTGTTAAGCTACAGTAACCTCCACAACTCTTCCATGGGGCATTTATTTTGTCTTTTTATTCCACTGTAACCTCCACCACTCTTCCAAGGGGCATTGATTTTTTCTTTTTAGTCCACTGTAACCTACAGCACTCTTTCAAGGGGCATTGATATTGTCTTTTTAATCCACTGCGACCTCCACCACTCTTCCAAGAGGCATTAAAACAGTCTTGTTAAGCTCCTGTGACCTCCACATCTTTTCCAAGGGGCATTAAAACCGTCTGGTTAAACCACTCTGAACTCCACAGCTCTTCCAAGGAGCATTGATATTGTCTTTTTATTCCACTGCAACCTCCACCATTCTTCCAAGGGGCAATGATATTGTCTTTTTAATGCACTGCGACCTCCACCACTCTTCCAAGGGGCATTAAAACCATCTGGTTAATCCATTCTGAACTCCATAGCTCTTTCAAGAGGCATTAATATTGTCTTTTTATTTCACTGTAACCTCCACCACTCTTTCAAGGGGCATTGATATTGTCTTTTTACTCCACTGCAACCTCCACCACTCTTCCAAGGGGCATCAAAACTGTCTTGTTAAGCTACTGTGCCCTCCACGTGTCTACCACCCGGCATTGATATTGTCTTTTTAATCCACTGTGACCTCCACCACTTTCCCAAGGGGCATTAAAACCGTCTTGTTTATCTACTGTGACCTCCACGTCTCGTCCAAGGGGCAATAAAAGCATCTGGTTAAACCTCTCTAAACTCCACAGCTCTTCCAAGGGGCATTTGTATTGTCTATTTATTCCACTCTAACCACCACCACTCTTCCAAGGGGCATTGACATTGTCTTTTTATTCCACTGCGACCTCCATCATTCTTCCAAGGGGTATTGATATTGTCTTTTTATTCCACTGCCACCTCCACCACTCTTCCAAGGGGCATTGATATTGTCTTTTTAATCAACTGCGACCTCCACCACTTTTCCAAGGGGCATTAAAAACGTCTTTTTAAGCTACTGTGACTTCCACATCACTTCCAATGGGCATTATAACCATCTGGTTAAACCATTCTGAACTCCACAGCTCTTCCAAGGGGCATTGGTATTTTCGTTTTATTCCACTCAAACCTCCACCACTCTTCCAAGGGGCATTGACATTGTCTTTTTATTCCACTGCGACCTCCACCATTCTTCCAAGGTGCATTAAAACTGTTTAGTTAAGCTACAGTGACCTCCACATCTCTTCCCCGGGGCATTAATATTGTCTTTAAATTCCACTGTAACCTCCACTACTCTACCAAGGGGCATTGATATTGTATTTTTATTCCACTGTGACCTCCACCACTCTTCCAAAGGGCATTGATATTGTCTTTTTAATCCACTGTGACCTCCACCACTCTTCCAAAGCGCATTAAAACCATCTTGTTGAGCTACTGTGACCTCCACATTTCTTCCTCCGGGCATTGATCTTGTCTTTTTATTCCACTGCGACCTCCACCACTCTTCCTCGGGGCATTGATATTGTCTTTTTATTCCACTGCGACCACCACCACTCTTCTAAGGGGCATTGATATTGTCTTTTAAATCCACAACGATCTCCACCACTCTTCCAAGGGGCATTAGAACAGTCTTGTTAAGCTACTGTGACCTCCTCGTCTCTTCCAAGGGGCATTAAAACCACCTGGTGAAACTACTCTGAACTCCACAGCTCTTCCAAGAGGCATTGGTATTGTCTTATTATTCAACTGTAACCTCCACCACTCTTCCAATGGGCATTGATATTGTCTTTTCTTTCCACTGCGACCTCCACCTCTCTCCCAAGGGGATTTGATAGTCTTTTTAATCCACTGCGACCTCCACCACTTTTCCAAGGGACATTAAAACCGTCTTGTTAAGCTACTGTCACCTCCATGTCCCTTCCACGTGGCATTGATATTGTCTTTTTATTCCACTGTAACCTCCACCACTCTTCCAAGGGGCATTGATATTGTCTTTTTAGTCCACTGCGACCTCCACCACTCTTCCAAGGGACATTGATATTGTCTTTTTATTCCACTGCGACCTTCATCCCTCTTCCAAGGAACATTGATGTTGTCTTTTTTTGCCACTGTAACCTCCACCACTCTTCTAAGGGGCATTGATATTTTCTTTTTATTTCACTGCGACCTCCACATCTCTTCCAAGTGGAATTGATATTGTCATTTTATTCCACTGCAACCTCCACCACTCTTCCAAGGGGCATTAAAACAGTTTTTATAAGCTACTGTGACCTCCTCGTCTCTTCCAAGGGGCATTAAAACCGTCTGGTTAAACCACTCTGTACTCCACAGCTCTTCCAAGAGGCATTGATATTGTCTTTTTATTCAACTGTAACCTCCACTACTCTTCCAAGGGGCATTAAAACTATCTTGTTAAGCTACTGTGACCTCCATGTCTCTTCCAAGGGGCATTAAAACCGTCAATTTAAACGACTATGAACTCCACAGCTCTTGCAAGAGGCATTGATATTGTCTTTTTATTCCACTGTAACCTCCACCACTTTTCCAAGGGGCATTGATTTTGTCTTTTTAATCCACTGCGACCCCCATCACTCCTCCAAGGGTCATTGATATTGTCTTTTATTCCACTGTTACCTCCAGCACTCTTCCAAGGGGCATTGATATTGTCTTTTTATTGCACTGCGACCTCCACCTCTCTTCCACGGGGCATTAAAACCATCTTGTTAAGCTACTGTGACCTCCAGGTTTCTTCCACGAGGCATTGATATTGTCTTTTTATTCCACTGCGACCTCCACATCTCTTCCAAGGGGAATTGATATTGTCTTTTTATTCCACTGCGACCTCCACCACTCTTCTAAGGGGCATTGATATTGTCTTTTTAATCCACTGCGACCTCCACCACTCTTCCAAGGGGCATTAAAACAGTCTTGATAAGCTACTGTGACCTCCACGTCTCTTCCAAGGGGCATTAAACCGTCTGGTAAAACCACTCTGTACTCCACAGCTCTTCCAATAGGCATTGATATTGTCTTTTTATTCGACTGTAACCTCCACCACTTTTCCAAGGGGCATTGATATTGTCTCTGTTTTCCACTGCGACCTCGACCACTCTTACAAGGGGCTTTGATATTGTCTTTTTTATCCACTGCGACCTCCACCACTCTTCCAATGGGCATTAAAACCGTCTTGTTATGCTACTGTGACCTCCACGTCCCTTCCACGGGGCATTGATATTGTCTTTTTATTCCATTGCGACCTTCACACTCTTCCAAGAGGCATTAAGACTGTCTTGTTAAGCTACTGTGACCTCCAAGTCTCTTCCAAGGGGCATTAAAACCGTCTGGTTAAAACGCTCTGAGCTCCACAGCTCTTCCAAGGGGCATTGACAATGTCTTTTTATTCCATTGTAACCTTCTGCACTCGTCCAAGTGCATTGATATTGTCTTTTTATTCCTCTGCGACATCCACGACTCTTCCAAGGGGCATTAAAACTGTCTTGTTAAGCTACTGTGACCTCCAAGTTTCTTACACAGGGCATTGATATTGCCTTTTTATTCCACTGTAACCTCCACCACTCTTCCAAGGGGCATTGATATTATCTATTTATTTCACTGTAACCTCCACCGATCTTCTAAGGGGCATTGATATTGTCTTTTTATTCCAATGCGACCTCCACCACTCTTCTAAGGGGCATTGATATTTTCTTTTAAATCCACAACGATCTCCACCACTCTTCCAAGTGGCATTAAAACAGTCTTGCTAAGCTACTGTGACCTTCTCGTCACTTCCAAGGGGCATTAGAACCGTCTGGTTAAACACTCTGAACTCCACAGCTCTTACAAGAGACATTGATATTGTCTTTTTATTCGACTGTAACATCCACCACTCTTCCAAGCGGCATTGATATTGTCTTTTTATTCCACTGCGACCTCCACCACTCTTTCAAGGGGCATTGATATTGTCTTTTTAATCAACTGCGACCTCCACCTCTCTTCCAAGGGGCATTAAAACAGTCTTGTGAAGCTACTGTGACCTCCACGTCCCTTCCACGTGGCATTGATATTGTCTTTTTATTCCAATGTGACCTCCACCACTCTTCCAAGGGGCATTGATATAGTCTTTTTAATCCAATGCGACCTCCACCACTATTCCAAGGGGCATTGATATTGTCTTTTTAATCCACTGTGACCTCCACGTCTCTTTCCAGGCGCATTAAAACTGTCAATTTAATCAACTCTGAACTCCACAGCTCTTCCAAGGAGCACTGGTATTGTCTTTTTATTCCACTCTAACCTCCACCACTCTTCCAAGGGGCATTGACATTGTCTATTTATTCTACTGCGACCTCCACCACTCTTCCAAGGGGCACTAAGACCATCTTTTTAAGCTACAGTGACCTACACAACTCTTCCATGGGGCATTGATATAGTCTTTTTATTCCACTGTAACCTCCACCACTCTTCCAAGGGGCATTGATTTTGTCTTTTTATTCCACTGCGACCTCTACCACTCTTCCAATGGACATTAATATTGTCTTTTTAATCCACTGCAACCTCCACCACTCTTCCAAGGGGCAATAAAGCCGTCTTGTTAAGCTACTTTCACGTCCATGTCTATTCGACGGGGCATTGATATTGTCTTTTTTTTAAACTGTAACCTCCACCACTTTTCCAAGTGGCATTGACATTGTCTTTTTATTCCACTGCGACTTCCACCTCTCTTCTAGGGGGCACTAAAACAGTCTTGTTAAGCTACTGTGACCTCCACCACTCTTCCAAGGGGCATTAAAACCGTCTAGTTAAACCACTCTGTAATCCACAGCTCTTCCAAGGGGCATTGATATTGTCTTTTTATTCCACTGTAACCTCCACCACTCTTCCAAGGGGCATTGATTTTGTCTTTTTATTCCACTGCGAGCTCCACCACTCTTCCAATGGGCATTGTTTATGTCTTTTTAATCCCCTGCAACCTCCATCACTCTTCCAAGGGGCATTAAAACCGTCTTGTTTAGCTACTGTGACCTCCACGTCTATTCCACGGTGCCTTAAAACCTTCTGGTTAAACCACTGTGAACTCCACAGCTCTTCCAAGGGGCAATGATATTGTCTTTTTATTCCACTGTAACCTCCACCACTCTTCCAAGGGTCATTGATATTGTCTTTTTATTCCTCTGTAACCTCCACCACTCTTCCAAGGGGCATTGATATTGTCTTTTTATTCCACTGCGACCTCCACATCTCTTCCAAGGGGAATTGATATTGTCTTTTTATTCCACTGCGACCTCCACCACTCTTCTAAGGGGCATTGATATTGTCTTTTTAATCCACTGCGACTTCCACCACTCTTCCAAGGGGCATTAAAACAGTCTTGATAAGCTACTGTGACCTCCACGTCTCTTCCAAGGGGCATTAAACCGTCTGGTAAAATCACTCTGTACTCCACAGCTCTTCTAATAGGCATTGATATTGTCTCTGTTTTCCACTGCGACCTCGACCACTCTTACAAGGGGCTTTGATATTGTCTTTTTTATCCACTGCGACCTCCACCACTCTTCCAATGGGCATTAAAACCGTCTTGTTATGCTACTGTGACCTCCACGTCCCTTCCACGGGGCATTGATATTGTCTTTTTATTCTATTGCGACCTTCACCACTCTTCCAAGGGGCATTAAGACTGTCTTGTTAAGCTACTGTGACCTCCAAGTCTCTTCCAAGGGGAATTAAAACCGTCTGGTTAAAACGCTCTGAGCTCCACAGCTCTTCCAAGGGGCATTGACAATGTCTTTTTATTCCATTGTAACCTTCTGCACTCGTCCAAGTGCATTGATATTGTCTTTTTATTCCTCTGCGACATCCACAACTCTTCCAAGGGGCATTAAAACCGTCTTGTTAAGCTACTGTGACCTCCAAGTTTCTTACACAGGGCATTGATATTGTCTTTTTATTCGACTGTAACCTCCACCACTCTTCCAAGGGGCATTGATATTATCTTTTTATTCCACTGTAACCTCCGCCGATCTTCTAAGGGGCATTGATATTGTCTTTTTATTCCAATGCGACCTCCACCACTCTTCTAAGGGGCATTGATATTGTCTTTTTATTCCACTGCGACCTCCACCACTCTAACAAGGGGCATTGTTTATGTCTTTTTAATCCACTGCGACCTCCACCACTCTTCCAAGGGGCATTAAAACCGTCTGGTTAAACACTCTGAACTCCACAGCTCTTCCAAGGGGCATTGACAATGTCTTTTTATTCCATTGTAACCTTCTGCACTCGTCCAAGTGCATTGATATTGTCTTTTTATTCCTCTGCGACATCCACGACTCTTCCAAGGGGCATTAAAACTGTCTTGTTAAGCTACTGTGACCTCCAAGTTTCTTACACAGGGCATTGATATTGCCTTTTTATTCCACTGTAACCTCCACCACTCTTCCAAGGGGCATTGATATTATCTATTTATTTCACTGTAACCTCCACCGATCTTCTAAGGGGCATTGATATTGTCTTTTTATTCCAATGCGACCTCCACCACTCTTCTAAGGGGCATTGATATTTTCTTTTAAATCCACAACGATCTCCACCACTCTTCCAAGTGGCATTAAAACAGTCTTGCTAAGCTACTGTGACCTTCTCGTCACTTCCAAGGGGCATTAGAACCGTCTGGTTAAACACTCTGAACTCCACAGCTCTTACAAGAGACATTGATATTGTCTTTTTATTCGACTGTAACATCCACCACTCTTCCAAGCGGCATTGATATTGTCTTTTTATTCCACTGCGACCTCCACCACTCTTTCAAGGGGCATTGATATTGTCTTTTTAATCAACTGCGACCTCCACCTCTCTTCCAAGGGGCATTAAAACAGTCTTGTGAAGCTACTGTGACCTCCACGTCCCTTCCACGTGGCATTGATATTGTCTTTTTATTCCAATGTGACCTCCACCACTCTTCCAAGGGGCATTGATATAGTCTTTTTAATCCAATGCGACCTCCACCACTATTCCAAGGGGCATTGATATTGTCTTTTTAATCCACTGTGACCTCCACGTCTCTTTCCAGGCGCATTAAAACTGTCAATTTAATCAACTCTGAACTCCACAGCTCTTCCAAGGAGCACTGGTATTGTCTTTTTATTCCACTCTAACCTCCACCACTCTTCCAAGGGGCATTGACATTGTCTATTTATTCTACTGCGACCTCCACCACTCTTCCAAGGGGCACTAAGACCATCTTTTTAAGCTACAGTGACCTACACAACTCTTCCATGGGGCATTGATATAGTCTTTTTATTCCACTGTAACCTCCACCACTCTTCCAAGGGGCATTGATTTTGTCTTTTTATTCCACTGCGACCTCTACCACTCTTCCAATGGACATTAATATTGTCTTTTTAATCCACTGCAACCTCCACCACTCTTCCAAGGGGCAATAAAGCCGTCTTGTTAAGCTACTTTCACGTCCATGTCTATTCGACGGGGCATTGATATTGTCTTTTTTTTAAACTGTAACCTCCACCACTTTTCCAAGTGGCATTGACATTGTCTTTTTATTCCACTGCGACTTCCACCTCTCTTCTAGGGGGCACTAAAACAGTCTTGTTAAGCTACTGTGACCTCCACCACTCTTCCAAGGGGCATTAAAACCGTCTAGTTAAACCACTCTGTAATCCACAGCTCTTCCAAGGGGCATTGATATTGTCTTTTTATTCCACTGTAACCTCCACCACTCTTCCAAGGGGCATTGATTTTGTCTTTTTATTCCACTGCGAGCTCCACCACTCTTCCAATGGGCATTGTTTATGTCTTTTTAATCCCCTGCAACCTCCATCACTCTTCCAAGGGGCATTAAAACCGTCTTGTTTAGCTACTGTGACCTCCACGTCTATTCCACGGTGCCTTAAAACCTTCTGGTTAAACCACTGTGAACTCCACAGCTCTTCCAAGGGGCAATGATATTGTCTTTTTATTCCACTGTAACCTCCACCACTCTTCCAAGGGTCATTGATATTGTCTTTTTATTCCTCTGTAACCTCCACCACTCTTCCAAGGGGCATTGATATTGTCTTTTTATTCCACTGCGACCTCCACATCTCTTCCAAGGGGAATTGATATTGTCTTTTTATTCCACTGCGACCTCCACCACTCTTCTAAGGGGCATTGATATTGTCTTTTTAATCCACTGCGACTTCCACCACTCTTCCAAGGGGCATTAAAACAGTCTTGATAAGCTACTGTGACCTCCACGTCTCTTCCAAGGGGCATTAAACCGTCTGGTAAAATCACTCTGTACTCCACAGCTCTTCTAATAGGCATTGATATTGTCTCTGTTTTCCACTGCGACCTCGACCACTCTTACAAGGGGCTTTGATATTGTCTTTTTTATCCACTGCGACCTCCACCACTCTTCCAATGGGCATTAAAACCGTCTTGTTATGCTACTGTGACCTCCACGTCCCTTCCACGGGGCATTGATATTGTCTTTTTATTCTATTGCGACCTTCACCACTCTTCCAAGGGGCATTAAGACTGTCTTGTTAAGCTACTGTGACCTCCAAGTCTCTTCCAAGGGGAATTAAAACCGTCTGGTTAAAACGCTCTGAGCTCCACAGCTCTTCCAAGGGGCATTGACAATGTCTTTTTATTCCATTGTAACCTTCTGCACTCGTCCAAGTGCATTGATATTGTCTTTTTATTCCTCTGCGACATCCACAACTCTTCCAAGGGGCATTAAAACCGTCTTGTTAAGCTACTGTGACCTCCAAGTTTCTTACACAGGGCATTGATATTGTCTTTTTATTCGACTGTAACCTCCACCACTCTTCCAAGGGGCATTGATATTATCTTTTTATTCCACTGTAACCTCCGCCGATCTTCTAAGGGGCATTGATATTGTCTTTTTATTCCAATGCGACCTCCACCACTCTTCTAAGGGGCATTGATATTGTCTTTTTATTCCACTGCGACCTCCACCACTCTAACAAGGGGCATTGTTTATGTCTTTTTAATCCACTGCGACCTCCACCACTCTTCCAAGGGGCATTAAAACCGTCTGGTTAAACACTCTGAACTCCACAGCTCTTCCAAGGGGCATTTGTGTTGTCTTTTAAACCACTCTAACCTCCACCACTCTTCCAAGGGGCATTGACATTGTCTTTTTATTCCACTGCGACCTCCACCACTCTACCAAGGGGCATTGTTTATATCTTTTTAATCCACTGCGACCTCCACCACTCTTCCAAGGGGCATTAAAACCGTCTTGTTAAGCTACTGTCACCTCCACGTCCCTTCCAAGGGGCATTAAAACCATCAATTTAAACCACTCTGAACTCCACAGCTCTTGCAAGGGGCATTGATATTGTCTTTTTATTCCAATGTAACCTCCAGCACTCTTCCAAGGGGCATTGATATTGTCTTTTTATTCCACTGCAACTTCCACCTCTCTTCCAAGGGAATTAAAACCGTCTTGTTAAGCTACTGTGACCTCCACGTCTCTTTCACGGGGCATTGATATTGTCTTTTTATTTCACTGTAACCTTCACCACTCTTCCAAGGGGCATTGATATTGTCTTTTTATTCCACTGCGACCTCCACGTCTCTTCCAAGGTGCATTAAAACCGTCAATTTAAACCACTCTGAATTCCACAGCTCTTGCAAGAGGCATTGACATTGTCTTTTTACTCCACTGTAACCTACAGCACTCTTTCAAGTGGCATTGATATTGTATTTTTATTCCATTACGACTTCCACCTGTTATGTTCTCCTACCAAAGCTAAGGAAAGAGAGGAGATCTGTCCCTACTATAGGACTCAGCTGAATCCCTACGATGTAACAGGGAACCTGATCCTGCGATCAGACCTGCTAAAGTCCTAATCTAGTCTGTACGAAGACCTATAGATGTGGGGAGGGAATCCCTACAAGTACTAAGGACTGGGAGGAATATGGGACACCTCCTAACAGAAATAGTAGCAGACAGACGAACAAACAAAATAGATAGAACATAGAGGTCCGTAGACCAAGCAAACTAACAGAGTTAGATACAGAGAACAGGCTAGCTAGAAAGTAGATATACAATGAAGTCCAGCAAAGCCAGAAGGGCGGAGCAGGACTAAATAGGCCAACAAGGTCATGTGACCAGCAAAGGAAAAAAAAACTAACAGCAAGGTTCTAACAGTACCCTCCCTTCTAAGAGGATCCTCCGGATCCCCTAGGACCAGGCTTATCAGGAAATCTCCTGTGAAACGCTCTGATAAGTCTGGACGCGGAAACATCATCTGACCTCACCCAAGAGTTATCCTCGGGTCCGAAACCTTTCCAGGCCACAAGATACTGCAAACTACCTCTATACCGTCTAGAGTCAAGGATGCGAGAAATTTCATATTCCCCGTCCTCCACCACCGGAGGAACAGAGGCAGAGGCGTCACCATCCGACACAACAGCTTTTTTTAACAGAGAGACATGAAAGACCGGATTAATTCTCCAGGAGGTAGGAACCTCCAACCTAACAGCAGATTGGTTGACAACCTGAAGCACCTTAAAGGGCCCTACAAACTTGGGACCCAATTTCTTAGAAGGAATCCTCAACCGCAGATTCCTAGAGGACAACCAAACCATGTCACCAACAGCGAACAAAACCTCCTGTCGTTTCCTATCAAAGTAGTCTTTAGATTTTCTGTTGGCCTCCTGAAGATTACCACGCACATCCGTCCAAACTCTTTCCAAATCACCGGAAAAATTCTCCTCCTCAGGCACGGCAGATCCCAACTTGGAGAACGACCCAAACGACGGATGTCTCCCAGAACAACAAAAAAAAGGCGAACAACCAGCAGAAGAAGATGTATGATTGTTCAGAGCAAATTCAGCAAGTGGCAGAAACTCAGACCACCCCTCTTGATTGTCTGCCACAAAACAACGCAAGAACTGCTCAACATCCTGGTTTTTCCTTTCTGTCTGGCCATTAGATTCAGGATGATATTCGGACGAAAACGACAAATGAATTCCCAACCTGTCACAAAAGGCACGCCAAAAACGAGCCACGAACTGAGGACCCCTATCAGAAACAATGTCAGTAGGAACGCCATGAAGTCTGACAATTTCCTTGACAAAGGCCTTAGCGAGAGTTTTAGCGCAGGGCAGTTTGACGAAGGGAACCAAGTGACACATCTTGCTAAAACGGTCCACGACCACCCAGATGACAGTAAAACCCTCAGAGGGGGGAAGGTCAGTTATAAAGTCCATAGCCAAATGTGTCCAAGGAGCACTGGGGACCTCCAAAGGACAAAGCAACCCCGCAGCAGGAGTATGTGAGGACTTAGATCTAGCACATATAGTACATTGGCGCACCCACTTAATGACTTCCTTCTGCCATCCAGGCCACCAAAAACTGCGACCCACCAGTCTCTTGGTCTCAGAGATTCCGGGATGACCTGCCAACCGAGATTCGTGACACTCAACAAACAAATCTCTCCTAAAGGTCCCAGGCACAAACAACCTCCCATGAGGAGTGTTAGATGGGTCATTCTCCTGAGCTTTAAGAATCTCATCTTCCAAAACGGAGTCTAAAGCAGCTATCACAACACCTTCTTGTAAAATGTTTTCCTCTTTCTCAGCACCGACTATGGGAGAAAAACTGCGAGACAAGGCATCCGCCTTAACATTCTTAGTACCAGGGATGTAAGTAACGGAGAAATTAAACCGCGAGAAAAACAGTGCCCACCTAGCCTGACGGGCATTCAGGCGCTTGGCAGCATCAAGATATATCAGATTTTTATGATCCGTAAGAACCTGAACGGGAAATTCCGCACCTTCCAAGAAGTGGCGCCAGTGTTCAAATGCGAGTTTAATAGCCAATAATTCCCGATTACCAATATCGTAATTCAATTCAGTCTCCGAAAAATTTTTTGAAAAAAAGGCACAGGGATGTAATCCATCCCCGTTATCCTGAGACAATACTGCGCCAACCCCCACAGAGGAAGCATCAACCTCAACCAAAAACGGCCTAGTAACATCAGGCTGCATAAGGATGGGAGCAGAGGTGAACCTCTCCTTGAGATACACAAAAGCTTCAATGGCCTCAGAAGACCACTGAACCGCATCAGCACCTTTCCTGGTGAGATCAGTCAGAGGTTTGACAATACTAGAAAATTTTTTTATGAATTTTCTATAGTAATTGGCGAAACCCAAAAACCTCTGTATCGATTTCAAACCAATAGGCCTAGGCCATTCCTGCACAGCCTGAACCTTAACCGGATCCATCTCAAAACCTTTGCTGGAGATAATGTAGCCCAAAAAACTAATTCTCTGTACAGCGAACTCACATTTCTCCAGCTTAGCAAAAAGCGAATTGTCCATTAATAACTGTAATACCTCACGCACGCTCCGCCAATGAGACTCCAGATCTGGCGAATAAATCAAAATGTCATCCAAATACACAACCACATTTTTACCGATCAAAGGTCTAAGGATGTCATTAATCAGATTCTGAAAAAATGCAGGAGCATTAGTAAGACCAAAAGGCATAACCAGATTCTCAAAATGACCCACAGGAGTGTTAAAAGCAGTCTTCCATTCATCACCCTCCTTCATGCGCAACAGATTGTATGCCCCCTTAAGGTCAATTTTAGAGAACCACTTGGCCCCCAATAACTGGTTAAACAGATCAGGAATCAATGGCAGTGGGTAAGGATTGCGTACCGTAATTTTGTTAATCTCACGAAAATCCAGACAAGGACGTAAACCGCCGTCCTTTTTTTTTACAAAAAAAAATCCAACCGCCACAGGAGACTTAGAGGGCCTAATGTGACCGGCGGCCAAGCTTGTCTGTATGTATTCCTCCAAAGCCTTCCTCTCAGGAATAGTAAGGTTAAATAAACGACTCTTAGGAAGAGTCGCTCCAGGGACAAATTCAATAGAACAATCATAATCTCTATGGGGAGGCAAAACCTGCGATTCTTTCTCAGAAAAAACTCTCCAAAAATCCTGAATAGGAACAGGCAATTCTCCCCTCTCCAAAGCTGCAATACGCCCGTTACAACACTTGTCATAACATTTATGGCTCCAGGATTTAATTTCACTGGTAGACCAATCCAGTACAGGATTGTGAAATTTTAACCAGGGCAAACCCAATATTACTGGAGAAGGCAAGTTATTCAACACTACCAAATCCAATTTCTCATGGTGAACACCATTAATAGTGAGAGGAAATTCACTGACCTTGAGAGTAATATTCTTCAAAGGGGAGCCATCCATAGAAACCACAGCAATGGGGGATGATAAAGGTTCAGGTTTTAAATTGAGTTTTTCCATGAATCCCCCATCAATTACATTCAGTGTAGACCCGCAATCAACAAACACCCGAAATTCCATCAATTTTTCCTGAGCAATCGTGGAAGCAGCTAAAAATATACCCTTGGAATTTAAACAGGCAATACGGGCGTGACTGACCATTTTTTTTTCTTTCTTCATACGAAGCTCACAGCCTTTAATCAAACGACCAGATTTTCCGCAATAGAAACACAAGCCTTCCGAAAAACGACGGTCTTTTTCTTGAGAGCGAGGTGCCACCGATCCAATCTCCATCGGTTCACCACTGTTAGTACACACATTATCATAACCAGAAACTGACATAGCAGAGGATTTGCTCTCATTAACCCTAGCACGCAGTCTTCTATCCACCCGTATAGCTAATTGCATAGCCTGCTGCAAATCCTCAGGTGTAGGATAAGCAATTAGCAGGTCTTTAACCCTTTCACTGAGCCCAGCAAGAAATAGACTTTTCAGAGCAGAATCGTTCCACCCTGTTTGAGTGGACCAACGACGAAAATGTGTACAATATTTTTCCACATTACCCGATCCTTGTTTTAAACGTCTCAACTCAGTCTCAGCTGATGCGACACGGTCAGGATCATCATATAATAGTCCCAAAGCAGAAAAAAAACTATCCACTGATCTGAAGCATGAATCACTAGGTTGCAAAGAAAAGGCCCACTCCTGAGGCTCTTTGCGCAAAAGTGACATTATGAACCCTACGCGCTGGGATTCATCCCCAGAGGACTTAGGTCTCAATCGAAAATACAATAAGCAAGCATTTTTAAATGAAAAAAATTCTCGGTGTTCACCAAAAAATAAATCCGGCAAACATACCTTAGGCTCCAAGAAATGTGCTCCAGGACAGTTACTCACGTGCTGACGGAGCTCGGCCACTTCCAGAGAGAGTCCCTGCAGGTGTTTAGCCAAATCCTGAACCGACACCATGATGGAACAAAAAAAATCTTTCCTTAGAGAATTTGCAGGCTGGACTTACTGTTATGTTCTGCTACCAAAGCTAAGGAAAGAGAGGAGATCTGTCCCTACTATAGGACTCAGCTGAATCCCTACGATGTAACAGGGAACCTGATCCTGCGATCAGACCTGCTAAAGTCCTAATCTAGTCTGTACGAAGACCTATAGATGTGGGGAGGGAATCCCTACAAGTACTAAGGACTGGGAGGAATATGGGACACCTCCTAACAGAAATAGTAGCAGACAGACGAACAAACAAAATAGATAGAAAATAGAGGTCCGTAGACCAAGCAAACTAACAGAGTTAGATACAGAGCACAGGCTAGCTAGAAAGTAGATATACAATGAAGTCCAGCAAAGCCAGAAGGGCGGAGCAGGACTAAATAGGCCAACAAGGTCATGTGACCAGCAAAGGAAAAAAAACCTAACAGCAAGGTTCTAACACCACCACTCTTCCAAGAGGCATTAAAACAGTCTTGTTAAGCTACTGTAACCTCCACATCTCTTTCAAAGGGCATTAAAACCGTCTGGTTAAACCACTCTGAACTCCACAGCTCTTCCAAGGGGCATTGATATTGTCTTTTTATTCCACTGTAACCTCCACCATTCTTCCAAGGGGTATTGATATTGTATTTTTAATGCAATGTGACCTCCCCCACTCTTCCAAGGGGCATTAAAACCATCTGGTTAAACCACTCTGAACTCCACAGCTCTTCCAAGGGGCATTGATATTGTCTTTTTATTTCACTGTAACCTCCACCACTCTTTCAAGGGGCATTGATATTGTCTTTTTATTCCACTGCGACCTCCACCACACTTCCAAGGGGCATTAAAACTGTCTTGATAAGCTACTGTGACCTCCACGTGTCTTCCACGGGGCATTGATATTGTCTTTTTAATCCATTGTGACCTCCACCACTATTCCAAGGGGCATTAAAACCGTCTTGTTAATCTACTGTGACCTCCACGTCTCTTCCAAGGGGCAATAAAACCATCTGGTTAAACCACTCTGAACTCCACAGCTCTTCCAAGGGGCATTGGTATTGTCTTTTTATTCCACTCTAACCTCTACCAATATTTCAAGGGGCATTGACATTATCTTTTTATTCCACTGCGACCTTCATCATTCTTCCGAGGGGCATTGATCTTGTCTTTTTATTCCACTGCCACCTCCACCACTCTTCCAAGGGGCATCGATATTGTCTTTTTAATCCTCTGCGACCTCCACCACTTTTCCAAGGGGCATTAAAAACGTCTTTTTAAGCTACTGTGACCTCCACGTCCCTTTGAATGGGCATTAAAACTGTCTGGTTAAACCACTCTGAACTCCACAGCTCTTCCAAGGGGCATTGGTATTGTCTTTTTATTCCACTCTAACCTCCACCACTCTTCCAAGGGGCATTAAAACTGTCTTGTTAAGCTGCTGAAACCTCCATGTCTTTTCCACAGGGCATTGATATAGTCTTTTTATTCCAATGTAACTTCCACCACTCTTCTAAGGGGCAGTGATATTGTCTTTTTAAACCACTGCGACCTCCACCACTCTTCCAAGAGGCACTAAAAACATCTTATTAAGCTACTATGACCTCCACGTCTCTTCCAAGGGGCATTAAAACCGTCTGATTAAACCACTCTGAATTCCACAGCTCATCAAAGGGGCATTGATATTGTCTTTTTATTCCACTGTAACCTCCACCACTTTTCCTATGGGAATTGATATTGTATTTTTATTCCACTGTGACCTCCACCACTCTTCCATGGGGCATTAAAACAGTCTTGTTAAGCTACTGTGACCTCCAAGTCTCTTCCAAGGGGCATTAAAAAAGTCTTGTTAAGCCGCTCTGAGATCCACAGCTCTTCTAAGGGACATTGACAATGTCTTTTTTTTCCATTGTAACCTTCTGCACTCTTCCAAGCGCATTGATATTGTCTTTTTATTCCTCTGCAACGTCCACGACTCTTCCAAGGGGCATTAAAACCGTCTTGTTAAGCTACTGTGACCTCCAAGTTTCTTACACAGGTCTTTGATATTGTCTTTTTATTCCACTGTAATCTCCACCGCTCTTCCAAGGGGCATGGATATTGTCTTCTTAGTCCACTGCGACCTCCATCACTCTTCCAAGAAGCATTGAAACAGTCTTGTTAAGCTACTGTGATCTCCACGTCTATTCCACGGTGCATTAAAACTTTCTGGTTAAACCACTGTGAACTCCACAGCTCTTCCAAGGGGCATTGATATTGTCTTTTAATTCCACTCTAACCTCCACCACTCTTCCAAGGGGCATTGATATTGTCTTTTTATTTTACTGCGACCTCCACCACTCTTCCAAGGGGCATTAATATTGTTTTTTTATTACACTGTGACCTCCACGTCTCTTCCAAGGGGCATTAAAACCGCATGGTTAAACCACTCTGAACTCCACAGCTCTTCCAAGAGGCAATGATATTGTCTTTTTATTCAACTGTAACCTCCACCACTCTTCCAAGGGGCATTGATATTGTCTCTTTTTTCCACTGCGACATCCACCACTCTTCCAAGGCGATTTGATAGTCTTTTCAATCCACTGCTACCTCCACCACTCTTCCAAGTGGCATCAAAACCGTCTTGTTAAGCTACTGTGACCTCCACGTCCCTTCCAAGGGGCATTAATATTGTCTTTTTATTCCACTGCGACCTCCACCACTCTTCCAAGTGGCATTGATATTGTCTTTTTAATTCACTGCGACCTCCACCACTCTTCCAAGGGACATTGATATTGTCTTTTTATTCCACTGCGACCTTCACCCTTCTTCCAAGGAACATTGATATTGTCTTTTTTTTCCACTGTAACCTCCACCACTCTTCTAAGGGGCAATGATATTTTCTTTTTATTCCACTGCCACCTCCACCACTCTTCCAAGGGGCATCGATAATGACTTTTTAATCCACTGCGACCTCCACCACTCTTCCAAGGGGCATTATAACCGTCTTTTTAAGCTACTGTGACCTCCAAGTCTCTTCCAAGGGGCATTAAAACCGTCAATTTAAACCACTCTGAACTCCACAGCTCTTGCAAGAGGCACTGATATTGGTTTTTTTTCCACTGTAACCTCCACCACTCTTCCAAGGGGCATTGATTTTGGCTTTTTATTCCACTGCGACCTTCACCCCTCTTCCAATTGGCATTGATATTGTCTTTTTGATCCACTGCGACCTCCACCACTCTTCCAAGGGGCATTGATATTGTATTTTTAATCCACTACGAACTCCACCACTCTTCCAAGGGGCATTAAAACTGTCTTGTTATGCTACTGTGATGTAGACTTCACTTCCAAGGGGCATTAAAACCATCTGGTTAAACCAGTCTGAACTCCACATTTCTTCCAAGGTGCATTTTTATTGTCTTTTTATTCCACTCTAACCTCCACCATTCTTCCAAGGGGCATTGACATTGTCATTTTATTCCACTGCGACCTCCAAAACTCTTCCAAGGGGCATTGATATTGACTTTTTATTCCACTGAGACATCCACCAGTCCTCCAAGAGGCATTAAAACCATCTTGTTAAGCTACTGTGACCTCCACGTCTCTTCCACGGGGCATTGAAATTGTCTTTATATTCCACTGTAACCTCCACCACTCATCCAAGGGGCATTGATATTGTCTTTTTATTCCACTGCGACCTCCACCACTCTACCAAGGCTCATTGATATTGTCTTTTTTATCCACTGCCACCTCCACCACTTTTCCTATGGGAATTGATATTGTCTTTTTATTATTATTATTATTATTATTATTATTATTTATTATTATAGCTCCATTTATTCCATGGCGCTTTACATGTGATAGGGATATACATAACAAAAGCATTTACATAATCTTAACAAAACGAGTCAGCGACAGGTACAGGAGGAGCGAGGACCCTGTTTGCGAGGGCTCACTTTCTAGAAGGGATGGGTGAGGATACATTAGGTGAGGGTAGAGCTGGTTGTGCAGTGGTGGTTACTGCAGGTTGTAGGCTTGTCGAAAGAGGTGGGTCTTCAGGTTTCTTTTGAAGGTTTCCACCGTCGGCGAGAGTCTGATGTGTTGGGGTAGAGAGTTCCAGAGTAGGGGGGATGCACGGGAGAAATATTGTATACGATTGTGGGAGGAGGAGATAAGAGGGGAGTAGAGAAGGAGATCTTGTGAGGATCGGAGGTTGCGTGCAGGTATGTACCGGAAGACTAGGTCACAAATGTATGGGGGAGACAGGTTGTGGATGGTTTGTATGCCATGGTTAGAGTTTTGAACTGGATTCTCTGGGCAATGGGGAGCCAGTGAAGAGATTGACAGAGAAGAGAGGCTGGGGAATAGCGGGTGGACAGGTTAATTAGTCGAGCAGCAGAGTTTAGGATAGATTGGAGAGGCGCAAGAGTGTTGTAAGGGAGGCCACGTAGCAGGAGGTTGCAGTAGTCGAGGCGGGATATGATGAGGGCATGCACTAGTGTTTTTGCAGAGTCTTTGCTGAGGAATTCACGGATCCGGGAGATGTTTTTGAGTTGGAGTCAGCAGGAAGTGGAAAGGGCTTGGATATGTGGCTTGAAGGAGAGATCAGAGTCCAGGGTTACTTCAAGGCAGCGAGTTTGTGGGACTGGGGAGAGTGAACAGCCATTGACTTTAATGGCTAGGTCAGATGGGAGATGTGAATGAGAGGGTGGAAAGATGATGAACTCTGTTTTATCCATGTTGAGTTTTCGAAATCTGTCAGAGAAGAAGGATGACATGGCGGACAGACATTATGGCATTTTGGTTAGTAGGGAGGAGATATCGGGTCCAGAGAGGTAGATCTGTGTGTCGTCAGCATAGAGGTGATACTGAAAACTGTGAGACTCTATGAGCTGTCCCAGGCCAAAGGTGTGGATGGAAAAGAGCAGAGGTCCTAGAACTGAACCTTGGGGAACACCGACAGATAGGGGGCGAGATGAGGAGGTGGTGCGTGAGTGGGAGACGCTGAATGTCCTGTCTGTTAAGTATGAGGAGATCCAAGATAGAGCCAAGTCCGTGATTCCAAGAGATGAGAGAATCTGGAGTAAGAGGGAATGGTCCACTGTGTCAAAGACAGATGACAGGTCCAGAAGGAGGAGGATGGAGTAGTGTCGCTTGGATTTGACATTTAGTAGGTCGTTGGTGACTTTGGTCAGGGCAGTTTCAGTCGAGTGATGCGGTCGGAAGCCTGATTGCAGGCGGTCGAACAGGGAGCAGGAGGAGAGGTGGGAGGACAGTTCAAGGTGGACATGTTGATCTAGTAGTTTTGAGGCAAAGGGGAGGAGTGAAATGGGGTGGTAGCTAGTCAGAGAGGAAGGGTCAAGGGAGGGCTTTTGAGGATTGTTGTGATTGCAGCATGTTTGAAACATGAGGGGAAGACCCAGGTTGTTAGTGACAGATTGAAGAGGTGAGTTAGGGTTGGGATGAAGACTGTGGTAAGGTTAGTGATGAGGTGGGATGGGATTGGGTCAAGTTCGCAGGTGGTGAGGTGTGATTTGGAGAGTAAAGAGGAGACTTGACCTTCTGTAATAGTGGAGAAGTGGGGTTTGGAATAGGCGGGTTGAATAGATATGAGGAGGGGTTGTGTGGACGTTAGGCAAAAGTTTTGTCTGATGGTGTCAATCTTCTGTTTGAAGAATGAGGCAAAGTCGTCGGCTGAGATGAGAGAAGAGGGAGGAGGTGCTGGGGGACGAAGGAGAGAGTTGAAAGTGTTAAATAGCTGTTTAGGGTTGTGAGATAGGGAGGATATGAGAGATGAGAAGTAGGTTTGTTTTGCTGTAGTGAGTGCGGACTTGAAATTAGTGAGGGATTGCTTGAATGCGATGAAGTGCTCGATGGAGTGAGACCTTTTCCATCTCCGCTCCACAACCCTGGAGGCCCGGCGCAGTTCTTTAGTAAGATTAGTGTGCCAGGGTTGCCTGTTGAATGTGCGAGATGTGGTGTGTGTGAGAGGGGCGATCGAGTCTAGAGCTGCAGCTATTGTGGTGTTATATGAAGCAGCAGCAAAATCTGCATCGTGTAAGGAATTTATGTCTGTAAGAGGGAGGAGGGATTCAGAGAGTGAGTGTAAGTCAAGGTGTTTGAGATTTCTGCGAGGGTATGCAAGTTTGTGGAGTGGGGATTGTTGCCCCGGGGAGGAGAGAGAAGAGAATGCAAGTAGGCTGCCATCAGAGAGAGGGAGAGGTGAGTTAGAGAGGATAGATAGGGAACAGAGGCGAGTGAAGATGAGGTCCAGTGTGTGGCCATCTTTGTGGGTGGGTGTGGAAGACCATTGAGTGAGTCCGAAGGAGGAAGTGAGAGATAGGAACTTAGAGACAGACGAGTGGGAAGTGTTAATGGGGATGTTGAAGTCACCCATTATGATAGTGGGAATGTCCGTGGAGAGGAAGTGAAGCAGCCAGGTGGTGAAGTGGTTTAAGAAGGTGGTGGCTTGCCCTGGGGGTCGGTAAAGAAAGGCCAGTTGGAGGTTGGAGGGGGAATAGATGCGCGCACAGTGCACCTCAAAAGAGGGGAGTGTAACGGAGGGTGGCAGTGGGATTTGGGTGAAAGCGCAGTGTTCTGATAGGAGAAAACCTACGCCTCCACCATGTTTGCCGTTAGAGCGGGGTGTGTGGGAAAGGTGGAATCCGCCATATGAAAGTGCAGCTTTTGTAATGAAAAGATCGTGGATGAAGGAAAGTTTGTTGCATAGAGAGCGAGCGTTCCATAGAGCTCCTGTTAGAGCAACTAAGGGAGTGGGGATTGGTTGGATGGGTATGAGGTTAGAAGGGTTGCGACAGTTTGTGGAAGGTCGTGAATGAGAGGAAGAAGTAACTGTGGGGATATGGTGAGGAGGACCAGGATTTGGAGAGATATCTCCAGCAGTGAGGAGGAGCAGAGAAAGTGTTAGCAGTTGGGAGCAAGAGAGAGCATGAGGTGGCTGTCTGTGTTTGGAGATCCAGGATTGAATGTTTAGGAATAATTTGGAGGAGGAGGTGAGATGAATGGGGAGGATGGAGGGAGAGATGAAGAGTTTCTTACTAGGTGTTGGGATTTGAGGGGTTACTAGAAAGTGGAGGACTATAGAGGAAAAAGTGAGAGCTAACAGAAACATAGTTAAAAGAGAGTAAGTGGTCAAAGTGTTGGTTACCTGACTCCTGCCCTGACTAACTGCCTCTGAAATAACTGCCACTTATCTCCGAAGCCACTTTGCACAGGAAGACGCGTGCACACCCCAGCACAAGTGCACCCCTTACAGAGCTTCTAAATATATAGGGCACATTAAACTATCAGGTGAAGGGCATTGTGGGAGCTGCATATGGCTAAATTAGCAGCAGGTCGTCTCACCAGGAGATGGCTGGGTGATCAAACACAGAGCTAGGACTCTAGTCTCTGCAGTTTAGCACCTCTAAAAATCAGATAAGATCTATAGTGGGGAAGGCACAGACATATGTGGGTATTGAATGGAGTGGGACAGATAAAGCAGAGAAGTTATTCAGAGCATGTACCAGTGAGGTGAATCAGCAAAGCAGAGCATTAGATTACAGCAGACACAGCAAGCAGAGAAGTTATGCAGAGCATGTACCAGTGAGGTGAATCAGCAAAGCAGAGCATTAGATTACAGCAGACACAGCAAGCAGAGAAGTTATGCAGAGCATGTACCAGTGAGGTGAATCAGCAAAGCAGAGCATTAGATTACAGCAGACACAGCAAGCAGAGAAGTTATGCAGAGCATGTACCAGTGAGGTTATTCTGTTGCGACCTCCACCACTATTCCAAGGGCATTGATATTGTCTTTTTATTCCACTCCGACCTCCGCCACTCTTCCAAAGGTCATTGATATTGTCTTTTATTCCACTGTAACCTCCACCACTCTGTCAAGGGGCATTAAAATCGTCTTGTTAAGCTACTGTGATGTCCACGTCTCTTCCACGGGGCATTGATTCTATTTTTTCATTCCACTGTAACCTCCACCACTCTTCCAAGAGGCATTGATATTGTCTTTTTATTCCACTGTAACCTCCACCACTCTTCCAAGGGGCATTGATATTGTCTTTTTATTCCACTGCGACCTCCACCACTTTTCTAAGGGGCATTAAAACCATCTTGTTAAGCTACTGTGACCTCCACGTCTCTTCCAAGGGGCACTAAAACCGTTTGGTTAAACCACTCTGTACTCCACAGCTCTTCCAAGGGGCATTGATATTGTCTTTTTATTTCACTGTAACTTCCACCACTCTTTCAATGGGCATTGATATTGTATTTTTATTCCACTGTGACCTGCACCACTCTTCCAAGGGACATTAAAACCGTCTTGTTAAGCGACTGTGACCTCCAAGTCTCTTCCAAGGGGCATTAAAACCGTTTAGTTAAACCACTCTGAGCTCCACAGCTCTTCCAAGGGGCATTGACAATGTCTTTTTATTCCATTGTAGCCTTCTGCACTCTTCCAAATGCATTGATATTGTCTTTTTATTCCTCTGCGACGTCCACGACTCTTCCAAGGGCCATTAAAACCGTCTTCTTAAGCTACTGTGACCTCCAAGTTTCTTACACAGGGCTTTGATATTGTCTTTTTATTCCACTGTAACCTCCACCACTCTTCCAAGGGGCATTGATATTATCTTTTTAATCCTCTGCGACCTACATCACACTTCCAAGAAGCATTGAAACCGTCTTGTTAAGCTACTGTGACCTCCACGTCTATTCCACGGTGCATTAAAACTTTCTGGTTAAACCACTGTGAACTCCACAGCTCTTCCAAGGGGCATTGATATTGTCTTTTTATTCCACTCTAACCTCCACCACTCTTCCAATGGGCATTGATATTGTCTTTTTACTTTACTGCGACCTCCACCACTCTTCCAAGAGGCATTAATATTGTCTTTTTATTCCACTGTGACCTCCACGTCTCTTCCAAGGGGCATTGATATTGTCTTTTTATTTCATTGGAACCTGTGACGCGAGTCACTACAGAAATAACAGTCTCAGAAGAGGAGAGAAAAGACTAATATTACTGAAAGAAATATAACATTAGAGCTACTTACTAGATAAAAATAGGGAGGTCAAACAATCCAAAGTCAAGTCCAGGAAGATGGCGCAGTACAAAGGGAGCAGACAAAAGAGTAGTCAGATAACATGCAAATGGTCAAAATCCAAGTAAGGGAAAATAGTCAGGCTGGGTCAGGCACAGAGCACAGAGAGATCAGTCCTACACAGGTAATACCAAGTGTACAATTGACACTGGGTGAAGGAGCTAGCATGCTTAAGAAGAAGACTAATCAAGGGAAGTGAACACAGATGATTGCAGAAACAACCCAGCAAACCAAAAACAGACTGACAGCCTCCACACAATAGTAACCTAGCAGACAAGGAAAGTGTGGAGACCGTGACAGTACCCCCTCTTCAAGGGGGGGGCCACCGGACCCCCAGGTCTCCAAGGAAACCGCCGATGAAAGGCCCGGACCAACCGATCAGCCCTCACAGAATGAGCCGGAACCCAGGAACGTTCCTCGGGTCCATACCCCTTCCAATGTACAAGATATTGAAGGGAATTCCGGACCATACGGGAATCAATGATCTTTTGTACCTCATATTCTAAGCTTCCCTCAATAGACACCGGAGGAGGCGGGGGCGAGGAAGACAGAACAGGGGGAATAAATTCCTTCAACAAAGACTTGTGGAACACATTAGGAATACGGAAAGACTGAGGGAGTCGTAATCAGAAGGAAACCGGATTGACCACCTCCAGAATCTCATATGGACCAATGAATCTAGGACCCAACTTCAGCGAGGGTATCTTCAATCTAATATTCTTAGAGGATAGCCATACCTTATCCCCCACCTTGAAGGCGGCACCTGACGAGCGTTTCCAATCGGCCTTTTGTTTCTGCCGATGCTGAGCCACCCCTATATTCTTTTTAACCTCCCTCCAGACATCCCCCAACTCTTGAATGGTTACATCTACCCCAGGACACCCAGAGCTTATCCTGGAGAACTCACCAAAATGAGGATGAAACCCATAATTACAGAAAAACGGAGAGGTTCCTGTGGACTGATTAACCCGACTGTTAAAGGCAAACTCAGCCAGAGGAAGAAAGGATGACCAATTCTCCTGCTGATCAGTGACAAAACATCTTAAAATTTGTTCCAAAGACTGATTTGTCCTTTCGGTCTGACCGTTAGTTTCAGGATGATAAGCAGAAGAAAAGGACAAATCAATCCCCAACCTTCTGCAGAAAGCCCTCCAAAATCTAGAGACGAATTGTACTCCCCTATCAGATACAATATTAAGAGGAATCCCATGCAATCGTACCACATGAGTAATAAACAGTTTGGAGAGCGTCTCTGAATTGGGTAACCCGGATAATGGAACGAAGTGAGCCTGTTTGCTGAATCGATCGACTACCACCCAAATAGCCGTCATCCCACCAGACAGAGGTAAATCGGAAATGAAATCCATGGACAAATGAGTCCATGGTCTTTCTGGAATGGGCAAAGGAGCCAATTCCCCAGCGGGCCGGCAATGTTGCACTTTAGCGCGTGCACAAGTTTCACAAGCAGACACAAAATTTTTAATGTCCCTACGCATAGCAGACCACCAAAAGAGTCTAGCAACTGCCTTCTGGGTGGCAGTAACTCCAGGATGACCACTCAAGACAGAATCATGGAATTCTTGCAAAAGGCGTAATCTGAGATACACAGGGACAAACAACTTGCATTCAGGAGTATTGGATGGAGCCAAGGACTGAGCAGTACGAATTTCTGCTTCCAGCTCAGAGGAAACCATGGCCACAACTATACCCTGAGGAAGAATGGAGGAAGGAGGCTCCGGAGGGGACACAGAATCAAGGCTACGAGACAGGGCATCCGCCCTCACGTTCTTAGACCCAGGCCTGAACGTAATAGAAAAATTAAATCTTGAAAAAAATAAAGACCATCTGGCCTGTCTAGGTGTCAACCGCTTAGCAGATTCGATATACGCTACATTCTTGTGATCTGTCACCACGGTGACCAGATGAATGGCTCCCTCCAAAAAATGCCTCCATTCTTCAAAAGCCAATTTGACAGCAAGTAACTCTCGATTACAAACATCATAGTTTCTTTCAGCAGGAGAAAATGTATTAGAGAAAAAGGCTCATGGTCGCAGATTAGTTAAAGTTTTAGGACCTTGAGACAATACAGCCCCCACCACAACCTCGGAAGCATCCACCTCCACAATGAACGGCCTCTGGAGATCTGGTTGACCAAGTACAGAAGCAGACATAAAACATTTCTTCAAGTTTTCAAAAGCCCCGACTGCTTCTGACGACCAAACCTTTAGCTCCGCCCCTTTGCGAGTGAGGTCCGTAAGAGGCTTAACGATCTGAGAAAAACCTTTAATAAATTTTCTGTAATAATTTGCGAACCCTAAAAAGCGCTGCAGAGCCTTAAGGTCGCTGGGTTGAACCCAATCAATGATGGCCTGAACCTTCCCAGGATCCATCTTAAACTCGGAGGCTGACACAATGAAGCCCAAGAATGATATTTCTTGAACAGAGAAGGTACATTTTTCAATCTTGGCAAACAAACAATTATCTCTTAACCTTTGCAGAACCAAACGGACATGTTTATAATGAATATCCAGATCAGGTGAAAAAATTAGAATATCATCTAAATAAACCACAATGAATCTCCCAATATAATCAGAGAGAATATCATTCATAAAATTCTGAAAGACCGCGGGTGCATTTGTTATCCCAAAAGGCATGACGAGATTTTCAAAAAGACCTTCAGAGGTTAAAAATGCTGTCTTCCACTCATCACCCTCTCGAATACGTATCAGGTTATATGCCCCTCTAAGATCCAGTTTGGAAAACCATTTGGCACCCGAAAGTTGATTATATAGATCGGGGATAAGTGGAAGCGGATAAGTATTTTTAACAGTTATCTTGTTTAATTCTCGGAAATCGAGGCAGGGACGGAGACCTCCATCTTTTTTTTTTAACAAAAAAGAATCCGGCTGCAACCGGCGATGAGGAAGGACGAATATGACCTTTCCGTAAACTTTCATTAATATAAGCTTTCATGGATGCCCGCTCAGGGCCAGACAAGTTATACAAGCGAGCTTTGGGTAATTTGGCATTAGGAATGAGATTAATAGCACAGTCATAGGGACGGTGAGGAGGTAAGATCTCAGACTCTACTTCCGAAAAAACATCTCCGAAGTCCTTCAGGTATTCCGGAAGACCCTCCAGACTAACGGAGCCAGCATGCACAGATTTAAGACATTTTTCAATACAATGAGGGTCCCATTTGACAATATTTTTATGATACCAGTCAATGATCGGATTATGTATGCGCAGCCAAGGAAGACCCAACAAAATCCCAGCAGGTAAATTGTCCAGGACATAACAGGAGATTAATTCTGTATGCAGTGACCCCACCTTGAGTGTGAACTCCACTGTAACTAACTGAACCAGATTTTTTAGCAACGGTGTTCTATCAATAGCCACAATTTGAATAGGGTCTTCTAACTTAACTGTCCCTAATCTTAATTTCTGAACAAGTCCCGAATCAATGAAATTAGCCGCAACTCCACAGTCAATAAAGGCAAATGTTGATAGACACTGTTTTTGAAACAGAAGTTCAGCATTCAACAACACTTTATCAGAGGAGTAAAAGGGTACCTATAAGTCTGGGTGACCTCCTCGACAATCACCCAGACCTAGGCATTTCCCGACGGCTTATTCATTGCAGGTCGTGCTGGGCAATCCTTTAAGAGATGTCCAGATAGGCCACAATACAGACAAAGTCCAAATTCCAGGCGGCGTCTCCTCTCCTTAACCCTTGAGCTGGCAGCTCCAACCTCCATAGGTTCTACCTCTGGTAAACGACCCGGGCCCGGTGGACAAAATGGAACCTCGTGTTGAAACTTGCGTCTCTCCCGCATCCTCCGATCCATGCGGATAGCCTGAGTCATGGCCTCCCCCAAACAACCAGGTGGAGCATGCAGAGCCAGAGCGTCCTTTAGAGGCTCTGAAAGACCACTGAGGAATTGGCACCTGAGAGCCGCGTCATTCCAGAGAACCTCAGTAGACCACTGACGAAATTCAGAACAGTAGTCTTCTGCTGTGTGGTTACCCTGTGTCAGGTTCATGATTCTTGTCTCTGCCACCTTGACCCTGTCAGGTTCATCATAGATCTGTCCTAAAGCATCAAAAAAAGCGTCCACAGGAAGACGTTCAGGAGAAAAAGGGGGTAAAGAAAATGCCCAAGTCTGGGGACCCCCACGCAGAAGTGACATTATAATTCCCACCCGCTGTGACTCATTCCCTGATGACCGAGGACACAAGGTAAACAATAATTTACAACTTTCTTTGAAAGTTCTGAACTGATCTTTCTCCCCCGAAAATTTGTCAGGGAGTGCTATAGCCGGTTCAGGGGGGCTCAAAGATACGTCAGATGGTTCAGAAGTCATGACAGTGGTCGGAGAGGAAAGATTCTGAGGGACTGTAAACGTACCCGAAATCTGGTCTTGTAACTGAGCCTGTGAGGACGCCAGTTTGTGTTGTTCCAAGGCCAGATCCTGAACTAACTGGGTCAGATTCGCCACCTGATCACACAAAGTACGTAACGGATCCATAGGTGGGAAAAAGGAAAAAAAAAAGTGAACGATCAATTGTAATGTGACGCGAGTCACTGCAGAAATAACAGTCTCAGAAGAGGAGAGAAAAGACTAATATTACTGAAAGAAATATAATATTAGAGCTACTTACTAGATAAAAATAGGGAGGTCAAACAATCCAAAGTCAAGTCCAGGAAGATGGCGCAGTACAAAGGGAGCAGACAAAAGTGTAGTCAGATAACAAGCAAATGGTCAAAATCCAGGTAAGGGAAAATAGTCAGGCTGGGTCAGGCACAGAGCACAGAGAGATCAGTCCTACACAGGTAATACCAAGTTTACAATTGACACTGGGTGAAGGAGCTAGCATGCTTAAGTAGAAGACTAATCAAGGGAAGTGAACACAGATGATTGCAGAAACAACCCAGCAAACTAAAAACAGACTGACAGACTCCACACAATAGTAACCTAGCAGACAAGGAAAGTGTGGAGACCGTGACAGAACCTCCACCACTCTTCCAAGGGGCATTGATATTGTATTTTTAATCCACTGCGATGTCTACCACTCCTCCAAGGGGCTTTAAAACAGTCCTGATAAGCTTCTGTGACCTCCACGTCTCTTCCAAGGGGCATTAAAACCGCATGGTTAAACCACTCTGAACTCCACGGCTCTTCCAAGAGGCATTGATATTGTCTTTTTATTCAACTGTAACCTCCACCACTCTTCCAAGGGGCATTGATATTGTCTTTTTTTTCCACTGCGACCTCCACCACTCTTCCAAGGGGCAGTAAAACCATCTTGTTAAGCTACTGTGACCTCTACGTCCCTTCCACGGGGCATTGATATTGTCTTTTTATTCCACTGCGACCTCCACCACTATTCCAAGGGGCATTGAAATTGTCTTTTTAATCCACTGCAACCTCCACCACTCTTCCAAGGGACATTGATATTGTCTTTTTATTCCACTGCGACCTTCAAATCTCTTCCAAGGAACATTAATATTGCCTTTTTTTTCCACTGTAACCTCCACCAATCTTCTAAGGGGCATTGATATTTTCTCTTTATTCGACTGCAACCTCCACTATTCTTTCAAGGGTCATCGATAATGTCTTTTTAATCCACTGTGACCTCCACCACTCTTCCAAGGGGCATTAAAACCGTCTTGTTAAGCTACTGTGACCTCCACGTCTCTTCCAAGGGACATTAAAACCGTCAATTTAAACCACTCTGAACTCCACAGCTCTTGCAAGAGGCATTGATATTGTCTTTTTATTCCACTGTAACCTCCACCACTCTTCCAAGGGGCATTGATTTTGTCTTTTTAATCCACTGCAACCTCCATCTCTCTTCCAAGAAGCATTAAAACCGTCTTGTTTAGCTACTGTGACCTCCACGTCTATTCCACGGTGCCTTAAAACCTTCTGGTTAAACCACTGTGAACTCCACAGCTCTTCCAAGGGGCATTGATATTGTCTTTTTATTCCACTGCGACCTCCACCACTCTTCTAAGGGGCATTGATATTGTCTTTTTAAACCACTGCGACCTCCACCACTCTTCCATGGGGCATTAAAACAGTTTTGATAAGCTACTGTGACCTCCACGTCTCTTCCATGGGGCAATAAAACCGTCTGGTTAAACCACTCAGATCTCCACAGCTCTTCCAAGAAGCATTGATATTGTCTTTTTGTTCGACTGCAACCTCCACCACTCTTACAAGGGGCATTAACACCATCTTGTTAAGCTACTGTGACGTCCACGTCTCTTCCATGGGGCATTAAAACCGTCAATTTCAACCACTCTGAACTCCACAGCTCTTGCAAGAGGCATTGATATTGTCTTTTTATTCCACTGTAACCTCCACCACTCTTCCAAGGGGCATTGATTATGTCTTTTTAATCCACTGCGACCTCCATCACTCTTCCAAGAAGCATAAAAAACGTCTTGTTTAGCTACTGTGACCTCTACGTCTATTCCACGGTGCCTTAAATCCTTCTGGTTAAACCACTGTGAACTCCACAGCTCTTCCAAGGGGCATTGATATTGTCTTTTTATTCCACTGTAACCTCCACCACTCTTTCAAGGGGCATTGATATTGTCTTTTTATTTTACTGCGACCTCCACCACTCTTCCAATGGGCATTAATATTGTCTTTTTATTCCACTGCGACCTCCACCACTCTTCCAAGGGTCATTGATATTGTCTTTTTATACCACTGTAACCTCCACAAATCTTCCAAGGGGCATTGATATTGTCTTTTTATTCCACTGCGACCTCCACTTCTCTTCCAAGGGGCATTAAAACCATCTTGTTAAGCAACTGTGACATCCAAGTCTCTTCCACGAGACATTGATATTGTCTTTTTATTCCACTGCGACCTCCACCACTCTTCTAAGGGGCATTGATATTGTCTTTTTAATCCACTGCGACCTCCACCACTCTTTCAAGGGGCATTAAAACAGTCTTGATAAGCTACTGTGACCTCCATGTCTCTTCCAAGGGGCATTAAACCGTCTGGTTAAACCACTCTGTACTCCACAGCTCTTCCAAGAGGCATTGATATTGTCTTTTTATTCGACTGTAACCTCCACCACTCTTCCAAGGGGCATTGATATTGTCTCTGTTTTCCACTGCGACCTCCACCACTCTGCCAAGGGCATTGATATTGTCTTTTTAATCCACTGTGACCTCCACGTCTCGTCCAAGGGGCATTAAAACTGTCAATTTAAACCACTCTGAACTCCACAGCTCTTCCAAGGAGCACTGGTATTGTCTTTTTATTCCACTCTACCCTCCACCACTCTTCCAAGGGGCATTGACATTGTCTATTTATTCCACTGCGACCTCCACCACTCTTTCAAGGGGCATTAAGACCATCTTGTTAAGCTACAGTGACCTCCACAACTCTTCCATGGGGCATTGACATTTTCTTTTTATTCCACAGTAACCTCCACCACTCTTCCAAGGGGCATTAATTTTGTCTTTTTATTCCACTGCGACCTCTACCACTCCTCCAATGTGCATTGATTTTTATTGTCTTTTTTATCCACTGCAACCTCCACCACTCTTCCTAGGGGCATTAAAGCCATCATGTTAAGCTACTGTTACGTACATGTCTATTCCACGGGGCATTGATATTGTCTTTTTCTTCCACTGTAACCTCCACCACTCTTCCAAGTGTCATTGACATTGTCTTTTTATTCCATTGCGACTTCCACCTCTCTTCTAAGGGGCATTGAAATTGTCTTTTTAATCAACTGCGACCTCCAACACTCTTCCAAGGGGCATTAAAACAGTCTTGTTAAGCTACTGTGACCTCCACGTCTCTTCCAAGGGGCATTAAATACATCTGGTTAAACCGCTCTGAACTCCACAGCTCTTCCAAGGGGCATTGATATTGTCTTTTTATTCCACTGTAACCTCCACCACTCTTCCAAGGGGCATTGATTTTGTGTTTTTATTGCACTGAGACCTCCACCACTCTTCCAATGGGAATTGTTATTGTCTTTTAAATCCCCTGCAACCTCCACCTCTCTTCCAAGGGGCATTAATACTGTCTTGTTAAGCTACTGTCACGTCCACTTCCCTTCCATGGGGCATTGATATTGTCTTTTTATTCCACTGCGACCTTCACCTCTCTTCCAAGGGGCATTTAAACCATATTGTTAAGCTAAAGTTACCTCCACATCTCTTCCACGGGGCATTGATATTGTCTTTTTATTCCACTGTAACCTCCACCACTCTTCCTCGGGGCATTGATATTGTCTTTTTAATCCACTGCAACCTCCACCACTCTTCCATGTGGCATTAAAACCGTCTTGTTAATCTACTGTGACCTCCACTTCTCTTCCAAGGGGCAATAAAACTATCTGGATAAACCACTCTGAACTCCACAGCTCTTCCAAGGGACATTAGCATTGTCTTTTTATTCCACTTTAACCTCCACAACTCTTCAATGAGCATTGACATTGTCTTTTTAATCCACTGCGACCTCCATCATTCTTCCAAGGGGCATTGATATTGTCTTTTTATTCCACTGCCACCTCCACCACTCTTCCAAGGGGCATTGATATTGTCTTTTTAATCCACTGCGTCCTCCACCACTTTTCCAAGGGGCATTAAAAACGTCTTTTTAAGCTTCTGTGACCTCCACGTCACTTCCAATGGGCAATAAAACCGTCTGGTTAAACCACTCTGAACTCCACAGCTCTTCCAAGGGGCATTAAAACTGTCTTGTTAAGCTGCTGTAACCTCCATGTCTTTTCCACAGGGCACTGATATTGTCTTTTTATTCCAATGTAACCTCCACCACTCTTCTAAGGGGCAGTGATATTGTCTTTTTAAACCACTGCGACCTCCACCACTCCTCCAAGAGGCATTAAAATCATCTTATTAAGCTACTATGACCTCCACGTCTCTTCCAAGGGGCATTAAAACCGTCTGGTTAAACCACTCTGAATTCCACAGCTCATCAAAGGGGCAATGATATTGTCTTTTTATTCCACTGTAACCTCCACCACTTTTCCTATGGGAATTGATATTGTCTTTTTATTATTATTATTATTATTTATTATTATAGCGCCATTTATTCCATGGCGCTTTACATGTGATAGGGATATACAAAACAAAAGCATTTACATAATCTTAACAAAATGAGTCAGCGACTGGTACAGGCGGAGCGAGGACCCTGCCCGCGAGGGCTCACATTCTAGAAGGGATGGGTGAGGATACATTAGGTGAGAGTAGAGCTGGTCGTGCAGCGGTGGTTACTGCAGGTTGTAGGCTTGTCGGAAGAGGTGGGTCTTCAGGTTTCTTTTGAAGGTTTCCACGGTTGGCGAGAGTCTGATGTGTTGGGGTAGAGAGTAGTGTTGAGCCACCCCCGTAGTGTTCGAGTTCGGTTCGGTTCGTCGAACACCCGTGTGTTCGCCGAACTGTTCGTCGAACTGTTCGTCGAACACCTTCGAACACCGTTAAAACCAATGGCAGGCAAACAAAAACACATAGAAACACATAGAAAACACCTTCAAAGGTGTCCAAAAGCTGACAAACTGCTCAGAAGACACAACTAACACATGGAAAAGTGACAAGTACATATAGTCATGCGAAAATAAAAGAGGTGGAGGAGTAAAAGGAGGGGGAGACACAGATATAGGCATGTCATGCCCTTCTAAAATCCAAAAAGTGAGAAGCCGACACGGCCAGTCTGCTCCTGCCCGTGCCACCTCCGTGTCGCCGGGTTTGTGCCAGAGACGCGGTGAACCCTGACGGCCAGCCCCCCTCTCCCAATACTGGTGCCTGTCCGCTGGTGGGTCGAGAGAGCCCCCCTGTGGTGGAGGCAGCTCTAAGCTTTTTAATTTAAATTGTCCCTCTAATTTGAATGAATACACTTTAAATCCATTTACAAGGATCTATTGGAGGGCAAGTCTCATGCCAGCAGCCGCGTAATTCCAGCTCCAGTAGCGTCCACTAAAGCTGCTGCAGTTAAAAAGCTTTTATAAGGATCGAGCTCGGCTGTCCACCGCAAGGCATCCTAGTGCCAGTCCCAGCCCCTATGCCTTGGGGTGCCTCCTGATGCTCTTCACTGAGTATCCCGTGGTCCCGAAGCATTTCCTTTGAAAAAATTAAGTGTCCAAACTACAGGTGGTGTAGCTTGCTTAACAGCCGGGATAATCCGCTGACTAGCAGACACTGCTACTAGGCACAAAGTATTTCCTGGGCTAGATGCAGTTAAAAATTTGTAAGTAGATACTCTCGTTGGATGCTGAGAAAGCATTCCATAGAGTCTCCTGGCACGCCATATATGATTCTCTTAAAAAGCTTGGGGTAGGGGTCTAGGGGACCCTTTTATAGCCAAAATCACGGCCCTGTATCACAATACGTCACCTAGGCTGAAGATAAATGGAACTGTAGCACCGAGGGCTCGGTTGCTACAGACGTATTGCACCTCACCCAGAGGTGTGATATCTCACTCTTAGATAAGGATGGAGTGTGGATCAGGACCCGACACCTGCATGCATTACACCACATTGCCGTGGGGCAGGGCGACCAATATGCCCCTGAGATGGGCACGACAGTCCCTGTCCCTGGCTGGAGTGGGGGGAGGGAACACTGAGGAAGGGGAACCCTGCAGTGCAGGAGCAGGGAGGAAGCAGTTCCTGGGTGCATTGAGAAGGGAGTATAAAAGGTGGGCACCATCTTAGTTCAGTGCAGAGAAGTCTGAGCAGAAGTGGCAGGGAGCAGGGGCTCTGCATGAGCTCTGCTCCGGAGGCGGGCCTAGTAACAGAGGCCCAGGCCTGCAAGAGGGAGAAGGAAGGAAGAGGAGCGGAGAAGGCTCCAGGAACGAGGAATGAAGGGATCCCAGGGGTGCGGACGGGCGAGTCGCCACCGCACGCCCGAATCCACCTGCGTGGAGGGGTCAGGCCAAAGGGGGAGACCGGTTCCCGAACTAGTGGAGGCAGGAAACGACCCTCAGCTAGAAACCGGAGGCTCTGACATTTTATGTGGCGCAGCCCCTTGCTCCACCCGCTAGGAAGGCACCACATAGGGTCAGGGAAACTGGCGCCAAGTTTACCAAGAGGAGGCCCGAGGCAGCCGGACAGAAGTGTTGGTAAGAAAGGCCAGACAAAGGACACACAAAGGGGGTCCTGTGAAGCGCTCCAAAGTTATCTGGGAGTTGTGTGAGCCCCTCACCTGGTGAGCACAGTACGACGTGGGCAGCCGTTACCTGCAGACGTGGTCTGGATAATAAGAACTGTGAGTAAAGGCCCTGAACTGCATCACTGACTCCGTGTCGTTACTGCTGATGCCCTGCACCATCACCCCCATCCTCCGCATACACTGCCCTGAGGCTATACTCCTCCCGTGGGGAGTTATGCTACGCTCTGCTGCACCCACAACACCAGCCTTAGCGGTCTGCCCTGTAGCGGCGGTTCACTCTGACCGCAATCCACGGGTGGCGTAGTCGGACATTTAAACATCAAAACCACATAAATAGTTCCGCCACTGGTTTGACCGCCCTGAGCCACGGAACCGGATCGCCGCCACGAAGACTACAACCACCAGCATCCACCAAAAAGGGTCCGGCTCCGGGTGTCCCAAGGTCCAGGGGGTGCGTCAGAACATTTTCATCACCTTTCACAATCACCAATGGGACAAGGCAGGGATGTCCTCTGTCCCCTCTCTTATACATCCTAGTGACGGAGCACCTGCTCTCATCAATTCGCCATAACCCCAATATTAGGTGGATTGAGGTGGGAGGCACCGAGTACAAGTGCTCTCTATTTGCTGATGATGTCCTAGTATATATCACTCAATCACATATATCCATCCCTGCTGTTATGGCTGAAATAGATCACTTTGTTACATGGTAAAATTTTAAAATCAATGCAGCGAAGTCTGAGGCCCTCGATGTCTCCCTCCCTAAATCCATATAGGATTCCATCCAGTCCAACTTTCCCTTTGCCTGGCCCTCACAGGGTATCAAATACTTAGGAATTCCTATTCATAGAGACCTCTCCCATCTATGTTATCTTAATTTTGGGCCCTTTATTGAACAATTCCATACAGACCACGGTTGGCAAGTTAGAACTGTAAGATTCACTACGTGAACCACTGGTGTTTTGTGGAAAAGCACATGTACACCGCGTTCCAAATTATTATGCAAAAAGTGTTTAGGAGTGATAAGGGAAGAATTTGTTTGTTTGTCAGTTAAACTCATTGATGGTGATGTGTGTCAGGGCTCTTTATATCACTGTAAGCAATTGCAGACACCTGTGCTAATTAGTTTGGCAGGTGTGTCCAATGAAAGGCAAGACTACTTAAGAAGGCTCTCTCACATTATTAAGCAGCCTACATTTTCTGCCAAAATGGGAAAGAAAAAGGATGTGTCGGCTGCTGAGAAGCAACAAATTGTGGAGTGTTTAGGTCAAGGCATGACTACAATCAACATTGTGCGATGATCAGGATGAAGTGTCTTGGCAATCAAGAAGTATGTAGCTGATTCACAGTACACACGTGTGCGTGCTGATAAGGGCAAATTGAGGACTCTTTCCTACAGGCAATTACGTCAGGTTGAAAGAGCAGCGGCAAAAAAGCCTTGTCATAGCAGCAGACAAGTTTTTGAAGCTGCTTGTGCCTCCAACGTCCCCCGAACAACAAGATGCAGGGTCCTTCAGAGGTTTGCAGCTGTGCATACGCCATCCTGTCGACCTCCTCTATCCACTTCACACAAGCAGAAACGGCTCCAGTGGGCCAAACATTACATGAAGACTGATTTCAAAACTGTTTTGTTCACGGATGAGTGCCGTGCAGCGCTCGATGGTCCAGATGAATGGAGTGGAGGATGGCTGGTTGATGGACACCCCACGCAAACACTGCTACAGCGCCAACAAGGAGGAGGTGGAGTAATGTTTTGGGCTGGAATCATGGGGAGAGAGATTGTCGGCCCCTTTAGGATCCCTGAAGGCGCTAAAGATGAACTCCATAATATATGTGGATTTTCTCAAACAGCACTTCCTGCCATGGTTCAAGAAGAAGAACCGTGTATTTCACAGCAAGATCATTTTTCTGCATGATAATGCACCATCTCATGCTGCACATAAAACATCTGCATCTCTGGCTGATATGGGCATAAAAGGGGACAAACTTATGGTGTGACCCCCATGCTCCCCTGACCTCTACCCCATTCAGAACCTTTGGAGCATCATTAAAAGGAGTGTCTATGATGGCGGGAGGCAGTTCACATCTAAGCAACAGCTCTGGGAGGGTATTCTGTCCTCATGCAAAACAATTGAAGCAGAAACCATCCAAAACCTGACAAATTCAATGGACGAGAGAGTTCAGAAGCTCCTTTCGAACAAGGGGTCCTATGTGAAAATGTAACATCACCTAGAATAAAGTTTTGAGTTGAAAACTGTTTGATTTCAGTTTCTAACAACCTGCTAATGCTTATAATTTCAAAAATGACCATTTTTTTGGTCTTTATTAAAATGAAAAGGTTGATCGAAAAGTTTGGGGGATCTAAGAGTGTGGCAACCCAGTAGTCATGATTACTTCGAATTCTGACAATATGAGGGTCATGCTGCAGGTAGTGCAGCAAGAAGGCACTTATGTGTCTTGCGCATCTCGGAGCCCCAAAATTATTTTCCGGGCTAGATGCAGCTAAAAATTATTTTTAATTTTAAATCTGGTGAAGCTTATTATAGATGGCCTAATAGGATCAGTGCTGCACACTGCTACAAAGCCCAAATTATTTTCCAGTCAAGATACAGATAAACATGATTAGTAATTTGAAAGCTTAAAACGGTTGGTAGGGTGATTTTAACCAATCATCAAGCTTTTACTCTCCCCAGGATGACACAGGGGTAGAAAAGTCGTTTCGGATCCATGATTTGTTCATCTTTATGAACGTGAGTCTGTCTACATTATCAGTGGAGAGCCGCGTGCGCTTATCTGTCAGCACACCACCAGCAGCGCTGAACACACGTTCAGACAGAACGCTGGCTGCGGGGCATGACAAGATCTCCAAGGCGTAAGTGGCTAGCTCCGGCCATTTATCCAGATTGGAAGCCCAAAAAGAGCAAGGGTCCAGTGACACAGTCGTGGCTTCAATGTTTACTTGGAGATACTCCTGTACCATCGTCTCTAGGCGTTGACTATGTGTCAGACTTCTTGTCTCCTGTGGCCTTGCAAAGGATGGGCTAAAAAAGTGGTGAAATGATTCCGCAAAATTGATGTTACCAGCAGATACTGTGGTTCTGTTACGGTTTGAGTGCTGAACACTTGACGGTCCCACGGTTGGCAAGTTGGAACTGTGAGATTCACTACGTGCACCACTGGTATTTTGTGGAAAAGCACATGTAAGATTCTGCAACAGTCTCTGCTGATACTCCTGCATGCGTGCATCCCTTTCTATGGCAGGAATAATTTCTGCAAATTTACTTTTGTACCGGGGATCTAACAGTGTGGCAACCCAGTAGTCAGGATTATTTCTAATTCTCACAATTCGAGGGTCATGTTGCAGGTAGTGCAGCAAGAAGGCACTCATGTGTGTTGCGCATCCAGGAGCACCAAGTCCCTGTTGTGTTGGTGGCGAGGTAACAATCATGCTTCCTTCCTCTGTCCTCTCCCCCCAACCTCGCACAACAGAAATGTGATCAAGGTCTCCCTCATCTGATGAGTCTTCCATCAGTTCGTCCTCCACTTCTTCCTGGGCTCCTGCACCTTCCTCACTAGTTTGGCTGCTACCATGCGCCCTGGTAAAATCATCTCCCCCACCCTCACATGCCTGCCGCCTTGGTGCTGCCGACCGTCTGGACCTTGCATATGTTAGCCCTTCCGCATACAACTCCTCCTCCTCTACTTCCTCCACCTCCTCTTGTGCCACCACCTGACTCCGAATTCTGTTTAACATGTGCTCCAGCATGTAAATCACCGGAATAGTCATGCTGATAATGGCATCGTCAGCACTAAACATCTTCGTCGCCATTTCAAAACTGTGCAGAAGGGTGCATAGGTCCCTGATCTGAGACCACTCCTCCAGCGTGATTTGCCCCACCTCTGAATCTCGTTGGCCCAGGCTATACGTCAGAACGTATTGCACCAGGGCTTGTCGGTGCTGCCACAGTCGCTGCAACATGTGCAGAGTTGAATTCCACCGGGTAGGCACATCGCATTTTAGCCGGTGAAGTGGCAGGCCCAACGACTTCTGTAGAGATGTAAGTCGCTGAGCTGCGGGATGCGAACGGCGGAAGTGAGCACACAGCGACCGTGCCCTCTGCAGAAGGCCATCTAGTCTGGGATAGTGGGCTAAAAATTGCTGGACAACCAGGTTCAACACGTGAGCCATACAAGGCACGTGTGTGACATTGCCCCGGCGAAGGGCCGCACCCAGGTTTGCAGCATTGTCGCACACGGCCTTCCCTGGTTTCAGGTCCAGTGGAGACAACCATTCATGAAATTGGTTCTCCAGAGCTGACCACAACTCCTCAGCTGTGTGACTCACATTTCCCAAACATTTCAATGTAAAAACCGCCTGATGACGTTGAGCCCTACTGCCAGCATAGTAAGGAGGTGTGCAGGATCCCTTCTGCGCAGTTAGAAAGCTTGTGGCATGACCAGACAGGCTTTGGGTGCAGGTGGAAGACCGAGAGGAGGTTGAGGAGGCAGAAGCAGTGGAGGAACTTTGACATAAAGAGGATTGACGCACAACTCGTGGGGACGGCAAGACTTGGACAGCAGCCCCTTGTCCTGCTGTCACCATAGTTACCCAGTGCCCAGTCAGCGACATGTAACGCCCCTGTCCATGCCTACTCGTCCAAGTGTCTGTGGTGAAATGCACCCTGTCACACACAGAGTTTCTCAAAGAAGCGGTGATGTTGTGTGCGACATGCTGGTGGAGCGCAGGCACACCTTTCTTTGAGAAGTAGTGCCGACTGGGCATCTAGTACTGGGGCACTGCGACGGACATAAGGTCTCGAAAATCCTCTGTGTCCACCAGGCGGAAAGGCAGCATTTCTGTAGCCAAGAGCTTGCAGATGGTGAAATTCAACCTCTTAGCTTTCTCATGGCTAGGAGGAAATGGTCTTTTACTTGTCCACATCTGAGGGACCGAGGGCTGGCTATTGTGCTTAGACGGGGTTGAAAAGGGTGTCCCCGGCAAACTGCCGGTCTGTGAGGAAGATGCAGGCGGACATGTTAGGTTGCCTTGATCCAAAGGTGGTGCTATCGATGTCGGACAGCGCTCAAGACCAGCTGGTGTTACCACCTCCAAAGAAAATGATGACCTGCCAATCACGCTGGCTGTTGCGGGTAAAGAGGTGGCAGGTCTGCGCCCCAAAACAGGTGTGACTGCTGCCCCCCAGTCACAGAGGATGAAGAGGCCGCGGATGCACAAGATATGGCAGACGGTGGTTGGCCCGGCCGGCTAGGCCGCATTGTAGCACACTGAGCTTCCCACTGCAACTTATGCTTCATGTCCATGTGCCGGTTCATGCATGAAGTACTCAAACTATGTATTTTTTGGCCTCTACTTAGCTTTTGCTGACAAATGTTACAGATAACACGAGTTGGGTCATCTTTATCGATCTGAAAAAATGCCCAGGCTATGCAAGGCTTAGCACCCATGCGACCTGAAGAGCCACCACGACTTGTGGTGAGAGGCAGAGTTGTGTTTGAGGATGCAGTTGTTGACGTGCTTCCAGTACTACGTCTCTGTCCAGGAAGGCGCAACCTGACCTCGTCGTCACTAGCATCTTCCTCCACCTCCTCTGCTGACCTCATCTCTTGGCTGACTGTGGGTTGACAGTAAGTGGGATCTCCGACCTCATCATCATCACCCTGTGCGTTATCACACCCGTCGTCCTCAGAGCCAACCTGTTCCTGCCCTGACAAAAAACTAAAGTTGTCGCTCCAATCAGGTATTTGAGTCTTATCATCGTCTTCCTCATTGTCTCCACCAACAGGAGTTACAGTTTGGGAATGAGGGTCTACATTATGGTCAGAACCTTCTGCGTCTGGTCCTGGATCCGACTCATAAAGATTCTGGGCATCAGTGCAGATCATTTCCTCGTCTAGATTCACAGAAGCGCTGGAGTCGACCTCTGATTCCCAGGCTATAGTATGAGTAAACAGCTCTGCAGACTCAACCATCTGTTCTACCTCATACTCAGACGGGCAGCTGGAGATTTGGGAGCTGTGAGGAAGCAAGTGCGATTTGGGTGACACCTTTGAGGACTGGAGTATTTGTGATGTTGAAGTTGATGTGGAGGAGAGCCCACTTAAAGGAGCACTTGATATCCGTTGAAGCACCTGCTGTTTTTGTGCCTCATCTGGAATTTGTAGTGATTGGCGTGGCCGTAAGAAAGGGATCTTATCACATTGTCCGCTAAAAGAAGTAGACATTTTAGTTTGGCTGGAAGATGGTCTTTCTTCTGCACCTACCCCACTGACACTACCTTTTTTCCCCTTCCCAACACGCCTATTCCCCTTTCCACCAGCAGCAGGCCTTTTTCCACTCATTTTGGTGGTTAACTAATTCACAACTCTGGAGTTGTTTGCACAAAAAAACAATGGATGGTAACCGGGCAGAGCTGAGTGGCCAAACTGTGGTATTAGGCCAAAACTATTGGCTGGGTTAGATGCAGAAAAAAATTATTTTTAATTTGCAACCTGATGGAGGTCAGTATAGATGGACTAATAGACCAAGTCCCACACACCGCTAGAAGCCCAAATATTTTTTCAGAGCTAGATGCAGAAAAAAATTATATTCAATTTGCAACCTGCTGGAGGTCAGTATAGAAGGACTAATAGAACAAGTCCCACACACTGCTAGAAGCCCAAATATTTTTTCAGAGCTAAATGAAGAAAAAAATTATTTTTAATTTGCAACCTGATGGAGGTCAGTATAGATGGACTAATAGACCAAGTCCCACACACTGCTAGAAGCCCAAATATTTTTTCAGAGCTAGATGCAGAAAAAAATTATATTCAGTTTGCAACCTGATGGAGGTCAGTATAGATGGACTAATAGACCAAGTCCCACACACCGCTAGAAGCCCAAATATTTTTTCAGAGCTAGATGCAGAAAATTTTTTTATTCAATTTGCAACCTGATGGAGGTCAGTATAGATGGACTAATAGACCAAGTCCCACACACTGCTAGAAGCCCAAATATTTTTTCAGAGCTAGATGCAGAAAAAAATTATTTTTAATTTGCAACCTGATGGAGGTCAGTATAGATGGACTAATAGACCAAGTCCCACACACCGCTAGAAGCCCAAATATTTTTTCAGAGCTAGATGCAGAAAATTTTTTTATTCAATTTGCAACCTGATGGAGGTCAGTATAGATGGACTAATAGACCAAGTCCCACACACTGCTAGAAGCCCAAATATTTTTTCAGAGCTAGATGCAGAAAAAAATTATTTTTAATTTGCAACCTGATGGAGGTCAGTATAGATGGACTAATAGACCAAGTCCCACACACCGCTAGAAGCCCAAATATTTTTTCAGAGCTAGATGCAGAAAAAAATTATATTCAATTTGCAACCTGCTGGAGGTCAGTATAGAAGGACTAATAGAACAAGTCCCACACACTGCTAGAAGCCCAAATATTTTTTCAGAGCTAAATGAAGAAAAAAATTATTTTTAATTTGCAACCTGATAGAGGTCAGTATAGATGGACTAATAGACCAAGTCCCACACACTGCTAGAAGCCCAAATATTTTTTCAGAGCTAGATACAGAAAAAAATTATATTCAGTTTGCAACCTGATGGAGGTCAGTATAGATGGACTAATAGACCAAGTCCCACACACCGCTAGAAGCCCAAATATTTTTTCAGAGCTAGATGCAGAAAATTTTTTTATTCAATTTGCAACCTGATGGAGGTCAGTATAGATGGACTAATAGACCAAGTCCCACACACTGCTAGAAGCCCAAATATTTTTTCAGAGCTAGATGCAGAAAAAAATTATTTTTAATTTGCAACCTGATGGAGGTCAGTATAGATGGACTAATAGACCAAGTCCCACACACCGCTAGAAGCCCAAATATTTTTTCAGAGCTAGATGCAGAAAATTTTTTTATTCAATTTGCAACCTGATGGAGGTCAGTATAGATGGACTAATAGACCAAGTCCCACACACTGCTAGAAGCCCAAATATTTTTTCAGAGCTAGATGCAGAAAAAAATTATTTTTAATTTGCAACCTGATGGAGGTCAGTATAGATGGACTAATAGACCAAGTCCCACACACCGCTAGAAGCCCAAATATTTTTTCAGAGCTAGATGCAGAAAAAAATTATATTCAATTTGCAACCTGCTGGAGGTCAGTATAGAAGGACTAATAGAACAAGTCCCACACACTGCTAGAAGCCCAAATATTTTTTCAGAGCTAAATGAAGAAAAAAATTATTTTTAATTTGCAACCTGATAGAGGTCAGTATAGATGGACTAATAGACCAAGTCCCACACACTGCTAGAAGCCCAAATATTTTTTCAGAGCTAGATACAGAAAAAAATTATATTCAGTTTGCAACCTGATGGAGGTCAGTATAGATGGACTAATAGACCAAGTCCCACACACCGCTAGAAGCCCAAATATTTTTTCAGAGCTAGATGCAGAAATTTTTTTTATTCAATTTGCAACCTGATGGAGGTCAGTATAGATGGACTAATAGACCAAGTCCCACACACTGCTAGAAGCCCAAATATTTTTTCAGAGCTAGATGCAGAAAAAAATTATTTTTAATTTGCAACCTGATGGAGGTCAGTATAGATGAACTAATAGACCAAGTCCCACACACCGCTAGAAGCCCAAATATTTTTTCAGAGCTAGATGCAGAAAATTTTTTTATTCAATTTGCAACCTGATGGAGGTCAGTATAGATGGACTAATAGACCAAGTCCCACACACTGCTAAAAGCCCAAATATTTTTTCAGAGCTAGATGCAGAAAAAAATTATTTTTAATTTGTAACCTGATGGAGGTCAGTATAGATGTACTAATAGACCAAGTCCCACACACCGCTAGAAGCCCAAATATTTTTTCAGAGCTAGATGCAGAAAAAAATTATATTCAATTTGCAACCTGCTGGAGGTCAGTATAGAAGGACTAATAGAACAAGTCCCACACACTGCTAGAAGCCCAAATATTTTTTCAGAGCTAAATGAAGAAAAAAATTATTTTTAATTTGCAACCTGATGGAGGTCAGTATAGATGGACTAATAGACCAAGTCCCACACACTGCTAGAAGCCCAAATATTTTTTCAGAGCTAGATGCAGAAAAAAATTATATTCAGTTTGCAACCTGATGGAGGTCAGTATAGATGGACTAATAGACCAAGTCCCACACACCGCTAGAAGCCCAAATATTTTTTCAGAGCTAGATGCAGAAAATTTTTTTATTCAATTTGCAACCTGATGGAGGTCAGTATAGATGGACTAATAGACCAAGTCCCACACACTGCTAGAAGCCCAAATATTTTTTCAGAGCTAGATGCAGAAAAAAATTATTTTTAATTTGCAACCTGATGGAGGTCAGTATAGATGGACTAATAGACCAAGTCCCACACACCGCTAGAAGCCCAAATATTTTTTCAGAGCTAGATGCAGAAAATTTTTTTATTCAATTTGCAACCTGATGGAGGTCAGTATAGATGGACTAATAGACCAAGTCCCACACACTGCTAGAAGCCCAAATATTTTTTCAGAGCTAGATGCAGAAAAAAATTATATTCAGTTTGCAACCTGATGGAGGTCAGTATAGATGGACTAATAGACCAAGTCCCACACACCGCTAGAAGCCCAAATATTTTTTCAGAGCTAGATGCAGAAAATTTTTTTATTCAATTTGCAACCTGATGGAGGTCAGTATAGATGGACTAATAGACCAAGTCCCACACACTGCTAGAAGCCCAAATATTTTTTCAGAGCTAGATGCAGAAAAAAATTATTTTTAATTTGCAACCTGATGGAGGTCAGTATAGATGGACTAATAGACCAAGTCCCACACACCGCTAGAAGCCCAAATATTTTTTCAGAGCTAGATGCAGAAAATTTTTTTATTCAATTTGCAACCTGATGGAGGTCAGTATAGATGGACTAATAGACCAAGTCCCACACACTGCTAGAAGCCCAAATATTTTTTCAGAGCTAGATGCAGAAAAAAATTATTTTTAATTTGCAACCTGATGGAGGTCAGTATAGATGGACTAATAGACCAAGTCCCACACACCGCTAGAAGCCCAAATATTTTTTCAGAGCTAGATGCAGAAAAAAATTATATTCAATTTGCAACCTGCTGGAGGTCAGTATAGAAGGACTAATAGAACAAGTCCCACACACTGCTAGAAGCCCAAATATTTTTTCAGAGCTAAATGAAGAAAAAAATTATTTTTAATTTGCAACCTGATGGAGGTCAGTATAGATGGACTAATAGACCAAGTCCCACACACCGCTAGAAGCCCAAATATTTTTTCAGAGCTAGATGCAGAAAATTTTTTTATTCAATTTGCAACCTGATGGAGGTCAGTATAGATGGACTAATAGACCAAGTCCCACACACTGCTAGAAGCCCAAATATTTTTTCAGAGCTAGATGCAGAAAAAAATTATTTTTAATTTGCAACCTGATGGAGGTCAGTATAGATGGACTAATAGACCAAGTCCCACACACCGCTAGAAGCCCAAATATTTTTTCAGAGCTAGATGCAGAAAAAAATTATATTCAATTTGCAACCTGCTGGAGGTCAGTATAGAAGGACTAATAGAACAAGTCCCACACACTGCTAGAAGCCCAAATATTTTTTCAGAGCTAAATGAAGAAAAAAATTATTTTTAATTTGCAACCTGATGGAGGTCAGTATAGATGGACTAATAGACCAAGTCCCACACACTGCTAGAAGCCCAAATATTTTTTCAGAGCTAGATGCAGAAAAAAATTATATACAGTTTGCAACCTGATGGAGGTCAGTATAGATGGACTAATAGAATGATGCTATGCCCAAAAGATTTTACTTCACTAGGTGCAGTAAAAAAATTGGTATTCTATACACAGGTGGTATATCTTGCAACACAGATAGGCTACTCCACTGACTAACACACTCTGCAATAGGCCAAAAAGGATTAGCTTTGCTAGATTCAGCCAAATGCTGTGAAAAAAACTTGCACAGCACTGGCACAGACCTGCCTGGCAAAAACTGATAGGAACTGATGTAACCTAGTCCTGCAAAGGACTGCAATTACAATTAGTCTTTACTCCCACAATCTATCTATTTAAGAGCACAGACCTGCTTGATAAAAGTCGTAGGAAATGCTGTAACCTAGTCCTTAAAAGGACTGCAATCACAACTATTCCCTACTCCCAAGCTATCTGTATATTTGTGCGAAAATTGGCTTGAAATTAACAAGGTATAGCGCACACAGCAACAGCGGTGCCGTCTAACACGCAGCTGCAGCAGTGAGAAAATGGTGGCGACGGGGAAAATGGCTTGGTCTTATAGGGCAAGGACATGTGACATACACTGCCAATCACACATGCCCTTGCTTGTGTGAAAAAAAGCACTTCGCTCCGTGTGTGCGCTGCTGATAGGCTGACAGATTGCACCTCCCCACTGCAAATGCGGGAAAGAGAAAAAAAAATGGAGATCTTCATTGTTCCTGCAGAGATCCATCCCCTGCCCCTCCCACCGCCCCGCTGTACACTCAAACTGCGTATTAACATTAATTTTCATCATTACTGAGAAAAAATCCAGTTATGATTTTGGTGCACGAACAGTTATCGAACATAACCTCGAACAGCCGAATTTTTCTCAAATTGTTCGTGTTCGCCGACCGGCTCGAACACCGCCCAAAACAGCTCGAATTTGAGATTGGCGAACAGTTCGAGTAGAACAACGCTCATCTCTAGTAGAGAGTTACAGAGTAGGGAGGATGCACGGGAGAAATCTTGTATACGATTGTGGGAGGAGGAGATAAGAGGGGAGTAGAGAAGGAGATCTTGTGAGGATCGGAGGTTCCGTGCAGATAAGTACCTGGAGACTACGTCACAGATGTATGGGGGAGACAGGTTGTGGATGGCTTTGTATGCCATGGTTAGAGTTTTGAACTGGATTCTCTGGGCAATGGGGAGCCAGTGAAGAGATTGACAGAGAGGAGAGGCCGGGGAATAGCGGGGGGACAGGTGAATTAGTCGAGCAGCAGAGTTTAGGATAGATTGGATAGGCCCAAGAGTGTTGTAAGGGAGGCCACAGAGCAGGAGGTTGCAGTAGTCGAGGCGGGATATGATGAGGGCATGCACTAGTGTTTTTGCAGAGTCTTTGCTGAGGAATGCACGGATCCGGGAGATGTTTTTGAGCTGGAGTCGGCAGGAAGTGGAAAGTGCTTGGATATGTGGCTTGAAGGAGAGATCAGAGTCCAGGGTTACTCTAAGGCAGCGAGCTTGTGGGACTGGGGAGAGTGAACAACCATTGACGTTGATGGATAGGTCAGATGGGGGATATGAATGAGAGGCTGGAAAGATGATGAACTCTTTTTTATCCATGTTGAGTTTTAGAAATCTGTCAGAGAAGAAGGATGACATGGCGGACAGACATTGTGGGATTTTGATTAGTAGGGAGGAGATATCGGGTCCAGAGAGGTAGATCTGTGTGTCGTCAGCATAGAGGTGATACTGAAAACCGTGAGACTCTATGAGCTGTCCCAGGCCAAAGGTGTAGATGGAGAAGAGCAGAGGTCCTAGAACTGAACCTTGGGGGACACCGACAGATAGGGGGTGAGATGAGGAGGTGGTGCGTGAGTGGGAGACACTGAATGTCCTGTCTGTTAAGTATGAGGAGATCCAAGATAGAGCCAAGTCCATGATGCCAAGAGATGAGAGAATCTGGAGTAAGAGGGAATGGTCCACTGTGTCAAAGGCAGATGACAGGTCCAGAAGGAGGAGGATAGAGTAGTGTCGCTTGGATTTGGCATTTAGTAGGTCGTTGGTGACTTTGGTCAGGGCAGTTTCAGTCGAGTGATGCGGTCAGAAGCCAGATTGAAGGCGGTCGAAGAGGGAGCAGGAGGTGAGGTGGGAGGACAGTTCAAGGTGGACATGTTGTTCTAGTAGTTTTGAGGCAAAGGGGAGGAGTGATATGGGGCTCTAGCTAGTCAGAGAGGAAGGGTCAAGGGAGGGCATTTTGAGGATGGGTGTGATTGCGGCATGTTTGAAACATGAGGGGAAGACACCGGTTGTTAGTGACAGATTGAAGAGGTGGGTTAGGGTTGGGATGAAGACTGTGGTAAGGTTAGTGATGAGGTGGGATGGGACTCGGTCAAGTTCGCAGGTGGTGATGTGTGATTTGGAGATTAAAGAGGAGACTTGACCTTCTGTAATGGTGGAGAAGTGGGGTTTGGAGGAGGAGGGTTGAATAGATATGAGGAGAGGTTGTGTAGACTTTAGGGAAAAGTTTTGTCTGGTGGTGTCAATCTTCTGTTTGAAGAATGTGGCAAAGTCGTCGGCTGAGATGAGAGAATAGGGAGGAGGTGCTGGGGGATGAAGGAGAGAGTTGAAAGTGTTAAATAGCTATTTCGGGTTGTGAGATAGGGAGGATATGTGAGATGAGAAGTAGGTTTGTTTTGCTGCAGTGAGTGCGGACTTGAAATTAGTGAGGGATTGCTTGAATGCGATGAAGTGCTCGATGGAGTGAGACCTTTTCCATCTCCGCTCCGCAACCCTGGAGGCCCAGCGCAGTTCTTTAGTAAGTTTAGTGTGCCAGGGTTGCCTGTTGAATGTGCGAGATGTGGTGTGTGTGAAAGGCGCGATCGAGTCTAGAGCTGCAGCTATTGTGGTGTTATATGAAGCAGCAGCAACGTCTGCATCGTGTAAGGAATTTATGTCTGTAAGAGAGAGGAGGGATTCAGAGAGTGAGAGTAAGTCAAAGTGTTTGAGATTTCTGCGAGGGTATGCACGTTTGTGGAGTGGGGATTGTTGCCCCGGGGAGGAGAGAGAAGATTATGTAAGTAGGCTTTGATCAGAGAGAGGGAGAGGTGAGTTAGAGAGGTTAGAAAGGGAACAGAGGCGGGTGAAGATGAGGTCCAGTGTGTGGCCATCTTTGTGGGTGGGTGTCGAAGACCATTGAGTGAGTCCGAAGGAGGAAGTGAGAGATAGGAACTTAGAGACAGACGAGTGGGAAGTGTTAATGGGGATGTTGAAGTCACCCATTATGATAGTGGGGATGTCAGTGGAGAGAAAGTGAAGCAGCCAGGTGGTGAAGTGGTCTAAGAAGGTGGTGGCTTGCCCTGGGGGTCGGTAAACGACGGCCAGTTGGAGGTTGGAGGGGGAATAGATGCGCACACAGTGCACCTCAAAAGAGGGGAGTGTAACGGAGGGTGGCAGTGGGATTTGGGTGAAAGCGCAGTGTTCTGATAGGAGAAAACCTACGCCTCCGCCATGTTTGCCGTTGGGGCGGGGGGTGTGGGAAAGGTGGAATCCGCCTTATGAAAGTGCAGCTGGGGAGGCTGTGTCAGAGGGGGTGGGCCAGGTTTCAGTGATGGCGAGGAAGGAAAGTTTGTTTGTAATGAAAAGATCGTGGATGAAGGAAAGTTTGTTGCAGACAGAGCGAGCGTTCCATAGAGCTCCTGTTAGAGCAACTTAGGGAGTGGGGATTGGTTGGATGGGTATTAGCTTAGAAGGGTTGCGACAGTTTGTGGAAGGTCGTGGATAGGAGGAAGAAGTAACTGTGGGGATATGGCGAGGAGGACCAGGATTTGGAGAGATATCTCCAGCAGTGAGGAGGAGTTGAGAAAGTTTTAGCATGTGGGAGCAAGAGAGAGCATGAGGTGGCTTTCTGTGTTTGGAGATCCAGGATTGAATGTTTAGGAATAATTTGGAGGAGGAGGTGAGATGAATGGGGAGGATGGAGGGAGAGATGAAGAGTTTCTTACTAGGTGTACGGATTTGAGGGGTTACTAGAAAGTGGAGGACTATAGAGGAAAAAGTGAGAGCTAACAGAAACATAGTTAAAAGAGAGTAAGTGGTCAAAGTGTTGGTTACCTGACTCCTGCCCTGACTAACTGCCTCTGAAATAACTGCCACTTATCTCCGCAGCCACTTTGCTCAAGACGACGCGTGCACACCCCAGCACAAGTGCACCCCTTACAGAGCTTCTAAATATATAGGGCACATTAAACTATTAGGTGAAGGGCATTGAGGGAGCTGCATATGGCTAAATTAGCAGCTGGTCGTCTCACCAGGAGATGGCTGGGTGATCAGACACAGAGCTAGGACTCTAGTCTCTGCAGTTTAGCACCTCTAAAAATCAGATAAGATCTATACTGGGGAAGGCACAGACATATGTGGGTATTGAATGGAGTGGGACAGATAAAGCAGAGAAGTTATGCAGAGCATGTACCAGTGAGGTGAATCAGCAAAGCAGAGCATTAGATTACAGCAGAAACAGCAAGCAGAGAAGTTATGCAGAGCATGTACCAGTGAGGTGAATCAGCAAAGCAGAGCATTAGATTACAGCAGACACAGCAAGCAGAGAAGTTATGCAGAGCATGTACCAGTGAGGTGAATCAGCAAAGCAGAGCATTAGATTACAGCAGACACAGCAAGCAGAGAAGTTATGCAGAGCATGTACCAGTGAGGTGAAACAGCAAAGCAGAGCATTAGATTAAAGCAGACACAGCAAGCAGAGAAGTTATGCAGAGCATCTACCAGTGAGGTTATTCCACTGCGACCTCCACCACTTTCCAAGGGGCATAGATATTGTCTTTTTATTCCACTGCGACCTCCGCCACTCTTCCAAAGGGCTTTGATATTGTCTTTTTATTCCACTGCGACCTCCACCACTCTTCCAAGGGGCATTGATATTGTCTTTTTAATCCACTGTGACCTCCACGTCTCTTCCAAGGGGCATGAAAACCGTCAATTTAAACAACTCTGAACTCCACAACTCTTCCAAGGTGCACTGGTATTGTCTTTTTATTCCACTCTAACCTCCGCCACTCTTTCAAGGGGCATTGACATTGTCTTTTTATTCCACTGTAACCTCCACCACTCTTCCAAGGGGCATTGATATTGTCTTGTTATTCCACTGCAACCTCCACCACTCTTCCAAGGGGAATTGATATTGTCTTTTTATTCCACTGTAACCTACACCACTCTTCCAAGTGGCATTGACATTGTCTTTTTATTCCACTGCGACTTCCACCTCTCTTCTAAGTGGCATTGATATTGTCTTTTTAATCCACTGCGACCTCCATCACTCTTCCAAGGGGCATTAAAACAGTCTTGTTAAGCTACTGTGACCTCCACGTCTCTTCCAAGGGGCATTAAAACCATCTGGTTAAACCACTCTGAACTCCACCACTCTTCCAAGGGGCATTGATATTGTCTTTTTATTCGAATGTAACCTACACCACTCTTCCAAGGGGCATTAAAACCGTCTTGTTAAGCTACTGTGACCTCCAAGTCTCTTTCAAGGGGCATTAAAACCGTCAATTTAAACCACTTTGAACTCCACAGCTCTTGCAAAAGGCATTGATATTGTCTTTTTATTCCACTGTAACCTCCACCACTCTTCCAAGGGGCATTGATTTTGTCTTTTTAATCCACTGCGACCTCCAACTCTCTTCCAAGAAGCATTAAAACTGTCTTGTTTAGCTATTGTGACCTCCACGTCTATTCCACGGTGCCTTAAAACCTTCTGGTTAAACCACTGTGAACTCCACAGCTCTTCCAAGGTGCATTGATATTGTCTTTTTATTCCACTGTAACCTCCACCACTCTTCCAAGGGGCATTGATATTGTCTTTTTATTTTACTGCGACCTCCACCATTCTTCCATGGGGCATTAATATTGTATTTTTATTCCACTACGACCTCCACCACTCTTCCAAGGGTCATTGATATTGTCTTTTTATTCCACTGTAACCTTCACCACTCTTCCAAGGGCCATTGATATTGTCTTTTTATTCCTCTGCGACCTCCACCTCTCTTCCAAGGGGCATTAAAACCATCTTGTTAAGCTACTGAGAGCTCTAAGTCTCTTCCACGAGGCATTGATATTGTCTTTTTATTCCACTGCGACCTCCACATCTCTTCCAAGGGGAATTGATATTGTCTTTTTATTCCACTGCGACCTCAATCACTCTTCTAAGGGGCATTGATATTGTCTTTTTAATCCACTGCGACCTCCACCACTCTTCCAAGGGGCATTAAAACAGTCTTGATAAGCTACTGTGACCTCCACGTTGTAATGCACACGGCCGGGCTGAGTGGCGTGTGCGTGTATATGTAGTGATTCCATTGGACCGTGCCGGAGAGTGAATGCCTGGAGGGGCGTAACTAAGTATTCACCCGATCCGACCAGGGTCGCACGACGGCATACGACGCCAGTGCACCAAGCAGGAACCGAGCAGCGGCACCACGTGCTACTCCAGGACAGACCCCAGACACGGCTGTTGACCCACACAGGGGAATACAGGAGCAGGCAGGTTAGGCTGGCAGATAGACTGCTGGGTATAGGCAGACACGGCTGGTATGCAGACTGGCGGATGCTGGTAAGCACGACTGGTATGCAGGCAGGGAGGTACTGGCAGGTACGACAGGTTGGAGCACCAAGTGGATAGGACCCAGTACACACTGGGACTCAGGAATAGAACCGCAGATGCGGTGGACAAACAGCAGAGTGAGGCCCCCCAGAGCGGCGAGCAAGAGCTGAACAAGACGAGACCGCCTGGAGCGGTGAGCGAGAGAAGAGCAGGACAAGGCCACCTGGAGTGGTGAGCGATAGAGGAGCAGGACGAGACTGCCGAAGCAGCGAGAGAGGAGCAGGACGAGACTGCCGAAGCAGCGAGCAAAGGGTCAGAGCAGAGCCAGACTGCCGGAGCAGCGAGCAAAGGGTCAGAGCAGAGCGAGACTGCCGGAGCAGCGAGCAAAGGGTCACAGCAGAGCGAGACTGCCGGAGCAACGAGCAAAGGGTCAGAGCAGAGCGAGACTGCCGAAGCAGCGAGCAAAGGGTCAGAGCAGAGCGATACTGCCGAAGCAGCGAGCAAAGGGTCAGAGCAGAGCGAGACTGCCGGAGCAGCGAGCAAAGGGTCAGAGCAGAGCGAGACTGCCAGAGCAGCGAGCAAAGGGTCAGAGCAGAGCGAGACTGCCGGAGCAGCGAGCAAAGGGTCAGAGCAGAGCGAGACTGCCGGAGCAGCGAGCAAAGGGTCAGAGCAGGGCGAGACTGCCGGAGCAGCGAGCAAAGGGTCAGAGCAGAGCGAGACAGCAGGAGCAGCGAGCAAAGGGTCAGAGCAGAGCGAGACTGCCGGAGCAGCGAGCAAAGGGTCAGAGCAGAGCGAGTCTGCCGGAGCAGCGAGCAAAGGGTCAGAGCAGAGCGAGACTGCCGGAGCAGCGAGCAAGGCAGAGCAGACAAGAACCACCAGAGCGGTGAGCAAGGCAGAGAAGAGGGGACAGGGCTCTGTTCACACGGAACAGACTGGAAGGGAAAGGCAGAACCATGTACACACAAGATACTTGCAATGAAGTAGCAAGTGGACTCTAAACTCACAAACGAGAGTACAGGGACAACGAGTGGGAGTTAGGTACGGGATCAGATTCTGCAGGAAAAGGGAAGGTACGGACATAGAGAAAAACAGGTAACAGGCTAGGAGAGTATTCAGACAAGAACAGACACAGCAGCAAGATGCAGGAGCGGGTCTAGGTATGCGGCCCCTAGAAGGCAGAACGAAAAGGCTAGGAGTGTGTTCAGACAGGAACAGGCTAGATACAGGAATGGGTCTAGGTATGCGGCCCCTAGAAGGCGGAAAGAACAGGCTAGGAGCGTGTTCACACTGGCCTGGAAATACAGCCTCCAGTATAGGCAGAAGACAACAGGCTAGAAGATAGTTCAGAAAGGACACAGTTCAGACACGGCAACTGATACTGCAAGGCAGGAAGCATAGACAAGACCTGGCACATCAGTGACTGGAAGCCAACTGACAGAACACAATGCTCAGGCATGGATTCCATAGAGGAGCTGGGTTAAATAACAGGTGACAGACAGCAATAGGCTGAGGACGCACAAGGGGTATGCCTGCAGCAGCTACAAGAAGCAGGAAGTGATCGGGCGCCGCCCTTAAGCAGCAGAAACAGAGGCAAGCAGACAGCATGGAGGGAAGCCAGGCTAGCAGACTGGACTGGAGATCAAGTGCGTGCTCTTGCACAGTGGGAGATGGACCACTATGCAAGGACGCCGCCAGTTATGTTACAGTACCTCCCCCTTACGCCCCCTCTTCTTCATGCCTGCCAGAATGTTCCGCAGGGAATTCGAGGGCCAATCCTTCACTTCAAGGAGATCACTTCCACTGTCCACAGGAAAAACTGGTCTCATCTGAGTAGCTAGGATGCTACCTCCTATCCAGCCATCCTCAGCAACAGACGAAACGGGTGGAGTGCCAGGAACAGCACACAAGGAAGTCTCTCTCCACTTATTATCAGGTAGCACCCCAGAGGGTTCAGGAGACAACTGGAAGTCCTCCGCCGGGTTGGAGGGGTGCAGAGACTCGGGGGTAACCTCTGCTTCGGAGTACACTAGGTCAGACTCGCTGGAAGAAGTAGGCGAGGTATCAGGTACCGAGTGTAGAAAAGTCACTGTATCTTTGTTATCTGGTGGTACCCCGTAGGATTCAGGAAACATCTGGGGGTCCTCTGCTGGTTTGGAGGGGTGCCGAGACTCGGGGTAACCTCTGCTTCGGAGTACACTTGGTCGGACTCACTGGAAGAAGCGGGCGAGGTATCAGCTACCGAGTATAGGAGAGACTTTGTCCATTCGCTATCAGGTTGCACCCCGAAGGGTTCAGGAGACAACTGGAGGCCCTCCGCCTGGTCGGAGGGGTGTAGAGACTCGAGGATAACCTCTGCTTCGGAGTACACTAGGTCGGATTCACTGGAAGAAGCGGGCGAGGTATCAGGTACCAAGTATTGGAGAGTCTCTGTCCATTCGCTATCAGGTAGCACCCCGAAGGGTTAAGGAGACAACTGGAGGTCCTCCGCCTGGTCGGAGGGGTGTAGAGACTCGGGGATAACCTCTGCTTCGGAGTACACTAAGTCAGACTCACAGGACGAAGCGGACGAGGTATCAGGTACAGAGTATAGGGAAGACTCTGTCCATTCGCTACCAGGTAGCACCCCGAAGGGTTCTGGAGGCAACTGGAGGTCCTCCGCCTGGTCGGAGGGGTGTAGAGACTCAGGGTTAACTACCGCTTTGAGGTACCCATTGTCAGGCTCACAGGACGGAGCGGATGAAGTATCAGGTACCGGATGTAGGGAAGTCTCTCTCCATTTGTCATCAGGTGGTATCCCGGAGGATTCAGGAGGCAACAGGGGGTCCTCCGCCAGGTAGTAGAGATGCACAGACTCGGAGGTAATCACTGCTTCGGAGTACCCTTGGACAGACTCACCGGTTAAAGTGGGTGAAGCATCAGATACCGGGTGCAGGAAGTCCTCCTGGGTGGATTCTAGGTGGGCAGAAGTCTCTTCGGGCAGGAGAACTGGTACGCTACCCACGCACATTACCCGTCGGGGCTGCTCCGGGATACAGGGAAATGAAGCTTCAGCGGGGACTTCAAGGTTGGGATCAGGAGGTCTTTGGGAGGACAGACCCTGGCGTGATGGCTTGCCTCTATGCCTAGCATTTCTGGACTGCCTCTTCAGGTTGGGAGAAGTATTCCGGAGAGTGTAGTCATCCTGTGTGGATTCTGGATGGGCAGTAGTCTCTTCGGGCAGGAGGACTAGTGCGCTACCCACACACATTACCCATCGGGGCTGCTCCAGGATATTGGGAAGTGAAGCTTCAGCAGGAGCCTCCAGGTTAGTGTCATCGAAGACCATTAGAAAGGCCACCAGGAAGGCCTGCAAGTCCAGGACGATAGAATCTTGTGCGTCCCATAGGGGGGTGATCCATTTCAAGGCATCACCCGCTAGGTAAGACATCATGAATCCCACCTTAACCCGATCGGTGGGAAAACAAAGAGGGTAGAACTTGAAGTGTAGCAAGCATTGCTCCACAAATGCACGACTCTGTCTTGGATCCCCATAGTACCGTGGCGGATCCGCAGGAACGAGTGCAGAAAGTTCCATCTGGACGGGTGCATAATTTGCCTGGAACTCAGCTAAAGAAATTTTTTTTATTTTTTTTTTATTTATTTTTAATGCACGTATTCGCTGGAAAACGTCTCAGAGAGCGAAGGCCGTGGGGCTCAACGGGAACCATGGCCTGAGCATGCTGTAATGCACACGCCCGGGATGAGTGGCGTGTGCGTGTATATGTTGTGATTCCATTGGACCGTGCCGGAGAGTGAATGCCTCGAGGGGCGTAACTAAGTATCCACCCGATCCGACCAGGGTCGCACGACGGCATACGACGCCAGTGCACCAAGCAGGAACCGAGCAGAGGCACCAGGTGCTACTCCAGGACAGACCCCGGACACGGCTGTTGACCCACACAGGGGAATACAGGAACAGGCAGGTTAGGCTGGCACATAGACTGCTGGGTATAGGCGGACACGGCTGGTATGCAGACTGGCGGATGCTGGTAAGCACGACTGGTATGCAGGCAGGGAGGTACTGGCAGGTACGACAGGTTGGAGGACCGAGTGGATAGGACCCAGTACAGACTGGGACTCAGGAGCAGAACCACAGATGCGGTGGACAAACAGCAGAGTGAGGCCGCCCAGAGCGGCGAGCAAGAGTAGAACAAGACGAGACCGCCTGGAGCGGTGAGCGAGAGAATAGCAGGACAAGGCCGCCTGGAGCGGTGAGAGAGAGAGGAGCAGGATGAGACTGCCGAAGCAGCGAGAGAGGAGCAGGACGAGACTGCCAAAGCAGCGAGCAAAGGGTCAGAGCAGAGCGAGACTGCCAGAGCAGCGAGCAAAGGGTCAGAGCAGAGCGAGACTGCCGGAGCAGCGAGCAATGGATCAGAGCAGAGCGAGACTGCCGGAGCAGCGAGCAAAGGGTCAGAGCAGAGCGAGACTGCTGGAGCAGCGAGCAAAGGGTCAGAGCAGAGCGAGACTGCCGGAGCAGCGAGCAAAGGGTTAGAGCAGAGCGAGACTGCCGGAGCAGCGATCAAAGGGTCAGAGCAAAGCGAGACTGCCGGAGCAGCGAGCAAGGCAGAGCAGGCAAGAACAGCCGTAGCGGTGAGCAAGACAGAGCAGAGGGGACAGGGCTCTGTTCACATGGAACAGACTGGAAGGGAAAGGCAGAACCAGGTACACACAAGATACTTGCAATGAAGTAGCAAGTAGACTCTAAACTCACAAACGGGAGTACAGGGACAACGAGTAGGAGTTAGGTACGGGATCAGATTCTGCAGGAAAAGGGAAGGTACGGACATAGAGAAAAACAGGTAACAGGCTAGGAAAGTATTTAGGCAAGAACAGACACAGCAGCAAGATACAGGAGCGGGTCTAGGTATGCGGCCCCTAGAAGGCGGAACGAAAAGGCTAGGAGCGTGTTCAGACAGGAACAGGCAAGATGCAGGAATGGGTCTAGGTATGCGGCCCCTAGAAGGCGGAAAGAACAGGCTAGGAGCGTGTTCACACTGGCCTGGAAATACAGCCTCCAGGATAGGCAGAAGACAACAGGCTAGAAGATAGTTCAGACAGGACACAGTTCAGACACGGGAACTGATACTGCAAGGGAGGAAGCATAGACAAGACCTGGCACATCAGTGACTGGAAGCTGGGTTAAATACCAGGTGACAGAGAGCAATAGGCTGAGGACGCACAAGGGGTGTGCCTGCAGCAGCTACAGGAAGCAGGAAGTGATCGGGCGCCGCCCTTAAGCAGCAGAAACAGAGGCAAGCAGAAAGGATGGAGGGAAGCCAGGCTAGCAGACTGGACTGGAGATCAAGTGCACGCTCTTGCACAGTGGGAGATGGACCACTATGCAAGGACGCCGCCAGGTATGTTACACACGTCTCTTCCAAGGGGCATTAAACCGTCTGGTTAAACCACTTTGTACTCCACAGCTCTTCCAAGAGGCACTGATATTGTTTTTTTATTCGACTGTAACCTCCACCACTCTTAAAAGGGGCATTGAAATTGTCTCTGTTTTCCACTGCGACCTCCACCACTCTTCCAAGGGGCTTTGATATTGTCTTTTTTATCCACTGCGACCTCCACCACTCTTCCAATGGGCATTAAAACCGTCTTGTTATGCTACTGTGACCTCCACGTCCCTTCCACGGGGCATTGATATTGTCATTTTATTCCATTGCGAACTTCACCACTCTTCCTAGGGGCATTAAAACCGTCTGGTTAAACCGCACTGAGCTCCACAGCTCTTCCAAGTGGCATTGACAATGTCTTTTTATTCCATTGTAACCCTCTGCACTCTTCCAAGTGCATTGATATTGTCTTTTTATTCCTCTGCAACGTCCACGACTCTTCCAAGGGTCATTAAAACCGTCTTGTTAAGCTACTGTGACCTCCAAGTTTCTTACACAGGGCATTGATATTGTCTTTTTATTCCAATGTAACCTCCACCACTCTTCCAAGGGGCATTGATATTGTCTTTTTATTCCACTGTAACCTCCACCAATCTTCCAAGGAGCATTGATATTGTCTTTTTATTCCACTGTGACCTCCACCACTCTTCTAAGGGGCATTGATATTTTGTCTTTTAAATCCACAATGATCTCCACCACTCTTCCAAGGGGACGTCGACTTCTCTTCCAAGGGGCATTAAAACCATCTGGTGAAACACTCTGAACTCCACAGCTCTTACAAGAGGCATTGATATTGTCTTTTTATTCGACTGTAACATCCACCACTCTTCCAAGGGGCATGGATATTGTCTTTTTAATCAAATGCGACATCCACCTCTCTTCCAATGGGCATTAAAACCGTCTTGAGAAGCTACTGTGACCTCCACGTCCCTTCCACGGGGCATTGATATTGTCTTTTTATTCCACTGCGACCTCCACCACTCTTCCAAGGGGCATTGATATTGTCTTTTTAATCCACTGCGACCTCCACCACTCTTGGCATTGATATTGTCTTTCTAATCCACTGTGACCTCCACGTCTCTTCCAAGGGGCATTAAAACCGTCAATTTAAACCACTCTGAACTGCACAGCTCGTCCAATTAGCACTGGTATTGTCTTTTTATTCCACTCTAACATCCACCACTCTTCCAAGGGGCATTGACGTTGTCTATTTATTCCACTGCGACCTCCACCACTCTTCCAAGGGGCATTAAGACCATCTTGTTAAGCTACTGTGACCTCCACAACTTTTCCATGGGGCATTGATATTGTCTTTTTATTCCACTGTAACCTCCACCACTCTTCCAAGGGGCATTGATTTTGTCTTTTTATTCCACTGCGACCTCTACCACTCTTCCAATGGGCATTGATATTGTCTTTTTAATCCACTGCAACCTCCACCACTTTTCCAAGGGGCATTAAAGCCGTCTTGTTAAGCTGCTGTCACGTCCATGTCTATTCCAGGGGCATTGATATTGTCTTTTTATTCCACTTTATCTTCCACCACTCTTCCAAGTTGCATTGACATTGTATTTTTATTCCACTGCGACTTCTACCTCTCTCCTAAGGGGCATTGATATTGTCTTTTAAATCCACTGCGACCTCCACCACTTTACCAAGGGGCATTAAAACAGTCTTGTTAAGCTACTGTGACCTCCACGTCTCTTCCAAGGGGCATTAAAACCGTCTGGTTAAACCACTCTGAACTCCACCACTCTTCCAAGGGGCATTGATATTGTCTTTTTATTCCACTGCCACCTCCACCACTCTTCCAAGGGGCATTGATATTGTCTTTTTAATCCACTGCGACCTCCACCACTTTTCCAAGGGGCATTAAAAACGTCTTTTTAAGATACTGTGACCTGTACGTCACTTCCAATGGGCATTAAAACCGTCTGGTTTAACTACTCTTATTTCCACTGCTCTTCCAAGGGGCATTGATATTGTCTTTTTAATCCACTGTTAAGTCCACCACTCTTCCTCGGGGCATTGATATTGTCTTTTTAATCCACTGCGACCTCCACCACTTTTCCATGTGGCATTAAAACCGTCTTATTAAGCTACTGTGACCTCCACTTTCCTTCCAGGGGACATTAAAGCCGTCAATTTAAACCACTCTGAACTCCACAGCTCTTGCAAGAGGCATTGATATTGTCTTTTTATTCCATTGTAACCTCCAGCACTCTTCCAAGGGGCATTGATACTGTCTTTTTATTATTATTATTATTATTATTTATTATTATAGCGCCATTTATTCCATGGCGCTTTACATGTGATAGGGATATACATAACAAAAGCATTTACATAATCTTAACAAAACGAGTCAGCGACTGGTACAGGAGGAGCGAGGACCCTGCCCGCGAGGGCTCACATTCTAGAAGGGATGGGTGAGGATACATTAGGTGAGGGTAGAGCTGGTCGTGCAGCGGTGGTTACTGCAGGTTGTAGGCTTGTCGGAAGAGGTGGGTCTTCAGGTTTCTTTTGAAGGTTTCCACCGTCGGCGAGAGTCTGATGTGTTGGGGTAGAGAGTTCCAGAGTAGGGGGGATGCACGGGAGAAATCTTGTATACGATTGTGGGAGAAGGAGATAAGAGGGGAGTAGAGAAGGAGATCTTGTCAGGATCGGAGTTTGCGTGCAGGTAAATACCGGGAGACTAGGTCACAGATGTATGGGGGAGACAGGTTGTGGATGGCTTTGTATGCCATGGTTAGAGTTTTGAACTGGATTCTCTGGGCAATGGGGAGCCAGTGAAGAGATTGACAGAGAGGAGAGGCCGGGGAATAGCGGGGGGACAGGTGAATTAGTCGAGCAGCAGAGTTTAGGATAGATTGGAGAGGCGCAAGAGTGTTGTAAGGGAGGCCACGGAGCAGGAGGTTGCAGTAGTCGAGGCGGGATATTATGAGGGCATGCACTAGTGTTTTTGCAGAGTCTTTGCTGAGGAATGCACGGATCCGGGAGATGTTTTTGAGCTGGAGTCGGCAGGAAGTGGAAAGGGCTTGGATATGTGGCTTGAAGGAGAGATCAAAGTCCAGGGTTACTCCAAGGCAGCAAGCTTGTGGGACTGGGGAGAGTGAACAGCCATTGACGTTGATGGCTAGGTCAGATGGGGGATGTGAATGAGAGGGTGGAAAGATGATGAACTCTATTTTATCCATGTTGAGTTTTAGAAATCTGTCAAAGAAGAAGGATGACATGGCGGACAGACATTGTGGGATTTTGGTTAGTAGGGAGGAGATATCGGGTCCAGAGAGGTAGATCTGTGTGTCGTCAGCATAGAGGTGATACTGAAAACCATGAGACTCTATGAGCTGTCCCAGGCCAAAGGTGTAGATGGAGAAGAGCAGAGGTCCTAGAACTGAACCTTGGGGGACACCGACAGATAGGGGGCGAGATAAGGAGGTGGTGCGTGAGTGGGAGACGCTGAATGTCCTGTCTGTTAAGTATGAGGAGATCCAAGATAGAGCCAAGTCCGTGATGCCAAGAGATGAGAGAATCTGGAGTAAGAGGGAATGGTCCACTGTGTCAAAGTCAGATCACAGGTCCAGAAGGAAGAGGATGGAGTAGTGTCGCTTGGATTTGGCATTTAGTAGGTCGTTGGTGACTTTGGTCAGGGCAGTTTCAGTCGAGTGATGCGGTCGGAAGCCAGATTGCAGACGGTCGAAGAGGGAGCAGAAGGAGAGGTGGGAGGACAGTTCAAGGTGGACATGTCGTTCTAGTAGTTTTGAGGCAAAGGGGAGGAGTGATATGGGGCGGTTGCAAGTCAGAGAGGAAGGGTCAAGGGAGGGCTTTTTGAGGATGGCTGTGATTGCGGCATGTTTGAAACATGAGGGGAAGACACCGGTTGTTAGTGACAGATTGAAGAGGTGGGTTAGGGTTGGGATGAAGACTGTGGTAAGGTTAGTGATAAGGTGGGATGGGATTGGGTCAAGTTCGCAGGTGGTGAGGTGTGATTTGGAGAGTAAAGAGGAGACTTGACCTTCTGTAATGGTGGAGAAGTGGGGTTTGGAGGAGGAGGGATGAATAGATATGAGGAGGGGTTGTGTGGACTTTAGGCAAAAGTATTGTCTGATGGTGTCAATCTTCTGTTTGAAGAATGAGGCAAAGTTGTCGGCTGAGATGAGAGAAGAGGGAGGAGGTGCTGGGGGACGAAGTAGAGAGTTGAAAGTGTTAAATAGCTGTTTAGGGTTGTGAGATATGAGAGATGAGAAGTAGGTTTGTTTTGCTGTAGTGATTGCGGACTTGAAATTAGTGAGGGATTGCTTGAATGCGATGAAGTGCTCGATGGAGTGAGACCTTTTCCATTTCCGCTCCGCAACCCTGGAGGCCCGGCGCAGTTCTTTAGTAAGTTTAGTGTGCCAGGGTTGCCTGTTGAATGTGCGAGATGTGGTGTGTGTGAGAGGGGCGATCGAGTCTACAGCTGCAGCTATTGTGGTGTTATATGAAGCAGCAGCAATGTCTGCATCGTGTAAGGAATTTATGTCTGTAAGAGGGAGGAGGGATTCAGAGAGTGAGTATAAGTCAAGGTGTTTGAGATTTCTGCGAGGGTATGCAAGTTTGTGGAGTGGGGATGGTTGCCCCAGGGAGAAGAGAGAAGAGAATGTAAGTAGGCTGTGATCAGAGAGAGGGAGAGGTGAGTTAGAGAGATTAGACAGGGAACAGAGGCAGGTGAAGATGAGGTCCAGTGTGTGGCCATCTTTGTGGGTGGGTGTGGAAGACCATTGAGTGAGTCCGAAGGAGGAAGTGAGAGATAGGAACTTAGAGACAGACGAGTGGGAAGTGTTAATGGGGATGTTGAAGTCACCCATTATAATAGTGGGGATGTCAGTGGAGAGGAAGTGAAGCAGCCAGTTGGTATAGTGGTCTAAGAAGGTGGCGGCTTGCTCTGGGGGTCGGTAAACGATGGCCAGTTGGAGGTTGGAGGGGGAATAGATGCGCACACAGTGCACCTCAAAAGAGGGGAGTGTAACGGAGGGTGGCAGTGGGATTGTTTGCCATTGGGGCGGGGGGTGTGGGAAAGGTGGAATCCGCCATATGAAAGTGCAGCTGGGGAGGCAGTGTCAGAGGGGGTGAGCCAGGTTTCAGTGATGGCGAGGAAGGAAAGTTTGTTTGTAATGAAAAGATCGTGTATGAAGGAAAGTTTGTTGCAGCAGAGTGAGCGTTTCATAGAGCTCCTGTAAGAGCAACTAAGGGAGTGGGGATTGGTTGGATGGGTATGAGTTTAGAAGGGTTGCGACAGTTTGTGGAAGGTCGTGGAGAGGAGGAAGAAGTAACTGTGGGGATATGGCAAGGAGGACCAGGATTTGGAGAGATATCTCCAGCAGTGAGGAGGAGCAGAGTAAGTGTTAGCAGGTGGGAGCAAGAGAGAGCATGAGGTGGCTGTCTGTGTTTGGAGATCCAGGATTGAATGTTTAGGAATAATTTGGAGGAGGAGGTGAGATGAATGGGGAGGATGGAGGGAGAGATGAAGAGTTTCTTACTAGGTGTAGGGATATGAGGGGTTACTTGAAAGTGGAGGACTATAGAGGAAAAAGTGAGAGCTAGCAGAAACATAGTTAAAAGAGAGTAAGTGGTCAAAGTGTTGGTTACCTGACTCCTGCCCTGACTAACTGCCTCTGAAATAACTGCCACTTATCTCCGAAGCCATTTTGCACAAGAAGACGCGTGCACCCCTTACAGAGCTTCTAAATATATAGGGCACATTAAACTATCAGGTGAAGGGCATTGTGGGAGCTGCATATGGCTAAATTATCAGCGGTTCGTCTCACCAGGAGATGGCTGGGTGATCAAACACAGCGCTAGGACTCTGCAGTTTAGCACCTCTAAAAATCAGATAAGATCTATAGTGGGGAAGGGACAGACATATGTGGGTATTGAATGGAGTGGGACAGATAAAGCAGAAAAGTTATGCAGAGCATGTACCAGTGAGGTGAATCAGCAAAGCAGAGCATTAGATTACAGCAGACACAGCAAGCAGAGAACTTATGCAGAGCATGTACCAGTGAGGTGAATCAGCAAAGCAGAGCATTAGATTACAGCAGACACAGCAAGCAGAGAAGATATGCAGAGCATGTACCAGTGAGGTTATTCCACTGCGACCGCCACCACTCTTCCAAGGGGCATTGATATTGTATTTTTATTCCACTGCGACCTCCGCCACTCTTCCAAAGGGCATTGATATTGTCTTTAATTCCACTGTAACTTCCACCACTGTTCTAAGGGGCATTAATACCGTCTTGTTAAGCTACTGTAACCTGCACGTCTCTTCCACAGGGCATTGTTATTGTCTTTTTATTCCACTGCAACCTCCACCACTCTGTCAAGGGGCATTAAAACCGTCTTGTTAAGCTACTGTGATGTCCTCGTCTCTTCGACGGGGCATTGATATTGTCTTTTATTCCACTGTAACCTCCACCACTTTTCCAAGAGGCATTGATATTGTCTTTTTATTCCACTGTAACCTCCACCACTCTTTCAAGGGGCATTGATAATGTCTTTTTATTCCACTGCGACCTCCACCACTCTTCCAAGGTTCATTGATATTGTCTTTTTAATCCACTGCGACCTCCTCCACTCTTCCAAGAGGCATTAAAACCTTCTTGTTAAGCTACTGTAACCTCCACGTCTTTTCCAAGGGGCACTAAAACCGTTTGGTTAAACCATTCTGTACTCCACATCTCTTCCAAGGGGCATTGACAATGTCTTTTTATTCCATTGTAACCTTCTGCACTCTTCCAAGTGCATTGATATTGTCTTTTTATTCCTCTGCGACGTCCACGACTCTTCCAATGGGCATTAAAACCGTCTTGTTAAGCTACTGTGACCTCTAAGTTTCTTACACATAGCATTTATATTGTCTTTTTATTCCACTGTAACCTCCAACACACTTCCAAGGGGCATTGATATTGTCTTTTTAATCCACTGCGACCTCTATTACTCTTTCAAGAAGCATTGAAACCGTCTTGTTAAGCTACTGTGACCTCCACGTATATTCCACGGTGCATTAAAACTTTCTGCTTAAACCACTATGAACTCCACAGCTCTTCCAAGGGGCATTGATATTGTCTTTTTATTCCACTCTAACCTGCACCACTCTTCCAAGGGGCATTGATATTGTCTTTTTATTTTACTGCGACCTCCACCACTCTTCCAAGGGGCATTAATATTGTCTTTTTATTCCACTGTGACCTCCACGTCTCTTCCAAGGGGCATTGATATTGTCTTTTTATTTAATTGGAACCTCCACCACTCTTCCAAGGGGCATTGATATTGTCTTTTTTTTCCACTGTAACCTCCACCACTCTTCCAAGGGGCATTGATATTATCTTTTTAATCCACTGTGACCTCTACCACTACTCCAAGGGGCTTTAAAACAGTCTTGATAAGCTTCTGTGACCTCCACGTCTCTTCCAAGGGGCATTAAAATCGCATGGTTAAACCACTCTGAACTCCACAGCTCTTCCAAAAGGCATTGATATTGTTTTTTTAATCAACTGTAACCTCCACCACTCTACCAAGGGGCATTGATATTGTCTTTTTTTTTACACTGCGACCTCCATCAATCTTCCAAGGGGATTTGATAGACTTTTTAATCCACTGCGACCTCCACCACTCTTCCAAGGGGCATTAAAGCCGTCTTGTTAAGCTACTGTGACCTCCACCACTCTTCCAAGGGACATTGATATTGTCTTTTTATTCCACTGCGACCTTCACCCCTCTTCCAAAGAAAATTGATATTGTCTTTTTTTCCACTGTTACCTCCACCACTCTTCTAAGGGGCATTGATATTTTCTTTTTATTCCACTGCGACCTCCACCACTCTTCTAAGGGGCATTGATTTTGTCTTTTTAATCCACTGCGACCTCCATCTCTCTTCCAAGAAGCATTAAAACCATCTTGTTTAGCTACTGTGACTTCCACGTCTATTCCACGGTGCCTTAACACCTTCTGGTTAAACCACTGTGAACTCCACAGCTCTTCCAAGGGGCATTGATATTGTCTTTTTATTCCTCTGTAACCTCCACTACTCTTCCAAGGGGCATTGATAATGTCTTTTTATTTTACTGCGACCTCCACCACTCTTCCAAGGGGAATTAATATTGTCTTTTTATTCCACTGCGACCTCCTCCACTGTTCGAACGGTCATTGATATTGTCTTTTTATTCCACTGTAATGGGCACTAAAACCATATTTTTAAGCTACAGTGACCTCCACATCTCTTCCACGGGGCATTGATATTGTCTTTTTATTCCACTGTAACCTCCACCAATCTTCCAAGGGGCATTGATATTGTTTTTTTATTCCACTGCGACCTCCACCACTCTTCCAAGGGGCATTAAAACCGTCTTGTTATGTTACTATGACCTCCACGTCTCTACCAAGGAGCATTAAAACCGTCTGGTTATACCACTTTGAACTCCATATCTCTTCCAAGGGGCATTAATGTTGTCTTTTTATTCCACTGTAAGCTCCATCACTCTTCCAAGGGGCATTCATATTGTCTTTTTAATCCACTGCGACCTCCACCAATCTTCCAAGGCTCATTGATATTGTCTTTTTAATCCACTGCGACCTCCAACACTCTTCCAAGGAGCATTAAAACAGTCTTGATAAGCTATTGTGACCTCCACATCTCTTCCACGGGGCATTGATATTGTCTTTTTATTTAACTGTAACCTCCACCACTGTTCCATGGGGCATTGATATTGTCTTTTTATTCCACTGTTACCTCCATCACTCTTGCAAGGGGCATTGATATTGTCTTTTTATTCCACTGTAACCTCCACCACTCTTTCAAGGGGCAATGATATTGTCTTTTTATTCCACTGCGACCTCCAACACTCTGCCAAGGGGCATTCATATTGTCTTTTTAATCCACTGCGACCTCCACCACTCTTCCAAGGGGCATTAAAACGGTCTTTTTAAGCTACTGTCACCTCCACGTCCCTTCCAAGGGGCATTAAAACCGTCAATTTAAACCACTCTGAACTCCACAGCTCTTGCAAGGGTCATTGCTATTGTCTTTTTATTCCAATGTAACCCCCAGCACTCTTCCAAGGGGCATTGATATTGTCTTTTTATTCCACTGCAATTTCCACCTCTCTTCCAAAGGGCATTAAAACCGTCTTGTTAAGCTACTGTGACCTCCACGTCTCTTTCACGGGGCATTGATATTGTCTTTTTATTCCACTGTAACCTCCACCACTCTTCCAAGGGGCATTGATATTGTCTTTTTATTCCACTGGGACCTTCACCACTCTTCCAAGTGGCATTGATATTGTCTATTTAATCCACTGCGACCTCCACTACTCTTCCAAGGGGCATTAAAACCCCATTGTTAAGCTACTGTGACCCCCACGTCTCTTCCAAGGTGTAGTAAAATAGTCAATTTAAACCACTCTGAACTCCACAGCTCTTGCAAGAGACATTGATATTGTCTTTTTACTCCACTGAAACCTACACCACTCTTTCAAGGGGCATTGATATTGTCTTTTTATTCCACTACGACTTCCACCTCTCTCCCAAGGTGCATTAAAAACATCTTGTTTAGCTACTGTAACGTCCATGTCTATTCCACGGGGCACTGATATTGTCTTTTTATTCCACTGTATCCTCCACCACTCTTCCAAGGGGTATTGATATTGTCTTTTTATTCTACTGCGACTTCCACCTCTCTTCTAAGGGGCATTGATATTGTCTTTTTAATCCACTGCGACCTCCACCACTCTTCCAAGAGACATTAAAACAGTCTTGTTAAGCTATCGTGACCTCCACATCTCTTCCAAGGGGCATTAAAACCGTCTGGTTAAACCACTCTGAACTCCACAGCTCTTCCAAGGGGCATTGATATTGTCTTTTTATTCCACTGTAACCTCCACCATTCTTCCAAGGGGTATTGATATTGTCTTTTTAATGCACTGCGACCTCCACCACTCTTCCAAGGGGCATTAAAACCTTCTTGTTAAACTACTCTGAACTCCATAGCTCTTTCAAGGGGCATTGATATTGTCATTTTATTCCACTGCGACCTCCGCCACTATTCCAAGGAGCATTAAAACTGTCTTGTTAAGCTACTGTGACCTCCACGTGTCTTCCACGGGGCATTGATATTGTCTTTTTAATCGACTGTGACTTCCACCATTCTTTCAGGGGGCATTAAAACTGTCTTGTTAAGCTAAAGTGACCTCCACATCTCTTCCACTGGGCATTGATGTTGTCTTTAAATACCACTGTAACCTCCATCACTCTACCAAGGGGCATTGATATTGTATTTTTATTCCACTGCGACCTCCACCACTCTTCCAAAGGGCATTGATATTGTCTTTTTAATCCACTGCGACCTCCACCACTCTTCCAAAGGGCATTAAAATCATCTTGTTAAGCTACTGTGACCTCCACGTCTCTTCCACAGGGCATTGATATTGTCTTTTTATTCCACTCTAACCTCCACCACTCTTCCATGTGGCAATAAAACCGTCTTGTTAAGCTACTGTGACCTCCACGTCTCTTCCAAGGGGCATTAAAACAGTATGGTTAAACCAATCTGAACTCCACAGATCTTCCAAAGGGCATTGATATTGTATTTTTATTCCACTGTATCCTCCACCACTCTTCCAAGGGGCATTGATATTGTCTTTTTATTCAACTGCGACCTCCACCACTCTTCCAAGGGACATTAAAACCGTCTTGTTAAGCTACTGTTACCTCCATGTCTCTTCCACAGGGCATTGATATTGTCTTTTTATTCCACTGGAACCTCAAACACTCTTCCAAGGGGCACTGATATTGTCTTTTTATTCCACTGAGACTTCAATCACTCCTTCAAGGTCATTGACATTGTCTTTTTAATCCACTTCGACCTCCACCACTCTTCCAAGGGGCATTAAAACAATCTTGTTAATCTACTGTGACCTCCACGTCTATTCCAAGGGGCATTAAAAACGTCAATTTAAACCACTCTCAACTCCACAGCTCTTGCAAGGGGCTTTGATATTGTTTTTTATACCACTGTGACCTCCAGCACTCTTCCAAGGGGCATTGATATTGTCTTTTTATTCCACTGCGACTTTCACCTCTCTTCCAAGGGACATTAAAACGGACTTGTTAAGCTACTGTGACATCCACGTCTCTTTCACGGGGCATTGATATTGTCTTTCTATTCCACTGTAAACTCCACCACTCTTCCAAGGGGCATTGATATTCTCTTTTTATTCCACTGCCACCTCCACCACACTTCCAAGGGGCATTGATATTGTATTTTTAATCAACTGCGACCTCCACCATTTTTCCAAGGGTCATTAAAAACGTCTTTTTAACCTATTGTGACATCCACGTAATTTCCAATGGGCATTAAAACCGTCTGGTTTAACTACTATAAACTCCACTGCTCTTCCAAGAGGCATTGATATTGTCTTTTTAATCCACTTTTACCTCCACCACTCTTCCATGGGGCATTGAAATTGTTTTTTTATTCCACTGCAACCTCCACTACTCTTCCAAGGGGCATTGATATTGTCTTTTTATTCCTCTGAGACCTCCACCACTCTTCTAAGGGGCATTTATATTGTCTTTTTAATCAACTGCGACCTCCACCACTCTTCCAAGGGCCATTAAAACCGTGCTGTTAAGCTACTTTGACCTCCACGTCAATTCCACGGGGCATTGATATTGCCTTTTTATTCCACTGTATCCTCCACCACTCTTCCAGGGGGCATTGATATTGTCTTTTTAATCAACTGTGACCTTCACCACTCTTCCAAGGGTCATTAAAACCATCTTGTTAAGCTACTTTGACCTCCACGTCTCTTCCACGGGGCATTGATATTGTCTTTTTTTCCACTGTAACCTTCACCACTCTTCCTCGGGGCATTGATATTGTCTTTTTAATCCATTGCGACCACCACCACTTTTCCATGTGGCATTAAAACCGTCTTGTTAAGCTACTGTGACCTCCACTTATCTTCCAAGGGTCAATTTCCAAGCTGTCAATTTAAACCACTCTGAACTGCACAGCTCTTGCAAGAGGCATTGATATTGTCTTTTAATTCCACTGTAATCTCCAGCACTCTTCCAAGGGGCATTGATATTGTCTTTTCATTCCACTGCGACTTCCACCACTCTTCCAAGGGGCATTAAAACCGTCTTGTTAAGCTCCTGTGACCTCCAGGTCTCTACCAAGGGGCATTAAAAACGTCAATTTAAACCACTTTGAACTCCACAGCTCTTGCAAGAGGCATTGATATTGTCTTTTTATTCCACTGTCACCTACACCACTCTTCCAAGGGGCATTGATTTTGTCTTTTTAATCCACTGCGACCTCCATCACTCTGCCAAGAAGCATTAAAACCATTTTGTTTACCTACTGTGACCTCCACGTCTATTCCACGGTGCCTTAAAACCTTCTGGTTAAACCACTGTAAACTCCACAGCTCTTCCAAGGGGCATTGATATTGTCTTTTTATTTTACTGCGACCTCAACCACTCTGCGAAGGGGCATTATTATTGTCTTTTTATTCCACTGCGACCTCCACCACTGTTCCAAGGGTCATTGATATTGTCTTTTTATTCCAATGTAACCTCCACCACTCTTCCAAGGGGCATTGATATTGTCTTTTTATTCCACTGCGACCTCCACCTCTCTTCCAAGGGGCATTAAAACCATCTTGTTAAGCTACTGTGACCTCCAAGTCTCTTCCACGAGGCATTGATATTGTCTTTTTATTCCACTGCGACCACCACATCTCTTCCAAGGGGAATTGATATTGTCTTTTTATTCCACTGCGACCTCCACCACTCTTCTAAGGGGCATTGTTATTGTCTTTTTATTCCACTGCGACCTCCACCACTCTGCCAAGGAGCATTAAAACCGTCTTGTTAAGCTACTGTGATGTTCACGTCTCTTCCTCGGGGCATTGATATTGTCTTTTTATGCCACTGTAACCTCCACCACTCTTCCAAGTTGCATTGACATTGCCTTTTTATTCCACTGTAACCTCCACCACTCTTACAAGGGGCATTGATATTGTCTTTTTATTCCAGTGCGACCTCCACCACTCTTCCCAGGTTCAATGATATTGTCTTTTAATCCACTGCGACCTCCACCACTCTTCCAAGGGACATTAAAACCGTCTTGTTAAGCTACTGTGACCTCCATGTCTCTTCCAAGGGGCACTGAAACCTTTTGGTTAAACCACTCTGTACTCCACAGCTCTTCCAAGGGGCATTTATATTGTCTTTTTATTTCACTGTAACTTCCACCACTCTTTCAAGGGGCATTGATATTGTATTTTTATTCCACTGTGACCTCCACCACTGTTCCAAGGGGCATTAAATCCGTCTTCTTAAGCTACTGTGACCTCCAAGTCTCTTCCAAGGGGCATTAAAACCGTCTGATTAAACCGCTCTGAGCTCCACAGCTCTTCCGAGGGGCATTGACAATGTCTTTTTATTCCATTGTAACCTTCTGCACTCTTCCAAGTGTATTGATATTGTCTTTTTAATCAACTGCAACCTCCACCTCTCTTCCAAGGGGCATTAAAACTGTCTTGTGAAGCTACTGTGACCTTCACGTCCCTTTCACGGGGCATTGATATTGCTTTTCATTCCACTGCGACCACCACCACTCTTCCAAGGGGCATTGATATTGTCTTTTTAATCAACTGCGACCTCCACCTCTCTTCCAAGGGGCATTAAAACCATCTTGTGAAGCTACTGTGACCTCCACGTTCCTTTCACGGGGCATTGATATTGTCTTTTTATTCCACTGCGACCTTCACCACTCTTCCAAAGGGCATTAATATTGTCTTTTTATTCCACTGTGACCTCCACGTCTCTTCCAAGGGGCATTGATATTGTCTTTTTATTTAATTGGAACCTCCACCACTCTTCCAAGGGGCATTGATATTGTCTTTTTAATCGAATGTAATCTCCACCATTCTTCCAAGGGACATTGATATTGTCTTTTTATTCCACTGTAACCTCCACCACTCTTCCAAGGGGCATTGATATTGCCTTTTTAATCCACTGCGACCTCTACCACTCCTCCAAGGGGCTTTAAAACAGTCTTGATAAGCTTCTGTGACCTCCACTTCTGTTCCAAGGGGCATTAAATCCGCATGGTTAAACCACTCTGAACTCCACAGCTCTTCCAAGAAGCATTGATATTGTCTTTTTGTTCAACTGTAACCTCCACCACTCTTCCAAGTGGAATTGATATTGTCTTTTTTTTCCACTGCGACCTCCACAATTCTTCCAAGGGGCATTAAGACTGTCTTGTTAAGCTACTGTGACCTTGACGTCCCTTCCATGGGGCATTGATATTGTCTTTTTATTCCAATGCGTCCTCCACCACTCTTCCAATTGGCATTGATATTGTCTTTTTTATCCACTGCGACCTCCACCACTCTTCCAAGGGACATTGATATTGTCTTTTTATTCCACTGAAACCTTCACCCTTCTTCCAAGGAACATTGATATTGTCTTTTTTTTCCACTCTAACCTCCACCACTCTTCTAATGTGCATTGATATATTCTTTTTATTCCACTGCGACCTCCACCACTCTTGCAAGGGGCATCGATAATGTCTTTTTAATCCACTGCGACCTCCACCACTCTTCCAAGGGGCATTAAAACCGTCTTGTTAAGCTGCTGTGACCTCCACTTCTCTTCCAAGGGTCATTAAACTTGTCAATTTAAACCACTCTGGACTCCACAGCTCTTGCAAGAGGCATTGATATTGTTTTTTTATTCCACTGTAACCTCCACCACTCTTCCAAGGGGCACTGATTTTGTCTTTTTAATCCACTGCGACCTCCATCTCTCTTCCAAGAAGCATTAAAACCATCTTGTTTAGCTACTGTGACCTCCACGTCTATTCCACGGTGCCTTAACACCTTCTGGTTAAACCACTGTGAACTCCACAGCTCTTCCAAGGGGCATTGATATTGTCTTTTTATTCCTCTGTAACCTCCACTACTCTTCCAAGGGGCATTGAATTTATTTTACTGCGACCTCCACCACTCTTCCAAGGGGAATTAATATTGTCTTTTTATTCCACTGCGACCTCCTCCACTGTTCCAACGGTCATTGATATTGTCTTTTTATTCCACTGTAACCTCCACCACTCTTCCAAGGGGCACTAAAACCATATTTTTAAGCTACAGTGACCTCCACATCTCTTCCACGGGGCATTGATATTGTCTTTTTATTCCACTGTAACCTCCACCAATCTTCCAAGGGGCATTGATATTGTTTTTTTATTCCACTGCGACCTCCACCACTCTTCCAAGGGGCATTAAAACCGTCTTGTTATGTTACTATGACCTCCACGTCTCTACCAAGGAGCATTAAAACCGTCTGGTTATACCACTTTGAACTCCATATCTCTTCCAAGGGGCATTATTATTGTCTTTTTATTCCACTGTAAGCTCCATCACTCTTCCAAGGGGCATTCATATTGTCTTTTTAATCCACTGCGACCTCCACCAATCTTCCAAGGCTCATTGATATTGTCTTTTTAATCCACTGCGACCTCCAACACTCTTCCAAGGAGCATTAAAACAGTCTTGATAAGCTATTGTGACCTCCACATCTCTTCCACGGGGCATTTATATTGTCTTATTATTTAACTGTAACCTCCACCACTGTTCCATGGGGCATTGATATTGTCTTTTTATTCCACTGTAACCTCCATCACTCTTGCAAGGGGCATTGATATTGTCTTTTTATTCCACTGTAACCTCCACCACTCTTTCAAGGGGCAATGATATTGTCTTTTTATTCCACTGCGACCTCCAACACTCTGCCAAGGGGCATTCATATTGTCTTTTTAATCCACTGCGACCTCCACCACTCTTCCAAGGGGCATTAAAACGGTATTTTTAAGCTACTGTCACCTCCACGTCCCTTCCAAGGGGCATTAAAACCGTCAATTTAAACCACTCTGAACTCCACAGCTCTTGCAAGGGTCATTGCTTTTGTCTTTTTATTCCAATGTAACCTCCACCACTCTTCCAAGGGGCATTGATATTGTCTTTTTATTCCACTGCAATTTCCACCTCTCTTCCAAAGGGCATTAAAACCGTCTTGTTAAGCTACTGTGACCTCCACGTCTCTTTCACGGGGCATTGATATTGTCTTTTTATTCCACTGTAACCTCCACCACTCTTCCAAGGGGCATTGATATTGTCTTTTTATTCCACTGGGACCTTCACCACTCTTCCAAGTGGCATTGATATTGTCTTTTTAATCCACTGCGACCTCCACTACTCTTCCAAGGGGCATTAAAACCGCATTGTTAAGCTACTGTGACCCCCACGTCTCTTCCAAGGTGTAGTAAAATAGTCAATTTAAACCACTCTGAACTCCACAGCTCTTGCAAGAGACATTGATATTGTCTTTTTACTCCACTGAAACCTACAGCACTCTTTCAAGGGGCATTGATATTGTCTTTTTATTCCACTACGACTTCCACCTCTCTCCCAAGGTGCATTAAAAGAATCTTGTTTAGCTACTGTAACGTCCATGTCTATTCCACGGGGCACTGATATTGTCTTTTTATTCCACTGTATCCTCCACCACTCTTCCAAGGGGTATTGATATTGTCTTTTTATTCTACTGCGACTTCCACCTCTCTTCTAAGGGGCATTGATATTGTCTTTTTAATCCACTGCGACCTCCTCCACTCTTCCAAGAGACATTAAAACAGTCTTGTTAAGCTATCGTGACCTCCACATCTATTACAAGGGGCATTAAAACCGTCTGGTTAAACCACTCTGAACTCCACAGCTCTTCCAAGGGGCATTGATATTGTCTCCACAGCTCTTCCAAGGGGCATTAAAACCATCTTGTTAAGCTACTGTGACCTCCAAGTCACTTCCACGAGGCATTGATATTGTCTTTTTATTCCACTGCGACCACCACATCTCTTCCAAGGGGAATTGATATTGTCTTTTTATTCCACTGCGACCTCCACCACTCTTCTAAGGGGCATTGTTATTGTCTTTTTATTCCACTGCGACCTCCACCACTCTGCCAAGGAGCATTAAAACCGTCTTGTTAAGCTACTGTGATGTTCACGTCTCTTCCTCGGGGCATTGATATTGTCTTTTTATGCCACTGTAACCTCTACCACTCTTCCAAGAGGCATTGACATTGCCTTTATATTCCACTGTAACCTCCACCACTCTTACAAGGGGCATTGATATTGTCTTTTTATTCCAGTGCGACCTCCACCACTCTTCCCAGGTTCAATGATATTGTCTTTTAATCCACTGCGACCTCCACCACTCTTCCAAGGGACATTAAAACCGTCTTGTTAAGCTACTGTGATCTCCATGTCTCTTCCAAGGGGCACTGAAACCTTTTCGTTAAACCACTCTGTACTCCACAGCTCTTCCAAGGGGCATTTATATTGTCTTTTTATTTCACTGTAACTTCCACCACTCTTTCAAGGGGCATTGATATTTTATTTTTATTACAATGTGACCTCCTCCACTGTTCCAAGGGGCATTAAAAGCGTCTTCTTAAGCTACTGTGACCTCCAAGTCTCTTCCAAGGGGCATTAAAACCGTCTGATTAAACCGCTCTGAGCTCCACAGCTCTTCCGAGGGGCATTGACAATGTCTTTTTATTCCATTGTAACCTTCATCACTCTTCTAAGTGTATTGATATTGTCTTTTTAATCAACTGCAACCTCCACCTCTCTTCCAAGGGGCATTAAAACCGTCTTGTGAAGCTACTGTGACCTTCACGTCCCTTTCATGGGGCATTGATATTGTCTTTTCATTCCACTGCGACCACCACCACTCTTCCAAGGGGCATTGATATTGTCTTTTTAATCAACTGCGACCTCCACCACTCTTCCAAGGGGCATTAAAACCTTCTTGTGAAGCTGCTGTGTCCTCCACTTCTCTTCCAAGGGGCATTAAAATTGTCAATTTAAACCACTCTGGACTCCACAGCTCTTGCAAGAGGCATTGATATTGTTTTTTTATTCCACTGTAACCTCCACCACTCTTCCAAGGGGCACTGATTTTGTCTTTTTAATCCACTGCGACCTCCATCTCTCTTCCAAGAAGCATTAAAACCGTCTTGTTTATCCACTGTGACCTCCACATCTATTCCACGGTGCCTTAAAACCTTCTGGTTAAACAACTGTGAACTCCACAGCTCTTCCAAGGGGCATTGATATTGTCTTTTTATTCCACTGTAACCTCCACCGCTCTTCCAAGGGGCATTGATATTGTCTTTTTATTTTACTGCGACCTCCACCACTCTACCAAGGGGAATTAATATTGTCTTTTTATTCCACTGCGACCTCCACCAATCTTCCAAGGGTCATTGATATTGTCTTTTTATTCCACTGTTACCTCCACCACTCTTCCAAGGGGCATTGATATTGTCTTTTTATTCCACTGCGACCTCCACCACTCTTTTAAGGGGCATTGATATTGTCTTTTTAATCCACTGTGCCCTCCACCAATCTTCCAAGGGGCATTAAAACAGTTTTGATAAGCTACTGTGACCTCCACGTCTCTTTCAAGGGGCATTAAAACCGTCTGGTTAAACCACTCTGAACTCCACAGCTCTTACAAGAGGCATTGATATTGTCTTTTTATTCGACTGTAACCTCCATCACTCTTCCAAGGGGCATTAAAACCGTCTTGTTAAGCTACTGTGACCTCCACGTCTCTTCCAAGGGGCATTAAAACCGTCTGGTTAAAACACTCTGAACTCCACAGCTCTTCCAAGAGGCATTGATATTGTCTTTTTATTCCACTGTAACCTCCACCACTCTTCCAAGGGGCATTGATATTGTCTTTTTATTCCACTGTAACCTCCACCACTCTTCCAAGGGGCATTGATATAGTCATTTTATTCCACTGGGACCTTCACCACTCTTCCAAGTGGCATTGATATTGCCTTTTTAATTCTCTGCAACCTCCACCACTCTTCCCAGAGGCATTAAAACCGTTTTGTTAAGCTACTGTGAACTCCACGTCTCTTCCAAGGTACATTAAAACAGTCAATTTAAACCACTCTGAACTTCACAGCTCTTGCAAGAAGCATTGATATTGTATTTTTACTCCACTGTAACCTACAGCACTCTTCCAAGGTCATTGATATTGTCTTTCTAATCAACTGCAACCTCCACCTCTCTTCCAAGGGGCATTAAAACCGTCTTGTGAAGCTGCTGTGACCTCCACGTCCCTTTCACGGGGCATTTAAATTGTCTTTTTATTCCACTGCGACCTCCACCACTCTTCCAAGGGGCATTGATATTGTCTTTTTAATCAACTGCGACCTCCACCTCTCTTCCAAGGGTCATTAAAACCGTCTTGTGAAGCTACTGTGACCTCCACGTCCCTTTCACTGGGCATTGATATTGACTTTTTATTCCACTGCCACCTCCACCACTCATCCAAGGGGCATTGATATTGTCTTTTTAATCCACTGCGACCTCCACCACTCTTCCAAGGGGCATTGATATTGTCTTTTTAATCCACTGTGACCTCCACGTCTCTTCCAAGTGGCATTAAAACCGTCAAATTAAACCACTCTGAACTCCACAGCTCTTCCAAGGAGCACTGGCATTGTCTTTTTATTCCACTGTAACCTCCACCACTCTTCCAAAGGGCATTGACATTGTCTATTTATTCCACTGTGACCTCCACCACTCTTCCAAGGGGCATTAAGAACATCTTGTTAAGCTACAGTGACCTCCACAACTCTTCCATGGGGCTTTGATTTCGTCTTTTCATTCCTCTGCGACCTTTACCACTCTTCCAATGTGCAGTGATATTGTCTTTTTAATCCAGTACAACCTCCACCACTCTTCCAAGGGGCATTAAAGCCATCTTGTTAAACTACTGTCACGTCCATGTCTATTCCACTGGTCATTGATATTGTCTTTTTATTCCTCTATATCCTCCACCACTCTTCCAAGTGGCATTGACATTGTCTTTTTATTCCACTGCGACTTCCACCTCTCTTCTAAGGGGCATCTATATTGTCTTTTTAATCCACTGCGACCTCCACCACTCTTCCAAGGGGCATTAAAACAGTCTTTTTAAGCTACTGTGACCTCCACGTCTCTTCCAAGGGGCATTAAAACCGTCTGGTTAAACCACTCTGAACTCCACCACTCTTCCAAGGGGCATTGATATTGTCTTTTTATTATACTGCCAACTCCACCACTCTTCCAAGGGGCATTGATATTGTCTTTTTAATCCATTTCGACCTCCATCACTTTTCCAAGGGGCATTAAAAACATCTTTTTAAGCTACTGTGACCTCCACGTGACTTCCAGTGGGCATTAAAACCGTCTGGTTTAACTACTCTAAACTCCACTGCTCTTCCAATGGGCTTTGATATTGTCTTTTTAATCCACTGTTACCTCCACCACTCTTCCAAGGGGCATTGATATTGTTTTTTTATTCCACTGCGACCTCCACTACTCTGTCAAGGGGCAATGATATTGTCTTTTTATACCACTGCGACCTCCACCACTCTTCCAAAGGGCATTAAAACCGTGTTGTTAAGCTACTGTGACCTCCATGTCTCTTCCCCGGGGCATTGATATTGCCTTTTTATTCCACTGCAACCTCCACCTCTCTTCCAAGGGGCATTGATATTGTCTTTTTAATCAACTGTGACCTTCACCACTCTTCCAAGGGGCATTAAAACCGTCTTGTTAAGCTACTGTGACCTCCACGTCTCTTCCACGGGGCATTAATATTGTCTTTTTTTTCCACTGTAACCTCCACCACTCTTCCAAGAGGCATTGAAACTGTCTTTTTATTCCACTACAACATCCACCACTCTTCTTCGGGGCATTGATATTGTCTTTTTAATCCACTGCGACCTCCACCACTTTTCCATGTGGCATTAAAACCGTCTTATTAAGCTACTGTGACCTCCACTTCTCTTCCAAGGGGCATTAAAGCCGTCAATTTAAACGACTCTGAACTCCACAGCTCTTGCAAGAGGCATTGATATTGTCTTTTTATTCCATTGTAATCTCCAGCAGTCTTCCAAGGGGCATTGATATTGTCTTTTCATTCCATTTCGACTTCCACCACTCTCCCAAGGGGCATTAAAACCATCTTGTTAAGCTGCTGTAACCTCCATGACTCTTCCACGGGGCATTGATATTGTCTTTTTATTCCAGTGTAACCGTCACCAATCTTCTAAGGGGCAGTGATATTGTCTTTTTAAACCACTGCGACCTTCACCACTCTTCCAAGGGGCATTAAAACAGTCTTGATAAGCTACTGTGACCTCTACGTCTCTTACAAGGGGCAATAAAACCGTCTGGTTAAACCACTCTGTACTCCACAGTTCTTCCAAGTAGCATTGATATTGTCTTTTTATTCGACTGTATCCTCCCCCACTCTTGCAAGGGGCATTGATATTGACTTTTTAATCCACTGCGATCTCCACGACTCTTCCAAGTGGCCTTGATATTGTCTTTTTAATCAACTGCGACCTCCACCTCTCTTCCAAGGTGCATTAAAACCGTCTTGTTAAGCTACTGTGACCTCCTCGTCCCTTCCCCGGTGCATTGATATTGTCTTTTTATTCCACTGCGAACTCCACCACTCTTTCAAGGGGCATTGATATTGTCTTTTTAATCCACTGCGACCACGACCACTCTTCCAAGGGGCATTGATATTGTCTTTTTAATCCACTGTGACCTCCACGTCTCTTCCAAGGGGCATTAAAACCGTCAATTTAAACCACTCTGAACTCTACAGCTCTTCCAAGGAGCATTGGTATTGTCTATTTTTTCCACTCTAACCTCCACCACTCTTCCAAGGGGCATTGACATTGTCTTTATATTCCACTGCGACCTCCACCCCTCTTCCAAGCGGCATTAAGACCATCTTGTTAAGCTACAGTGACCTCCACAACTCTTCCACAGGGCATTGATATTGTCTTTTATTCCACTGTAACCTCCACCACTCTTCCAAAGGGCATTGATATTGTCTTTTTAATCCACTGCGACCTCCACCACTCTTCCAAGGGCATTAAACCAGTCTTGTTAAGCTACTGTGACCACCACGTCTATTCCACGGGGCATTGATATTGTCTTTTTATTCCACTGCGACTTCAACCTCTCTTCTAAGGTGCATTGATATTGTCTTTTTAATCCACTGCTACCTCCACCATTCTTCCAAGAGACATTAAAACAGTCTTGTTAAGCTACTGTCACCTCCACATCTCTTCCAAGGGGCATTAAAACCGTCTGGTTAAACCACTCTGAACTCCACAGCTCTTCCAAGGGGCATTGATATTGTCTTTTTATTCCACTGTAACCTCCACCATTCTTCCAAGGGGTATTGATATTGTCTTTTTAATGCACTGCGACCTCCACCACTCTGCCAATGGGCATTGTTATTGTCTTTTTAATCCCCTGCAACCTCCACCACTCTTCCAAGGGGCATTAAAACAGTCTTGTTAAGCTTCTGTGACCTCCACGTCCCTTCCACGGGGCATTGATATTGTCTATTTATTCGACTGCGACCTCCACCACTCTTCCAAGGGGCATTGATATTGTCTTTTTAATCCACTGCGAATTCCACCACTCTTCCAAGGGGCATTAAAACCGTTTTGTTATGCTACTGTGACGTCGACTTCTCTTCCAAGGGGCATTAAAACCATCTGGTTAAACCACTCTGAACTCCACAGCTCTTTCAAGGGGCATTTGTATTGTCTTCTTATTCCACTCTAACCTCCACCACTCTTCCAAGGGGCATTGACATTGTTTTTTAATTCCACTGCGACTTCCACCACTCTTCCAAGGGGCATTAAAAGCATATTTTTAAGCTACAGTGACCTCCACATCTCTTCCACGGGGCATTGATATTGTCTTTTTATTCCACTGTAACCTCCACCAATCTTCCAAGGGGCATTGATATTGTTTTTTCATTCCACTGCGACCTCCACCACTCTTCCAAGGGGCATTAAAACCGTCTTGTTATGTTACGGTGACCTCCACGTCTCTACCAAGGAGCGTTAAAACCGTCTGGTTATACCACTTTGAACTCCACATCTCTTCCAAGGGGCATTATTATTGTCTTTTTTTTCCACTGTAAACTCCATCACTCTTCCAAGGGGCATTGATATTGTCTTTTTATTCCACTGCGACATTCACCGTCCTCCAAGAGGCATTAAAACTGTCTTGTTAAGCTACTGTGACCTCCTCGTCTCTTCCACGGGGCATCAAAAATTTTTTTTTTATTCCACTGTAACCTCCACCACTCGTCCAAGGGGCATTGATATTGTCTTTTTATTCCACTGCGAACTCCACCACTCTTCCACGGGGCATTGATATTGTCTTTATATTTAACTGTAACCTCCACCACTGTTCCAAGGGGCATTGATATTGTCTTTTTATTCCACTGTAACCTCCATCACTCTTGCAAGGGGCATTGATATTGTCTTTTTATTCAACTGTAACCTCCACCACTCTTTCAAGGGGCTTTGATATTGTCTTTTTATTCCACTGCGATCTCCACCACTCTTCCAAGGGGCATTCATATTGTCTTTTTAATCCACTGCGACCTCCACCACACTTCCAAGGGGCATTAAAACCGTCTTGTTAAGCTACTGTCACCTCCACGTCCCTTCCCAGGGGCATTAAAACTGTCAATTTAAACCACTCTGAACTCCACAGCTCTTGCAAGGGGCATTGCTATTGTCTTTTTATTCCAATGTAACCTCCAGCACTCTTTCAAGGGGCATTGATATTGTCTTTTTATTCCACTGCAACTTCCACCTCTCTTCCAAAGGGCATTAAAACCGTCTTGTTAAGCTACTGTGACCTCCACGTCTCTTTCACGGGGCATTGATATTGTCTTTTTATTCCACTGTAACCTCCACCACTCTTCCAAGGGGCATTGATATTGTCTTTTTATTCCACTGGGACCTTCACCACTCTTCCAAGTGGCATTGATATTGTCTTTTTATTCCACTGCGACCTCCACCACTCTTCCAAGGGACATTTAAACCGTCTTGTTAAGCTACTGTTACCTCCATGTCTCTTCCACAGGGCATTGATATTGTCTTTTTATTCCACTGTAACCTCAAACACTCTTCCAAGGGGCACTGATATTGTCTTTTTATTCCACTGAGACTTCAACCACTCCTTCAAGGTCATTGACATTGTCTTTTTAATCCACTTTGACCTCCACCACTCTTCCAAGGGGCATTAAAACAGTCTTGTTAATCTACTGTGACCTCCACGTCACTTCCAATGGGCAATAAAACCATCTGTTTTAACTACTATAAACTCCACTGCTGTTCCAAGGGACATTGATATTGTCTTTTTAATCCACTCTTACCTCCACCACTCTTCCAAGGGGCATTGATATTGTCTTTTTATTCCACTGCAACCTCAACCGCTCTTCCAAGGGGCATTAAAACCGTCTTGTTAAGCTACTGAGACCTCCATGTCTCTTCCACAGGGCATTGATATTGCCTTTTAATTCCACTGGAACCTCCAACACTCTTCCAAGCGGCATTAATATTGTCTTTTTATTCCACTGAGACTTCAACCACTACATCAAGGAGCATTGACATTGTCTTTTTAATCCACTTCGACCTCCACCACTCTTCCAAGGGGCATTAAGACAATCAATTTAAACCACTCTCAACTCCACAGCTCTTGCAAGGGGCTTTGATATTGTTTTTTATTCCACTGTGACCTCCATCACTCTTTCAAGGGGCATTTATATTGTCTTTTTATTCCTCTGCGACCTCCACCACTCTTCTAAGGGGCATTTATATTGTCTTTTTAATCAACTGCGACCTCCACCACTCTTCCAAGGGCCATTAAAACCGTGCTGTTAAGCTACTTTGACCTCCACGTCAATTCCACGGGGCATTGATATTGCCTTTTTATTCCACTGTATCCTCCACCACTCTTCCAGGTGGCACTGATATTGTCTTTTTAATCAACTGTGACCTTCACCACTCTTCCAAGGGGCATTAAAACCCTCTTGTTAAGCTACTGTGACCTCCACGTCTCTTCCACGGGGCATTGATATTGTTTTTTTTTCCACTGTAACCTTCACCACTCTTCCTCGGGGCATTGATATTGTCTTTTTAATCCACTGCGACCTCCACCACTTTTCCATGTGGCATTAAAACCGTCTTATTAAGCTACTGTGACCTCCACTTATCTTCCAAGGGGCATTAAAGCCGTCAATTTAAACCACTCTGAACTCCACAGCTCTTGCAAGGGGCATTTATATTGTCTTTTTAATCCACTTCGACCTCCACCATTTTTCCAAGGGGCATTAAAAATATCTTTTTAAGCTACTGTGACCTCCACGTCACTTCGAATGGGTATTAAAACCGTCTGGTTTAACTACTCTAAACTCCACTGCTCTTCCAAAGGGCATTGATATTGCCTTTTTAATCCACTGTTACCTCCACCACTCTTCCAAGGTGCATTGATATTGTTTTTTTATTCCACTGCGACCTCCACTACTCTTCCAAGGGGCAATGATATTGTCTTTTTATTCCACTGCGAGCTCCACCACTCTTCCAAGGGCCATTAAAACCGTGTTGTTAAGCTACTGTGACCTCCACGTCTCTTCCCCGGGGCATTGATATTGCCTTTTTATTCCACTGCAACCTCCACCTCTCTTCCAAGGGGCATTGATATTGTCTTTTTAATCAACTGTGACCTTCACCACTCTTCTAAGGGACATTAAAACCATCTTGTTAAGCTACTGTGACCTCCACGTCTCTTCCACGGGGCATTGATATTGACTTTTTATTCCACTGTGACCTCCACCATTCTTCCAAGGGGAATTGATATTGTCTTTTTAATGCACTGCGATCTCCACCACTCTTCCAAGGGGCATTAAAACCATCTGGTTAACCTACTCTGAACTCCATAGCTCTTTCAAGAGGCATTGATATTGTCTTTTTATCTCACTGTAACCTCCACCACTCTATCAAGGGGCATTGATATTGTCATTTTTTTCCGCTACGACCTCCACCGCTCTTCCAAGGGGCATTAAAACCGTCTTGTTAAGCTACTGAGACCTCCATGTCTCTTCCACAGGGCATTGATATTGCCTTTTTATTCCACTGGAACCTCCAACACTCTTCCAAGGGGCATTAATATTGTCTTTTTATTCCACTGAGACTTCAACCACTACATCAAGGAGCATTGACATTGTCTTTTTAATCCACTTCGACCTCCACCACTCTTCCAAGGGGCATTAAGACAATCAATTTAAACCACTCTCAACTCCACAGCTCTTGCAAGGGGCTTTGATATTGTTTTTTATTCCACTGTGACCTCCAGCACTCTTTCAAGGGGCATTTATATTGTCTTTTTATTCCTCTGCGACCTCCACCACTCTTCTAAGGGGCATTTATATTGTCTTTTTAATCAACTGCGACCTCCACCACTCTTCCAAGGGCCATTAAAACCGTGCTGTTAAGCTACTTTGACCTCCACGTCAATTCCACGGGGCATTGATATTGCCTTTTTATTCCACTGTATCCTCCACCACTCTTCCAGGTGGCACTGATATTGTCTTTTTAATCAACTGTGACCTTCACCACTCTTCCAAGGGGCATTAAAACCCTCTTGTTAAGCTACTGTGACCTCCACGTCTCTTCCACGGGGCATTGATATTGTTTATTTTTCCACTGTAACCTTCACCACTCTTCCTCGGGGCATTGATATTGTCTTTTTAATCCACTGCGACCTCCACCACTTTTCCATGTGGCATTAAAACCGTCTTATTAAGCTACTGTGACCTCCACTTATCTTCCAAGGGGCATTAAAGCCGTCAATTTAAACCACTCTGAACTCCACAGCTCTTGCAAGGGGCATTTATATTGTCTTTTTAATCCACTTCGACCTCCACCATTTTTCCAAGGGGCATTAAAAATATCTTTTTAAGCTACTGTGACCTCCACGTCACTTCCAATGGGTATTAAAACCGTCTGGTTTAACTACTCTAAACTCCACTGCTCTTCCAAAGGGCATTGATATTGTCTTTTTAATCCACTGTTACCTCCACCACTCTTCCAAGGTGCATTGATATTGTTTTTTTATTCCACTGCGACCTCCACTACTCTTCCAAGGGGCAATGATATTGTCTTTTTATTCCACTGCGAGCTCCACCACTCTTCCAAGGGCCATTAAAACCGTGTTGTTAAGCTACTGTGACCTCCACGTCTCTTCCCCGGGGCATTGATATTGCCTTTTTATTCCACTGCAACCTCCACCTCTCTTCCAAGGGGCATTGATATTGTCTTTTTAATCAACTGTGACCTTCACCACTCTTCCAAGGGACATTAAAACCATCTTGTTAAGCTACTGTGACCTCCACGTCTCTTCCACGGGGCATTGATATTGACTTTTTATTCCACTGTGACCTCCACCATTCTTCCAAGGGGAATTGATATTGTCTTTTTAATGCACTGCGATCTCCACCACTCTTCCAAGGGGCATTAAAACCATCTGGTTAACCTACTCTGAACTCCATAGCTCTTTCAAGAGGCATTGATATTGTCTTTTTATGTCACTGTAACCTCCACCACTCTATCAAGGGGCATTGATATTGTCATTTTTTTCCGCTACGACCTCCACCGCTCTTCCAAGGGGCATTAAAACCGTCTTGTTAAGCTACTGAGACCTCCATGTCTCTTCCACAGGGCATTGATATTGCCTTTTTATTCCACTGGAACCTCCAACACTCTTCCAAGGGGCATTAATATTGTCTTTTTATTCCACTGAGACTTCAACCACTACATCAAGGAGCATTGACATTGTCTTTTTAATCCACTTCGACCTCCACCACTCTTCCAAGGGGCATTAAGACAATCAATTTAAACCACTCTCAACTCCACAGCTCTTGCAAGGGGCTTTGATATTGTTTTTTATTCCACTGTGACCTCCAGCACTCTTTCAAGGGGCATTTATATTGTCTTTTTATTCCTCTGCGACCTCCACCACTCTTCTAAGGGGCATTTATATTGTCTTTTTAATCAACTGCGACCTCCACCACTCTTCCAAGGGCCATTAAAACCGTGCTGTTAAGCTACTTTGACCTCCACGTCAATTCCACGGGGCATTGATATTGCCTTTTTATTCCACTGCATCCTCCACCACTCTTCCAGGTGGCACTGATATTGTCTTTTTAATCAACTGTGACCTTCACCACTCTTCCAAGGGGCATTAAAACCCTCTTGTTAAGCTACTGTGACCTCCACGTCTCTTCCACGGGGCATTGATACTGTTTTTTTTTCCACTGTAACCTTCACCACTCTTCCTCGGGGCATTGATATTGTCTTTTTAATCCACTGCGACCTCCACCACTTTTCCATGTGGCATTAAAACCGTCTTATTAAGCTACTGTGACCTCCACTTATCTTCCAAGGGGCATTAAAGCCGTCAATTTAAACCACTCTGAACTCCACAGCTCTTGCAAGGGGCATTTATATTGTCTTTTTAATCCACTTCGACCTCCACCATTTTTCCAAGGGGCATTAAAAATATCTTTTTAAGCTACTGTGACCTCCACGTCACTTCCAATGGGTATTAAAACCGTCTGGTTTAACTACTCTAAACTCCACTGCTCTTCCAAAGGGCATTGATATTGTCTTTTTAATCCACTGTTACCTCCACCACTCTTCCAAGGTGCATTGATATTGTTTTTTTATTCCACTGCGACCTCCACTACTCTTACAAGGGGCAATGATATTGTCTTTTTATTCCACTGCGAGCTCCACCACTCTTCCAAGGGCCATTAAAACCGTGTTGTTAAGCTACTGTGACCTCCACGTCTCTTCCCCGGGGCATTGATATTGCCTTTTTATTCCACTGCAACCTCCACCTCTCTTCCAAGGGGCATTGATATTGTCTTTTTAATCAACTGTGACCTTCACCACTCTTCCAAGGGACATTAAAACCATCTTGTTAAGCTACTGTGACCTCCACGTCTCTTCCACGGGGCATTGATATTGACTTTTTATTCCACTGTGACCTCCACCATTCTTCCAAGGGGAATTGATATTGTCTTTTTAATGCACTGCGATCTCCACCACTCCTCCAAGGGGCATTAAAACCATCTGGTTAACCTACTCTGAACTCCATAGCTCTTTCAAGAGGCATTGATATTGTCTTTTTATCTCACTGTAACCTCCACCACTCTATCAAGGGGCATTGATATTGTCATTTTTTTCCACTACGACCTCCACCACTCTTCCAAGGGGCATTAAAACTGTCTTGTTAAGCTACTGTGACCTCCACGTGTCTTCCACGGGGCATTAATATTGTCTTTTTAATCCACTGTGACTTCCACCATTCTTCCAAGGGGCATTAAAACTGTCTTGTTAAGCTACAGTGACCTCCACATCTCTTCCACGGTGCATTGATGTTGTCTTTAAATTCCACTGTAACCTCCATCACTCTACCAAGGGGCATTGATATTGTATTTTTATTCCACTGCGACCTCCACCACTCTTCCAAAGGGCATTGATATTGTCTTTTTAATCCTCTGCGACCTCCACCACTCTTCCAAAGGGCATTAAAACCATCTTGTTAAGCTACTGTGACATCCACGTCTCTTCCACAGAGCATTGATATTGTCTTTTTATTCCACTCTAACCTCCACCACTCTTCCATGTGGCAATAAAACCGTCTTGTTAAGCTACTGTGACCTCCACGTCTCTTCCAAGGGTCATTAAAACCATATGGTTAAACCAATCTGAACTCCACAGATCTTCCAAGGGGCATTGATATTGTCTTTTTATTCCATTGTATCCTCCACCACTCTTCCAAGGGGCATTGATATTGTCTTTTTATTCCACTGCGACCTCCACCACTCTTCCAAGGGACATTTAAACCGTCTTGTTAAGCTACTGTTACCTCCATGTCTCTTCCACAGGGCATTGATATTGTCTTTTTATTCCACTGTAACCTCAAACACTCTTCCAAGGGGCACTGATATTGTCTTTTTATTCCACTGAGACTTCAACCACTCCTTCAAGGTCATTGACATTGTCTTTTTAATCCACTTTGAGCTCCACCACTCTTCCAAGGGGCATTAAAACAGTCTTGTTAATCTACTGTGACCTCCACGTCACTTCCAATGGGCATTAAAACCATCTGGTTTAACTACTATAAACTCCACTGCTCTTCCAAGGGACATTGATATTGTCTTTTTAATCCACTGTTACCTCCACCACTCTTCCAAGGGGCATTGATATTGTCTTTTTATTCCACTGCGACCTCCACCACTCTTCCAAGGGACATTAAAACCGTCTTGTTAAGCTACCGAGACCTCCATGTCTCTTCCACAGGGCATTGATATTGCCTTTTTATTCCACTGGAACCTCCAACACTCTTCCAAGGGGCATTAATATTGTCTTTTTATTACACTGAGACTTCAACCACTACATCAAGGAGCATTGACATTGTCTTTTTAATCCACTTCGACCTCCACCACTCTTCCAAGGGGCATTAAGACAATCAATTTAAACCACTCTCAACTCCACAACTCTTGCAAGGGGCTTTGATATTGTTTTTTATTCCACTGTGATCTCCAGCACTCTTTCAAGGGGCATTTATATTGTCTTTTTATTCCTCTGCGACCTCCACCACTCTTCTAAGGGGCATTTATATTGTCTTTTTAATCAACTGCGACCTCCACGACTCTTCCAAGGGCCATTAAAACCGTGCTGTTAAGCTACTTTGACCTCCACGTCAATTCCACGAGGCATTGATATAGCCTTTTTATTCCACTGTATCCTCCACCACTCTTCCAGGTGGCACTGATATTGTCTTTTTAATCAACTGTGACCTTCACCACTCTTCCAAGGGGCATTAAAACCGTCTTGTTAAGCTACTGTGACCTCCACGTCTCTTCCACGGGGCATTGATATTGTCTTTTTTTTCCACTGTAACCTTCACCACTCTTCCTCGGGGCATTGATATTGTCTTTTTAATCCACTGCGACCTCCACCACTTTTCCATGTGGCATTAAAACCATCTTATTAAGCTACTGTGACCTCCACTTATCTTCCAAGGGGCATTAAAGCAGTCAATTTAAACCACTCTGAACTCCACAGCTCTTGCAAGGGGCATTTATATTGTCTTTTTAATCCACTTCGACCTCCACCATTTTTCCAAGGGGTATTAAAAACATCTTTTTAAGCTACTGTGACCTCCACGTCACTTCCAATGGGTATTAAAACCGTCTGGTTTAACTACTCTAAACTCCACTGCTCTTCCAAAGGGCATTGATATTGTCTTTTTAATCCACTGTTACCTCCACCACTCTTCCAAGGTGCATTGATATTGTTTTTTTATTCCACTGTGACCTCCACTACTCTTCCAAGGTGCAATGATATTGTCTTTTTATTCCACTGCGACCTCCACCACTCTTCCAAGGGCCATTAAAACCGTGTTGTTAAGCTACTGTGACCTCCACGTCTATTCCCCGGGGCATTGATATTGCCTTTTTATTCCACTGCAACCTCCACCTCTCTTCCAAGGGGCATTGATATTGTCTTTTTAATCAACTGTGACCTTCACCACTCTTCCAAGGGGCATTAAAACCGTCTTGTTAAGCTACTGTGACCTCCACGTCTCTTCCACGGGGCATTGATATTGTCTTTTTTTTCCACTGTAACCTCTACCACTCTTCCAAGAGGCATTGATATTGTCTTCTTATTCCACTGCGACATCCACCACTCTTCTTCGGGGCATTGATAGTGTCTTTTTCATCCACTGCGACCTCCAACACTTTACCATGTGGCATTAAAACCGTCTTATTAAGCTACTGTGACCTCCACTTCTCTTCCAAGGGGCATTAAAGCCGTCAATTTAAACCTGTTAGAACTCTCCTGTTAGGTTTTTTTTAGTTTGCTGGTCACATGACCATTTTTGCATATTTAATCCGGCTCCGCCCTCCTGGTCTTGCTGGACTTCATTGTATTTACTACTCTTGAGCTAGCTTGGTGCTCTGTTGCTGTTCTCTGTTAGTTTTGCTAGGTATTCTGACCTCTATGCTTTTTGTTGTGTGTTTGTCTTTGACTGCTACTATTTCTGCTAGGAGGTGTCCAACTTATCCCAATCCCTAGTTCTTGTAGGGATCCCTCCCTCACATCTATAGGTCTTCGTTCAGACTAGCCAAGGACTTTAGCGGGTCTGATCGCAGGATCAGGTTCCCCGTTACATCGTAGGGATCTAGTTTAGTTCTATTGTAGGGACAGTTCTCCTGTCTTTCCTTAGTCCCTGTAGCAGATCATAACAGTAAGTCCAGCCCTAAAAGAAAAAAAAAAAATAATTTTCTCTAAGGAAAGACCTCCAGTTTTCCATCATGGTCTCGGTTCAAGATTTGGCTCAACGCTTGCAGGGACTCTCTCTGGAGGTGGCCAAGCTCCAACAACACGTGAGTAGCTGTTCTGGAGCACATTTTGTGGAACCAAAGGTACGTCTGCCTGATTTATTTTTTGGCGAACAACAAGATTTTTTTTCTTTTAAAAATGCTTGTTTATTGTATTTTCGTTTGAGACCCGGATCCTCTGGTGATGAATCCACCGCATAGGGTTCATAATGTCACTTTTGCGCAAAGATCCTCAGGGATGGGCCTACTCTCTCCAACCTATTGATCCGTGCTTTAGATCAGTGGATAGTTTTTTTTCTGCTTTGGGTTTGTTGTATGATGATCCTGATCGTGTCTCATCTGCTGAGTCTGAATTGAGACGTTTGAGGCAGGGATCAGGTAATGTGGAAAAATATTGTTCTCACTTCCGTTGGTGGTCTGCCCAGGTGGGGTGGAACGATTCAGCTTTGAAAAGCTTGTTTCTTGCAGGGCTAGGTGAAAGGGTTAAGGATTTACTGATTGCTTATCCCACACATGGAAACTTGCAGGAGGCTATGCAATTAGCTATACGGGTGGACAGGAGACTGCGTGCAAGGGTTAATGAGAGCAAATCCTCTGCTATGTCAGCTCCGAGTCTTGAGAGGGTCTGTGCTGACAATGGAGAGCCGATGGAGATTGGGGCGATGCCACCCCGCTCTCAGGAAAAAGATCGCAGGCTTTCTGAAGGCTTGTGCTTCTATTGCGGAAATTCTGGTCATTTTATTAAGAACTGTGTGCTTCGTTTGAAGAAAGAAAAAAAAATGGTCAGTTATGCCCGTATTGCCTGTTTAAATTCTAAGGGAGTATTCCTATCTGCCACTATGGCTGCTCAGGATGAATTAATTGAATTTCGGGTATTTGTGGATTGTGGTTCTACTCGGAATGTGATTGATGGGGGATTCTTGGAAAAACTTAGATTAGAACCTCAAACTTTGTCATCCCCTATTGCTGTGGTTTCTGTTGATGGCTCTCCCTTGAAGAGTGTTACTCATAAGGTCTGTGAATTTCCCCTCACTATTAATGGTATTCACCAAGAAAATTTGGATTTGGTGGTATTGGATAATTTGCCTTCTCCAGTAATATTGGGGTTACCCTGGTTAAAATTGCACAATCCTGTACTGGATTGGTCTACCAATGAAATTAAGTCCTGGAGCCCTAAGTGTTATGACAAGTGTTGTAACGGACGTATTGCTGCTGTGGATAAAGGGGAATTGCCTGTACCTATTCAGGATTTTTGGAGAGTTTTTTCTGAGGAGGAGTCACAAATTTTGCCTCCCCATAGAGACTATGATTGTACCATTGAATTTGTCCCTGGAGCGACTCTTCCTAAAAGTCGTTTATTTAATCTTACTATTCCTGAGAGAAAGGCTTTGGAGGAATACATACAGACAAGCTTGGCCGCCGGTCACATTAGGCCTTCCAAGTCTCCTGTGGCTGTTGGATTTTTTTTTGTAAAAAAAAAAGATGGCGGTTTACGTCCTTGTCTGGACTTTCGTGAGATTAATAAAATTACTGTACGCAATCCTTACCCACTGCCATTGATTCCTGATTTATTTAACCAGTTAGTGGGAGCCAAGTGGTTCTCTAAAATTGATCTCCGGGGGGCATACAATTTGTTGCGCATGAAGGAGGGTGATGAATGGAAGACTGCTTTTAACACTCCTGTGGGTCATTTTGAGAATCTGGTTATGCCTTTTGGTCTTACCAATGCTCCAGCATTTTTTCAGAATCTTATTAATGACATCGTTAGACCTTTAATCGGCAAAAATGTGGTTGTGTATTTGGATGACATTCTGATTTATTCGCCTGATCTGGAGTCTCATTGGCGGAGCGTACGTGAGGTATTACAGTTATTAATGGACAATTCGCTTTTTGCTAAGCTGGAGAAATGTGAGTTCGCTGTACAGAGAATTAGTTTTTTGGGCTACATTATCTCCAGTGAAGGTTTTGAGATGGACCCGGTTAAAGTTCAAGCTGTGCAGGAATGGCCTAGGCCTATTGGTTTGAAATCGATACAGTGGTTTTTGGGTTTCGCCATTTTTTACAGAAAATTCATAAAAAATGTTTCTATTATTGTCAAACCGCTGACCGATCTCACCAGGAAAGGTGCTAATGCGGTTCAGTGGTCTTCTGAGGCCATTGAAGTTTTTGTGTTTCTAGAGGAGAGGTTCACCTCTGCTCCCATCCTTATGCAGCCTGATGTGACTAAGCCGTTTTTGGTTGAGGTTGATGCTTCTTTGGTGGAGGTCGGTGCGGTGTTGTCTCAGGAAAACAAGGACGGAGTACATCCCTGTGCCTTTTTTTCAAAAAAAATTTCTGAGACTGAACTTAATTACGATATTGGTAATCGGGAATTGCTGGCGATTAAACTCGCATTTGAACACTGGCGTCACCTCTTGGAAGGTGCTGAATTTCCCATTCAGGTTTTCACTGATCATAAAAATCTGATCTATCTTGATGCTGCCAAGCGCTTGAATGCCCGTCAGGCTAGGTGGGCACTTTTTTTCTCGCGGTTTAATTTTTCCGTTACTTACATCCCGGGTACCAAGAATGTTAAAGCGGATGCTTTGTCTCGCAGCTTTTCTCCCATGGTCGGTGTTGAGGAGGAAGAGGAGAGCATTTTACAAGAAGGTGTTGTGATTGCTGCTTTGGACTCCGTTTTGGAGGATGAGATTCTTAAAGCTCAGGAGAATGCCCCATCTAACACTCCCCATGGGAGGTTGTTTGTGCCTAGGACCTTTAGGAGAGATTTGTTTGTTGAGTGTCACGAGTCTCGGTTGGCAGGTCCTCCAGGAATTTCTGAGACCAAGAGACTTGTGGGTCGCAGTTTTTGGTGGCCTGGATGGCAGAAGGAAGTCATTAAGTGGGTGCGCCAATGTACTGTGTGTGCTAGATCTAAGTCTTCGCATGCTCCTGCTGCGGGGTTGCTTTGCCCTCTGGAGGTTCCTAGTGCACCTTGGACACATCTGGCTACAGACTTTATTACTGACCTTCCCCCCTCTGAAGGTTTCACGGTCATCTGGGTGGTCGTGGACCGTTTTAGCAAGATGTGTCACTTGGTTCCCTTCATCAAACTGCCTTGCGCTAAGACACTCACTAAGGCCTTTGTCAAGGAAATTGTCAGACTACATGGTGTTCCTACTGACATTGTTTCTGATAGGGGACCTCAGTTCGTGGCTCGTTTTTGGCGTGCCTTTTGTGACAGGTTGGGAGTTCATTTGTCGTTTTCATCTGGATATCATCCTGAGTCTAATGGCCAGACAGAAAGGAAGAACCAGGATGTTGAGCAGTTCTTGCGTTGTTTTGTGGCAGACAATCAAGAGGGGTGGTCTGAGTTTCTGCCACTTGCTGAATTTGCTCTTAACAACCATACATCCTCTTCTGCTGGGTGTTCGCCTTTTTTTTGTTGTTCTGGGAGACATCCGTCTTTTGGGTCATTCTCCAAATTGGTTTCGGCTGTGCCTGAGGAGGAGAGTTTTTCCGGTGATTTGGAGAGAGTTTGGACGGATGTGCGTGGTAATCTTCAGGAGGCTAACAAAAAATCTAAGAGGTACTTTGATAGGAAACGGCAAGAGGTTTTGTTTGCTGTTGGTGACATGGTTTGGTTGTTCTCTAAGAATCTGCGATTGAGGATTCCTTCTAAAAAATTGGGTCCCAAGTTCATAGGGCCCTTTAAGGTGCTTCAGATAGTTAACCAATCTGCTGTTAGGTTGGAGGTTCCTACGTCCTGGAAGATTAACCCGGTGTTTCATGTTTTTCTGTTGAAAAAAGCTGATGTGTCTGATGGTGACGCCTCTGCCACTGTTCCTCCGGTGGTGGAGGACGGGGAATATGAAATTTCCCGCATCCTAAATTCTAGACGGTATAGAGGGAGTTTGCAGTATCTCGTCGCTTGGAAGGGTTTCGGGCCTGAGGATAACTCATGGGTGAGGGCGGATGATGTTTCTGCTTCCAGACTTGTCAGAGCGTTTCACAGGAGGTTTCCTGGTAAGCCTGGGCCTAGGGGATCCGGAGGATCCTCGTAGAAGAGGGGGTACTGTTAGAACTCTCCTGTTAGGTTTTTTTTAGCTTGCTGGTCACATGACCATTTTTGCCTATTTATTCCGGCTCCGCCCTCCTGGTCTTGCTGGACTTCATTGTATTTACTACTCTTGAGCTAGCTTGGTGCTCTGTTGCCGCTCTCTGTTAGTTTTGCTAGGTCTTCTGACCTCTATGCTTTTTGTTGTGTGTTTGTCTTTGACTGCTACTATTTCTGCTAGGAGGTGTCCAACTTATCCCAGTCCCTAGTTCTTGTAGGGATCCCTCCCTCACATCTATAGGTCTTCGTTCAGACTAGCCGAGGACTTTAGCGGGTCTGATCGCAGGATCAGGTTCCCCGTTACATCGTAGGGATCTAGTTTAGTTCTATTGTAGGGACAGTTCTCCTGTCTTTCCTTAGTCCCTGTAGCAGATCATAACAAAACCACTCTGAACTCCACAGCTCTTGCAAGAGGCATTGATATTGTCTTTTTATTCCATTGTAATCTCCAGCACTCTTCCAAGGGGCATTGATATTGTCTTTTCATTCCACTTCGACTTCCACCACTCTCCCAAGGGGCATTAAAACCATCTTGCTAAGCTGCTGTAACCTCCATGACTATTCCACGGGGCATTGATATTGTCTTTTAATTCCAATGTAACCGTCACCACTCTTCTAAGGGGCAGTGATATTGTCTTTTTAAACCACTGCGACCTTCACCACTCTTCCAAGGGGCATTAAAACAGTCTTGATAAGCTACTGTGACCTCTACATCTCTTACAAGGGTCAATAAAACCGTCTGGTTAAACCACTCTGTACTCCACAGTTCTTCCAAAGAGCATTGATATATTCTTTTTATTCGACTGTATCCTCCACCACTCTTCCAAGTGGCATTGATATTGACTTTTTAATCCACTGCGATCTCCACGACTTTTCCAATTGGCATTGATATTGTCTTTTTAATCAACTGCGACCTCCACCTCTCTTCCAAGGTGCATTAAAACCGTCTTGTTAAGCTACTGTGACCTACTCGTCCCTTCCACGGGGCATTGATATTGTCTTTTTATTCCACTGCGACCTCCACCACTCTTTCAAGGGGCATTGATATTGTATTTTTAATCCACTGCGACCACGACCACTCTTCCAAGGGGCATTGATATTGTCTTTTTAATCCACTGTGACCTCCACGTCTCTTCCAAGGGGCATTAAAACCGTCAATTTAAACCACTCTGAAATCTACAGCTCTTCCAAGGAGCATTGGTATTGTCTATTTATTCCATTCTAACCTCCACCACTCTTCCAAGGGGCATTGACCTTGTCTTTTTATTCCACTGCGACCTCCACCCCTCTTCCAAGCGGCATTAAGACCATCTTGTTAAGCTACAGTGAACTCCACAACTCTTCCACGGGGCATTGATATTGTCTTTTATTCCACGGTAACCTCCAACACTCTTCCTAAGGGCATTGATATTGTCTTTTTAATCCACTGCGACCTCCACCACTATACCAAGGGCATTAAAACAGTCTTGTTAAGCTACTGTGACCACCACGTCTCTTCCAAGGGGCATTAAAACCGTCTGGTTAAACCACTCTGAACTCCACAGCTCTTCCAAGGGGCAATGATATTGTCTTTTTTTTCCACTGTTACCTCCAAGACTCTGCCAAGGGGCATTAATATTGTCTTTTTAATCCACTGCGACCTCCACCACTCTTCCAAGAGGCATTAAAATCGTCTTGTTAAGCTACTGTCACGTCCATGTCTATTCCACGGGGCATTGATATTGTCTTTTTATTCCACTGCGACTTCAACCTCTCTTCTAAGGTGCATTGATATTGTCTTTTTAATCCACTGCGACCTCCACCATTCTTCCAATAGGCATTAAAACAGTCTTGTTAAGCTACTGTGACCTCCACATCTCTTCCAAGGGGCATTAAAACCGTCTGGTTAAACCATTCTGAACTCCTCAGCTCATCCAAGGGGCATTGATATTGTCTTTTTATTCCACTGTACCCTCCACCATTCTTCCAAGGGGTATTGATATTGTCTTTTTAATGCACTGCGACCTCCACCACTCTTCCAAGGGGAATTAAAACCATCTGGTGAAACCACTCTGAACTCCATAACTCTTTCAAGAGGCATTGATATTGTCTTTTTATTTCACTATAACCTCCACCACTCTTCCAAGGGGTATTGATATTGTCTTTTTAATCCACTGTTACCTCCACCACTCTTCCAAGGGGCATTGATATTGTTTTTTATTCCACTGCGACCTCCACCACTCTTCCAAGAGGCATTAAAACTGTCTTGTTAAGCTGCTGTTGCCTCCATGTCTATTCCACGGGGCATTGATATTGTCTTTTTATTCCACTGTATCCTCCACCACTCATCAATGGGGCATTGATTTTGCCTTTTTAATCCACTGCGACCTCCATCACTCTTCCAAGAAGCATTGAAAACGTCTTGTTTAGCTACTGTGACCTCCACGTCTATTCCACGGTGCCTTAAAACCTTCTGGTTAAACCACTGTGAACTCCACAGCTCTTCCAAGGGGCATTGATATTGTCTTTTTATTCCACTGTAACCTCCATCACTCTTCCCAGGGGCATTGATATTGTCTTTTTATTTTACTGCGACTTCCACCACTCTTCCAAGGGGCATTAATATTGTCTTTTTATTCCACTGCGACCTCCACCACTCTTCCAAGGGTCATTTATATTGTCTTTCTATTCCACTGTAACCTCCACCACTCTTCCAAGGGGCATTGATATTGTCTTTTTATTCCACTGCGCCCTCCACCTCTCTTCCAAGGGGCATTAAAACCATATTGTTAAGCTACTGTGACCTCCAAGTCTCTTCCACGAGGCATTGATATTGTCTTTTTATTCCACTGCGACCTCCACATCTCTTCCAAGGGGAATTGATATTGTCTTTTCATTCCACTTCGACCTCCACCACTCTTCTAAGGGGCATTGATATTGTCTTTTTAATCCACTGCGACCTCCACCACTCTTCCAAGGGGCATTAAAACAGTTTTGTTAAGCTACTGTGACCTCCACGTCTTTTCCAAGGGGCATTAAAACCGTCTGGTTAAACCACTCTGAACTCCACAGCTCTTCCAAGAGTCATTGATATTGTATTTTTATTCGACTGTCACCTCCATCACTCTTCCAAGGGGCATTAAAACCGTCTTGTTAAGCTACTGTGACCTCCACGTCTCTTCCAAGGGGCATTAAAAACGTCAATTTAAACCACTCTGAACTTCACAGCTCTTGCAAGAGGCATTGATATTGTCTTTTTATTCCACTGTATCCTCCACCACTCTTCCAAGGGGAATTGATTTTGTCTTTTTATTCCACTGCGATCTCCACCACTCTTCCAAGGGGCATTGTTATTGTCTTTTTAATCCCCTGCAACCTCTACGACTCTTCCAAGGGGCATTAAAACCATCTTGTTAAGCTACTGTGACCCCCACGTCCCTTCCACGTGGCATTGATATTGTCTTTTCATTCCACTGCGACCTCCACCATTCTTCCAAGGGGCATTGATATTGTCTTTTTAATCCACTGCGACCTCCACCACTCTTCCAACAGACATTGATATTGTCTTTTTATTCCACTGCGACCTTCACCCCTCTTCCAAGGAACATTGATATTGTCTTTTTTTCTACTGTAACCTCCACCACTCTTCTAAGGGGCATTGATATTTTCTTTTTATTCCACTGCGACCTCCACCACTCTTCCAAGGGGCATCGATAATGTCTTTTTAACCCACTAAAACCTCCACCACTCTTCCAAAGGTATTAAAACCGTCTTCTTAAGCTACTGTGACCTCCACGTCTCTTCCAAGGGGCATTAAAACCTTCAATTTAAACCACTCTGAACTCCACAGCTCTTGCAAGAGGCATTGATATTGTCTTTTTATTCCACTGTAACCTCCACAACTCTTCCAAGGGGCATTGATTTTGTCTTTTTAATCCACTGCGACCTCCATCTCTCTTCCAAGAAGCATTAAAACCGTCTTGTTTAGCTACTGTGACTTCCACGTCTATTCCATGGTGCCTTAAAACCTTCTGGTTGAACCACTGTGAACTCCAGAGCTCTTCCAAGGGGCATTGATATTGTCTTTTTATTCCACTGTAACCTCCACCACTCTTCCAAGTGTTATGTTCTGCTACCAAAGCTAAGGAAAGAGAGGAGATCTGTCCCTACTATAAGACTCAGCTGAATCCCTACGATGTAACAGGGAACCTGATCCTGCGATCAGACATGCTAAAGTCCTAATCTAGTCTGTACGGAGACCTATAGATGTGGGGAGGGAATCCCTACAAGTACTAAGGACTGGGAGGAATATGGGACACCTCCTAACAGAAATAGTAGCAGACAGAAGAACAAACAAAATAGATAGAACATAGAGGTCCGTAGACCAAGCAAACTAACAGAGTCAGATACAGAGAACAGGCTAGCTAGAAAGTAGATATACAATGAAGTCCAGCAAAGCCAGAAGGGCGGAGCAGGATTAAATAGGCCAACAAGGTCATGTGACCAGCAAAGGAAAAAAAAACTAACAGCAAGGTTCTAACAGTACCCCCCCTTCTAAGAGGATCCTCCGGATCCCCTAGGACCAGGCTTATCAGGAAATCTCCTGTGAAACGCTCTGATAAGTCTGGACGCGGAAACATCATCTGACCTCACCCAAGAGTTATCCTCGGGTCCGAAACCTTTCCAGGCCACAAGATACTGCAAACTACCTCTATACCGTCTAGAGTCAAGGATGCGAGAAATTTCATATTCCCCGTCCTCCACCACCGGAGGAACAGAGGCAGAGGCGTCACCATCCGACACGACAGCTTTTTTTTAACAGAGAGACATGAAAGACCGGATTAATTCTCCAGGAGGTAGGAACCTCCAACCTAACAGCAGATTGGTTGACAACCTGAAGCACCTTAAAGGGCCCTACAAACTTGGGACCCAATTTCTTAGAAGGAATCCTCAACCGCAGATTCCTAGAGGACAACCAAACCATGTCACCAACAGCGAACAAAACCTCCTGTCGTTTCCTATCAAAGTAGTCTTTAGATTTTCTGTTGGCCTCCTGAAGATTACCACGCACATCCGTCCAAACTCTTTCCAAATCACCGGAAAAATTCTCCTCCTCAGGCACGGCAGATCCCAACTTGGAGAACGACCCAAACGACGGATGTCTCCCAGAACAACAAAAAAAAGGCGAACAACCAGAAGAAGAAGATGTATGATTGTTCAGAGCAAATTCGGCAAGTGGCAGAAACTCAGACCACCCCTCTTGATTGTCTGCCACAAAACAACGCAAGAACTGCTCAACATCCTGGTTTTTCCTTTCTGTCTGGCCATTAGATTCAGGATGGTATCCGGACGAAAACGACAAATGAATTCCCAACCTGTCACAAAAGGCACGCCAAAAACGAGCCACGAACTGAGGACCCCTATCAGAAACAATGTCAGTAGGAACGCCATGAAGTCTGACAATTTCCTTGACAAAGGCCTTAGCGAGAGTTTTAGCGCAGGGCAGTTTGACGAAGGGAACCAAGTGACACATCTTGCTAAAACGGTCCACGACCACCCAGATGACAGTAAAACCCTCAGAGGGGGGAAGGTCAGTTATAAAGTCCATAGCCAAATGTGTCCAAGGAGCACTGGGGACCTCCAAAGGACAAAGCAACCCCGCAGCAGGAGTATGTGAGGACTTGGATCTAGCACATATAGTACATTGGCGCACCCACTTAATGACTTCCTTCTGCCATCCAGGCCACCAAAAACTGCGACCCACCAGTCTCTTGGTCTCAGAGATTCCGGGATGACCTGCCAACCGAGATTCGTGACACTCAACAAACAAATCTCTCCTAAAGGTCCCAGGCACAAACAACCTCCCATGAGGAGTGTTAGATGGGGCATTCTCCTGAGCTTTAAGAATCTCATCTTCCAAAACGGAGTCTAAAGCAGCTATCACAACACCTTCTTGTAAAATGTTTTCCTCTTTCTCAGCACCGACTATGGGAGAAAAACTGCGAGACAAGGCATCCGCCTTAACATTCTTAGTACCAGGGATGTAAGTAACGGAGAAATTAAACCGCGAGAAAAACAGTGCCCACCTAGCCTGACGGGCATTCAGGCGCTTGGCAGCATCAAGATATATCAGATTTTTATGATCCGTAAGAACCTGAACGGGAAATTCCGCACCTTCCAAGAAGTGGCGCCAGTGTTCAAATGCGAGTTTAATAGCCAATAATTCCCGATTACCAATATCGTAATTCAATTCAGTCTCCGAAAATTTTTTGGAAAAAAAGGCACAAGGATGTAATCCATCCCCGTTATCCTGAGACAATACTGCACCAACCCCCACAGAGGAAGCATCAACCTCAACCAAAAACGGCCTAGTAACATCAGGCTGCATAAGGATGGGAGCAGAGGTGAACCTCTCCTTGAGATACACAAAAGCTTCAATGGCCTCAGAAGACCACTGAACCGCATCAGCACCTTTCCTGGTGAGATCAGTCAGAGGTTTGACAATACTAGAAAAATTTTTTATGAATTTTCTATAGTAATTGGCGAAACCCAAAAACCTCTGTATCGATTTCAAACCAATAGGCCTAGGCCATTCCTGCACAGCCTGAACCTTAACCGGATCCATCTCAAAACCTTTGCTGGAGATAATGTAGCCCAAAAAACTAATTCTCTGTACAGCGTACTCACATTTCTCCAGCTTAGCAAAAAGCGAATTGTCCATTAATAACTGTAATACCTCACGCACGCTCCGCCAATGAGACTCCAGATCTGGCGAATAAATCAAAATGTCATCCAAATACACAACCACATTTTTACCAATCAAAGGTCTAAGGATGTCATTAATCAGATTCTGAAAAAATGCAGGAGCATTAGTAAGACCAAAAGGCATAACCAGATTCTCAAAATGACCCACAGGAGTGTTAAAAGCAGTCTTCCATTCATCACCCTCCTTCATGCGCAACAGGTTGTATGCCCCCTTAAGGTCAATTTTAGAGAACCACTTGGCCCCCAATAACTGGTTAAACAGATCAGGAATCAATGGCAGTGGGTAAGGATTGCGTACCGTAATTTTGTTAATCTCACGGAAATCCAGACAAGGACGTAAACCGCCGTCCTTTTTTTTTACAAAAAAAAATCCAACCGCCACAGGAGACTTAGAGGGCCTAATGTGACCGGCGGCCAAACTTGTCTGTATGTATTCCTCCAAAGCCTTCCTCTCAGGAATAGTAAGGTTAAATAAACGACTTTTAGGAAGAGTCGCTCCAGGGACAAATTCAATAGAACAATCATAGTCTCTATGGGGAGGCAAAACCTGTGATTCTTTCTCAGAAAAAACTCTCCAAAAATCCTGAATAGGAACAGGCAATTCTCCCCTATCCAAAGCTGCAATACGCCCGTTACAACACTTGTCATAACATTTATGGCTCCAGGATTTAATTTCACTGGTAGACCAATCCAGTACAGGATTGTGAAATTTTAACCAGGGCAAACCCAATATTACTGGAGAAGGCAAGTTATTCAACACTACCAAATCCAATTTCTCATGGTGAACACCATTAATAGTGAGAGGAAATTCACTGACCTTGAGAGTAATATTCTTCAAAGGGGAGCCATCCACAGAAACCACAGCAATGGGGGATGATAAAGGTTCAGGTTTTAAATTGAGTTTTTCCACGAATCCCCCATCAATTACATTCAGTGTAGACCCGCAATCAACAAACACCCGAAATTCCATTAATTTTTCCTGAGCAATCGTGGAAGCAGCTAAAAATATACCCTTGGAATTTAAACAGGCAATACGGGCGTGACTGACCATTTTTTTTTCTTTCTTTATACGAAGCTCACAGCCTTTAATCAAATGACCAGATTTCCCGCAATAGAAACACAAGCCTTCTGAAAAACGACGATCTTTTTCTTGAGAGCGAGGTGCCACCGATCCAATCTCCATCGGTTCACCACTGTTAGTACACACATTATCATAACCAGAAACTGACATAGCAGAGGATTTGCTCTCATTAACCCTAGCACGCAGTCTCCTATCCACCCGTATAGCTAATTGCATAGCCTGTTGCAAATCCTCAGGTGTAGGATAAGCAATTAGCAGGTCTTTAACCCTTTCACTGAGCCCAGCAAGAAATAGACTTTTCAGAGCAGAATCGTTCCACCCTGTTTGAGTGGACCAACGACGAAAATGTGTACAATATTTTTCTACATTACCTGATCCTTGTTTTAAACGTCTCAACTCAGTCTCAGCTGATGCGACACGGTCAGGATCATCATATAATAGTCCTAAAGCAGAAAAAAAAACTATCCACTGATCTGAAGCATGTATCACTAGGTTGCAAAGAAAAGGCCCACTCCTGAGGCTCTTTGCGCAAAAGTGACATTATGAACCCTACGCGCTGGGATTCATCCCCAGAGGACTTGGGTCTCAAACGAAAATACAATAAGCAAGCATTTTTAAATGAAAAAAATTCTCGATGTTCACCGAAAAATAAATCCGGCAAACATACCTTAGGCTCCAAGAAATATGCTCCAGGACAGTTACTCACGTGCTGATGGAGCTCGGCCACTTCCAGAGAGAGTCCCTGCAGGTGTTTAGCCAAATCCTGAACCGACACCATGATGGAACAAAAAAAAATCTTTCCTTAGAGAATTTGCAGGCTGGACTTACTGTTATGTTCTGCTACCAAAGCTAAGGAAAGAGAGGAGATCTGTCCCTACTATAAGACTCAGCTGAATCCCTACGATGTAACAGGGAACCTGATTCTGCGATCAGACATGCTAAAGTCCTAATCTAGTCTGTACGGAGACCTATAGATGTGGGGAGGGAATCCCTACAAGTACTAAGGACTGGGAGGAATATGGGACACCTCCTAACAGAAATAGTAGCAGACAGAAGAACAAACAAAATAGATAGAACATAGAGGTCCGTAGACCAAGCAAACTAACAGAGTCAGATACAGAGAACAGGCTAGCTAGAAAGTAGATATACAATGAAGTCCAGCAAAGCCAGAAGGGCGGAGCAGGATTAAATAGGCCAACAAGGTCATGTGACCAGCAAAGGAAAAAAAACCTAACAGCAAGGTTCTAACACCAAGGGGCATTGAAATTGTCTTTTTATTCCACTGCGACCTCCACCTCTCTTCCAAGGTGCATTAAAACCATCTTGTTAAGCTACTGTGACCTCCAAGTCTCTTCCACGAGGCATTGATATTGTCTTTTCATTCCACTGCGACCTCCACATCTCTTCCAAGGGGAATTGATATTGTCTTTTCATTCCACTGCGACCTCCACCACTCTTGTAAGGGGCATTGATATTGTCTTTTTAATCCACTGCGACCTCCACCACTCTTCCAAGGGGCATTAAAACAGTTTTGTCAAGCTACTGTGACCTCCACGTCTTTTCCAAGGGGCATTAAAACCGTCTGGTTAAACCACTCTGAACTCCACAGCTCTTCCAAGAGGCATTGATATTGTCTTTTTATTCGATTGTCACCTCCACCACTCTTCCAAGGGGCATTAAAACCGTCTTGTTAAGCTACTGTGACCTCCACGTCTCTTCCATGGGGCATTAAAACCATCAATTTAAACCACTCTGAACTCCACAGTTCTTATAAGGAGTACTGGTATTGTCTTTTTATTCCACTCTAACCTCCACCACTCTTCCAAGGGGCATTGACATTGTCTATTTATTCCACTGCGACCTCCACCACTCTTCCAAGGGACATTAAGACCATCTTGTTAAGCTACAGTGACCTCCACAACTCTTCCATGGGGCATAGACATTGTCTTTTTATTCCACTGTGACTTCCACCTCTCTTCTAAGGGGCATTGATATTGTCTTTTTAATCCACTGCGACCTCCACCACTCTTCCAAGGGCCATTATAACAGTCTTGTTAAGCTAATTTGACCTCCACGTCTCTTCCAAGGGGCATTAAAACCGTCTGGTTAAACCACTCTGAACTCCACAGCTCTTCCAAGGGGCATTGATATTGGCTTTTTATTCCAATGTAACCTACACCACTCTTCCAAAGGGAATTGATTTTGTCTTTTTATTCCACTGCGACCTCCACCACTCTTCCAATGGGCATTGTTATTGTCTTTTTAATCCCTTGCAACCTCCACCACTCTTCCAAGGGGCATTAAAACAGTCTTGTTAAGCTACTGTGACCTCCACTTCCCTTCCACGGTGCATTGATATTGTCTTTTTATTCCACTGCGACCTCCACCACTCTTCCAATGGGCATTAAAACCGTCTTGTTTAGCTACTGTGACCTCCACGTCCCTTCCACGGGGCATTGATATTGTCTTTTTTTCCACTGTAACCTCCACCACTCTTCTAAGGGGCATTGATATTTTCTTTTTATTCCACTGCGACCTCCACCACTCTTCCAAGGGGCATCGATAATGTCTTTTTAACCCACTGCGACCTCCACCAATCTTCCAAGGGGCATTAAAAGCGTCTTCTTAAGCTACTGTGACCTCCACGTCTCTTCCAAGGGGCATTAAAACCTTCAATTTAAACCACTCTGAACTCCACAGCTCTTGCAAGAGGCATTGATATTGTCTTTTAATTCCACTGTAACCTCCACCACTCTTCCAAGGGGCATTGATTTTGTCTTTTTAATCCACTGCGACCTCCATCTCTCTTCCAAGAAGCATTAAAACCATCTTGTTTAGCTACTGTGACCTCCACGTCTATTCCACGGTGCCTTGAAACCTTCTGATTAAACCACTGTGAACTCCAGAGCTCTTCCAAGCGGCATTGATATTGTCTTTTTATTCCACTGTAACCTCCACCACTCTTCCAAGGGGCATTGAAATTGTCTTTTTTTTTTACTGTGACCTCCACCACTCTTCCAAGGGGCATTAATATTGTCTTTTTATTCCACTGCGACCTCCACCACTCTTCCAAGGGTTATTTATATTGTCTTTTTATTCCACTGTAACCTCCACCACTCTTCCAAGGGGCATTGATATTGTCTTTTTATTCCACTGCGACCTCCACCTCTCTTCCAAGGGGCATTAAAACCATATTGTTAAGCTACTGTGACCTCCAAGTCTCTTCCACGAGGCATTGATATTGTCTTTTTATTCCACTGCGACCTCCACATCTCTTCCAAGGGGAATTGATATTGTCTTTTCATTCCACTTCGACCTCCACCACTCTTCTAAGGGGCATTGATATTGTCTTTTTAATCCACTGCGACCTCCACCACTCTTCCAAGGGGCATTAAAACAGTTTTGTTAAGCTACTGTGACCTCCACGTCTTTTCCAAGGGGCATTAAAACCGTCTGGCTAAACCACTCTGAACTCCACAGCTCTTCCAAGAGGCATTGATATTGTCTTTTTATTCGACTGTCACCTCCATCACTCTTCCAAGGGGCATTAAAACAGTCTTGTTAAGCTACTGTGACCTCCACGTCTCTTCCAAGGGGCATTAAAACCGTCTGGTTAAACCACTCTGAACTCCACAGCTCTTCCAAGGGGCAATGATATTGTCTTTTTTTTCCACTGTTACCTCCAAGACTCTGCCAAGGGGCATTAATATTGTCTTTTTAATCCACTGCGACCTCCACCACTCTTCCAAGAGGCATTAAAATCGTCTTGTTAAGCTACTGTCACGTCCATGTCTATTCCACGGGGCATTGATATTGTCTTTTTATTCCACTGCGACTTCAACCTCTCTTCTAAGGTGCATTGATATTGTCTTTTTAATCCACTGCGACCTCCACCATTCTTCCAATAGGCATTAAAACAGTCTTGTTAAGCTACTGTGACCTCCACATCTCTTCCAAGGGGCATTAAAACCGTCTGGTTAAACCACTCTGAACTCCTCAGCTCATCCAAGGGGCATTGATATTGTCTTTTTATTCCACTGTACCCTCCACCATTCTTCCAAGGGGTATTGATATTGTCTTTTTAATGCACTGCGACCTCCACCACTCTTCCAAGGGGAATTAAAACCATCTGGTGAAACCACTCTGAACTCCATAACTCTTTCAAGAGGCATTGATATTGTCTTTTTATTTCACTATAACCTCCACCACTCTTCCAAGGGGTATTGATATTGTCTTTTTAATCCACTGTTACCTCCACCACTCTTCCAAGGGGCATTGATATTGTTTTTTATTCCACTGCGACCTCCACCACTCTTCCAAGGGGCATTAAAACTGTCTTGTTAAGCTGCTGTTGCCTCCATGTCTATTCCACTGGGCATTGATATTGTCTTTTTATTCCACTGTATCCTCCACCACTCATCAATGGGGCATTGATTTTGCCTTTTTAATCCACTGCGACCTCCATCACTCTTCCAAGAAGCATTGAAAACGTCTTGTTTAGCTACTGTGACCTCCACGTCTATTCCACGGTGCCTTAAAACCTTCTGGTTAAACCACTGTGAACTCCACAGCTCTTCCAAGGGGCATTGATATTGTCTTTTTATTCCACTGTAACCTCCATCACTCTTCCCAGGGGCATTGATATTGTCTTTTTATTTTACTGCGACCTCCACCACTCTTCCAAGGGGCATTAATATTGTCTTTTTATTCCACTGCGACCTCCACCACTCTTCCAAGGGTCATTTATATTGTCTTTCTATTCCACTGTAACCTCCACCACTCTTCCAAGGGGCATTGATATTGTCTTTTTATTCCACTGCGCCCTCCACCTCTCTTCCAAGGGGCATTAAAACCATATTGTTAAGCTACTGTGACCTCCAAGTCTCTTCCACGAGGCATTGATATTGTCTTTTTATTCCACTGCGACCTCCACATCTCTTCCAAGGGGAATTGATATTGTCTTTTCATTCCACTTCGACCTCCACCACTCTTCTAAGGGGCATTGATATTGTCTTTTTAATCCACTGCGACCTCCACCACTCTTCCAAGGGGCATTAAAACAGTTTTGTTAAGCTACTGTGACCTCCACGTCTTTTCCAAGGGGCATTAAAACCGTCTGGTTAAACCACTCTGAACTCCACAGCTCTTCCAAGAGTCATTGATATTGTCTTTTTATTCGACTGTCACCTCCATCACTCTTCCAAGGGGCATTAAAACCGTCTTGTTAAGCTACTGTGACCTCCACGTCTCTTCCAAGGGGCATTAAAAACGTCAATTTAAACCACTCTGAACTACACAGCTCTTGCAAGAGGCATTGATATTGTCTTTTTATTCCACTGTATCCTCCACCACTCTTCCAAGGGGAATTGATTTTGTCTTTTTATTCCACTGCGATCTCCACCACTCTTCCAAGGGGCATTGTTATTGTCTTTTTAATCCCCTGCAACCTCTACGACTCTTCCAAGGGGCATTAAAACCATCTTGTTAAGCTACTGTGACCCCCACGTCCCTTCCAAGTGGCATTGATATTGTCTTTTCATTCCACTGCGACCTCCACCATTCCTCCAAGGGGCATTGATATTGTCTTTTTAATCCACTGCGACCTCCACCACTCTTCCAACAGACATTGATATTGTCTTTTTATTCCACTGCGACCTTCACCCCTCTTCCAAGGAACATTGATATTGTCTTTTTTTCTACTGTAACCTCCACCACTCTTCTAAGGGGCATTGATATTTTCTTTTTATTCCACTGCGACCTCCACCACTCTTCCAAGGGGCATCGATAATGTCTTTTTAACCCACTAAAACCTCCACCACTCTTCCAAGGGGCATTAAAAGCGTCTTCTTAAGCTACTGTGACCTCCACGTCTCTTCCAAGGGGCATTAAAACCTTCAATTTAAACCACTCTGAACTCCACAGCTCTTGCAAGAGGCATTGATATTGTCTTTTAATTCCACTGTAACCTCCACCACTCTTCCAAGGGGCATTGATTTTGTCTTTTTAATCCACTGCGACCTCCATCTCTCTTCCAAGAAGCATTAAAACCATCTTGTTTAGCTACTGTGACCTCCACGTCTATTCCACGGTGCCTTGAAACCTTCCGATTAAACCACTGTGAACTCCAGAGCTCTTCCAAGCGGCATTGATATTGTCTTTTTATTCCACTGTAACCTCCACCACTCTTCCAAGGGGCATTGAAATTGTCTTTTTTTTTTACTGTGACCTCCACCACTCTTCCAAGGGGCATTAATATTGTCTTTTTATTCCACTGCGACCTCCACCACTCTTCCAAGGGTTATTTATATTGTCTTTTTATTCCACTGTAACCTCCACCACTCTTCCAAGAGGCATTGATATTGTCTTTTTATTCCACTGCGACCTCCACCTCTCTTCCAAGGGGCATTAAAACCATATTGTTAAGCTACTGTGACCTCCAAGTCTCTTCCACGAGGCATTGATATTGTCTTTTTATTCCACTGCGACCTCCACATCTCTTCCAAGGGGAATTGATATTGTCTTTTCATTCCACTTCGACCTCCACCACTCTTCTAAGGGGCATTGATATTGTCTTTTTAATCCACTGCGACCTCCACCACTCTTCCAAGGGGCATTAAAACAGTTTTGTTAAGCTACTGTGACCTCCACGTCTTTTCCAAGGGGCATTAAAACCGTCTGGCTAAACCACTCTGAACTCCACAGCTCTTCCAAGAGGCATTGATATTGTCTTTTTATTCGACTGTCACCTCCATCACTCTTCCAAGGGGCATTAAAACAGTCTTGTTAAGCTACTGTGACCTCCACGTCTCTTCCAAGGGGCATTAAAACCGTCTGGTTAAACCACTCTGAACTCCACAGCTCTTCCAAGGGGCAATGATATTGTCTTTTTTTTCCACTGTTACCTCCAAGACTCTGCCAAGGGGCATTAATATTGTCTTTTTAATCCACTGCGACCTCCACCACTCTTCCAAGAGGCATTAAAATCGTCTTGTTAAGCTACTGTCACGTCCATGTCTATTCCACGGGGCATTGATATTGTCTTTTTATTCCACTGCGACTTCAACCTCTCTTCTAAGGTGCATTGATATTGTCTTTTTAATCCACTGCGACCTCCACCATTCTTCCAATAGGCATTAAAACAGTCTTGTTAAGCTACTGTGACCTCCACATCTCTTCCAAGGGGCATTAAAACCGTCTGGTTAAACCACTCTGAACTCCTCAGCTCATCCAAGGGGCATTGATATTGTCTTTTTATTCCACTGTACCCTCCACCATTCTTCCAAGGGGTATTGATATTGTCTTTTTAATGCACTGCGACCTCCACCACTCTTCCAAGGGGAATTAAAACCATCTGGTGAAACCACTCTGAACTCCATAACTCTTTCAAGAGGCATTGATATTGTCTTTTTATTTCACTATAACCTCCACCACTCTTCCAAGGGGTATTGATATTGTCTTTTTAATCCACTGTTACCTCCACCACTCTTCCAAGGGGCATTGATATTGTTTTTTATTCCACTGCGACCTCCACCACTCTTCCAAGGGGCATTAAAACTGTCTTGTTAAGCTGCTGTTGCCTCCATGTCTATTCCACGGGGCATTGATATTGTCTTTTTATTCCACTGTATCCTCCACCACTCATCAATGGGGCATTGATTTTGCCTTTTTAATCCACTGCGACCTCCATCACTCTTCCAAGAAGCATTGAAAACGTCTTGTTTAGCTACTGTGACCTCCACGTCTATTCCACGGTGCCTTAAAACCTTCTGGTTAAACCACTGTGAACTCCACAGCTCTTCCAAGGGGCATTGATATTGTCTTTTTATTCCACTGTAACCTCCATCACTCTTCCCAGGGGCATTGATATTGTCTTTTTATTTTACTGCGACCTCCACCACTCTTCCAAGGGGCATTAATATTGTCTTTTTATTCCACTGCGACCTCCACCACTCTTCCAAGGGTCATTTATATTGTCTTTCTATTCCACTGTAACCTCCACCACTCTTCCAAGGGGCATTGATATTGTCTTTTTATTCCACTGCGCCCTCCACCTCTCTTCCAAGGGGCATTAAAACCATATTGTTAAGCTACTGTGACCTCCAAGTCTCTTCCACGAGGCATTGATATTGTCTTTTTATTCCACTGCGACCTCCACATCTCTTCCAAGGGGAATTGATATTGTCTTTTCATTCCACTTCGACCTCCACCACTCTTCTAAGGGGCATTGATATTGTCTTTTTAATCCACTGCGACCTCCACCACTCTTCCAAGGGGCATTAAAACAGTTTTGTTAAGCTACTGTGACCTCCACGTCTTTTCCAAGGGGCATTAAAACCGTCTGGTTAAACCACTCTGAACTCCACAGCTCTTCCAAGAGTCATTGATATTGTCTTTTTATTCGACTGTCACCTCCATCACTCTTCCAAGGGGCATTAAAACCGTCTTGTTAAGCTACTGTGACCTCCACGTCTCTTCCAAGGGGCATTAAAAACGTCAAATTAAACCACTCTGAACTACACAGCTCTTGCAAGAGGCATTGATATTGTCTTTTTATTCCACTGTATCCTCCACCACTCTTCCAAGGGGAATTGATTTTGTCTTTTTATTCCACTGCGATCTCCACCACTCTTCCAAGGGGCATTGTTATTGTCTTTTTAATCCCCTGCAACCTCTACGACTCTTCCAAGGGGCATTAAAACCATCTTGTTAAGCTACTGTGACCCCCACGTCCCTTCCACGTGGCATTGATATTGTCTTTTCATTCCACTGCGACCTCCACCATTCTTCCAAGGGGCATTGATATTGTCTTTTTAATCCACTGCGACCTCCACCACTCTTCCAACAGACATTGATATTGTCTTTTTATTCCACTGCGACCTTCACCCCTCTTCCAAGGAACATTGATATTGTCTTTTTTTCTACTGTAACCTCCACCACTCTTCTAAGGGGCATTGATATTTTCTTTTTATTCCACTGCGACCTCCACCACTCTTCCAAGGGGCATCGATAATGTCTTTTTAACCCACTAAAACCTCCACCACTCTTCCAAAGGTATTAAAACCGTCTTCTTAAGCTACTGTGACCTCCACGTCTCTTCCAAGGGGCATTAAAACCTTCAATTTAAACCACTCTGAACTCCACAGCTCTTGCAAGAGGCATTGATATTGTCTTTTTATTCCACTGTAACCTCCACAACTCTTCCAAGGGGCATTGATTTTGTCTTTTTAATCCACTGCGACCTCCATCTCTCTTCCAAGAAGCATTAAAACCGTCTTGTTTAGCTACTGTGACTTCCACGTCTATTCCACGGTGCCTTAAAACCTTCTGGTTGAACCACTGTGAACTCCAGAGCTCTTCCAAGGGGCATTAATATTGTCTTTTTATTCCACTGTAACCTCCACCACTCTTCCAAGGGGCATTGAAATTGTCTTTTTATTCCACTGCGACCTCCAACTCTCTTCCAAAGTGCATTAAAACCATCTTGTTAAGCTACTGTGACCTCCAAGTCTCTTCCACGAGGCATTGATATTGTCTTTTCATTCCACTGCGACCTCCACATCTCTTCCAAGGGGAATTGATATTGTCTTTTCATTCCACTGCGACCTCCACCACTCTTGTAAGGGGCATTGATATTGTCTTTTTAATCCACTGCGACCTCCACCACTCTTCCAAGGGGCATTAAAACAGTTTTGTCAAGCTACTGTGACCTCCACGTCTTTTCCAAGGGGCATTAAAACCGTCTGGTTAAACCACTCTGAACTCCACAGCTCTTCCAAGAGGCATTGATATTGTCTTTTTATTCGATTGTCACCTCCACCACTCTTCCAAGGGGCATTAAAACCGTCTTGTTAAGCTACTGTGACCTCCACGTCTCTTCCATGGGGCATTAAAACCATCAATTTAAACCACTCTGAACTCCACAGTTCTTATAAGGAGTACTGGTATTGTCTTTTTATTCCACTCTAACCTCCACCACTCTTCCAAGGGGCATTGACATTGTCTATTTATTCCACTGCGACCTCCACCACTCTTCCAAGGGACATTAAGACCATCTTGTTAAGCTACAGTGACCTCCACAACTCTTCCATGGGGCATAGACATTGTCTTTTTATTCCACTGTGACTTCCACCTCTCTGCTAAGGGGCATTGATATAGTCTTTTTAATCCACTGCGACCTCCACCACTCTTCCAAGGGCCATTATAACAGTCTTGTTAAGCTAATTTGACCTCCACGTCTCTTCCAAGGGGCATTAAAACCGTCTGGTTAAACCACTCTGAACTCCACAGCTCTTCCAAGGGGCATTGATATTGGCTTTTTATTCCAATGTAACCTACACCACTCTTCCAAAGGGAATTGATTTTGTCTTTTTATTCCACTGCGACCTCCACCACTCTTCCAATGGGCATTGTTATTGTCTTTTTAATCCCTTGCAACCTCCACCACTCTTCCAAGGGGCATTAAAACAGTCTTGTTAAGCTACTGTGACCTCCACTTCCCTTCCACGGTGCATTGATATTGTCTTTTTATTCCACTGCGACCTCCACCACTCTTCCAATGGGCATTAAAACCGTCTTGTTTAGCTACTGTGACCTCCACGTCCCTTCCACGGGGCATTGATATTGTCTTTTTTTCCACTGTAACCTCCACCACTCTTCTAAGGGGCATTGATATTTTCTTTTTATTCCACTGCGACCTCCACCACTCTTCCAAGGGGCATCGATAATGTCTTTTTAACCCACTGCGACCTCCACCAATCTTCCAAGGGGCATTAAAAGCGTCTTCTTAAGCTACTGTGACCTCCACGTCTCTTCCAAGGGGCATTAAAACCTTCAATTTAAACCACTCTGAACTCCACAGCTCTTGCTAGAGGCATTGATATTGTCTTTTAATTCCACTGTAACCTCCACCACTCTTCCAAGGGGCATTGATTTTGTCTTTTTAATCCACTGCGACCTCCATCTCTCTTCCAAGAAGCATTAAAACCATCTTGTTTAGCTACTGTGACCTCCACGTCTATTCCACGGTGCCTTGAAACCTTCTGATTAAACCACTGTGAACTCCAGAGCTCTTCCAAGCGGCATTGATATTGTCTTTTTATTCCACTGTAACCTCCACCACTCTTCCAAGGGGCATTGAAATTGTCTTTTTTTTTTACTGTGACCTCCACCACTCTTCCAAGGGGCATTAATATTGTCTTTTTATTCCACTGCGACCTCCACCACTCTTCCAAGGGTTATTTATATTGTCTTTTTATTCCACTGTAACCTCCACCACTCTTCCAAGGGGCATTGATATTGTCTTTTTATTCCACTGCGACCTCCACCTCTCTTCCAAGGGGCATTAAAACCATATTGTTAAGCTACTGTGACCTCCAAGTCTCTTCCACGAGGCATTGATATTGTCTTTTTATTCCACTGCGACCTCCACATCTCTTCCAAGGGGAATTGATATTGTCTTTTCATTCCACTTCGACCTCCACCACTCTTCTAAGGGGCATTGATATTGTCTTTTTAATCCACTGCGACCTCCACCACTCTTCCAAGGGGCATTAAAACAGTTTTGTTAAGCTACTGTGACCTCCACGTCTTTTCCAAGGGGCATTAAAACCGTCTGGCTAAACCACTCTGAACTCCACAGCTCTTCCAAGACGCATTGATATTGTCTTTTTATTCGACTGTCACCTCCATTACTCTTCCAAGGGGCATTAAAACCGTCTTGTTAAGCTACTGTGACCTCCACGTCTCTTCCAAGGGGCATTAAAAACGTCAATTTAAACCACTCTGAACTTCACAGCTCTTGCAAGAGGCATTGATATTGTCTTTTTATTACACTGTAACCTCCACCACTCTTCCAAGGGACATTGTTATTGTCTTTTTAATCCCCTGCAACCTCCACGACTTTTCCAAGGGGCATTAAAACCATCTTGTTAAGCTACTGTGACCCCCACGTCCCTTCCACGGGGCATTGATATTGTCTTTTCATTCCACTGCGACCTCCACCACTCTTCCAAGGGGCATTGATATTGTCTTTTTAATCCACTGCGACCTCCACCACTCTTCCAACAGACATTGATATTGTCTTTTTATTCCACTGCGACCTTCACCTCTCTTCCAAGGAACATTGATATTGTCTTTTTTTCCACTGTAACCTCCACCACTCTTCAAAGGGGCATTGATATTTTCTTTTTATTCCACTGCGACCTCAACCACTCTTCCAAGGGGCATCGATAATGTCTTTTTAACCCACTGAGACCTCCACCACTCTTCCAAGGGTATTAAAACCGTCTTCTTAAGCTACTGTGACCTCCACGTCTCTTCCAAGAGGCATTAAAACCTTCAATTTAAACCACTCTGAACTCCACAGCTCTTGCAAGAGGCATTGATTTTGTCTTTTTAATCCACTGCGACCTCCATCTCTCTTCCAAGAAGCATTAAAACCATCTTGTTTAGCTACTGTGACTTCCACGTCTATTCCACGGTGCCTTAAAACCTTCTGGTTAAACCACTGTGAACTCCAGAGCTCTTCCAAGGGGCATTGATATTGTCTTTTTATTCCACTGTAACCTCCACCACTCTTCCAAGGGGCATTGAAATTGTCTTTTTTTTTTACTGCGACCTCCACCACTCTTCCAAGGGTCATTGATATTGTCTTTTTATTCCACTGTAACCTCCACCACTCTTCCAAGGGGCATTGATATGGTCTTTTTATTCCACTGTGACCTCCAAATCTCTTCCAAGGGGCATTAAAACCATCTTGTTAAGCTACTGTGACCTCCAAGTCTCTTCCACGAGGCATTGATATTGTCTTTTCATTCCACTGCGACCTCCACATCTCTTCCAAGGGGAATTGATATTGTCTTTTCATTCCACTGCGACCTCCACCACTCTTGTAAGGGGCATTGATATTGTCTTTTTAATCCACTGCGACCTCCACCACTCTTCCAAGGGGCATTAAAACAGTTTTGTTAAGCTACTGTGACCTCCACGTCTTTTCCAAGGTGCATTAAAACCATCTGGTTAAACCACTCTGAACTCCACAGCTCTTCCAAGAGGCATTGATATTGTCTTTTTATTCGATTATCACCTCCACCACTCTTCCAAGGGGCATTAAAACCGTTTTGTTAAGCTACTGTGACCTCAACGTCTCTTCCATGGGGCATTAAAACCATCAATTTAAACCACTCAGAACTCCACAGTTCTTATAAGGAGCACTGCTATTGTCTTTTTATTCCACTCTAACCTCCACCATTCTTCCAAGGGGCATTGACATTGTCTATTTATTCCACTGCGACCTCCACCACTCTTCCAAGGGACATTAAGACCATCTTGTTAAGCTACAGTGACCTCCACAACTCTTCCATGGGGCATAGACATTGTCTTTTTATTCCACTGTGACTTCCACCTCTCTTCTAAGGGGCATTGATATTGTCTTTTTAATCCACTGCGACCTCCACCACTCTTACAAGGGGCATTAAAACAGTCTTGTTAAGCTACTTTGACCTCCACGTCTCTTCCAAGGGGCATTAAAACCGTCTGGTTAAACCACTCTGAACTCCACAGCTCTTCCAAGGGGCATTGATATTGTCTTTTTATTCCACTGCGACCTCCACCACTCTTCCAAGGGGCATTATTATTGTCTTTTTAATCCCCTGCAACCTCCACGACTCTTCCAAGGGGCATTAAAACAGTCTTGTTAAGCTACTGTGACCGCCACTTCCCTTCCACTGGGCATTGATATTGTCTTTTTATTCCACTGCGACCTCCACCACTCTTCCAAAGGGCATTGATATTGTCTTTTTAATCCACTGCGAACTCCACCACTCTTCCAAGGGGAATTTATTTTGTCTTTTTATTCCACTGCGACCTCCACCACTCTTCCAAGGTGCATTGTTATTGTCTTTTTAATCCCCTGCAACCTCCACGACTCTTCCAAGGGGCATTAAAACAGTCTTGTTAAGCTACTGTGACCTCCACTTCCCTTCCACTGGGCATTGATATTGTCTTTTTATTCCACTGCGACCTCCACCACTCTTCCAAAGGGCATTGATATTGTGTTTTTAATCCACTGCGAACTCCACCACTCTTCCAAGGGGCTTTAAAACCGTCTTGTTATGCTACTGTGACGTCGACTTCTCTTCCAAGGGGCATTAAAACCATCTGGTTAAACCACTCTGAATTCCACAGCTCTTCCAAGGGGCATTTGTATTGTCTTTTTATTCCACTCTAACCACCACCACTCTTCCAAGGGGCATTGACATTATCTTTTTATTCCACTGCGACCTCCACCACTCTTCCAAGGGGCATTAAAACCATATTGTTAAGATACAGAGACCTCCACATCTCTTTCACGGGGCATTGATATTGTCTTTTTATTCCACTGTAACCTCCACCAATCTTCCAAGGGGCATTGATATTGTTTTTTTATTCCACTGCGACCTCCACCACTCTTCCAAGGGGCATTAAAACCGTCTTGTTAAGTTACTGTGACCTCCACGTCTCTTCCAAGGAGAGTTAAAACCATCTGGTTATACCACTCTGAACTCCACAGCTCTTCCAAGGGGCATTATTATTGTCTTTTTATTCCAGTGTAACCTCCACCACTCTTCCAAGGGGCATTGATATTGTCTTTTTATTCCACTGTAACCTTCATCACTCTTCCAAGTGCATTGATATTGTCTTTTTATTCCTCTGCGACGTCCACGACTCTTAAAACGGGCATTAAAACTGTCTTGCTAAGCTACTGTGACCTCCAAGTTTCTTACACAGGGCATTGATATTGTCTTTTTATTCCACTGTAACCTCCACCACTCTTCCAAGTGGCATTGTTATTGTCTTTTTATTCCACTGTAATCTCAACCAATCTTCCAAGGGGCATTGATATTGTCTTTTTATTCCTCTGGGACCTCCACCACTCTTCCAATGTGCATTGTTATTGTCTTTTTAATCCCCTTCAACCTCCACCAGTCTTCCAAGGGGCATTAAAACAGTCTTTTTAAGCTTCTGTGACCTCCACGTCCCTTCCACTGGGCATTGATATTGTCTTTTTATTCCACTGCGACCTCCACCACTCTTCCAAGGGGCATTAAAACCGTCTTGTTAAGCTATTGTGACCCCCACGTCCGTTCCACGGGGCATTGATATTGTCTTTTTATTCCACTGCGACCTCCACCACTCTTCCAAGGGGCATTGATGTTGTCTTTTTAATCCACTGTGACCTCCACCACTCTTCCAACAGACATTGATATTGTCTTTTTATTCCACTGCGACCTTCACCCCTCTTCCAAGGAACATTGATATTGTCTTTTCTTCCACTGTAACATCCACCACTCTTCTAAGGGGCATTGATATTTTCTTTTTATTCCACTGTGACCTCCACCACTCTTCCAAGGGGCATCGATAATGTCTTTTTAACCAACTGCGACCTCCACCACTCTTCCAAGGGGCATTAAAACCGTCTTCTTAAGCTACTGTAATCTCCACGTCTATTCCACGGTGCCTTAAAACCTTCTGGTTAAACCACTGTGAATTCCAGAGCTCTTCCAAGGGGCATTGATATTGACTTTTTATTCCACTGCAACCTCCACCACTCTTCCAAGGGGCATTGAAATTGTCTTTATTTTTTACTGCGACCTCCACCACTCTTCCAAAGGGCATTAATATTGTCTTTTTATTCCACTGCAACCTCCACCACTCTTCCAAGTGTCATTGATATTGTCTTTTTATTCCACTGCGACCTCCACCTCTCTTCCAAAGGGCATTAAAACCATCTTGTTAAGCTACTGTGACCTCCAAGTCTCTTCCACGAGGCATTGATATTGTCTTTTATTCCACTGCGACCTCCACATCTCTTCCAAGGGGAATTGATATTGTCTTTTCATTCCACTGCGACCTCCACCACTCTTCTAAGGGGCATCGATATTGTCTTTTTAATCCACTGCGACCTCCACCACTCTTCCAAGGGGCATTAAAACAGTTTTGTTAAGCTACTGTGACCTCCACGTTTTTTCCAAGGAGCATTAAACCGTCTGGTTAAACCACTCTGAACTCCACAGCTCTTCCAAGAGGCATTGATATTGTCTTTTTATTCGACTGTCACCTCCACCACTCTTCCAAGGGGCATTAAAACCGTCTTGTTAAGCTACTGTGACCTCCACGTCTCTTACATGGGGCATTAAAACAGTCAATTTAAATCACTCTGAACTCCACAGCTATTGCAAGAGGCATTGATATTGTCTTTTTATTCCACTGTAACCTCCACTACTCTTCCAAGTGGCATTGATTTTGTCTTTTTAATCCACTGCGACCTCTATCACTCTTCCAAGAAGCATTGAAAACGTCTTGTTTAGCTACTGTGACCTCCACGTCTATTCCACGGTGCCTTAAAACCTTCTGGTTAAACCACTGTGAACTCCACAGCTCTTCCAAGGGGCATTGATATTGTCTTTTTATTCCACTGTAACCTCCATCTCTCTTCCCAGGGCATTGATATTGTCTTTTTATTTTACTGCGACCTCCACCACTCTTCCAATGGGCATTAATATTGTCTTTTTATTCCACTGCGACCTCCACCACTCTTCCAAGGGTCATTGATATTGGCTTTTTATTCCACTGTAACCTCCACCACTATTCCAAGGGGCATTGATATTGTCTTTTTAATCCACTGCGACTTCCACCTCTCTTCCAAGGGGCATTAAAACCATCTTGTTAAGCTACTGTGACCTCCAAGTCTCTTCCACGAGGCATTGATATTGTCTTTTTATTCCACTGCGACCTCCACATCTATTCCAAGGGAAATTGATATTGTCTTTTTATACCACTGCGAACTCCACCACTCGTCTAAGGGGCATTGATATTTTCTTTTTAATCCACTGCGACCTCCACCACTCTTCCAAGGGGCATTAAAACAGTCTTGATAAGCTACTGTGACCTCCTCGTCTCTTCCAAGGGGCATTAAAACCTTCTTCTTAAACACTCTGAACTCCACGTCCCTTCCACGGGGCATTGATATTGTCTTTTTATTCCACTGCGAACTCCACCACTCTACCAAGGGGCATTGATATTGTCTTTTTAATCCAATGCGACCTCCACCACTCTTCCAAGGGGCATTAATATTGTCTTTTTAATCCACTGTGACCACCACGTCTCTTTCAAGGGGCATTAAAACCGTCAATTTAAACCACTCTGGACTGCACAGTTCTTATAAGGAGCACTGGTATTGTCTATTTATTCCACTCTAACCTCCACCACTCTTTCAAGGGGCATTGACATTGTCTATTTATTCCACTGCGACCTACACCACTCTTCCAAGGGGCATTAAGACCATCTTGTTAAGCTACAGTGATCTCCGCAACTCTTCCATGGGGCATTGATGTTTTCTTTTTATTCCACTGTAACCTCCACCACTCTTCCAAGGGGCATTGATTTTGTCTTTTTATTCCACAGCGACCTCTACCACTCTTCCAATGGGCATTGATATTGTTTTTTAATCCACTGCAACCTCCACCACTCTTCCAAGGGGCTTTAAAGCTGTCTTGCTAAGCTACTGTCACGTCCATGTCTATTCCACTGGGCATTGATTTTGTCTTTTTATTCCACTGTAACCTCCACCACTCTTCCATGTGGCATTGACATTGTCTTTTTATTCCACTGTGACTTCCACCTCTCTTCTAAGGGGCATTGATATTGTCTTTTTAATCCACTGCGACCTCCACCACTCTTCCAAGGGGCATTAAAACAGCTTTCTTAAGCTACTGTGACCTCCTCATCTCTTCCAAGGGACTTTAAAATCATCTGGTTAAACACTCTGAACTCCACAGCTCTTACCAGAGGCATTGTTATTGTCTTTTTATTCGACTGTAACATCCACCACTCTTCCAAGCAGCATTGATGTTGTCTTTTTATTCCACTGCGACCTCCACCACTCTTCCAAGGGGCATTGATATTGTCTTTTTAATCAACTGCTTCCTCCACCTCTCTTCCACGGGGCATTAAAACCGTCTTGTGTAGCTACTGTGACCTCCATGTCTCTTCCACGGGGCATTGATATTGTCTTTTTATTCCACTGCGACCTCCACCACTCTTCCAAGGGGCATTGATATTGTCTTTTTAATCTACTGCGACCTCCACCACTCTTCCAAGGGGCTTTTATATTGTCTTTTTAATCCACGGTGACCTCCACGTCTCTTCCAAGGGAGCATTAAAACCGTCAATTTAAACAACTCTGAACTCCACAGCTCTACCAAGGAGCACTGGTATTGTCTTTTTATTCCACTCTAACCTCCACCACTCCTCCAAGGGGCATTGACATTGTCTATTTATTCCATTGCGACCTCCACCACTCTTCCAAGGGGCATTAAGACCATCTTGTTAAGCTACAGTGACCTCCACAACTCTTCCATGGGGCATTGATATTGTCTTTTTGTTCCACTGTAACCTCCACTACTCTTCCAAGTGGCATTAATTTTGTCTTTTTAATCCACTGCATCCTCCACCACTCTTCCAAGGGGCATTAAAGCCGTCTTGTTAAGCAACTGTCACGTCCATGTCTATTCCATGGGTCATTGATATTGTCTATTTATTCCACTGTAACCTCCACCACTCTTCCAAGTGGCATTGACATTGTCTTTTTATTCCACTGCGACTTCTACCTCTCTTCTTATGGGCATTGATATTGTCTTTTTAATCCACTGTGACCTCCACCACTCTTCCAAGGGGCATTAAAACAGTCTTGTTAAGCTACTGTGACCTCCACATCTCTTCCAAGGAGCATTAAAACCGTCTGTTTAAACCAATCTGAACTCCACAGCTCCTCCAAGGGGCATTTATATTGTCTTTTTATTCCACTGTAACCTCCACCACTCTTCCAAGGGGCATTGATTTTGTCTTTTTATTCCACTGTGACCTCCACCACTCTTCCAATGGGCATTGTTATTGTCTTTTTAATCGCCTACAACCTCCACCACTCTTCCAAGGGGTATTAAAACCGTCTTGTTAAGCTACTGTGACCTCCACGTCCCTTCCACGGGGCATTGATATTGTCTATTTATTCCACTGCGACCTCCACCACTCTTCCAAGGGGCATTGATATTGTCTTTTTAATCCACTGCGAACTCCACCACTCTTCCAAAGGGGCATTAAAACCGTCTTGTTATGCTACTGTGACGTCGACTTCTCTTCCAAGGGGCATTAAAACCATCTGGTTAAACCACTCTGAACTCCACAGCTCTTCCAAGGGGCATTTGTATTAACTTTTTATTCCACTCTAACCTCCACCACTCTTCCAAGGTGTATTGACATTGCCTTTTTATTCCACTGCGACCTCCACCACTGGTCCAAGGGGCATTAAAACCATATTGTTAAGCTACAGTGACCTCCACAACTCTTCCATGGGTCACTGATATTGTCTTTTTGTTCCACTGTAACCAATCTTCCAAGGGGCATTGATGTTGTTTTTTATTCCACTGCGAACTCCACCACTCTCCCAAGGGGCATTAAAACCGTCTTGTTAAGTTACTGTGACCTCCATGTCTCTTCCAAGGAGCGTTAAAACCGTCTGGTTATACCACTCTGAAATCCACAGCTCTTCCAAGGGGCATTATTATTGTCTTTTTATTCCACTGTAACCTCCACCACTCTTCCAAGGGGCATTGATATTGTCATTTTATTCCACTGCGACCTCCACCAGTCCTCCAAGAGGCATTAAAACCGTCTTGTTAAGCTACTGTGACCTCCACGTCTCTTCCTCAGGGCATTGAAATTGTCTTTTTATTCCACTGTAAACTCCACCACTCGTCCAAGGGGCACTGATATTGTCTTTTTATTCCACTGCAACCTCCACCACTCTTCCAAGAGGCATTGATATTGTCTTTTTAATCCACTGCGACCTCCTCCACTCTTCCAAGGGGCATTAAAACCGTCTTGCTAAGCTACTGTCACCTCCATGTCCCTTCCAAGGGGCATTAAAACCGTCAATTTAAACCACTCTGAATTCCCCAGCGATTGGAAGGGGTATTGATATTGTCTTTTTATTCCAATGTTACCTCCAGCACTCTTCCAAGGGGCATTGATATTGTCTTTTTATTCCACTGCAACTTCCACCTCTCTTCCAAGGGGCATTAAAATCACCTTGTTAAGCTACTGTGACCTCCACGTCTCTTTCACGGGGCATTGATATTGTCTTTTTATTCCACTGTTACCTCCACCACTCTTCCAAGGGGCATTGATATTGTCTTTTTATTCCACTGGGACCTTCACCACTCTTCCAAGTGACATTGATATTGTCTTTTTAATCCACTGTGACCTCCACCACTCTTCCAAGAGGCATTAAAACAGTCTTGTTAAGCCACTGTGACCTCCACATCTCTTCCAAGGGGCATTAAAACTGTCTGGTTAAACCACTCTGAACTCCGCATCTCTTCCAAGGGGCATTGATAATGTCTTTTTATTCCACTGTAAACTCCACCATTCTTCCAAGGGGTATTGATATTGTCTTTTTAATGCACTGCGACCTCCCCCACTCTTTCAAGGGGCATTAAAACCATCTGGTTAAACCACTCTGAACTCCATAGCTCTTTCAAGAGGCATTAATATTGTCTTTTTATTTCACTGTAACCTCCACCACTCTTTCAAGGGGCATTGATATTGTCTTTTTATTCCACTGCGACCTCCACCACTCTTCAAAGGGGCATTAAAACTGTCTTGTTAAGCTACTGTGACCTCCACGTGTCTTCCACGGGGCAGTGATATTGTCTTTTTAATCCACTGTGACCTCCTCCACTTTTCCAAGGGGCATTAAAACCGTCTTGTTAAGCTACTGTGACCTCCATGTCTCTTCCACAGGGCATTGATATTGTCTTTTTATTCCGGCTGGAACCTCCAACACTCTTCCAAGGTGCATTGATATTGTCTTTTTAATCCACTGAGACTTCAACCACTCCTTCAAGGAGCATTGACATTGTCTTTTTAATCCACTTCGACCTCCACCCCTCTTCCAAGGGGCATTAAAACCGTCAATTGAAACCAATCTCAACTCCACAGCTCTTGAAAGGGGCTTTGATATTGTTTTTTATTTCACTGTAAAGTCCACCACTCTTCCAAGGGGCATTGATATTGTCTTTTTATTCCACTGCCACCTCCACCACTCTTCTAACGGGCATTGATATTGGCTTTTTAATCCACTGTTACCTCCACCAGTCTTCCAAAGGGCATTGATATTGTTTTTTTATTCCACTGCGATCTAAGCTACTCTTCCAAGGGGCATTGATATTGTCTTTTTATTCCACTGCGACCTCCACCACTCTTCTGAGGGGCATTTATATTGTCTTTTTAATCAACTGCGACCTCCACCACTCTTCCAAGGGCCATTAAAACCGTCTTGTTAAGCTACTTTGACCTCCACGTCAATTCCACGGGGCATTAAAACCGTCAATTTAAACCACTCTGAACTCCACAGCTCTTGCAATGGGCATTGATATTGTCTTTTTATTCCAATGTAACCTCCAACACTCTTCCAAGGGGCATTGATATTGTATTTTTATTCCACTGCAACTTCCACCTCTCTTCCAAGGGGCATTAAAAACGTCTTGTTAAGCTACTGTGACCTCCACGTCTTTTTCACGGGGCATTGATATTGTCTTTTAATTCCACTGTAACCTCCACCACTCTTCCAAGCGGCATTGATATTGTCCTTTTATTCCACTGGGACCTTCATCATTCTTCCAAGTGGCATTGATTCTGTCTTTTTAATCCACTGCGATCTCCACCACTCTTCCAAGGGGCATTAAAACCGTTAATTTAAACCACTCTGAACTCCACAGCTCTTGCAAGAGGCATTGATATTGTCTTTTCATTCCAATGTAACCTCCAGCACTCTTCCAAGTGGCATTGATATTGTCTTTTTATTCCACTACGACTTCCACCACTCTCCCAAGGTGCATTAAAAACATCTTGTTTAGCTAATGTAACGTCCATGTCTATTCCACTGGGCATTGATATTATCTTTTTATTCCACTGTATCCTCCACCACTCTTCCAAGGGGTATTGATATTGTCTTTTTATTCCACTGCGACTTCCACCTCTCTTCTAAGGGGCATTGATGTTGTCTTTTTAATCCACTGCGACCTCCACCACTCTTCCAAGAGGCATTAAAACAGTCTTGTCAAGCTGCTGTGACCTCCACATCTCTTCCAAGGGGCATTAAAACCGTCTGGTTAAACCACTCTGAACTCCACAGTTCTTCCAAGGGGCATTGATATTGTCTTTTTATTCCACTCTAACCTCCACCATTCTTCCAAGGGGTATTGATATTGTCTTTTTAATGTACTGCGACCTCAACCACTCTTACAAGGGCATTAAAACCTACTGGTTAAACCACTCTGAACTCCATAGCTCTTTCAAGTGGCATTGATATTGTCTTTTTATTTCTCTGTAACCTCCACCACTCTTTCAAGTGGCATTGATATTGTCATTTTATTCCACTGCGACCTCCACCACTCTTCCAAGGGGCATAAAACTGTCTTGTTAAGCTACTGTGACCTCCACGTGTCTTCCATGGGGCATTGATATTGTCTTTTTAATCCACTGTGACCTCCACCACTTTTCCAAGGGGCATTAAAATCGTCTTGTTAATCTACTGTGACCTCCCCGTCTCTTCCAAGGGGCAATAAAACCATCTGGTTAAACCACTCTGAACTCCACAGCCTCTTCCAAGGGGCATTGGTATTGTCTTTTTATTCCACTCTAACCACCACCAATCTTCCAAGGGGCATTGACATTGCATTTTTATTCCACTGCGACCTCCATCATTCTTCCAAGGGGCATTGATATTGTTTTTTTATTCCACTGTAACCTCCACCACTTTTCCTATGGGAATTGATATTGTCTTTTTATTATTATTATTTATTATTATAGTGCCATTTATTCCATGGCGCTTTACATGTGATAGGGATATACATAACAAAAGCATTTACATAATCTTAACAAAACGAGTCAGCGACTTGTACAGGAGGAGCGAGGACCCTGCCCGCGAGGGCTCACATTCTAGAAGGGATGGGTGAGGATACATTAGGTGAGGGTAGAGCTCGTCGTGCAGCAGTGGTTACTGCAGGTTGTAGGCTTGTCGGAAGAGGTGGGTCTTCAGGTTTCTTTTGAAAGTTTCCACGGTCGGCGAGAGTCTGATGTGTTGGGGTAGAGAGTTCCAGAGTAGGGGGGATGCATGGGAGAAATCTTGTATACGATTGTGGGAGGAGGAGATAAATGGGGAGTAGAGAAGGAGATCTTGTGAGGATCGGAGGTTGCGTGCAGGTAAGTACCGGGAGACTAGGTCACAGATGTATGGGGGAGACAGGTTGTGGATGGCTTTGTATGCCATGGTTAGAGTTTTGAACTGGATTCTCTGGCAATGGGGAGCCAGTGAAGAGACTGACAGAGAGGAGAGGCCGGGGAATAGCGAGGGGACAGGTGAATTAGTCGAGCAGCAGAGTTTAGGATAGATTGGAGAGGCGCAAGAGTGTTGTAAGGGAGGCCACGGAGCAGGAGGTTGCAGTAGTCGAGGCGGGATATGTTGAGGGCAGGCACTAGTGTTTTTGCAGAGTCTTTGCTGAGGAATGCACGGATCCGGGAGATGTTTTTGAGTTGGAGTCGGCAGGAAGTGGAAAGGGCTTGGATATGTGGCTTTAAGGAGAGATCAGAGTCCAGGGTTACTCAAAGGCAGCGAGCTTGTGGGACTGGGGAGAGTGAACAGCCATTGACGTTGATGCCTAGGTCAGATGGGGTATGTGAATGAGAGGGTGGAAAGATGATGAACTCTGTTTTATCCATGTTGAGTTTTAGAAATCTGTCAGAGAAGAAGGATGACATGGCGGACAGACATTGTGGGATTTTGGTTAGTAGGGAGGAGATATCGGGTCCAGAGAGGTAGATCTGTGTGTCGTCAGCATAGAAGTGATACTGAAAACCGTGAGACTCTATGAGCTGTCCCAGTCCAAAGGTGTAGATGGAGAAGAGCAGAGGTCCTACAACTGAACCTTGGGGGACACCGACAGATAGGGGGCGATATGAGGAGGTGGTGCTTGAGTGGGAGACGCTGAATGTCCTGTCTGTTAAGTATGAGGAGATCCCAGATAGAGCCAAGTCCGTGATGCCAAGAGATGAGAGAATCTGGAGTAAGAGGGAATGGTCCACTGTGTCAAAGGCAGATGACAGGTCCAGAAGGAGGAGGATGGAGTAGTGTCGCTTGGATTTGGCATTTAGTAGGTCGTTGGTAAATTTGGTCAAGGCAGCTTCAGTCGAGTGATACGGTCGGAAGCCAGATTGCAGGCGGTCGAAGAGGGAGCAGGAGGAGAGGTGGGAGGACAGTTCAAGGTGGACATGTTGTTCTAGTAGTTTTGAGGCAAAGGGGAGGAGTGATATGAGGCGGTAGCTAGTCAGAGAGGAAGGGTCAAGGGAGGGCTTTTTGAGGATGGGTGTGATTGCGGCATGTGTGAAACATGAGGGGAAGACACCGGTTGTTAGTGACAGATTGAAGAGGTGGGTTAGGGTTGGGATGAAGACTGTGGTAAGGTTAGTGATGAGGTGGGATGGGATTGGGTCAAGTTTGCAGGTGGTGAGGTGTGATTTGAAGAGTAAAGAGGAGACTTGACCTTCTGTAATGGTGAAGAAGTGGGGTTTGGAGGAGGAGGGTTGAATAGATATGAGGAGGGGTTGTGTGGACTTTAGGCAAAAGTTTTGTCTGATGGTGTCAATCTTCTGTTTGAAGAATGAGGCAAAGTTGTCAGCTGAGATGAGAGAAGAGGGAGGAGGTGCTGGGGGACGAAGGAGAGAGTTGAAAGTGTTAAATAGCTGTTTAGGGTTGTAAGATAGGGAGGATATGAGAGATGAGAAGTAGGTTTGTTTTGCTGTAGTGAGTGCGGACTTGAAATTAGTGAGGGATTGCTTGAATGCGATGAAGTGCTCCATGGAGTGAGACCTTTTCCATCTCCGCTCCTCAACCCTGGAGGCCCGGCGCAGTTCTTTAGTAAGTTTAGTATGCCAGGGTTGCCTGTTGAATGTGCGAGATGTGGTGTGTGTGAGAGGGGCGATCCAGTCTAGAGCTGCAGCTATTGTGGTGTTATATGAAGCAGCAGCAACGTCTGCATCGTGTCAGGTGTTTGAGATTTCTGCGAGGGTATGCAAGTTTGTGGAATGGGGATTGTTGCCCCGGGGAGGAGAGAGAAGAGAATGTAAGTAGGCTATGATCAGAGAGAAGGAGAGGTGAGTTAGAGAGTTTAGATAGGGAACAGAGGCGGGTGAAGATGAGGTCCAGTGTTTGGCCATCTTTGTGGGTGGGTGTGGAAGACCATTGAGTGAGTCCGAAGGAGGAAGTGAGAGATAGGAACTTAGAGACAGACGAGTGGGAAGTGTTAATGGGGATGTTGAAGTCGCCCATTATGATAGTGGGGATGTCAGTGGAGAGGAAGTGAAGCAGCCAGGTGGTGAAGTGGTCTAAGAAGGTGGTGGCTTGCCCTGGGGGTCGGTAAACGACGGCCAGTTGGAGGTTGGAGGGGGAATAGATGCGCACACAGTGCACCTCAAAAGAGGGGAGTGTAACGGAGGGTGGCAGTGGGATTTGGGTGAAAGCGCAGTGTTCTGATAAGAGAAAACCTTCGCCTCAGCCATGTTTGCCGTTGGGGCGGGGGGTGTGGGAAAGGTGGAATCCCCCATATGAAAGTGCAGCTGGGGAGGCTGTGTCAGAGGGGGTGAGCCAGGTTTCAGTGATGGCGAGGAAGGAAAGTCTGTTTGTAATGAAAAGATCGTGGATGAAGGAAAGTTTGTTGCAGACAGAGCGAGCGTTCCATAGAGCTCCTGTTAGAGCAACTAAGGGAGTGGGGATTGGTTGGATGGGTATGAGGTTAGAAGGGTTGCGACAGTTTGTGGAAGGTCGTGGATAGGAGGAAGAAGTAACTGTGGGGATATGGCTAGGAGGACCAGGATTTGGAGAGATATCTCCAGCAGTGAGGAGGAGCAGAGAAAGTGTTAGCAGGTGGGAGCAAGAGAGAGCATGAGGTGGCTGTCTGTGTTTGGAGATCCAGGATAGAATGTTTAGGAATAATTTGGACTAGGAAGTGAGATGAATGGGGAGAATGGAGGGAGAGATGAAGAGTTTCTTACTAGGTGTAGGGATTTGAGGGGTTACTAGAAAGTGGAGGACTATAGAGGAAAAAGTGAGAGCTAACAGAAACATAGTTAAAAGAGAGTAAGTGGTCAAAGAGTTGGTTACCTGACTCCTGCTCTGACTAGCTGCCTCTGAAATAACTGCCACTTATCTCCGAAGCCACTTTGCACATGAAGACGCGTACACACCCCAGCACAAGTGCACCCCTTACAGAGCTTCTAAATATATAGGGCACATTAAACTATCAGGTGAAGGGCATTGTGGGAGATGCATATGGCTAAATTAGCAGCTGGTCGTCTCACCAGGAGATGGCTGGGTGATCAAACACAGAGCTAGGACTCTAGTCTCTGCAGTTTAGCACCTCTAAAAATCAGATAAGATCTATAGTAGGGAAGGGACAGACATATGTGGGTATTGAATGGAGTGGGACAGATAATGCAGAGAAGTTATGCAGAGCATGTACCAGTGAGGTGAATCAGCAAAGCAGAGCATTAGATTACAGCAGACACAGCAAGCAGAGAAGTTATGCAGAGCATGTACCAGTGAGGTAAATCAGCAAAGCAGAGCATTAGATTACAGCAGACACAGCAAGCAGAGAAGTTATGCAGAGCATGTACCAGTGAGGTGAATCAGCAAAGCAGAGCATTATATTACAGCAGACACAGCAAGCAGAGCATGTACCAGTGAGGTGAATCAGCAAAGCAGAGCATTAGATTACAGCAGACACAGCAAGCAGAGAAGTTATGCAGAGCATGTACCAGTGAGGTAAATCAGCAAAGCAGAGCATTAGATTACAGCAGACACAGCAAGCAGATAAGTTATGCAGAGCATGTACCAGTGAGGTGAATCAGCAAAGCAGAGCATTATATTACAGCAGACACAGCAAGCAGAGCATGTACCAGTGAGGTGAATCAGCAAAGCAGAGCATTAGATTACAGCAGACACAGCAAGCAGAGAAGTTATGCAGAGCATATATCAGTGAGGTTATTCCACTGCGACCTCCACCACTGTTCTAAGGGGCATTAAAACCGTCTTGTTAAGCTACTGTGACCTTAACGTCTCTTCCACAGGGCATTGTTATTGTCTTTTTATTCCACTGCGACCTCCACCACTCTGCCAAGGGGCATTAAAACCGTCTTGTTAAGCTACTGTGATTTCCACGTCTCTTCCATGGGGCATTGATATTGTCTTTTTATTCCACTGTAACCTCCACCACTCTTCCAAGAGGCATTGATATTGTCTTTTTATTCCACTGTAACCTCCACCACTCTCCCAAGGGACATTGATATTGTCTTTTTATTTTACTGCGACCTCCACCACTCTTCCAAAGGGCATTAATATTGTCTTTTTATTCCACTGCGACCTCCACCACTCTTCCAAGGGTCATTCATATTGTCTTTTTATTCCACTGTAACCTCCACCACTCTTCCAAGCGGCATTGATATTCTCTTTTTGTTCCACTTCGACCTCCACCTCTCTTCCAAGGGGCATTAAAAAGCATCTTGTTACGCTTCTGTGACCTACAAGTCTCTTAAACGAGGCATTGATAGTGTCTTTTTATTCCACTGCGACCTCCACATCTCTTCCAAGTTTAATTGATATTGTCTTTTTATTCCACTGCGACCTCTACCACTCTTCTAAGGGCATTGATATTGTCTTTTTAATCCACTGCGACCTCCACCACTCTACGAAGGGACTTAAAACAGTTTTGTTAAGCTACTGTGACCTCCATGTCTCTTCCAAGGGGCATTAAAACCGTCTGGTTAAACCACTCTGAACTCCACAGCTCTTCCAATAGGCCTTGATATTGTCTTTTTATTCGACTGTAACCTCCACCACTCTTCCAAGGGGCATTAAAACCGTCATGTTAAGTTACTGTGACCTCCACGTCTCTTCCAAGGGGCATTAAAACCGTCAATTTAAACCACTCTGTACTCCACAGCTCTTGCAAGAGGCATTGATATTGTCTTTTTAATCCACTGTAACCTCCACCACTCTTCGAAGGGGCATTAATTTTGTGTTTTTAATCCACTGCGACCTCCACCACTCTTCCAAGAAGCATTAAAACCGTCTTGTTTAGCTACTGTGACCTCCACGTCTATTCCACTGTGCCTTAAAACCTTCTGGTTAAACCACTGTGAACTCCACAGCTTTTCCAATATGCATTGATATTGTCTTTTTATTCCACTCTAACCTCCACCACTCTTCCAAGGGGCATTGATATTGTCTTTTTATTTTACTGCGACCTCCACCACTCTTCCAAGGGGCATAAATATTGTCTTTTAATTCCACTGTGACCTCCACGTCTCTTCCAAGGGGCATTGATATTGTCTTTTTCCTCCACAGTAACCTCCACCACTCTTCCAATCGGCATTAAAACCATCTGGTTAAACCTCTCTGAACTCCATAGCTCTTTCAAGAGGCATTGATATTGTCTTTTTATTTCACTGTAACCTCTACCACTCTTCCAAGGGGCATTGATTTTGTCTTTTTATTCCACTGCGACCTTAACAACTCTTCCAATGGGCATTGATATTGTCTTTTTTATCCACTGCGACCTCCAACACTCTTCCAAGGGGCATTAAAACCGTATTGTTAAGCTACTGTGACCTCCACGTCTCTTCCAAGGTGCATTAAAACCGTCAATTTAAACCAATCTGAACTCCACAGCTCTTGCAAGAGGCATTGATATTGTCTTTTTACTCCACAGTAACCTACACCACTCTTCCAAGGGGCATTAATATTGTCTTTTAATTCCACTGTGTCCTCCACGTCTCTTCCAAGGGGCATTGATATTGTCTTTTTCCTCCACAGTAACCTCCACCACTCTTCCAAGGGGCATTTATATTGTCTTTTTATTCCACTGTAACCTCCAACATTCTTCCAAGGGACATTGATATTGTCTTTTTATTCCACTGTAACCTCCGCCACTCTTCCAATGGGCATTGATACTGTCTTTTTAATCCACTGTGACCTCTACCTGTCACACTGTCACAGAATACTGGAGGTAGGGGGCCTAAGCTGACCCTAAGCTGGGGCCCTGACTAATCCCTCATCCTGGAGGTACTGTTAAAGGTACAGAGGTCCAGGCCGCCAGCGTAACCCCTACCTCCTGAGGATCCCTGCACCACAGTAATCTAGTCCTGAGAAGGACCCCGATCACAACAATTGGGAACCAGCGATAATATGCCCACACACAGTATTTAGACGAACGAGACAGTACAAGGGAAAAACCAAAACCACCTTGCATACAACTTCAACAAAACTACAACAGAGGGAACACCAACGGGAAAGGAGATAAATGATAAAGCGAGGAAAGGGAAATAACACTTTCAAATACACTTATCTCAGCAACTCCAAACACCACGATCCGCTCTGTAAGTCTGAATGAAAAGCTTTCACCGACACCTCACAAACAGACCTGCAGGAATATAAAGGAGTCTCACTAACGAAGCATTGATTGCAGCTGGGCGAGGCTGGACCTCAGCTAGCCCAGAGAGAGAGAGAATTAACTCCTTCACTGCCGAGAAAACACAAAGCACCAACAAGTCAGCTGCGAGAAGTCAGGCTGTGTACTCGTGACGATCTTCGTGGCAACACACCCGTGACAGTACCCCCCCTTCTACGAGGGGCCTCCGGACCCTCAGGGCCAGGTTTATCCGGGTGAGTCGTGTGGAAGGCCCGAACTAATCGGTCTGCGTTAATATCCGACGCAGGAACCCACATCCTCTCCTCAGGACCATACCCCTTCCAATGAACCAAGTACTGAAGGGACCGGCGATTAAAGCGTGAATCAATGACCCTCGATACCTGGAACTCCAAGTTACCATTGACAACCACAGGAGGGGGAGGTAAAGGTGACGGTACCACCGGCGCCACATACCTCTTAAGCAATGATCTGTGAAACACGTTGTGAATTTTAAACGTAGTGGGGAGGTCAAGACGGAATGCCACCGGATTAATAACAGAACTGATTCTGTACGGCCCGATGAACCTGGGACCCAGTTTCCAGGAGGGAACCTTAAGTTTAATATTCCTGGTAGACAACCATACCTGATCGTTCACACTTAGGTCCGGACCAGACACTCTCCTCCTATCAGCCATACGTTTGTATCGGTTCCCCATAGTATTCAGATTCTTCAGCACCCCTCTCCATACTGAAGCGAGAGATGAGGAAAATCGTTCCTCCTCCGGAACCCCCGAAGAGCCCCCCCTACTGAAAGTACAAAACTGGGGGTGAAAACCATATGCCCCAAAAAACGGGGACTTACCAGTGGACTCGCTTCGCCTATTATTGAGAGCAAACTCTGCCAGAGGTAGGAAAGAAGCCCAGTCCTCCTGGTTCTCTGACACAAAACACCGAAGATATGTCTCCAAGCTCTGGTTCATACGTTCCGTCTGACCATTGGTCTGAGGATGAAAAGCCGACGAGAATGACAAATGCATCCCCCGCCGTGCACAAAACGCCTTCCAGAACTTGGACACAAACTGAGACCCCCGATCAGACACCACCTCGGAGGGTACCCCGTGAAGCCTCACAATCTCCCCAATGAACACCTGCGCAAGAGTTTTAGCATTAGGGAGAGCCGGAAGAGCGATAAAATGTGCCATCTTGCTGAACCTGTCCACTACAACGAGTATGACCGTTTTACCCGAAGACGGAGGGAGGTCCGTAATAAAGTCCATAGACAGATGAGTCCAAGGACGCTCCGGGATCTTCAAAGGTAAGAGGGCCCCAGACGGACGGGTATGTGAGGTCTTAGAGCGCGCACAAACCCCACAGGACGCGACAAAAGTTACCACCTCTTTATGTAAGTTAGGCCACCAAAACCGACGCGAGAGGAGATCCACAGTTGCTTTACTCCCCGGGTGTCCTGCAAAAACTGAGTTATGGTGTGCCTCGATCACCTTTTGTCGCAACTGATCTGGAACGAACAGTCTCCCCGGAGGTCCAACAGGGGCGTCCCCCTGAGCCTCCAATATCTCCTCCTCCAGCTCAGAGCATACTGCCGAAACCACCACCCCCTCCTGAAGAACAGGAATCGGGTCGTCCGTATTCCCGGCCCCAGGGAAACTACGAGATAAGGCATCCGCCTTTACATTTTTAGACCCAGGACGATATGTAACGACGAAATTAAACCTGGTAAAAAACAATGACCACCTAGCTTGTCTGGGATTCAGACGTTTAGCGGACTCCAGATATAGCAGGTTCTTGTGATCGGTGATGACGGTGACCGGATGAACTGCCCCCTCCAAAAAATGGCGCCACTCCTCAAAAGCTAACTTAATGGCCAGGAGTTCCCTATTGCCGACATCGTAATTCCTCTCAGCGGACGACAATTTTTTAGAGAAAAAGGCGCACGGATGCCACTTACCAGGGGACGAACCCTGTGACAATACTGCTCCCACCCCTACCTCGGAAGCGTCTACCTCTACAAAGAATGGCTGAGACGCATCAGGTTGAATGAGTATGGGTGCCGAGGCAAAACATTTTTTCAAGGAGGAGAATGCTTGACAAGCCTTGTCAGACCACCTAGAAAAATCCGTCCCCTTTTTAGTCATGTCTGTGAGAGGCTTAACCACGGACGAGAAATTACGAATGAACTTCCGGTAATAGTTAGCAAACCCCAGGAAACGTTGTAGTGCCTTAAGATTCTCCGGCCGATCCCACTCAAGAACTGCCCGCACTTTCCCAGGGTCCATACGAAAACCGGACGCAGAAACCAGGAAGCCTAAAAACTGGAGTTCCTGTACGGCGAACACACACTTTTCCCACTTGGCATACAGTTTATTATCCCGCAAGATCTGTAACACCTGTCTAACGTGCTCCTGATGAGACACCAGATCCGGCGAGTAAATTAAGATATCATCCAGATATATGACAACAAACTGTCCCACCAGGTGGCGAAAAATATCATTAACAAAGTGTTGAAACACCGCCGGGGCATTAGTCAGACCGAATGGCATGACAAGGTTCTCATAATGCCCCTCCGGAGTGTTAAAAGCCGTCTTCCACTCATCCCCCTCCTTCATCCTAATCAAATTGTACGCCCCCCTGAGATCCAACTTAGAGAACCATTTGGCGCCCACGATCTGATTAAAGAGATCGGGAATAAGTGGGAGCGGATACGGATCTCGGACCGTAATCCGATTAAGTTCACGGAAATCCAGGCAAGGGCGTAGGCCTCCATCTTTCTTCTTAACAAAGAAGAACCCCGCGGCCACCGGTGAAGATGAAGGTCTAATATGCCCCTTAGCCAGACTTTCAGAAATATAATCCTTCATGGCCTGCCTCTCAGGACCAGAAAGGTTATACAACCTAGCTTTAGGTAACTTGGCCTCAGGGAGCAGTTTTACAGAACAGTCATACTCGCGATGAGGAGGTAGTTCCTGACACCCATTCTCCGAGAATACATCCTCAAAGTCTGCCAGAAATGGAGGTAAGACCCAAGGAGTAACCGCACCGATGACCGTGTTCATGCAGTTTTTATTACAGAATTTACTCCATTGGCTTATCTCTCTGGTTTGCCAATTAATAACAGGGTTATGCTTAGCTAACCAAGGAAGGCCCAACACTATAGGAGTGGGAAGACCCTCCAACACGTAGCAAGACAACAGTTCTTTATGTATTGCCCCCACTTGAAGTTTTACACCATGCACAGCTTGCAAAAAACTTCCCTGACCGAGAGGCCTGGCATCGATCGAGAATATGGGGATGGGTTTAGCCAACTCACTCAATCGCATACCTTGAACCCGGGCAAACCGAGCATCAACCAGATTAGCCCCGGCCCCACTATCCAGAAGAACAGATATCCTCTCAGTTCTCGTACCCACCACCACCTCCGCCGGTACGAGAAACTGAGACGAACCTAGGGACGAAATACCTACTCCCAGATTGCCGTCCACCACACAACCTGGGATCAACAGTTTTTTCGACGACTCTTTACTCAGCAAGGGGCGGGATGGACACCCCCCAATAAAATGTCCCTTTTTCCCGCAGAGGAAACACCTTCCTGTCTTATGGCGCACCACCGGTCCCCTTCCCCGAAATGATGTCCCTCCTAATTGCATAGGCTCCTCCGGACTGACCAGGGGAACCACCATATGAGGGGACCTTGTAAGAGGTGGAGACATTACAGGGGGTAGAGTTATCCCGCACCTCTCCCGAAGCCGTCTGTCAACGCGAATAGCAAGGGCCATAGCGGCTTCCAGTGACGCGGGAGAGTCATACTGTGCCAACACATCCTGTAATTTGTCGGATAAACCATGACAAAACTGGCTCCTAAGAGCCGGGTCATTCCACTGGGTGTCCGTGGCCCACCTACGGAACTCCGAACAGAATTCCTCCGCCGGACGATCTCCCTGCTGAATCCTACGTAACTTAGACTCAGCAAGGGAGATCCGATCTGGGTCATCATATACGAGTCCCAAAGCAGCGAAAAACCTATCCACTGACTGGAGAACTGGGGAGCTAGGGGGAAGAGAGAACGCCCAAGATTGTGGGTCCCCTTGTAGGAGCGAGATGACAATTCCCACCCTTTGTTCTTCACTGCCCGATGACCGAGGCCGCAGCCGAAAGTACAATTTGCATGCCTCCCGGAAAACAAAAAACTTGTCCCGCCCCCCAGTGAACCTGTCAGGGAGAGCTACTTTAGGTTCTGGTCCGGCTTGCTCCAGAGGATGCAAAACCTTGGACCTAACGTCCGCCAGCCCCATGGACAAACTCTGCAACTGCTGAGCTAGACCGGCTACTGGATCCATGGTAGCTGGAGAAAAACTAAGTTGGTCGGTGAAAATGTCACACTGTCACAGAATACTGGAGGTAGGGGGCCTAAGCTGACCCTAAGCTGGGGCCCTGACTAATCCCTCATCCTGGAGGTACTGTTAAAGGTACAGAGGTCCAGGCCGCCAGCGTAACCCCTACCTCCTGAGGATCCCTGCACCACAGTAATCTAGTCCTGAGAAGGACCCCGATCACAACAATTGGGAACCAGCGATAATATGCCCACACACAGTATTTAGACGAACGAGACAGTACAAGGGAAAAACCAAAACCACCTTGCATACAACTTCAACAAAACTACAACAGAGGGAACACCAACGGGAAAGGAGATAAATGATAAAGCGAGGAAAGGGAAATAACACTTTCAAATACACTTATCTCAGCAACTCCAAACACCACGATCCGCTCTGTAAGTCTGAATGAAAAGCTTTCACCGACACCTCACAAACAGACCTGCAGGAATATAAAGGAGTCTCACTAACGAAGCATTGATTGCAGCTGGGCGAGGCTGGACCTCAGCTAGCCCAGAGAGAGAGAGAATTAACTCCTTCACTGCCGAGAAAACACAAAGCACCAACAAGTCAGCTGCGAGAAGTCAGGCTGTGTACTCGTGACGATCTTCGTGGCAACACACCCGTGACACTACCATTCCTCCAAGGGCATTAAAACAATCTTGTTAAGCTACTGTGACCTCCACATCTCTTCCAAGGGGCATTAAAACCGTCTGGTTAAACCACTCTGAACTCCACAGCTCTTCCAAGGGGATTTGATATTGTCTTTTTTTTCTACTGTAACCTCCAAAACTCTTCCAGTGGGCATTGATTTTGTCTTTTTAATCCACTGCGACCTCCACCACTCTTCCAAGGGGCATTAAGACAATCTTGTTAAGCTACAGTGACCTCCACAACTCTTCCATGAGGCATTGATATTGTCTTTTTAATCCACTGTCACCCCCATGTCTCTTCCAAGGGGCATTAAAACCGTCAATTTAAACCACTCTGAACTCCAAAGCTCTTCCATGGAGCACTGGTATTGTCTTTTTATTCCACTCTAGCCTCCACCACTCTTCCAGGGGCATTGACATTGTCTATTTATTCCACTGCGACCTCCACCACTCTTCCAAGGGGCATTAAGACAATCTTGTTAAGCTACAGTGACCTCCACAACTCTTCCATGAGGCATTGATATTGTCTTTTTATTCCACTGTAACCTCCACCACTCTTCCAAGCGGCATTTATATTGTCTTTTTATTCCACTGTAACCTCCACCACTCTTCCAAGATGACATTAAAACCGTCTTGATAAGCTACTGTCACGTCCATGTCTATTCCACGGGGCATTGATATTGTCTTTTTATTCCACTGTAACCTCCACCACTCTTCCAAGTGGCATTGACATTGTCTTTTTATTCCACTGCGACCTCCACCACTCTTCCAAGGGGCATTAAAACCATATTGCTAAGCTACAGTGACCTCCACATCTCTTCCACTGGGCATTGATATTGTCTTTTTATTTAACTGTAACCTCCACCACTGTTCCAAGTGGCATTGATATTGTCTTTTTATTCCACTGTAACCTCCATCACTCTTCCAAGGGGCATTGATATTGTCTTTTCATTCAACTGTAACCTCCACCACTCTTCCAAGGGGCATTGAAATTGTTTTTTTATTCCTCTGCGACCTCCACCACTCTTCCAAGGGGCATTAAAACCATCTTGTTAAGTTACTGTGACCTCCACGTCTCTTCCAAGGAGCGCTAAAACCGTTTGGTTATACCACTCTGAACTCCACAGCTCTTCCAAGGGGCATTATTATTGTCTTTTTAATCCACTGCAACCTCCATCAGTCTTCCAAGGGGCATTAAAACCATCTTGTTAAGCTATTGTGACCTCAACATCTTTTCCACGGGGCATTGATATTGTCTTTTTATTTAACTGTAACCTCCACCACTGTTCCAAGTGGCATTGATATTGTCTTTTTATTCCACTGTAACCTCCATCACACTTCCAAGGGGCATTGATATTGTTTTTCATTCAACTGTAACCTCCACCACTCTTCCAAGGGGCATTGATATTGTCTTTTTATTCCACTGCGACCTCCACCACTCTTCCAAGTGGCATTCATATTGTCTTTTTAATTCACTGCGACCTCCACCACTCTTCCAAGGGGCATTAAAACCGTATTGTTAAGCTACTGTCACCTCCACGTCCCTTCCAAGGGGCATTAAAACAGTCAATTTAAACCACTCTGAACTCCACAGCTCTTGCAAGGGGCATTGATATTGTCTCTTTATTCCAATGTAACCTCCAGCACTCTTCCAAGGGGCATTGATATTGTCTTTTTATTCCACTGCAACTTCCACCTCTCTTCCAAGGGGCATTAAAACCGTCTTGTTAAGCTACTGTGACCTCCACGTCTCTTTCACGGGTATTTGATATTGTCTTTTTATTCCACTTTAACCTCCACCACTCTTCCAATGGGCATTAATATTGTCTTCTTATTCCACTGGGAACTTCACCACTCTTCCAAGTGGCATTGATATTGTCTTTTTAATCCACTGCGACCTCCACCACTCTTCCAAGGGGCATTAAAACTGTATTGTAAAGCTACTGTGACCTCCACGTCTCTTCCAAGGTGCATTAAAACCATCAATTTAATCCACTCTGAACTCCACAGCTCTTGCAAGAGGCATTGATATTGTCTTTTTACTCCACTGTAACCTACAGCACTCTTTCAAGGGGCATTGATATTGTCTTTTTATTCCACTACGACTTCCACCACTCTCCCAAGGTGCATTAAAAACATCTTGCTTAGCTACTGTAATGTCCATGTCTATTCCACGGGGCAGTGATATTGTCTTTTTATTCCACTGTATCCTCCACAACTCTAATTAGGGTTATTGATATTGTATTTTATTCCACTGCGACTTCCACCTCTCTTCTAACGGGCATTGATATTGTCTTTTTAATCCACTGCGACCTCCACCACTCTTCCAAGAGGCATTAAAACAGTCTTGTTAAGCTACTGTGACCTCCACATCTCTTCCAAGGGGCATTAAAACCGTCTGGTTAAACCACTCTGAACTCCACAGCTCTTCCAAGGGGCTTTAATATTGTCTTTTTATTACACTGTAACCTCCACCATTCTTCCAAGGGGTATTGATATTGTCTTTTTAATGCACTGCGACCTCCACCATTCTTCCAAGGGGCATTAAAACCAACTGGTTAAACCACTCTGAACTCCACAGCTCTTTCAAGAGGCATTGATATTGTCTTTTTATTTCACTGTAACCTCTACCACTCTTTCAAGGGGCATTGATATTGTCTTTTTATTCCACTGCGACCTCCACCACTCTTCCAAGGTGCATTAAAACTATCTTATTAAGCTACTGTGACCTCCACGTGTCTTTCACGGGGCATTGATATTGTCTTTTTAATCCACTGTGACCTCCACCACTTTTCCAAGGGGCAATAAAAACATCTGGTTAAACCACTCTGAACCCCACACCTCTTCCAAGGGCCATAGGTATTGTCTTTTTATTCCTCTCTAACCTCCACCACTCTACCAAGGGGCATTGACATTGTCTTTTTATTCCACTGCGAACTCCATCATTCTTCCAAGGGGCATTGATATTTTCTTTTTATTCCACTGAACCTCCACCACTCTTCCAAGGGGCATTGATATTGTCTTTTTAATCCCCTGCAACCTTCACCACTTTTCCAAGGGGCATTAAAAACGTCTTTTTTAAGCTACTGTGACCTCCCCGTCACTTCCAATGGGCATTAAAACCGTCTGGTTAAACCACTCTGAACTCCACAGCTCTTCCAAGGGGCATTGGTATTGTCTTTTTATTCCACTCTATCCTCCACCACTCTTCCAAGGGGCATTAAAACTGTCTTGTTAAGCTGCTGTAACCTCCATGTCTATTCCACTAGGCATTGATATTGTCTTTTTATTCCAATGTAACCTCCACCACTCTTCTAAGGGGCAGTGATATTGTCTTTTTAAACCTCTGCGACCTCCACCACTCTTCCAAGAGGCATTAAAAACATCTTATTAAGCTACTATGACCTCCATGTCTCTTCCAAACGGCATTAAATCTGTCTGGTTAAACCACTCTGAATTCCACAGCTCATCAAAGGGGCATTGATATTGTCTTTTTATTCCCCTGTAACCTCAACCACTCTTCCAAGGGGAATTGATATTGTCTTTTTATTATTATTATTATTATTATTTATTATTATAGCGCCATTTATTCCATGGAGCTTTACATGTGATAGGGATATACATAACAAAAGCATTTACATAATCTTAACAAAACGAGTCAGCGACTGGAACAGGAGGAGCGAGGACTCTGGCCGCGAGGGCTCACATTCTAGAAGGAATGGGTGAGGATACACTGGTGAGGTTAGAGCTGGTCGTGCTGCGGTGGTTACTGCAGGTTGTAGGCTTGTCGGAAGAGGTGGGTCTTCAGGTTTCTTTTGAAGGTTTCCACGGTCGGCGAGAGTCTGATGTGTTGGGGTAGAGAGTTCCAGAGTAGGGGGGATGCACGGGAGAAATCTTGTATACGATTGTGGGAGGAGGAGATAAGAGGGGAGTAGAGAAGGAGATCTTGTGAGGATCGGAGGTTGCGTGCAGGTAAGTACCGGGAGATTAGGTCACAGATGTATGGGGGAGACAGGTTGTGGATAGCTTTGTATGCCATGGTTAGAGTTTTGAACTGGATTCTCTGGGCAATGGGGAGCCAGTGAAGAGATTGACAGAGAGGAGAGGCCGGGGAATAGCGGGGGGACAGGTGAATTAGTCGAGCAGCAGAGTTTAGGATAGATTGGAGAGGCGCAAGAGTGTTGTAAGGGAGGCCACGGAGCAGGAGGTTGCAGTAGTTGAGGTGGGATATGATGAGGGCATGCACTAGTGTTTTTGCAGAGTCTTTGCTGAGGAATGCACGGATCCGGGAGATGTTTTTGAGTTGGAGTCGGCAGGAAGTGTAAAGGGCTTGGATATGTGGCTTGAAGGAGAGATCAGAGTCCAGGGTTGCTACAAGGCAGCGAGCTTGTGGGACTGGGGAGAGTGAACAGCCATTGACTTTGATGGCTTGGTCAGATGGGGGATGTGAATGAGAGGGTGGAAAGATGATGAACTCTATTTTATTCATGTTGAGTTTTAGAAATCTGTCAGAGAAGAAGGATGACATGGCGGACAAACATTGTGGGATTTTGGTTAGTAGGGAGGAAATATAGGGTCCAGAGAGGTAGATCTGTGTGTCATCAGCATAGAGGTGATACTGAAAACCGTGAGACTCTATGAGCTGTCCCAGTCCAAAGGTGTAGATGGAGAAGAGCAGAGGTCCTAGAACTGAACCTTGGGGGACACCGACAGATAGGGGGCGAGATGAGGAGGTGGTGCATGAGTGGGAGACGCTGATTGTCCCGTCTGTTAAGTATGAAGAGATCCAAGATAGAGCCAAGTCCGTGATGCCAAGAGATGAGAGAATCTGGAGTAAGAGGGAATGGTCCACTGTGTCAAAGGCAGATGACAGGTCCAGAAGGAGGAGGATGGAGTAGTGTCGCTTGGATTTGGTATTTAGTAGGTCGTTGGTGACTTTGGTCAGGGCAGTTTCAGTCGAGTGATGCGGTCGGAAGCCAGATTGCAGGCGGTCGAAGAGGGAGCAGGAGGAGAGGTGGGAGGACAGTTCAAGGTGGACATGTTGTTCTAGTAGTTTTGAGGCAAAGGGGAGGAGTGATATGGGGCGGTAGCTAGTCAGAGAGGAAGGGTCAAGGGAGGGCTTTTTGAGGATGGGTGTGTTTGCGGCATGTTTGAAACATGAGGCTAAGACACCGGTTGTTAGTGACAGATTGAAGAGGTGGGTTAGGGTTGGGATGAAGACTGTGGTAAGGTTAGTGATGAGGTGGGATGGGATTGGGTCAAGTTCGCAGGTGGTGAGGTGTGATTTGGAGGGTAAAGCGGAGACTTGACCTTCTGTAATGGTGGAGAAGTGGGGTTTGGAGGAGGAGGGTTGAATAGATATCAGGAGGGGTTGTGTGGACTTTAGGCAAAAGTTTTTTCTGATGGTGTCAATCTTCTGTTTGAAGAATGAGGCAAAGTCGTCGGCTGAGATGAGAGAAGAGGGAGGAGGTGCTGGGGGACGAATGAGAGAGTTGAAAGTGTTAAATAGCTGTTTAGAGTTGTGAGATAGGGAAGATATGAGAGATGAGAAGTAGGTTTGTTTTGCTGTAGTGAGTGCGGACTTGAAATTAGTGAGGGATTGCTTGAATGCGATGAAGTGCTCGATGGAGTGAGACCTTTTCCATCTCCGCTCCGCAACCCTGGAGGCCCGGCGCAGTTCTTTAGTAAGTTTAGTGTGCCAGGGTTGCCTGTTGAATGTGCGAGATGTGGTGTGTGTGAGAGGGGCTATTGAGTCTAGAGCTGCAGCTATTGTGGTGTTATACGAAGCAGCAGCAACGTTGGCATCATGTAAGGAATTTATGTCTGTAAGAGGGAGGAGAGATTCAGAGAGTGAGTGTAAGTCAAGGTGTTTGAGATTTCTGCGAGGGTATGCAAGTTTGTGGAGTGGGGATTGTTGCCCCGGGGAGGAGAGAGAAGAGAATGTAAGTAGGCTGTGATCAGAGAGAGGGAGAGGTGAGTTAGAGAGGTTAGATAGGGAACAGAGGCGGGTGAAGATGAGGTCCAGTGTGTGGCCATCTTTGTGGGTGGGTGTGGAAGACCATTGAGTGAGTCCGAAGGAGGAAGTGAGAGATAGGAACTTAGAGACAGACGAGTGGGAAGTGTTAATGGGGATGTTGAAGTCACCCATTATGATAGTGGGGATGTCAGTGGAGAGGAAGTGAAGCAGCCAGGTGGTGAAGTGGTCTAAGAAGGTGGTGGCTTGCCCTGGGGGTCGGTAAACGACGGCCAGTTGGAGGTTGGAGGGGGAATAGATATGCACACAGTGCACCTCAAAAGAGAGGAGTGTAACGGAGGGTGGCATTGGGATTTGGGTGAAAGCGCAGTGTTCTGATAGGAGAAAACCTACGCCACCGCCATGTTTGCCGTTGGGGCGGGGGGTGTGGGAAAGGTGGAATCCGCCATATGAAAGTGCAGCTGCGGAGGCTGTGTCAGAGGGGGTGAGCCAGGTTTCAGTGATGGCGAGGAAGGAAAGTTTGTTAGTAATGTAAAAATCGTGGATGAAGGAAAGTTTGTTGCAGACAGAGCGAGCGTTCCATAGAGCTCCTGTTAGAGCGACTAAGGGAGTGGGGATTGGTTGGATGGTTATGAGGTTAGAAGGGTTGCGACAGTTTGTGGAAGGTCATGGATAGGAGGAAGAAGTAACTGTGGGGATATGGTGAGGAGGACCAGGATTTGGAGAGATATCTCCAGCATTGAGGAGGAGCAGAGAAAATGTTAGCAGGTGGGAGCAAGAGAGAGCATGAGGTGGCTGTCTGTGTTTGGAGATCAAGGATTGAATGTTTAGGAATAATTTGGAGGAGGAGGTGAGATGAATGGGGATGATGGAGGGAGAGATGAAGAGTTTCTTTCTAGTTGTAGGGATTTGAGGGGTTACTAGAAAGTGGAGGACTATAGAGGAAAAAGTGAGAGCTAAAAGAGACATAGTTATAGTAGAGTAAATGGTCAAAGTGTTGGTTACCTGACTCCTGCCCTGACTAACTGCCTCTGAAATAACTGCCACTTATCTCTGAATCCACTTTGCACAAGAAGACGCGTGCACACCCCAGCACAAGTGCACCCCTTACAGAGCTTCTAAATATATAGGGCACATTAAACTATCAGGTGAAGGCCATTGTGGGAGCTGTATATGGCTAAATTAGCAGCTGGTCTTCTCACCAGGAGATGGCTGGGTGATCAAACACAGAGCTAGGACTCTAGTCTCTGCAGTTTAGCACCTCTAAAATTCAGATAAGATCTAGAGTGGGGAAGGGATAGACATATGTGGGTATTGACTGGAGTGGGACAGATAAAGCAGAGAAGTTATGCAGAGCATGTACCAGTGAGGTTAATCAGCAAAGCAGAGCATTAGATTACAGCAGACACAGCAAACAGAGAAGTTATGCTGCGCATGTACCAGTGAGGTGAATCAGCAAAGCAGAGCATTAGATTACAGCCGACACAGCAAACAGAGAAGTTATGCAGAGCATGTACCATTGAGGTTATTCCACTGCGACCTCCACAACTCTTCCAAGAGGCATTGATATTTTTTTTTATTCCACTGCGACCTCCGCCACTCTTCCAAAAGGCATTGATAATGTCTTTTATTCCACTGTAACCTCCACCACTGTTCTAAGGGGCATTAAAACCGTCTTGTTAAGCGACTGTGACCTCCACGTCTCAACCACAGGGCATTGTTTTTGGCTTTTTATTCCACTGCGAACTCCACCACTCTGCCAAGGGGCATTAAAACCATCTTGTTAAGCTACTGTGATGTCCACGTCTCTTCCACGGGGCATTGATATTGTCTTTTTATTCCACTGTAACCTCCATCACTCTTCCAAGAGGCATTGATATTGTCTTTTTATTCCACTGTAACTTCCACCACTTTTCCAAGGAGCATTGATATTGTCTTTTTATTCCACTGCGACCTCCACCACTCTTCCAAGGTTCATTGATATTGTCTTTTTTATCCACTGCGACATCCAACACTCTTCCAAGGGTCATTAAAACCATCTTGTTAAGCTACTGTGACCTCCAAGTCTCTTCCAAGGGGCACTAAAACCGTTTGGTTAAACCACTCTGTACTCCACAGCTCTTCCAAGGGGCATACATCTTGTCTTTTTATTTCACTGTAACTTCCACCACTCTTTCAATGGGCATTGATATTGTATTTTTATTCCACTGTAACCTCCACCACTCTTCCAAGGGGCATTGATATTGTCTTTTTAATCAACTGCGACCTCCATCACTCTTCCTAGCAGCATTGAAACCGTCTTGTTAAGGTACTATGACCTCCACGTCTATTCCACGGTGTATTAAAACTTTCTGGTTAAACCACTGTGAACTCCTCAGCTCTTCCAAGGGGCATTGATATTGTCTTTTTATTCCACTGTAACCTCCACCACTCTTCCAAGTGGCATTGATATTGTCTTTTTATTTTACTGTGACCTCCACCACTCTTCCAAGGGGCATTAATATTGTCTTTTTATTCCACTGTGACCTCCACGTCTCTTCCAAGGGGCATTGATATTTTCTTTTTATTTAATTGGAACCTCCACCACTCTTCCAAGGGGCATTGATATTGTCTTTTTATTCCACTGTGACCTCCACCATTCTTCCAAGGGATATTGATATTGTCTTTTTATTCCACTGTAACCTCCACCACTCTTCCAAGGGGCATAGATGTTGTCTTTTTATTCCACTGTAACCTCCACCACTCTTCCAAGGGGCAGGGCATTGATATTGTCTTTTTAATCCACAGCGACCTCTACATCTCCTCCAAGTGGCTTTAAAACAGTCTTGATAAGCTTCTGTGACCTCCACGTCTATTCCAAGGGGCATTAAAACTGCATGGTTAAACCATTGCGACCTCCACCACTCTTCCAAGGGGATTTGATAGTCTTTTTAATCCACTGCGACCTCCACCACTCTTCCAAGGGGCATTAAAACTGTCTTGTTAAGCTACTGTGACCTCCACGTCCCATCCACTGGGCATTGATATTGTCTTTTTATTCCACTGCGACCTCCACCATTCTTCCAAGGGGCATTGATATTGTCATTTTAAGCCACTGCGACCTCCACCACTCTTCCAAGAGACATTGGTATTGTCTTTTTATTCCACTGCGACCTTCACCCCTCTGCAAAGGAACATTGATTTTGTCTTTTTAATCCACTGCGACCTCCATCACTCTTCCAAGAAGCATTAAAACCGTCTTGTTTAGCTACTGTGACCTCCACGTCTATTCCACGGTGCCTTAAAACCTTCTGGTTAAACCACTGAGAACTCCACAGCTCTTCCAAGGGGCATTGATATTGTCTTTTTATTCCACTGTAACCTCCACCACTCTTCCAAGGGGCATTGATATTGTCTTTTTATTTTACTGCGACCTCCACCACTCTTCCAAGTGTCATTGATATTGTCTTTTTATTCCACTGTAACCTCCATCACTCTTCCAAGGGGCATTGATATTGTCTTTTTATTCCACTGCAACCTCCACCTCTCTTCCAAGCGGCATTAAAACCATCTTGAGAAGCTACTGTGACCCCCAAGTCTCTTCCACGAGGCATTGATATTGTCTTTTTATTCCACTGCGACCTCCACCACTCTTCTAAGGGGCATTGATATTGTCTTTTTATTCCACTGCGACCTCCACCACTCTTCCAAGGGGCATTAAAAATGTCTTGATAAGCTACTGTGACCTCCACGTCTCTTCCAAGGGGCATTAAACCGTCTGGTTAAACCACTCTGTACTCCACTGCTCTTCCAAGAGGCATTGATATTGTCTTTTTATTCGACTGTAACCTCCACCACTCTTCCAAGGGGCATTGATATTGTCTCTGTTTTCCACTGCGACCTCCACCACTCTTCCAAGGGGATTTGATATTGTTTTTTTTATCCACTGCGACCTCCACCACTCTTCCAATGGGCATTAAAACCGTCTTGTTATGCTACTTTGACCTCCACGTCCCTTCCACGGGGCACTAAAACTGTTTGGTTAAACCACTCTGTACTCCACAGCTCTTCCAAGGGGCATTGATATTGTCTTTTTATTTCACTGTAACTTTCACCACTCTTTCAAGGGGCATTGATATTGTATTTTTATTCCACTGTAACCTCCACCACTCTTCCAAGGGGCATTGATATTGTATTTTTAATCAACTGCGACCTCCATCACTCTTTCAAGAAGCATTGAAACCGTCTTGTAAAGCTACTGTGACCTCCACGTCTATTCCACGGTGTATTAAAACTTTCTGGTTAAACCACTGTGAACTCCACAGCTCTTCCAAGGGGCATTGATATTGTCTTTTTATTCCACTCTAACCTCCACAACTCTTCCAAGGCTCATTGATATTGTCTTCTTATTTTACTGCGACCTCCACCACTCTTCCAAGGGGCATTAATATTGTCTTTTTATTCCACTGCGACCTCTACCACTCATCTAAGGGGCATTGATATTGTCTTTTTAATCCACTGCGACCTCCACCACTCTTCCAAGGGGCATTAAAACAGTCTTGATAAGCTACTGTGACCTCCACGTCTCTTCCAAGGGGCATTAAACCGTCTGGTTAAACCACTCTGTACTCCACAGCTCTTCCAAGAGGCATTGATATTGTCTTTTTATTCGACTGTAACCTCCACCACTCTTCCAAGGGGCATTGATATTGTCTCTGTTTTCCACTGCGACCTCCACCACTCTTCCAAGGGGATTTGATATTGTCTTTTTTATCCACTGCGACCTCCACCACTCTTCCAATGGGCATTAAAACCGTCTTGTTATGCTACTGTGACCTCCACGTCTCTTCCAAGGGGCATTAAAACCGTCTGGTTAAACCGCTCTGAGCTCCACAGCTCTTCCAAGGTGCATTGACAATGTCTTTTTATTCCATTGTAACCTTTTGCACTCTTCCAAGCGCATTGATATTGTCATTTTATTCCTCTGCGACGTCCACGACTCTTCCAAGGGGCATTAAAACCGTCTTGTTAAGCTACTGTAACCTCCAAGTTTCTTACACAGGGCATTGATATTGTCTTTTTATACCACTGTAACCTCCACCACTCTTCCAAAGGGCATTGATATTGTCTTTTTATTCCTCTGTAACCTCCACCAATCTTCCAAGGTGCATTGATATTGTCTTTTTATTCCACGGCGACCTCCAACACTCTTCTAAGGGGCATTGACATTGTCTTTTAAATCCACAACGATCTCCACCACTCTTCCAAGGGGCATTAAAACAGTCTTGTTTAGCTACTGTGACCTCCTCGTCTCTTCCAAGGGGCATTAAAACAGTCTGGTTAAACACTCTGAACTCCACAGCTCTTACAAGAGGCATTGATATTGTCTTTTCATTTGACTGTAACATCCACCACTCTTCCAAGCGGCATTGATATTGTCTTTTTATTCCACTGCGACCTCCACCGCTCTTCCGAGGGGCATTGATATTGTCTTTTTAATCAACTGCGACCTCCACCTCTCTTCCAAGGGGCATTAATATTGTTTTTTTATTACACTGCGACCTCCACCACTCTTCCAAGGGTCATTGATATTGTCTTTTTATTCCACTGTAACTTCCACCACTCTTCCAAGGGGCATTAATATTGTCTTTTTATTCCACTGCGACCTCCACCACTCTTCCAAGGGTCATTAATATTGTCTTTTTATTCCACTGTAACCTCCACCACTCTTCCAAGGGGCATTGATATTGTCTTTTTATTCCACTGCGACCTCCACCACTCTTCCAAGGGTCATTGATATTGTCTTTTTATTCCACTGTAACCTCCACCACTCTTCCAACGGGCATTGATATTGTCTTTTTATTCCACTGCGACCTCCACCACTCTTCCAAGGGTCATTGATATTATCTTTTTATTCCACTGTAACCTCCACCACTCTTCCAAGGGGCATTGATATTGTCTTTTTATTCCACTGCGACCTCCACCTCTCTTCCAAGGGGCATTAAAACCATCTTGTTAAGCTACTGTGACCTCCAAGTCTCTTCCACAAGGCATTGATATTGTCTTTTTATTCCACTGCGACCACCACATCTCTTCCAAGGGGGATTGATATTATCTTTTCATTCGACTGTAACATCCACCACTCTTCCAAGTGGCATTGATATTGTCTTTTTTTTCCACTGCGACCTCCACCACTCTTCCAAGGGGCATTGATATTGTCTTTTTAATCAACTGTGACCTCCACCTCTCTTCCAAGGGGCATTAAAACCGTCTTGTGAAGCTACTGCGACCTCTACGTCCCTTCCACGGGGCATTGATATTGCCTTTTTATTCCATTGCGACCTACACCACTTTTCCAAGTGGCATTGATATTGTATTTTTAATCCACTGCGACCTCTACCACTCTTCAAAGGGGCATTGATATTGTCTTTTTAATCTACTGTGACCTCCATGTCTCTTCCAAGGGGCATTAAAACCGTCAATTTAAACCACTCTGTACTACACAGCTCTTCCAAGCTGCACTGGTATTGTCTTTTTATTCCACTCTAACCTCTACAACTCTTCCAAGAGGCATTAACATTGTATATTAATTCCACTGCGACCTCCACCACTTTTCCAAGGGGCATTAAGACCTTCTTGTTAAGCTACAGAGACCTCCACAACTCTTCCATTGGGCATTGATACTGTCTTTTTACTCCACTGTAACCTCCACCACTCTTCCAATGGGCATTGATTTTGTCTTTTTATTCCACTGCGACCTCTACCACTCTTCCAATGGGCATTGATATTGTCTTTTTAATCCACTGCCACCTCCACCACTCTTCCAAGGAGCATTAAAGCCATCTTGTTAAGCTACTGTCAAGTCCATGTCTATTCCACTTGGCATTGATATTGTATTTTTATTCCACTGTAACCTCCACCACTCTTCCAAGTTGCATTGACATTGTCTTTTTATTCCACTGCGACTTCCACCTCTCTTCTAAGGGGCATTGATATTGTCTTTTTAATCCACTGCGACCTCCACCACTCTTCCAAGGGGCATTAAAACAGTCTTGATAAGCTACTGTGACCTCCACGTCCCTTCCAAGGGGCATTAAAACCGTCTGGTCAAACCACTCTAAACTCCACAGCTCTTCCAAGGGGCATTGATATTGTCTTTTATTCCACTGTAACCTCCACCACTCTTCCAAGGGGCATTGATTTTGTCTTTTTATTCCACTGCGACCTCCACCACTCTTCCAATGGCATTGTTATTGTCTTTATAATCCCCTGCAACTTCCACCACTCTTCCAAGGGGGATTAAAACCGTCTTGTTAAGCTATTGTGACCTCCACGTCCCTTCCACGGGGCATTGATATTGTCTTTTTATTCCACTGCGACCTCCACCACTCTTCCAAGGGACATAGATATTGTCTTTTTAATCCACTGCGAACTCCACCACTCTTCCAAGGGGCATTAAAACCATCTTGTTAAACCACTCTGAACTCCACAGCTCTTCCAAGGGGCATTTGTATTGTCTTTTTATTCCACTCTAACCTCCACCACTCTTCCAAAGGGCATTGACGTTGTCTTTTTATTCCACTGCTTCCTCCACCACTCTTCTAAGGTGCATTAAAACCATATTGTTAAGCTACAGTGACCTCCACATCTATTCCACGGGGCATTGATATTGTCTTTTTATTCCACTGTTACCTCCACCAATCTTCCAAGGGGCATTGATATTGTTTTTTTATTCCACTGCTACGTCCACCACTCTTCCAAGGGGCATTAAAACCGTGTTGTTAAGTTACTGTGACCTCCACGTCTCTTCCAAGGAGCGTTAAAACCGTCTCGTTATACCACTCTGAACTCCACAGCTCTTCCAAGGGGCATTATTATTGTGTTTTTATTCCACTGTAACCTCCACCACTCTTCCAAGGGGCTTTGATATTGACTATTTATTCCACTGCGACCTCCACCAGTCTTCCAAGAGGCATTAAAACCGTCTTGTTAAGCTACTGTGACCTCCACGTCTCTTCCACTGTGCATTGAAATTGTCTATTTATTCCACTGTAACCTCCACCACTCGTCCAAGGGGCATTGATATTGTCTTTTTATTCCACTGCGACCTCCACCACTCTTCAAAGGGGCATTGATAATGTCTTTTTATTCCACTGCGACCTCCACCACTGTTCCAAGGGGCATTAAAACCGTCTTGTTAAGCTATTGTGACATCCACATCTCTTCCACGGGGCATTGATATTGTCTTTTTATTTAACTGTAACCTCCACCACTGTTCCAAGGGGCATTGATATTGTCTTTTTATTCCACTGTAACCTCCATCACTCTTCCAAGGGGAATTGATATTGTCTTTTTATTCAACTGTAACCTCCACCACTCTTCCAAGGGGCATTCATATTGTCTTTTCAATCCACTGCGACCTACACCACTCTACCAAGGGGCATTAAAACCGTCTTGTTAAGCTACTGTCACCTCTACGTCACTTCCGAGGAGAATTAAAACCGTCAATTTAAACCCCTCTGAACTCCACAGCTCTTGCAAAGGGCATTGATATTGCCTTTTTATTCCAATGTAACTTCCAGCACACTTCCAAGGGGCATAGATATTGTCTTTTTATTCCACTGTATCCTCCACCACTCTTCCAAGGGGCATTGATATTGTATTTTTATTCCTCTGGGACCTTCACCACTCTTCCAAGTGGCATTGATGTTGTCTTTTTAATCCACTGCGACCTCCACCACTCTTCCAAGGGGCATTAAAACCGTATTGTTAAGCTACTGTGACCTCCACGTCTCTTCCAAGGTGCAATAAAACCGTCAATTTAAACCACTTTGAACTCCACAGCTCTTGCAAGAGGCATTGATATTGTCTTTTTACTCCACTGTAACCTACAGCACTCTTTCAAGGAGCATTGATATTGTCTTTTTATTCCACTACGACTTCCACCTTCCTTCCATGGGGCATTAAAACAGCCTTGTTAAGATACTGTGATCTCCACGTCTCTTTCACGGGGCATTGATATTGTCTTTTTATTCCACTGTATCCTCCACCACTCTTCCAAGGGGCATTGATATTGTCTTTTTATTCCACTGGGACCTTCACCACTCTTCCAAGTGGCATTGATATTGTCTTTTTAATCCACTGCGACCTCCACCACTTTTCCAAGGGGCATTAAAACCGTCTTGTTAATATACTGTGACCTCCAAGTCTCTTCCAAGGGGCAATAAAACCATCTGGTTAAACCACTCTGATCTGCACAGCTCTTCCAAGGGGCATTGGTATTGTCTTTTTATTCCACTCTAACCTCCACCACTCTTCAAAGGGGCATTGACATTGTCTTTTTATTCCACTGCGACCTCCATCATTCTTCCAAGAGTCATTAAAACCATCTTGTTAAGCTACTGTGACCTCCACGTCTCTTCCACGGTGCATTGAAATTGTCTATTTATTCCACTGCGACCTCCACCACTCTTCCAAGGGGCATTGATAATGTCTTTTTATTCCACTGCGACCTCCACCACTGTTCCAAGGGGCATTAAAAGTGTCTTGTTAAGCTATTGTGACATCCACATCTCTTCCAAGGGGCATTGGTATTGTCTTTTTATTCCACTCTAACCTCCACCACTCTTCAAAGGGGCATTGACATTGTCTTTTTATTCCACTGCGACCTCCATCATTCTTCCAAGGGGCATTGATATTGTCTTTTTATTCCACTGCCACCTCCACCACTCTTCCAAGGGGAATTGATATTGTCTTTTTAATCCACTGCGACCTCCACCACTTTTCCAAAGGGCATTAAAAATGTGAATTTAAACCACTCTGAACTCCACAGCTATTCCAAGAAACATTGATATTGTCTTTTTATTGGACTGTAACCTCCAAAACTCTTCCAAGGGGCATTAAAACCGTCTTCTTAAGCTACTGTGACCTCCACGTCTCTTCCAAGGGGCATTAAAACCGTCAATTTAAACCACTCTGAACTCCACAGCTCTTGCAAGAAGCATTGATATTGTCTTTTTATTCCACTGTAACCTCCACCACTCTTCCAAGGGGCATTGATTTTGTCTTTTTAATCCTCTGCATTAAAACCGTCTTGTTTAGCTACTGTGACCTCCACGTCTATTCCACGGTGCATTAAAAACTTCTGGTTAAACCACTGTGAACTCCACAGCTCTTCCAAGGGACATTGATATTGTCTTGTTATTCCACTGTAACCTCCACCACACTTCCAAGGGGCATTGATATTGTCTTTTTATTCTACTGCGACCTAAAACAATCTTCCAAGGGGCATTAATATTGTCCTTTTATTCCACTGCGACCTCCACCATTCTTCCAAAGATCATTGATATTGTCTTTTTATTCCACTGTAACCTCCACCACTCTTCCAAGGGGCATTGATATTGTCTTTCTATTCCACTGCGACCTCCACCTCTCTTCCAAGGGGCATTAAAACCATCATGTTAAGCTACTGTGACATCCAAGTCTCTTCCATGAGGCATTGATATTGTCTTTCTATTCCACTGCGACCTCCACATCTCTTCCAAGGGGAATTGATATTGTCTTTTTATTCCACTGCGATCTCCACCATTCTTCCAAGGGGCATTAAAACTGTCTTGTTAAGCTACAGTGACCTCCAGATCTCTTCCACGGGGCATTGATATTGTCTTTAAATTCCACTGTAACCTCCACCACTCAACCAAGGGGCATTGATATTGTATTTTTTTCCACTGCGACCTCCACCACTCTTCCAAAGGGCATTGATATTGTCTTTTTAAACGACTGCAACCTCCACCGCTCTTCCAAAGGGCATTAAAACCATCTTGTTAAGCTACTGTGACCTCCACGTCTCTTCCACGGAACATTGATATTGTCTTTTTAATCCACTGCGACCTCCGCTACTCTTTCAAGGGGCATTGATATTGTCTTTTTTTCCACTGCGACTTCCACGACTCTTACAAGGGGCATTTATATTGTCTTCTTAATCAACTGCGACCTCCACCACTCTTCAAAGGGGCATGAAAACCGTCTTGTTAACCTACTTTGACATCCACGTCAATTCCACGGGGCATTGATATTGTCTTTTTATTCATCTGCGACCTACACCACTCTTCCAAGGGTCATTGATATTGTCTTTTTAATTAACTGTGACCTCCACCACTCTTCCAAGGGGCATTAAAACTGTCTGGTTAAACCACTCTTAACTCCACAGCTCTTCTAAGGGGCATTGATATTGTCGCTCTTTTCCACTGTAACCTCCACCACTCTTCCAAGGGGCATTGATTTTGTCTTTTTAATCCACTGCGACCTTAACCATTCTTCCATTGGGCATTGATATTGTCTTTTTAAATCACTGCGACCTCCACCACTATTCCAAGGGGCATTAAAACCGCATTGTTAAGCTACTGTGACCTCCACGTCTCTTCCAAGGTGCATTAAAACGGTCAATTTAAACCACTCTGAACTCCACAGGTCTTGCAAGAGGCATTGATGTTGTCTTTTTTCTAAACTGTAACCTACAGCACTCTTTCAAGTCGCATTGATATTGTCTTTTTATTCCACTACGACTTCCAGCACTCTACAAAGGTGCATTAAAAACATCTTGTTTAGCTACTGTAACGTCCATGTCTATTCCACCGGGCATTGATATTGTCTTTTTATTCCACTGTATCCTCCACCACTCTTCCAAGTGGTATTGATATTGTCTTTTTATTCCACGGTGACTTCCACCTCTCTTCTAAGGGGCATTGATATTGTCTTTTTAATCCACTGCGACCTCCACCACTCTTCCAAGGGGCATTAAAACAGTCTTGATAATCTACTGCGACCTCCACGTCTCATCCAAGGGGCATTAAAACCGTCAATTTAAACCACTCTCAACTCCACAGCTCTTGCAAGGGGCTTTGATATTGTTCTTTATTCCACTGTAACCTCCACCACTTTTCTAAGGGGCATTGATATTGTCTTTTTAATCCACTGCGACCTCCACCACTCTTCCAAGGACCATTAAAACAGTCTTGATAAGCTACTGTGACCTCCACGTCTCTTCCAAGGGGCATTAAACCGTCTGGTTAAACCACTCTGTACTCCACAGCTCTTCCAAGAGGCATTGATATTGTCTTTTTATTCGACTGTAACCTCCACCACTCTTCCAAGCGGCATTGATATTGTCTCTGTTTTCCACTGCGACCTCCACCACTCTTCCAAGTGTCTTTGATATTGTCTTTTTTATCCACTGCGACCTCCACCACTTTTCCAATGGGCATTAAAATAGTCTTGTTATGCTAATGTGACCTTCACGTTCCTTTCACGGGGCATTGATATTGTCTTTTTGTAACATACCTGGCGGCATCCTTGCATAGTGGTTCATCTCCCACTGTGCAAGAGCGCGCACTTGATCTCCAATCCAGAATGTCTCTCTGGCTTCCCTCCATGCTGTCTGTTTGCTTCTGTTTCTGTTGCTTAAGGGCGGCGCCCGATCACTTCCTGCTTTTTGTACCTGCTGCAGGCACACCCCTTGTGCGTCCTCAGCCTATTGCTGTCTGTCACCTGGTATTTAAACCAGCTGCTCCATTTAACCCATGCCTGAGCATTGTGTTCTGTCAGTTGGCTTCTGGTCACTGATGTGCCCGGTCCCGTTTATGATTCCTGCCTTCGGTATCAGTTCCCGTGTCTGAACTGTGTCCTGTCTGTATTATCTTCTAGCCTGTTGTCTTCTGCCTATCCTGGAGGCTGTATTTCCAGACCTGTGTGAACACGCTCCTAGCCTGTTCTTTCTGCCTTTTAGTGGCCGCATATCTAGACCCGCTCCTGTATCTTGCTGCTGTGTCTGTTCTTGTCTGAATACTCTCCTAGCCTGTTTCCTGTTTTTCTCTATGTCCGTACCTTCCCTTTTTCTGCAGAGTCTGAACTCGTACCTAATTCCTGCTCGTTGTCACTGTACTTCCGTTTGTGAGTTTGTGGTCCACTCGCTACTTCACTGCAAGTACACTGTGGGTATCTGGTTCTGCCTTTCCCTTCCTGTCTGTTCCTTGTGAACTGAGCCCTGTCCCCTCCGCTCTGCCTTGCTTGCCGCTTCGGCGGTTCTTGCTTGCTCAGCCCTGTCCACCGTGTCTGCGGTTTCGCTTTACTCAGCCCTGTCCACCGCGTCTGCGGTTTCGCTTTGCTCAGCCTTGTCCACCGCGTCTGCGGTTTCGCTTTGCTCAGAGCTGTCCACCGCGTCTGCGGTTTCGCTTTGCTCAGCCTTGTCCACCGCGTCTGCGGTTTCGCTTTGCTCAGCCCTGTCCACCGCGTCTGTGGTTTCGCTTTGCTCAGCCCTGTCCACCGCGTCTGTGGTTTCGCTTTGCTCAGCCCTGCCAACCGCGTCTGCGGTTTCGCTTTGCTCTGCCCTGTCCACCGCGTCTGCGGTTTCACTTTGCTCAGCCCTGTCCACCGCGTTTGCGGTTTTGCTTTGCTCAGCCCTGTCATCTGCGTCTGCGGTTTCGCTTTGCTCAGCCCTGTCCACCGCGTCTGCGGTTTCGCTTTGCTCAGCCCTGTCCACCACGTCTGCGGTTTCGCTTTGCACTGCCCTGTCCACCGCGTCTGCGGTTTCGCTTCGCTCAGCCCTGTACACCGCGTCTGCGGTTTCGCGTTGCTCAGCCCTGTCCACCGCGTCTGCGGTTTCTCTTTGCTCAGCTTTGTCAACCGCGTCTGCTTTTTCGCTCTGCTCAGCCTTGTCTTCCGCGTCTGCGTTTTTGCTCTGCTCAGCCTTGTCTACTGCGTCTGCGGTTCTGCTCTGCTCGGCCTTGACTACCGCAACTGCGGTTTTGCTTTACTTTGTTTGTTTACCGCATCTGCGGCTCCGAATCTGTCTCCAGTCTGTACTGGACCCTACCCAGCCTGCTCTCTAGTCTGCCTGTTCCTGTATTCCCCGGTGTGGATCAACAGCTGTGTCCGGAGTCTGACCTGGAGTAGACCCTGGTCCCTCTGCTCGGTTCCTCCCTGGTGCACGGGCGTCGTATGCCGTCGTGCGACCTTGGTCGGATCGGGCAGATACTTAGTTACGCCCCTCCAGACACTCTCCGGTTCATGGAACAGTGGAACCACTAAACACGCACACGCCAGTCAGTCCGGGCGTGTGCATTACACTTTTTATTCCATTGCGACCTCCACCACTCTTCCAAGGGGCATTAAAACCGTCTTGTTAAGCTACTTTGACCTCCAAGTCTCTTCCAAGGGGCATTAAAACGTCTGGTTAAACCGCTCTGAGCTCCACAGCTCTTCCAAGGGGCATTGACAATATCTTTTTATTCCATTGTAACCTTCTGCACTCTTCCAAGTGCATTGATATTGTCTTTTTATTCCTCTGCGACGTCCATGACTCTTACGTGGGGCATTAAAACCATCTTGTTAAGCTACTGTGACCTTCAAGTTTCTTACACAGGGCATTGATATTGTCTTTTTATTCCACTGTAACCTCCAACACTCTTCCAAGGGGCATTGATATTGTCTTTTTAATCCACTGCAACCTTCACTACTCTTCCAAGGGGCATTAAAACCGTCTTGTTAAGCTACTGTCACATTCATGTCTATTCCACGGGGCATTGATATTCTCTTTTTATTCCACTGTAACCTCCACCACTCTTCCAAGTGGCATTGACATTGTCTTTTTAATCCACTGCGACCACCACCACTCTTCCAAGGGGCATTAAAACAGTATTGTTAAGCTACTGTGACCTCCACGTCTCTTCCAAGGGGGATTAAAACCGTCTGGTCAAACCACTCTGAACTCCACCACTCTTCCAAGGGGTATTGATTTTGTCTTTTTATTCCACTGCGACCTCCACCACTCTTCCAATGGGCATTGTTATTGTCTTTTTAATCCCCTGCAACCTCCACCACTCTTCTAAGAGGCATTAAAACCGCCTTGTTAAGCTACTGTGACCTCCACGTCCCTTCCACGGGGCATTGATATTGTCTATTTATTCCACTGCGACCTCCACCACTCTTCCAAGGGGCATTGATATTGTCTTTTTTATCCACTGCAACCTCCACCACTCTTCCAAGGGGCATTAAAACCGTCTTGTTAAGCTACTGTGACCTCCATGTTCCTTCCACGGGGCATTGATATTGTCTTTTTATTCCACTGCGACCTCCACCATTCTTCCAAGGGACATTGATATTGTCTTTTTAATCCACTGTGAAATCCACCACTCTTCCAAGGGGCATTATACCGTCTTGCTATGCTACTGTGACGTCGACTTCTCTTCCAAGGGGCATTAAAACCATCTGGTTAAACCACTCTGAACTCCACAGCTCTTCCAAGGGGCATATGTATTGTCTTATTATTCCACTCTAACCTCCACCACACTTCCAAGGGGCATTGACATTGTCTTTTTATTAAACTGCGACCTCCACCATTCTTCCAAGGGGCATTAAAACCATATGGTTAAGCTACAGTGACCTCCATATCTCTTCCATGGGGCATTGATATTGTCTTTTTATTCCACTGTAACCTCCACCACTCGTCCAAGGGGCATTGATATTGTCTTTTTATTCCACTGCGACCTCCATCACTCTTTCAAGAGGCATTGATAACGTCTTTTTATTCCACTGCGACCTCCACCACTCTTCCAAAGCCCATTGATATTGTCTTTTTAATCCACTGCGACCTCCACCACTCTTCCAAGGGGCATTAAAACCGTCTTGTTAAGCTATTGTTACCTCCACATCTCTTCCACAGGGCATTGATATTGTCTTTTTATTTAACTGTAACCTCCACCACTGTTCCAAGGGGCATTGATAATGTCTTTTTATTCCACTGTAACCTCCATCACTCTTCCAAGGGGCATTGATATTGTCTTTTTATTCAACTGTAACCTCCACCACTCTTCCAAGGGGCATTGATATTGTCTTTTTATTCCACTGCGACCTCCACCACTCTCCCAATGGGAATTCATATTGTCTTTTTATTCCACTGCGACCTCCACCACTCTTCCAAGGGGCATTAAAACCGTCTTGTTAAGCTACTGTCAACTCCACGTCCCTTCCAAGGGGCATTAAATCCGTCAATTTAAACCACTTTGAACTCAACAGCTCTTGCAAGGGGCATTGATATTGTCTTTTTATTCCAATGTAACCTCCACAATTCTTCCAAGGGGCATTGATATTGTCTTTTTATTCCACTGCAACTTCCACCTCTCTTCCAAGGGACATTAAAACCGTCTTGTTAAGCTACTGTGACATCCACGTCTCTTTCACGGGGCATTGATATTGTCTTTTTATTCCACTGTAAGCTCCACCACTCTTCCAAGGGGCATTGATATTGTCTTTTTATTCCACTGCCACCTCCACCACTCTTCCAAGGGTCATTGATATTGTCTTTTTGATCCACTGCGACCTACACCACTTTTCCAAGGGGAATTAAAAACGTCTTTTTAAGCTACTGTGACCTCCACGTCACTTCCAATGGGCATTAAAACCATCTGGTTTAACTACTCTGAACTCCACTGCTCTTCCAAGGGGCATTGATATTGTCTTTTTAATCCACTGTCACCTCCACCACTCTTCCAAGGGGCATTGATATTGTTTTTTTATTCCACTGCGATTTCCACTACTCTTCCAAGGGACATTGATATTGTCTTTTTATTTCACTGCGACCTCCACCACTCTTCTAAGGGGCATTGATATTGTCTTTTTAATCAACTGCCACCTCCACCACTCTTCCAAGGGGCATTGATATTGTCTTTTTAGTCCACTGTGACCTCCACGTCTCTTCCAAGGGGCATTAAAACCATCAATTTAAACCACTCTGAACTCAACAGCTCTTCCAAGGAGCACTGGTATTGTATTTTTATTCCACTCTAACCTCCACCACTCTTCCAAGGGGCATTGACATTGTCTTTTTATTCCACTGCGACCTCTATCATTCTTCCAAGGGGCATTGATATTGTCTTTTTAATCCACTGCAACCTCCACCACTTTTCCAAAGGGTATTAAAAACGTCTTTTTAAGCTACTGTGACCTCCACGTTACTACCAATGGGCATTAAAACCGTCTGGTTCAACTGCTCTGAACTACACTGCTCTTCCAAGGGGCTTTGATATTGTCTTTTTAATCCACTGTTACCTCCACCACTGTTCCAAGGGGCATTGATATTGTTTTTTAATTCCACTGCGACCTCCACTACTCCTCCAAGGGGCATTGATATTGTTTTTTATTCCACTGCGACCTGCACCACTCTTCTAAGGGGAATTTATATTGTCTTTTTAATCAACTGCGACCTCCAAAACTCTTCCAATGGGCATTGATATTGTCTTTTTAATCCACTGTGACCTCCACGTCTCTTCCAAGGGGCATTAAAACCATCAATTTAAACCACTCTGAACTCCACAGCTCTTCCAAGGAGCACTGGTATTGTCTTTTTATTCCACTCTAATCTCCACCACTCTTCCAAGGGGCATTGACATTGTCTTTTTATTCCACTGCGACCTCCATCATATTTCCAAGGGGCATGGATATTGTCTATTTTATCCACTGCGACCTCCACCACTCTTCCAAGGGCCATTAAAACCGTGTTTTTAAGCTACTTTGATCTCCACGTCAAGTCCACGGGGCATTAAAACAGTCAATTTAAGCCACTCTGAACTCCACAGCTCTTGCAAGGGGCATTGATATTGTCTTTTTATTCCAATGAAACCTCCAGCACTGTTCCAAGAGGCATTGATATTGTCTTTTTATTCCACTGCAACTTCCACCTCTCTTCCAAGTGGCATTAAAACCGTCTTGTTAAGCTAATGTGACCTCCACGTCTCTTTCACGGAACATTGATATTGTCTTTTCATTCCCCTGTAACCTCCACCACTCTTCCCAGGGGCATTGATATTGTCTTTTTATTCCACTGGGACCTTCACCACTCTTCCAAGTGGCATTGATATTGTCTTTTTAATCCACTGCGACCTCCACCACTCTTCCAAGGGGCATTAAAACCATCTTGTTAAGCCACTGTGACCTCCACGTCCCTTCCAAGGTGCATTAAAACCGTCATTTTAAACCACTCTGAACCCCACAGCTCTTGCAAGAGGCATTGATATTGTCTTCTTGTTCCACTGTAACCTACAGCACTCTTTCAAGGGGCATTGATATTGTCTTTTTACTCCATTACGACTTCCACCACTCTCCCAAGGTGCATTAAAAACATCTTGTTTAGCTACTGTAACGTCCATGTCTATTCCACGGGGCATTGATATTGTCTTTTTATTCCACTGTATCCTCCACCACTCTTCCAAGGGGTATTGATATTGTCTTTTTATTCCAATGCGACTTCCACCTCTCTTCTAAGGGGCATTGATATTGTATTTTTAATCCACTGCGACCTCCACCACTCTTCCAAGAGGCATGAAAACAGTCTTGTTAAGCTACTTTGACCTCCACATCTTTTCCAAGGGGCATTAAAACCGTCTGGTTAAACCACTCTGAACTCCACAGCTCTTCCAAGGGGCATTGATATTGTCTTTTTATTCCACTGTAAACTCCACCATTCTTCCAAGGGATATTGATATTGTCTTTTTAAAGCACTGCGACCTCCACCACTCTTCCAAGGGGCATTAAAACCATCTCGTTAAACCACTCTGAACTCCATAGCTCTTTCAAGAGGCATTGATATTGTCTTTTTATTTCACTGTAACCTCAACCACTCTTTCAAGGTGCATTGATATTGTCTTTTTATTCCACTGCAACCTCCACCACTCTTCCAAGGGGCATTAAAACTGTCTTGTTAAGCTACTGTCACCTCCACGTGTCTTCCACGGGGCATTGATATTGTCTTTTTAATCGACTGTGACCTCCACCACTTTTCCAAGGGGTATTAAAACCGTCTTGTTTATCTACTGAGACCTCCACGTCTCGTCCAAGGGGCAATAAAACCATCTGGTTAAACCACTGTGAACTCCACAGCTCTTCCAAGGGGCATTGGTATTGTCTTTTTTTTTCACTCTTACCTCCACCACTCTTCCAAGGGGCATTGACATTGTCTTTTTATTCCACTGTGACCTCCATCATTCTTACAAGGGGCATTGATATTGTCTTTTTATTCCACTGCCACCTCCACCATTTTTCCAAGGGGGATTGACATTGTCTTTTTAATCAACTGCGACCTCCACCACTTTTCCAAGGGGCATTAAAAATGTCTTTTGAAGCTACTGTGACCTCCACGTCACTTCCAATGGTCATTAAAACCGTCTGGTTAAACCACTCTGAACTCCACAACTCTTCCAAGGGGCATTGACATTGTCTTTTTATTCCACTGCGACCTCCACCATTCTTCCAAGGGGCATTAAAACTGTTTTGCTAAGCTACAGTGACCTCCACATCTCTTCCACGGGGCATTAATATTGTCTTTAAATTCCACTGTAACCTCCACCACTCTACCAAGGGACATTGATATTGTATTGTTATTCCACTGTGACCTCCACCACTCTTCCAAAGGGCATTGATATTGTCTTTTTAATCCACTGTGAACTCCACCACACTTCCAAAGGGCATTAAAATCATCTTGTTAAGCTACTGTGACCTCCACGTCTCTTCCACGGGGCATTGTTCTTGTCTTTTAATTCCACTGCGACCTCAACCACTCTTCCTCGGGGCATTGATATTGTCTTTTTTTTCCACTGCGACCTCCACCACTCTTCTAAGGGGCATTGATATTGTCTTTTAAATCCACAACGATATCCACCACTCTTCCAAGGGGCATTAGAACAGTCTTGTTAAGCTACTGTTACCTCCTCGTCTCTTCCAAGGGGCAGTAAAACTGCATGGTTAAACCACTCTGAACACCACAGCTCTTCCAAGAGGCATTGATATTGTCTATTTATTCCACTGCGACCTCCACCACTCTTCCAAGGGGCATTGATATTGTCTTTTTAGTCCACTGCGTCCTCCACCACTCTTCCAAGGGACATTGATATTGTCTTTTTATTCCACTGCGACCTTCATCCCTCTTCCAAGGAACATTGATGTTGTCTTTTTTTGCCGCTGTAATCTCCACCACTCTTCTAAGGGGCATTGAAATTTTCTTTTTATTCCACTGCGACCTCCACATCTCTTCCAACTGGAATTGATATTGTCATTTTATTACACTGCAACCTCCACCACTCTTCTAAGGGGCATTGATATTGTCTTTTTAATCCACTGCGACCTCCACCACTCTTCCAAGGGTCATTGATATTGTCTTTTTATTCCTCAATAACATCCACCACTCTTCCAAGGGTCATTGATATTGTCTTTTTATTCCACTGTAACCTCCACCACTCTTCCAAGGGGCATTGATTTTGTCTTTTCATTCCATTGCGACCTCCACCTCTCTTCCAAGGGGCATTAAAACCATCTTGTTAAGCTAATGTGACCTCCAAGTTTCTTCCACGAGGCATTGATATTGTCTTTTTATTCCACTGCGACCTCCACCACTCTTCTAAGGGGCATTGATATTGTCTTTTTAATCCACTGAGACCTCCACCACTCTTCCAAGGGGCATTAAAACAGTCTTGATAAGATACTGTGACCTCCATGTCTCTTCCAAGGGGCATTAAACCGTCTGGTTAAACCACTCTGTACTCCACTGCTCTTCCAAGAGGCATTGATGTTGTCTTTTTATTCGACTGTAACCCCCACCACTCTTCCAAGGGGCATGGATATTGTCTCTGTTTTCTACTGCGACCTCCACCACTCTTCCAAGGGGCTTTGATATTGTCTTTTTTATCCACTGCGACCTCCACCACTCTTCTAATGGGCATTAAAACCGTCTTGTTTTGCTTCTGTGACCTCCACGTCCCTTCCACGGGGCATTGATATTGTCTTTTTATTCCATTGCGACCTCCACCACTCTTCCAAGGGGCATTAAGATCGTCTTGTTAAGCTACTGTGACCTCCAAGACTCTACCAAGGGGCATTAAAACCGTCTGGTTAAACCGCTGTGAGCTCCACAGCTCTTCCAAGGGGCATTGACAATGTCTTTTTATTCCATTGTAACCTTCTGCACTCGTCCAAGTGCATTGATATTGTCTTTTTATTCCTCTGCGACGTCCACGACTCTTCCAAGGGGCATTAAAACCATCCTGTTAAGCTACTGTGACATCCAAGTTTCTTAAACAGGGCATTGTTATTGTCTTTTTATTCCACTGTAACCTCCACCACTCTTCCAAGGGGCATTTATATTGTCTTTTTATTCCACTGTAACCTGCGCCAATCTTCCAAGGGGCATTGATATTGTCTTTTTATTCCAAGGCGACCTCCACCACTCTTCTAAGGGGCATTGATATTGTCTTTTAAATCCACAACGATCTCCACCACTCTTCCAAGGGGCATTAAAACAGTCTTGTTAAGCTACTGTTACCTCCTCGTTTCTTCCAAGGGGCATTAAAACCGTCTGGTTAAACACTCTGAACTCCACAGCTCTTACAAGAGGCATTGATATTGTCTTTTAATTCAACTGTAACATCCACCACTCTTCCAAGCGGCATTGATATTGTCTTTTTATTCCACTGCGACCTCCACCACTCTTCCAAGAGGCATTGATATTGTCTTTTTAATCAACCGCGACCTCCACCTCTCTTCCGAAGGGCATTAAAACCATCTGGTTAAACCACTCTGATCTCCACAGCTCTTCCAAGGGGCATTGGTATTGTCTTTTTATTCCACTCTAACCTCCACCACTCTTCCAAGGGGCATTAATATAGTCTTTTTAATCCAATGCGACCTCCACCACTATTCCAAGGGGCAATGATATTGTCTTTTTAATCCACTGTGACCTCCATGTCTCTTCCCAGGGGCATTAAAACCGTCAATTTAAACAACTCTGAACTCCACAGCTCTTCCATGGGACATTGACATTGTCTATTTATTCCACTGAGACCTCCACCACTCTTCCAAGGGGCATTAAGACCATCTTTTTAAACAACAGTGACCTACACATCTCTTCCATGGGTCATTGATATTGTCTTTTTATTCCACTCTAACCTCCACCACTCTTCCAAGGGGCATTAATTTTGTCTTTTTTTTCCACTGCGAGCTCCACCACTCTTCCAATGGGCATTGTTTTTGTGTTTTTAATCCCCTGCAACCTCCAACACTCTTCCAAGGGGCATTAAAACCGTCTTGTTAAGCTACTTTGACCTCCACGTCCCTTCCACGGGGCATTGATATTGTCTTTTTATTCCACTGCGAAATCCAGCACTCTTCCAAGGAGCATTGATATTGTCTTTTTAATCCACTGCGAACTCCACCACTCTTCCAAGGGGCATTAAAACCATCTTGTTAAGCTACTGTGACATCCAAGTTTCTTAAACAGGGCATTGATATTGTCTTTTTATTCCACTGTAACCTCCACCACTCTCCCAAGGGGCATTTATATTGTCTTTTTATTCCACTGTAACCTCCGCCAATCATCCAAGGGGCATTGATATTGTCTTTATATTCCAAGGCGACCTCCACCACTCTTCTAAGGGGCATTGATATTGTCTTTTAAATCCACAACGATCTCCACCACTTTTCCAAGGGGCATTAAAACAGTCTTGTTAAGCTACTGTTACCTCCTCGTTTCTTCCAAGGGGCATTAAAACCGTCTGGTTAAACACTCTGAACTCCACAGCTCTTACAAGAGGCATTGATATTGTCTTTTAATTCAACTGTAACATCAACCACTCTTCCAAGCGGCATTGATATTGTCTTTTTATTCCACTGCGAACTCCACCACTCTTCCAAGGGGCATTAAAACCGTCTTGTTATGCTACTGTCACGTCGACTTCTCTTCCAAGGGGCATTAAAACCATCAGTTTAAACCACTCTGAACTCCACAGCTCTTCCAAGGGGCATTTGTATTGTCTTTTATTCCACTCTAACCTCTACCACTCTTCAAAGGGGCATTGACATTGTCTTTTTATTCCACTGCTACCTCCACCACTCTTCCAAGGGGCATTAAAACCATATTGTTAAGCTACTGTAACCTCCATCACTCTTCCAAGAGGCATTGATATTGTCTTTTTATTCAGCTGTAACCTCCACCACTCTTCCAAGGGGAATTGATATTGTCTTTTTATTCCACTGCAACCTCCACCACTCTTCCAAGGGACATTCATATTGTCTTTTTAATCCACTGCGACCTCCACCACTCTTCCAAAGGTCATTAAAACCGTCTTGTTAAGCTACTGTCACCTCCACGTCCCTTACAAGGGACATTAAAACCGACAATTTAAACCACTCTGAACTCCACAGCTCTTGGAAGGGGCATTGATATTGTCTTTTTATTCCAATGTAACCTCCAGCACTCTTCCAAGGGGCATTGATATTGTCTTTTTATTCCACTGCAACTTCCACCTCTCTTCCAAGGGGATTAAAACCGTCTTGTTAAGCTACTGTGACTTCCACGTCTCTTTCACGGAGCATTGATATTGTCTTTTTATTCCACTGTAACCTCCACCACTATTCCAAGGGACATTGATATTGACTTTTTATTCCACTGTGACCTCCACGTATCTTCCTAGGTGCATTAAAACCGTCAATTTAAACCACTCTGAACTCCACAGCTCTTGCAAGAGGCATTGATATTGTCTTTTTACTCCACTGTAACCTACAGTACTCTTTCAAAGGGCATTGATATTGTATTTATATTCCACTACGACTTCCACCACTCTCCCAAGGTGCATTAAAAACATCTTGTTTAGCTACTGTAACGTCCATGTCTATTGCACGGGGCATTGATATTGTCTTTATATTCCACTACGACTTCCACCTCTCTTCTAAGGGGCATTGATATTGTCTTATTAATCCACTTCGTCCTCCACCACTCTTCCAAGAGGCATTAAAACAGTCTTGTTAAGATACTGTGACGTCCACATCTCTTCCAAGGGGCATTAAAACCGTCTGGTTAAACCACTCTGAACTCCACAGCTCTTCCAAGGGGCATTGATATTGTCTTTTTATTCCACTGTAACCTCCACAATTCTTCCAAGGGGTATTGATATTGTCTTTTTAATGCAATGTGACCTCCCCCACTCTTCCAAGGGGCATTAAAACCATCTGGCTAAAGCACTCTGAACTCCATAGCTCTTTCAAGAGGCATTGATATTGTCTTTTTATTTCACTGTAACCTCCAACACTCTTTCAAGGGGCATTGATATTGTCTTTTTATTCCACTGCGACCCCCACCACACTTCCAAGGGGCATTAAAACTGTCTTGTTAAGCTACTGTGACCTCCACGTGTCTTCCACGGGGCATTGATATTGTCTTTTTAATCCATTGTGACCTCCACCTCTATTCCAAGGGGCATTAAAACCGTCTTGTTAATCTACTGTGACCTCCACGTCTCTTCCAAGGGCAATAAAACCATCTGGTTAAACCACTCTGAACTCCACAGCTCTTCCAAGGGGCATTGATATTGTCTTTTTATTCCACTCTAACCAACACCACTCTTCCAAGGGGCATTAAAACTGTCTTGTTAAGCTGCTGAAACCTCCATGTCCTTTCCACGGGGCATTGATATTGTCTTTTTATTCCAATGTAACCTCCACCACTCTTCTAAGGGGCAGTGATATTGTCTTTTTAAACCACTGCGACCTCCACCACTCTTCCAAGAGGCATTAAAAACATCTTATTAAGCTACTATGACCTCCACATCTCTTCCAAGGGGCATTAAAACCGTCTGATTAAACCACTCTGAATTCCACAGCTCTTCCAAGGGGCATTGATATTGTCTTTTTATTCCACTGTAACCCCCACCACTTTTCCTATGGGAATTGATATTGTCTTTTTATTATTATTATTATTTGTTATTATAGCGCCATTTATTCCATGGCATTTTACATGTTATAGGGATATACATAACAAAAGCATTTACATAATCTTAACAAAGCGAGTCAGCGACTGGTACAGGGGGAGCGAGGACCCTGCTCGCGAGGGCTCACATTCAAGAAGGGATGGGTGAGGATACAATAGGTGAGGGTAGAGCTGGTCGTGCAGCGGTGGTTACTGCAGGTTATAGGCTTGTCGGAGGAGGTGGGTCTTCAGGTTTCTTTTGAAGGTTTCCACGGTCGGCGAGAGTCTGATGTGTTGAGGTAGAGAGTTCCAGATTGTGGGAGGAGGAGATAAATGGGGAGTAGAGAAAGAGATCTTGTGAGGATCGGAGGTTGCGTGCAGGTAAGTACCGGGAGACTAGGCCACAGATGTATGGGGGAGACAGGTTGTGGATGGCTTTGTATGCCATGGTTAGAGTTTTGAACTGGATTCTCTGGGCAATGGGGAGCCAGTTAAGAGATTGACAGAGAGGAGAGGCTGGGGAATAGCGGGGGCACAGGTGAATTAGTCGAGCAGCAGAGTTTAGGATAGATTGGAGAGGCGCAAGAGTGTTGTAAGGGAGGCCACGGAGCAGGAGGTTGCAGTAGTCGAGGCGGGATATGATGAGGGCATGCACTAGTTTTTTTGCAGAGTCTTTGCTGAGGAATGCACGGATCTGGGAGATGTTTTTGAGTTGCAGTCAGCAGGAAGTGGAAAGGGCTTGGATATGTGGCTTGAAGGAGAGATCAGAGTCCAGGGTTACTCCAAGGCATCGAGCTTGTGGGACTGGGGAGAGTGAACAGCCATTGACGTTGATGGCTAGGTCAGATGGGGGATGTGAATGAGAGGGTGGAAAGATGATGAACTCTGTTTTATCCATGTTGAGTTTTAGAAATCTGTCAGAGAAGAAGGATGACATGGCGAACAGATATTTTGGCATTTTGGTTAGTAGGGACGAGATATCGGGTGCAGAGAGGTAGATCTGTGTGTCGTCAGCATAGAGGTGATACTGAAAACCGTGAGACTCTATGAGCTGTCCCAGGCCAAAGGTGTAGATGGAGAAGAGCAGAGGTCCTAGAACTGAACCTTGGGGGACACCGACAGATAGGGGGCGAGATGAGGAGGTGGTGCGTGAGTGGGAGACGCTGAATGTCCTGTCTGTTAAGTATGAGGAGATCCAAGATAGAGCCAAGTCCGTGATGCCAAGAGATGAGAGAATCTGGAGTAAGAGGGAATGGTCCACTGTGTCAAAGGCAGATGACAGGTCCAGAAGGAGGATGATGGAGTAGTGTCGCTTGGATTTGGCATTTAGTAAGTCGCTGGTGACTTTGGTCAGGGCAGTTTCAGTCGAGTGATGCGGTCGGAAGCCAGATTGCAGGCGGTCGAAGAGGGAGCAGGAGGAGAGGTGGGAGGACATTTCAAGGTGGACATGTTGTTCTAGTAGTTTTGAGGCAAAGGGGAGGAGTGATATGGGGCGGTAGCTAGTTAGAGAGGAAGGGTCAAGGGAGGGATTTTTGAGGATGGGTGTGATTGCGGCATGTTTGAAACATGAGGGGAAGACACCGGTTGTTAGTGACAGATTGAAGAGGTGGGTTAGGGTTGGGATGAAGACTGTGGTAAGGTTAGTGATGAGGTGGGATGGGATTGGGTCTTGTTCGCAGGTGGTGAGGTGTGATTTGGAGAGTAAAGAGGAGACTTGACCTTCTGTAATGGAGGAGAAGTGGGGTTTGGAGGAGGAGGGTTGAATAGATATGAGGAGGCGTTGTGTGGAGTTTAGGCTAAAGTTTTGTCTGATGGTGTCAATCTTCTGTTTGAAGAATGAGGCAAAGTCATCGGCTGAGATGAGAGAAGAGGGAGGAGGTGCTGGGGGACGAAGGAGAGACTTGAAAGTGTTAAATAGCTGTTTAGGGTTGTGAGATAGGGAGGATATGAGAGATGAGAAGTAGGTTTGTTTTGCTGTAGTGAGTGCGGACTTGAAATTAGTGAGGGATTGCTTGAATGCGATGAAGTGCTCGATGGAGTGAGACCTTTTCAATCTCCGCTCCGTAACCCTGGAGGCCCGGCGCAGTTCTTTAGTAAGTTTAGTGTGCCAGGGTTGCCTGTTGAATGTGCGAGATGTGGTGTGTGTGAGAGGGGCGATCGAGTCTAGAGCTGCAGCTATTGTGGTGTTATATGAAGCAGCAGCAACGTCTGCATCGTGTAAGGAATTTATGTCTGTAAGAGGGAGGAGGGATTCAGAGAGTGAGTGTAAGTCAAGGTGTTTGAGATTTCTGCGAGGGTATGCTAGTTTGTGGAGTGGGGATTGTTGCCCCGGGGAGGAGAGAGAAGAGAATGTAAGTTAGCTGTTATCAGAGAGAGGGAGAGATGAGTTAGAGAGGTTAGCTAGGGAACAGATGCGGGTGAAGATGAGGTCCAGTGTGTGGCCATCTTTGTGGGTGGGTGTGGAAGACCATTGAGTGAGTCCGAAGGAGGAAGTGAGGGATAGGAACTTAGAGACAGACGAGTGGGAAGTGTTAATGGGGATGTTGAAGTCACCCATTATGATAGTGGGGATGTCAGTGGAGAGGAAGTGAAGCAGCCAGGTGGTGAAGTGGTCTAAGAAGGTGGTGGCTTGCCCTGGGGGTCGGTAAACGACGGCCAGTTGGAGGGGGAATAGATGCGCACACAGTGCACCTCAAAAGAGGGGAGCGTAACGGAGGGTGGCTGTGGGATTTGGATGAAAGTGCAGTGTTCTGATAGGAGAAAACCTACGCCTCCGCCATGTTTGCCGTTGGGGTGGGGGGTGTGGGAAAGGTGGAATCCGCCATATGAAAGTGCAGCTGGGGAGGCTGTGTCAGAGGGGGTGAGCCAGGTTTCAGTGATGGCGAGGAAGGAAAGTTTGTTTGTAATGAAAAGATTGTGGATGAATGAAAGTTTGTTATAGACAGAGCGAGCGTTCCATAGAGCTCCTGTTAGAGCAACTAAGGGAGTGGGGATTGGTTGGATGGGTATGAGGTTAGAAGGGTTGCGACAGTTTGTGGAAGGTCGTGGATAGGAGGAAGAAGTAATTGTGGGGATATGGCGAGGAGGACCAGGATTTGGAGAGATATCTCCAGCAGTGAGGAGGAGCAGAGAAAGGGTTAGCAGGTGGGAGCAAGAGAGAGCATGAGGTGGTTGTCTGTGTTTGGAGATCCAGGATTGAATGTTTAGGAATAATTTGGAGGAGGAGGTGAGATGAATGGGGAGGATGGAGGGAGAGATGAAGAGTTTCTTACTAGGTGTAGGGATTTGAGTGGTTACTAGAAAGTGGAGGACTATAGAGGAAAAAGTGAGAGCTAACAGAAACATAGTTAAAAGAGAGTAAGTGGTCAAAGTGTTGGGTTCCTGACTCCTGCCCTGACTAGCTGCCTCTGAAATAACTGCCACTTATCTCCGAAGCCACTTTGCACAACAAGACGCGTGCACACCCCAGCACAAGTGCACCCCTTACAGAGCTTCTAAATATGTAGGGCACATTAAACTATCAGGTGAAGGGCATTGTGGGAGCTGCATATGGCTAAATTAGCAGCTGGTCGTCTCACCAGGAGATGCCTGGGTGATCAAACACAGAGCTTGGACTCTAGTCTCTGCAGTTTAGCACCTCTAAAAATCAGATAAGAGCTATAGTGGGGAAGGGACAGAGATATGTGGGTATTGAATGGAGTGGGACAGATAAAGCAGAGAAGTTATGCAGAGCATGTACCAGTGAGGTGAATCAGCAAAGCAGAGCATTAGATTACAGCAGACACAGCAAGCAGAGAATTTATGCAGAGCATGTACCAGTGAGGTGAATCAGCAAAGCAGAGCAGTAGATTACAGCAGACACAGCAAGCAGAGAAGTCATGCAGAGCATGTACCAGTGAGGTGAATCAGCAAAGCAGAGCATTAGATTACAGCAGACACAGCAAGCAGAGAAGTTATGCAGAGCATGTACCGGTGAGGTTATTCCACTGCGACCTCCACCACTTTTCCAAGGGGCATTGATATTGTCTTTTATTCCACTGCGATCTCCACCACTCTTTCAAGGGTCATCGATAATGTCTATTTAATCCACTGCGACCTCCACCAATCTTCCAAGGGGCATTAAAACCGTCTTGTTAAGCTACTGTGACCTCCACGTCTCTTCCACAGGGCATTATTATTGTCTTTTTATTCCACTGCGACATCCACCACTCTGCCAAGGGGCATTAAAACCGTCTTGTTAAGCTGCTGTGATGTCCACGTCTCTTCCACGGGGCATGGATAATGTCTTTTTGTTCCACTGTAACCTCCACCACTCTTCCAAGAGGCATTGATATTGTATTTTTATTTCACTCTAACCTCCACCACTCTTCCAAGGGGCATTGATATTGTCTTTTTATTCCACTGCGACCTCCACCACTCTTCCAAGGTTCATTGATATTGTCTTTTTAATCCACTGCGGCCTCCACCACTCTTCCAAGGGGCATTAAAACCGTCTTGTTAAGCTACGGAAACCTCCACATCTCTTCCAAGGGGCACTAAAACCGTTTGGTTAAAACACTCTGTACTCCACAGCTCTTCCAAGGGGCATTGATATTGTCTTTTTATTTCACTGTAACTTCCACCACTCTTTCAAGGGGCATTGATATTGCATTTTTATTCCACTGTGACCTCCACCACTCTTCCAAGGGGCATTAAAACCGTCTTGTTAAGCTACTGTGACCTCCAAGTCTCTTCCAAGGGGCATTAAAACTGTCTTGTTAAGCCGCTCTGAGATCCACAGATCTTCCAAGGGGCATTGACAATGTCTTTTTATTCCATTGTAACCTTCTGCACTCTTCCAAGTGCATTGATATTGTCCTTTTATTCCTCTGCAACGTCCACGACTCTTCCAAGGTGCATTAAAACCGTCTTTTTAAGCTACCGTGACCTCCAAGTTTCTTACACAGGTCATTGATATTGTCTTTTTATTCCACTGTAACCTCCACCACTCTTCCAAGGGGCATTGATATTGTCTTTTTAATCCACTGCGACCTCCATCACTCTTCCAAGAAGCATTGAAACAGTCTTGTTAAGCTACTGTGACCTCCACGTCTATTCCACGGTGCATTAAAACTTTCTGGTTAAACCACTGTGAACTCCACAGCTCTTCCAAGGGGCATTGATATTGTCTTTTTATTTTACTGCGACCTCCACCACTCTTCCAAGGAGTATTAATATTGTTTTTTTATTACACTGTGACCTCCACATCTCTTCCAAGTGGCATTAAAACCGCATGGTTAAACCACTTTGAACTCCACAGCTCTTCCAAGAGGCAATGATATGTCTTTTTATTCAACTATAACCTTCACCACTCATCCAAGGGGCATTGATATTGTCTTTTTTTTCCACTGCGACCTCCACCACTCTTCCAAGGGGATTTGATAGTCTTTTTAATCCACTGCGACCTCCACCACTCTTCCAAGGGGCATCAAAACCGTCTTGTTAAGCTACTGTGACCTCCATGTCCCTTCCAAGAGGCATTGATATTGTCTTTTTATTCCACTGCGACCTCCACCACTCTTCCAAGGGGCATTGATATTGTCTTTTTAATTCACTGCGACCTCCACCACTCTTCCAAGGGACATTGATATTGTCTTTTTATTCCACTGCGACCTCCACCACTCTTCCAAGGGGCATTCATATTGTCTTTTTAATCCACTGCGACCTCCACCACTCTTCCAAGGGGCATTAAAACCGTCTTGTTAAGCTACTGTCACCTCCACGTCCCTTCCAAGGGTCATTAAAACCGGCAATTTAAACCACTCTGAACTCCACAGCTCTTGGAAGGGACATTGATATTGTCTTTTTATTCCAATGTAACCTCCAGCACTCTTCCAAGGGGCATTGATATTGTCTTTTTATTCCACTGCAACTTCCACCTCTCTTCCAAGGGAATTAAAACCGTCTTGTTAAGCTACTGTGACTTCCACGTCTCTTTCACGGGGCATTGATATTGTCTTTTTATTCCACTGTAACCTCCACCACTATTCCAAGGGACATTGATATTGACTTTTTATTCCACTGTGACCTCCACGTATCTTCCTAGGTGCATTAAAACCGTCAATTTAAACCACTCTGAACTCCACAGCTCTTGCAAGAGGCTTTGTTATTGTCTTTTTACTCCACTGTAACCTACAGTACTCTTTCAAGGGGCATTGATATTGTATTTTTATTCCACTACGACTTCCACCACTCTCCCAAGGTGCATTAAAAACATCTTGTTTAGCTACTGTAACGTCCATGTCTATTGCACGGGGCATTGATATTGTCTTTATATTCCACTGTATCCTCCACCACTCTTCCAAGTGGTATTGATATTGTCTTTTTATTCCACTACGACTTCCACCTCTCTTCTAAGGGGCATTGATATTGTCTTATTAATCCACTTCGACCTCCACCACTCTTCCAAGAGGCATTAAAACAGTCTTGTTAAGCTACTGTGACCTCCACATCTCTTCCAAGGGGCATTAAAACCGTCTGGTTAAACCACTCTGAACTCCACAGCTCTTCCAAGGGGCAATGATATTGTCTTTTTATTCCACTGTAATCGCCACAATTCTTCCAAGGGGTATTGATATTGTCTTTTTAATGCAATGTGACCTCCCCCACTCTTCCAAGGGGCATTAAAACCATCTGGTTAAAGCACTCTGAACTCCATAGCTCTTTCAAGAGGCATTGATATTGTCTTTTTATTTCACTGTAACCTCCAACACTCTTTCAAGGGGCATTGATTTTGTCTTTTTATTCCACTGCGACCTCCACCACACTTCCAAGGGGCATTAAAATTGTCTTGTTAAGCTACTGTGACCTCCACGTGTCTTCCACGGGGCATTGATATTGTCTTTTTAATCCATTGTGACCTCCACCACTATTCCAAGGGGCATTAAAACCGTCTTGTTAATCTACTGTGACCTCCACGTCTCTTCCAAGGGGCAATAAAACCATCTGGTTAAACCACTCTGAACTCCACAGCTCTTCCAAGGGGCATTGATATTGTCTTTTTATTCCACTCTAACCAACACCACTCTTCCAAGGGGCATTAAAACTGTCTTATTAAGCTGCTGAAACCTCCATGTCCTTTCCACGGGGCATTGATATTGTCTTTTTATTCCAATATAACCTCCACCACTCTTCTAAGGGGCAGTGATATTGTCTTTTTAAACCACTGCGACCTCCACCACTCTTCCAAGAGGCATTAAAAACATCTTATTAAGCTACTATGACCTCCACATCTCTTCCAAGGGGCATTAAAACCGTCTGATTAAACCACTCTGAATTCCACAGCTCATCAAAGGGGCATTGATATTGTCTTTTTATTCCACTGTAACCTCCACCACTTTTCCTATGGGAATTGATATTGTCTTTTTATTAATATTATTATTATTATTTGTTATTATAGCGCCATTTATTCCATGGCGCTTTACATGTGATAGGGATATACATAACAAAAGCATTTACATAATCTTAACAAAGCGAGTCAGCGACTGGTATAGGGGGAGCGAGGACCCTGCTCGCGAGGGCTCACATTCAAGAAGGGATGGGTGAGGATACATTAGGTGAGGGTAGAGCTGGTCGTGCAGCGGTGGTTACTGCAGGTTGTAGGCTTGTCGGAAGAGGTGGGTCTTCAGGTTTCTTTTGAAGGTTTCCACGGTCTGCGAGAGTCTGATGTGTTGGGGTAGAGAGTTCCAGATTGTGGGAGGAGGAGATAAATGGGGAGTAGAGAAAGAGATCTTGTGAGGATCGGAGGTTGCGTGCAGGTAAGTACTGGGAGACTAGGTCACAGATGTATGGGGGAGACAGGTTGTGGATGGCTTTGTATGCCATGGTTAGAGTTTTGAACTGGATTCTCTGGGCAATGGGGAGCCAGTTAAGAGATTGACAGAGAGGAGAGGCTGGGGAATAGCGGGGGCACAGGTGAATTAGTCGAGCAGCAGAGTTTAGGATAGATTGGAGAGGCGCAAGAGTGTTGTAAGGGAGGCCACGGAGCAGGAGGTTGCAGTAGTCGAGGCGGGATATGATGAGGGCATGCACTAGTGTTTTTGCAGAGTCTTTGCTGAGGAATGCACGGATCCGGGAGATGTTTTTGAGTTGGAGTCAGCAGGAAGTGGAAAGGGCTTGGATATGTGGCTTGAAGGAGAGATCAGAGTCCAGGGTTACTCCAAGGCATCGAGCTTGTGGGACTGAGGAGAGTGAACAGCCATTGACGTTGATGGCTAGGTCAGATGGGGGATGTGAATGAGAGGGTGGAAAGATGATGAACTCTGTTTTATCCATGTTGAGTTTTAGAAATCTGTCAGAGAAGAAGGATGACATGGCGAACAGATATTTTGGGATTTTGGTTAGTAGGGAGGAGATATCGGGTGCAGAGAGGTAGATCTGTGTGTCGTCAGCATAGAGGTGATACTGAAAACCGTGAGACTCTATGAGCTGTCCCAGGCCAAAGGTGTAGATGGAGAAGAGCAGAGGTCCTAGAACTGAACCTTGGGGGACACCGACAGATAGGGGGCGAGATGAGGAGGTGGTGCGTGAGTGGGAGACGCTGAATGTCCTGTCTGTTAAGTATGAGGAGATCCAAGATAGAGCCAAGTCCGTGATGCCAAGAGATGAGAGAATCTGGAGTAAGAGGGAATGGTCCACTGTATCAAAGGCAGATGACAGGTCCAGAAGGAGGATGATGGAGTAGTGTCGCTTGGATTTGGCATTTAGTAAGTCATTGGTGACTTTGGTCAGGGCAGTTTCAGTCGAGTGATGCGGTCGGAAGCCAGATTGCAGGCGGTCGAAGAGGGAGCAGGAGGAGAGGTGGGAGGACATTTCAAGGTGGACATGTTGTTCTAGTAGTTTTGAGGCAAAGGGGAGGAGTGATATGGGGAGGTAGCTAGTCAGAGAGGAAGGGTCAAGGGAGGGCTTTTTGAGGATGGGTGTGATTGCGGCATGTTTGAAACATGAGGAGAAGACACCGGTTGTTAGTGACAGATTGAAGAGGTGGGTTAGGGTTGGGATGAAGACTGTGGTAAGGTTAGTGATGAGGTGGGATGGGATTGGGTCAAGTTCGCAGGTGGTGAGGTGTGATTTGGAGAGTAAAGAGGAGACTTGACCTTCTGTAATGGAGGAGAAGTGGGGTTTGGAGGAGGAGGGTTGAATAGATATGAGGAGGCGTTGTGTGGAGTTTAGGCTAAAGTTTTGTCTGATGGTGTCAATCTTCTGTTTGAAGAATGAGGCAAAGTCATCGGCTGAGATGAGAGAAGAGGGAGGAGGTGCTGGGGGACGAAGGAGAGACTTTAAAGTGTTAAATAGCTGTTTAGGGTTGTGAGATAGGGAGGATATGAGAGATGAGAAGTAGGTTTGTTTTGCTGTAGTGAGTGCGCACTTGAAATTAGTGAGGGATTGCTTGAATGCGATGAAGTGCTCGATGGAGTGAGACCTTTTCCATCTCCGCTCCGTAACCCTGGAGGCCCGGCGCAGTTCTTTAGTAAGTTTAGTGTGCCATGGTTGCCTGTTGAATGTGCGAGATGTGGTGTGTGTGAGAGGGACGATCGAGTCTAGAGCTGCAGCTATTGTGGTGTTATATGAAGCAGCAGCAACGTCTGCATCGTGTAAGGAATTTATGTCTGTAAGAGGGAGGAGGGATTCAGAGAGTGAGTGTAAGTCAAGGTGTTTGAGATTTCTGCGAGGGTATGCTAGTTTGTGGAGTGGGGATTGTTGCCCCGGGGAGGAGAGAGAAGAGAATGTAAGTAGGCTTTGATCAGAGAGAGGGAGAGGTGAGTTAGAGAGGTTAGCTAGGGAACAGATGCGGGTGAAGATGAGGTCCAGTGTGTGGCCATCTTTGTGGGTGGGTGTGGAAGACCATTGAGTGAGTCCGAAAGAGGAAGTGAGAGATAGGAACTTAGAGACAGACGAGTGGGAAGTATTAATGGGGATGTTGAAGTCACCCATTATGATAGTGGGGATGTCAGTGGAGAGGAAGTGAAGCAGCCAGGTGGTGAAGTGGTCTAAGAAGGTGGTGGCTTGCCCTGGGGGTCGGTAAACGACGGCCAGTTGGAGGGGGAATAGATGCGCACACAGTGCACCTCAAAAGAGGGGAGTGTAACGGAGGGTGGCTGTGGGATTTGGATGAAAGTGCAGTGTTCTGATAGGAGAAAACCTACGCCTCCGCCATGTTTGCCGTTGGGGTGGGGGGTGTGGGAAAGGTGGAATCCGCCATATGAAAGTGCAGCTGGGGAGGCTGTGTCAGAGGGGGTGAGCCAGGTTTCAGTGATGGCGAGGAAGGAAAGTTTGTTTGTAATGAAAAGATCGTGGATGAATGAAAGTTTGTTATAGACAGAGCGAGCGTTCCATAGAGCTCCTGTTAGAGCAACTAAGGGAGTGGGGATTGGTTGGATGGGTATGAGGTTAGAAGGGTTGCGACAGTTTGTTTAAGGTCGTGGATAGGAGGAAGAAGTAATTGTGGGGATATGGCGAGGAGGACCAGGATTTGGAGAGATATCTCCAGCAGTGAGGAGGAGCAGAGAAAGTGTTAGCAGGTGGGAGCAAGAGAGAGCATGATGTGGTTGTCTGTGTTTGGAGATCCAGGATTGAATGTTTAGGAATAATTTGGAGGAGGAGGTGAGATGAATGGGTAGGATGGAGGGAGAGATGAAGAGTTTCTTACTAGGTGTAGGGATTTGAGTGGTTACTAGAAAGTGGAGGACTATAGAGGAAAAAGTGAGAGCTAACAGAAACATAGTTAAAAGAGAGTAAGTGGTCAAAGTGTTGGGTTCCTGACTCCTGCCCTGACTAACTGCCTCTGAAATAACTGCCACTTATCTCCGAAGCCACTTTGCACAAGAAGACGCGTGCACACCCCAGCACAAGTGCACCCCTTACAGAGCTTCTAAATATATAGGGCACATTAAACTATCAGGTGAAGGGCATTGTGGGAGCTGCATATGGCTAAATTAGCAGCTGGTCGTCTCACCAGGAGATGCCTGGGTGATCAAACACAGAGCTTGGACTCTAGTCTCTGCAGTTTAGCACCTCTAAAAATCAGATAAGAGCTATAGTGGGGAAGGGACAGACATATGTTGGTATTGACTGGAGTGGGACAGATAAAGCAGAGAAGTTATGCAGAGCATGTACCAGTGAGGTGAATCAGCAAAGCAGAGCATTAGATTACAGCAGACACAGCAAGCAGAGAAGTCATGCAGAGCATGTACCAGTGAGGTGAATCAGCAAAGCAGAGCATTAGATTACAGCAGACACAGCAAGCAGAGAAGATATGCAGAGCATGTACCAGTGAGGTTATTCCACTGCGACCTCCACCACTTTTCCAAGGGGCATTGATATTGTCTTTTATTCCACTGGGATCTCCACCACTCTTTCAAGGGGCATCGATAATGTCTATTTAATCCACTGCGACCTCCACCAATCTTCCAAGGGGCATTAAAACCGTCTTGTTAAGCTACTGTGACCTCCACGTCTCTTCCACAGGGCATTGTTATTGTCTTTTTATTCCACTGCGACATCCACCACTCTGCCAAGGGGCATTAAAACCGTCTTGTTAAGCTGCTGTGATGTCCACGTCTCTTCCACGGGGCATTGATAATGTCTTTTTGTTCCACTGTAACCTCCACCACTCTTCCAAGAGTTATTGATATTGTATTTTTATTTCACTCTAGCCTCCACCACTCTTCCAAGGGGCATTGATATTGTCTTTTTATTCCACTGCGACCTCCACCACTCTTCCAAGGTTCATTGATATTGTCTTTTTAATCCACTGCGGCCTCCACCACTCTTCCAAGGGGCATTAAAACCGTCTTGTTAAGCTACGGAAACCTCCACATCTCTTCCAAGGGGCACTAAAACCGTTTGGTTAAAACACTCTATACTCCACAGCTCTTCCAAGGGGCATTAATATTGTCTTTTTATTTCACTGTAACTTCCACCACTCTTTCAAGGGGCATTGATATTGCATTTTTATTCCATTGTAACCTTCTGCACTCTTCCAAGTGCATTGATATTGTCCTTTTATTCCTCTGCAACGTCCACGACTCTTCCAAGGTGCATTAAAACCGTCTTTTTAAGCTACCGTGACCTCCAAGTTTCTTACACAGGTCATTGATATTGTCTTTTTATTCCACTGTAACCTCCACCACTCTTCCAAGGGGCATTGATATTGTCTTTTTAATCCACTGCGACCTCCATCACTCTTCCAAGAAGCATTGAAACAGTCTTGTTAAGCTACTGTGACCTCCACGTCTATTCCACGGTGCAGTAAAACTTTCTGGTTAAACCACTGTGAACTCCACAGCTCTTCCAAGGGGCATTGATATTGTCTTTTTATTCCACTCTAACCTCCACCATTCTTCCAAGGGGCATTGATATTGTCTTTTTATTTTACTGCGACCTCCACCACTCTTCCAAGGGGTATTAATATTGTTTTTTTATTACACTGTGACCTCCACATCTCTTCCAAGTGGCATTAAAACTACATGGTTAAACCACTTTGAACTCCACAGCTCTTCCAAGAGGCAATGATATTGTCTTTTTATTCAACTGTAACCTCCACCACTCATCCAAGGGGCATTGATATTGTCTTTTTTTTCCACTGCGACCTCCACCACTCTTCCAAGGGGATTTGTTAGTCTTTTTAATCCACTGTGACCTCCACCACTCTTCCAAGGGGCATCAAAACCGTCTTGTTAAGCTACTGTGACCTCCATGTCCCTTCCAAGAGGCATTGATATTGTCTTTTTATTCCACTGCGAAATCCACCACTCTTCCAAGGGGCATTGAAATTGTCTTTTTAATTCACTGCGACCTCCACCACTCTTCCAAGGTACATTGATATTGACTTTTTATTCCACTGCGACCTCCACCACTCTTCCAAGGGGCATTCATATTGTCTTTTTAATCCACTGCGACCTCCACCACTCTTCCAAGGGGCATTAAAACCGTCTTGTTAAGCTACTGTCACCTCCACGTCCCTTCCAAGGGTCATTAAAACCGACAATTTAAACCACTCTGAACTCCACAGCTCTTGGAAGGGGCATTGATATTGTCTTTTTATTCCAATGTAACCTCCAGCACTCTTCCAAGGGGCATTGATATTGTCTTTTTATTCCACTGCAACTTCCACCTCTCTTCCAAGGGAATTAAAACCGTCTTGTTCAGCTACTGTGACTTCCACGTCTCTTTCACGGGGCATTGATAATGTCTTTTTATTCCACTGTAACCTCCACCACTATTCCAAGGGACATTGATATTGACTTTTTATTCCACTGTGACCTCCACGTATCTTCCAAGGTGCATTAAAACCGTCAATTTAAACCACTTTGAACTCCACAGCTCTTGCAAGAGGCATTGATATTGTCTTTTTACTCCACTGTAACCTACAGTGCTCTTTCAAGGGGCATTGCTATTGTATTTTTATTCCACTACGACTTCCACCACTCTCCCAAGGTGCATTAAAAACATCTTGTTTAGCTACTGTAACGTCCATGTCTATTGCACGGGGCATTGATATTGTCTTTATATTCCACTGTATCCTCCACCACTCTTCCAAGTGGTATTGATATTGTCTTTTTATTCCACTACGACTTCCACCTCTCTTCTAAGGGGCATTGATATTGTCTTATTAATCCACTTCGTCCTCCACCACTCTTCCAAGAGGCATTAAAACAGTCTTGTTAAGCTACTGTGACCTCCACACCTCTTCCAAGGGGCATTAAAACCGTCTGGTTAAACCACTCTGAACTCCACAGCTCTTCCAAGGGGCATTGATATTGTCTTTTTATTCCACTGTAACCTCCACAATTCTTCCAAGGGGTATTGATATTGTCTTTTTAATGCAATGTGACCTTCCCCACTCTTCCAAGTGGCATTAAAACCATCTGGTTAAAGCACTCTGAACTCCATAGCTCTTTCAAGAGGCATTGATATTGTCTTTTTATTTCACTGTAACCTCCAACACTCTTTCAAGGGGCATTGATATTGTCTTTTTATTCCACTGCGACCTCCACCACACTTCCAAGGGGCATTAAAACTGTCTTGTTAAGCTACTGTGACCTCCACGTGTCTTCCACGTGGCATTGATATTGTCTTTTTAATCCATTGTGACCTCCACCACTATTCCAAGGGGCATTAAAACCGTCTTGTTAATCTACTGTGACCTCCACGTCTCTTCCAAGGGGCAATAAAACCATCTGGTTAAACCACTCTGAACTCCACAGCTTTCCAAGGGGCATTGATATTGTCTTTTTATTCCACTCTAACCAACACCACTCTTCCAAGGGGCATTAAAACTGTCTTGTTAAGCTGCTGAAACCTCCATGTCCTTTCCACGGGGCATTGATATTGTCTTTTTATTCCAATGTAACCTCCACCACTCTTCTAAGGGGCAGTGATATTGTCTTTTTAAACCACTGCGACCTCCACGACTCTTCCAAGGGGCATTGATAATGTCTTTTTAATCCACTGCAACCTCCACCACTCTTCCAAGGGGCATTATAACCGTCTTTTTAAGCTACTGTGACCTCCATGTCTCTTCCAAGGGGCATTAAAACCGTCAATTTAAACCACTGTGAACTCCACAGCTCTTGCAAGAGGCATTGATATTGTCTTTTTATTCCACTGTAACCTCCACCACTCTTCCAAGGGGCATTGATTTTGTCTTTTTATTTTACTGCGACCTCCACCACTCTTCCAAGGGGTATTAATATTGTTTTTTTATTACACTGTGACCTCCACATCTCTTCCAAGTGGCATTAAAACCGCATGGTTAAACCACTTTGAACTCCTCAGCTCTTCCAAGAGGCAAGGATATTGTCTTTTTATTCAACTGTAACCTCCACCACTCATCCAAGGGGCATTTATATTGTCTTTTTTTTCCACTGCGACCTCCACCACTCTTCCAAGGGGATTTGATAGTCTTTTTAATCCACTGTGACCTCCACCACTCTTCCAAGGGCATCAAAACCGTCTTGTTAAGCTACTGTGACCTCCATGTCCCTTCCAAGGGGCATTGATATTGTCTTTTTATTCCACTGCGACCTTCACCCTTCTTCCAAGGAACATTGATATTGTCTTTTTTTTCCACTGTAACCTGAACCACTCTTCTAAGGGGCAATGATATTTTCTTTTTATTCCACTGCGACCTCCACCACTCTTCCAAGGGGCATTTATAATGTCTTTTTAATCCACTGCGACCTCCACCACTCTTCCAAGGGGCATTATAACCGTCTTTTTAAGCTACTGTGACCTCCATGTCTCTTCCAAGGGGTCATTAAAACCGTCAATTTAAACCACTGTGAACTCCACAGCTCTTGCAAGAGGCATTGATATTGTCTTTTTATTCCACTGTAACCTCCACCACTCTTCCAAGGGGCATTGATTTTGTCTTTTTAATCCACAGCGACCTCCATCTCTCTTCCAAGAAGCATTAAAACTGTCTTGTTAAGCTACTGTGACCTCCACGTCTATTCCATGGTGCCTTAAAAACTTCTGGTTAAACCACTGTGAACTCGAGAGCTCTTCCAAGGGGCATTGATATTGTCTTTTTATTCCACTGCGACCTCTACCACTCTTCCAACGGGCATTGATATTGTCTTTTTAATCCACTGCAACCTCCACCACTCTTCCAAGGGGCAATAAAGCGGTCTTGTTAAGCTACTGTCACATCCATGTCTATTCCACGGTGCATTGATATTGTCTTTTTATTCCACTGTAAGCTCCACCACTCTTCCAAGTGGCATTGACATTGTCTTTTTATTCCACTGCGACTTCCACCTCTCTTCTAAGGGGCATTGATATTGTCTTTTTAATCCACGGCGACCTCCACCACTCTTCCAAGGGGCATTAAAACCGTCTTGTTAAGCGACTGTGACATCCAAGTTTCTTACACAGGGCATTGATATTGTCTTTTTATTGCACTGTAACCTCCACCACTCTTCCAAGGGGCATTGATATTGTCTTTTTATTCCACTGTAACTTCCACCAATCTTCCAAGGGGCATTGATATTGTGATTTTATTCCACTGCGACCTCCACCACTCTTCTAAGGGGCATTGATATTGTCTTTTAAATCCACAACGATCTCCACCACTCTTCCAAGGGGCATTAAAACAGTCTTGTTAAGCTACTGTGACCTCCTCGTCTCTTCCAAGGGGCTTTAAAACCATCTAGTTAAACACTCTGAACTCCACAGCTCTTACAAGAGGCATTGATATCGTCTTTTTATTCGACTGTAACATCCACCACTCTTCCAAGTGGCATTGATATTGTCTTTTTATTCCGCTGCGACCTCCACCACTCTTCCAAGGGGCATTGATATTGTCTTTTTAATCCACTGCGACCTCCACCACTCTTCCAAGGAGCATTGATATTGTCTTTTTAATCCACTGTCACCTCCACGTCTCTTCCAAGGGGCATTAAAACCGTAAATTTAAACCACTCTGAACTCCACAGCTCTTCCAAGGAGCACTGGTATTGTCTTTTTATTCCACTCTAACCTCCACCACTCTTCCAAGGGGCATTAACATTGTCTATTTATTCCACTGCGACCTCCACCACTCTTCCAAGGGGCATTAAGACCATCTTGTTAAGCTACAGTAACCTCCACAACTCTTCCATGGGGCATTGATATTGTCTTTTTATTCCACTGTAACCTCCACCACTCTTCCAAGGGGCATTGATTTTGTCTTTTTATTCCACTGCGACCTCTACCACTCTTCCAATGGGCATTGATATTGTCTTTTTAATCCACTGCAACCTCCACCACTCTTCCAAGGGGCAATAAAGCCGTCTTGTTAAGCTACTGTCACGTCCATGTCTGTTCCACGGTGCATTGATATTGTCTTTTTATTTCACTGTAACCTCCACCACTCTTCCAAGTGGCAATGACATTGTCTTTTTATTCCACTGCGACTTCCACCTCTCTTCTAAGGGGCATTGATATTGTATTTTTAATCCACTGCGACCTCCACCACTCTTCCAAGGGGCATTAAAGCCGTCTTGATAAGCGACTGTGACATCCAAATTTCTTACACAGGGCATTGATATTGTCGTTTTATTCCACTGTAACCTCCACCACTCTTCCAAGGGGCATTGATATTGTCTTTTTATTCCACTGTAACCTTCACCAATCTTCCAAGGGGCACTGATATTGTCTTTTTATTCCACTGCGACCTCCACCACTCTTCTAAGGGGCATTGATATTGTATTTTAAATCCACAACGATCTCCACCACTCTTCCAAGGGGCATGAAAACAGTCTTGTTAAGCTACTGTGACCTCCTCCTCTCTTCAAAGGGGCATTAAAACTGTCTGGTTAAACACTCTGAACTCCACAGCTCTTACAAAAGGCATTGATATTGCCTTTTTATTTGTCTGTAACATCCACCACTCTTCCAGGCGGCATTGATATTGTCTTTTTAATCCACTGCGACCTCCACCACTCATCCAAGGGGCATTGATATTGTCTTTTTAATCAACTGCGACCTCCACCTCTCTTCCAAGGGGCATTAAAACCGTCTTGTGAAGCTACTGTGACCTCCACGTCCCTTCCACGGGGCATTGATATTGTCTTTTTATTCTACTGAGACCTCCACCACTATTCCAAGGGGCATTGATATTGACTTTTTAGTCCACTGCGACCTCCACCACTCTTCCAATGGCCATTGATTTTGTCTTTTTAATCCACTGCGAACTCCACCACTCTTCCAAGGGGCATTAAAACCCTCTTGTTATGCTACTGGGACGTCGACTTCTCTTCCAAGGGGCATTAAAACCATCTGGTTAAACCACTCTGACCTCCACATTTCTTCCAAGTTGCATTTGTATTGTCTTTTTATTCCACTCTAACCTCCACCACTCTTCCAAGGGGCATTGACATTGTCTTTTTGTTCCACTGCGACATCCAAAACTCTTCCAAGGGGCATTAAAACCATATTGTTAAGCTACAGTGACCTCCACATCTCTTCCAAGGGGCGTTAAAACCGTCTGGTTATACCACTCTAAACTCCACAGCTCATCCAAGGGGCATTATTATTGTCTTTTTATTCCCCTGTAACCTCCACCACTCTTACAAGGGGCATTGATATTGTCTTTTTATTTCACTGCGACCTCCACCAGTCCTCCAAGAGGCATTAAAACCATCTTGTTAAGCTACTGTGACCTCCACGTCTCTTCCACGGGGCATTGAAATTGTCTTTTTATTCCACTGTAACCTCCACCACTCGTCCAAGGGGCATTGATATTGTCTTTTTATTCCACTGCGACCTCCACCACTCTTCCAAGGGGCATTGATAATGTCTTTTTATTCCACTGCGACCTCCACCACTTTACCAAGGCTCATTGATATTGTCCTTTTTATCCACTGCGACCTCCGCCACTCTTCCAAGGGGCATTAAAACCGTCTTGTTAAGCTATTGTGACCTGCACATCTCTTCCACGGGGCATTGATATTGTCTTTTTATTTAACTGTAACTTCCCCCACTGTTCCAAGGGGCATTGATATTGTCTTCTTATTCCACTGTTATCTCCATCACTCTTCCAAGGGGCTTTGATATTGTCTTTTTATTCAACTGTAACCTTCACCACTCTTCCAAGGGGCATTGATATTGTCTTTTTATTAAACTGCGACCTCCACCACTCTTCCAAGGGGCATTCATATTGTCTTTTTAATCCACTGCGAACTCCACCACTCTTCCAAGGGGCATGAAAACCATCTTGTTAAGCTACTGTCACCTCCACATCCCTTCCAAGGGGAATTAAAACAGTCAATTTAAACCACTCTGAACTCCACAGCTCTTGCAAGGGGCATTGATATTGTCTTTTTATTCCAATGTAACCTCCAGCACTCTTCCAAGGGGCATTGATATTGTATTTTTATTCCACTGCAACTTCCACTTCTCCTCCATGGGGCATTAAAACAGTCTTGTTAAGGTACTGTGAAATCCACGTCTCTTTCACGGGGCATTGATATTGTCTTTTTATTCCACTGTAACCTCCACCACTCTTCCAAGGCTCATTGATATTGTCTTTTTATTACACTGGGACTATCACCACTCTTCCAAGTGGCATTGATTTTGTCTTTTTATTCAACTGTATCCTCCACCACTCTTCCAAGTGGTATTGATATTGTCTTTTTATTCCACTGCTTCTTCCACCTCTCTTCTAAGGGGCATTGATATTGTCTTTTTAATCCACTGCGACCTCCACCACTCTTCCAAGAGGCATTAAAACAGTCTTGTTAAGCTACTGTGACCTCCACATCTCTTCCAAGGGGCATTAAAACCGTCTGGTTAAACCACTCTGAACTCCACAGCTCTTCCAAGGGGCATTGATATTGTCTTTTTATTCCACTGTAACCTCCAACATTCTTCGAAGGGGTATTGATATTGTCTTTTTAATGCACTGCGGCCTCCACCACTCTTCCAAGGGGCATTAAAACCATCTGGTTAAACCACTCTGAACTCCATAGCCCTTTCAAGAGGCATTGATATTGTCTTTTTATTTCACTGTAACCTCCACCATTCTTTCAAGGGGCATTGACATTGTCTTTTTATTCCACTGCGACCTCCACCACTCTTCCAAGGGGCATTAAAACTGTCTTGTTAAGCTAATGTGACCTCCACTTGTCTTCCATGGTGCATTGATATTGTCTTTTTAATCCACTGTGACTTCCACCACTTTTCCAATGGGCATTATAACCGTCTTGTTAATCTACTGTGACCTCCACGTCTCTTCCAAGGGGCAATAAAACCATCTGGTTAAGCCACTCTGAACTCCACAGCTCTTCCAAGGGGCATTGGTATTGTCTTTTTATTCCACTCTAACCTCCACCACTCTTCCAAGGGGCATTGACATTGTCTTTTTATTCCACTGCGACCTCCACCACTCTTCCAAGGGGCATTGATATTGTCTTTTTAATCCTCTGCGACCTCCACCACTTTTCCAAGGGGCATTAAAAACGTCTTTTTAAGCTACTGTGACCTCCACGTCACTTCCAATGGGCATTAAAACCGTCTGGTTAAACCACTCTGCACTCCACAGCTCTTCCAAGGGGCATTGGTATTGTCTTTTTATTGCACTCTAACCTCCACCACTCTTCCAAGGGGCATTGACATTGTCTTTTTATTCCACTGCGACCTCCACCATTCTTCCAAGGGGCATTAAAACTGTCTTGTTAAGCTACAGTGACCTCCACATCTCTTCCATGGGTCATTGATGTTTTCTTTAAATTCCACTGTAACCTCCACCACTCTACCAAGGTGCATTGATATTGTATTTTTATTGCACTGCGACCTCCACCACTCTTCCAAAGGGCATTGATATTGTCTTTTTAATCCACTGCGACCTCCACCACTCTTCCAAAGGGAATTAAAACCATCTTGTTAAGCTACTGTGACCTCAACATCTCATCCACGGGGCATTGATATTGTCTTTTTATTCCACTGCAACCTCCACCACTCTTCCATGTGGCATTAAAACAGTCTTGTTAAGCTACTGTGACCTCCACGTCTCTTCCAAGGGGCATTAAAACCGTATGGTTAAACCAATCTGAACTCCACAGATCTTCCAAGGGGCATTGATATTGTCTTTTTATTCCACTGTAACCTCCACCATTCTTCCAAGGGGTATTGATATTGTCTTTTTAATGCACTGCGACCTTCACCACTCTTCCAAGGGGTAATTAAACCATCTGGTTAAACGACTCTGAACTCCATAGCTCTTTCAAGAGGCATTGATATTGTCTTTTTATTTCACTGTAACCTCCACCACTCTTTCAAGGGGCATTGATATTGTCTTTTTATTCCACTGCGACCTCCACCACTTTTCCAAGGGACATTAAAACTGTCTTGCTAAGCTACTGTGACCTCCACGTGTCTTCCACGGGGCATTGATATTGTCTTTTTTATCCACTCTGACCTCCACCACTTTTCCAAGGGGCATTAAAACCATATTCTTAATCAACTGTGACCTCCACATTTCTTCCATGGGGCAATAAAACCGTCTGGTTAAACCATTCTGAGCTCCACACCTCTTCCAAGGGGCATTGATATTGTCTTTTTATTCCACTGTAATCTCTACCACTTTTCCTATGGGAATTGATATTGTCTTTTTATTATTATTATTATTATTATTTATTATTATAGCGCCATTTATTCCATGGCGCTTTACATGTGATAGGGATATACATAACAAAAGCATTTACATAATCTTAACAAAACGAGTCAGCGACTGGTACAGGAGGAGCGAGGACCCTGCTCGCGAGGGCTCACATTCTAGAAGGGATGGGTGAGGATCCATTAGGTGAGGGTAGAGCTGGTTGTGCAGCGGTGCTTACTGCAGGTTGTAGGCTTGACGGAAGAGGTGGGTCTTCAGGTTTCTTTTGAAGGTTTCCTCGGTCGGCGAGAGTCTGATGTGTTGGGGTAGAGAGTTCCAGAGTAGGGGGGATGCACGGGAGAAATCTTGTATACGATGGTGGGAGGAGGAGATAATAGGGGAGTAGAGAAGGAGATCTTGTCAGGATCGGAGGTTGCCTGCAGGTAAGTACGGGAGACTAGGTCACAGATGTATGGGGGAGACAGGTTGTGGATGGCTTTGTATGCCATGGTTAGAGTTTTGAACTGGATTCTCTGGGCAATGGGGAGCCAGTGAAGAGATTGACAGAGAAGAGAGGCCGGGGAATAGCGGGGGGACAGGTGAATTAGTCGAGCAGCAGAATTTAGGATAGATTGGAGAAGTGCAAGAGTGTTGTAATTGAGGCCACGGAGCAGGAGGTTGCAGTAGTCGAGGCGGGATATGATGAGGGCATGCACTAGTGTTTTTGCAGAGTCTTTGCTGAGGAATGCACGGATCCGGGAGATGTTTTTGAGTTGGAGTCGGCAGGAAGTGGAAAGGGCTTGGATATGTGGCTTGAAGGAGAGATCAGAGTCCAGGGTTACTCCAAGGCAGCGAGCTTGTGGGACTGGGGAGAGTGAATAGCCATTGACGTTGATGGCTAGGTCAGATGGGAGATGTGAATGAGAGGGTGGAAAGATGATGAACTCTGTTTTATCCATGTTGAGTTTTAAAATTCTGTCACAGAAGAAGGATGACATGGCGGACAGACATTGTGGCATTTTTGTTAGTAGGGACGAGATATCGGGTCCAGAGAGGTAGCTCTGTGTGTCGTCAGCATAGAGGTGATACTGAAAACTGTGAGGCTCTATGAGCTGTCCCAGGCCAAAGGTGTGGATGGAGAAGAGCAGAGGTCCCAGAACTGAACCTTGGGGGACACCGACAGATAGGGGGCGAGATGAGGAGGTGGTGTTTGAGTTGGAGACGCTGAATGTCCTGTCTGTTAAGTATGAGGAGATCCAAGATAGAGCCAAGTCCGTGATGCCAAGAGATGAGAGAATCTGGAGTAAGAGGGAATGGTCCACTGTGTCAAAGGCAGATGACAGGTCCAGAAGGAGGAGGATGGAGTAGTGTCGCTTGGATTTGGCATTTAATAGGGCGTTGGTGACTTTGGTCAGGGCAGTTTCAGTCGAGTGATGAGGTCGGAATCCAGATTGCAGGCGGTCGAACAGGGAGCAGGAGGAGAGCTGGGAGGACAGTTCAAGGTGGACATGTTGATCTAGTAGTTTTGAGGCAAAGGGGAGGAGTGATATGGGATGGTAGCTAGTCAGAGAGGAAGGGTCAAGGGAGGGCTTTTGAGGATGGGTGTGATTGCAGCATGTTTGAAACATAAGGGGAAGACACCGGTTGTTAGTGACAGATTGAAAAGGTGAGTTAGGGTTGGGATGAAGACTGTGGTAAGGTTAGTGATGAGGTGGGATGGGATTGGGTCAAGTTCGCAGGTAGTGAGGTGTGATTTGGAGAGTAAAGAGGAGACTTGACCTTCTGTAATGGTGGAGAAGTGGGGTTTGGAGGAGGAGGGTTGAATAGATATGAGGAGGGGTTGTGTGGACTTTAGGCAAAAGTTTTGTCTGATGGTGTCAATCTTCTGTTTGAAGAATGAGGCAAAGTCGTCGGCTGAGATGAGAGAAGAGGGAGGAGGTGCTGGGGGATGAAGGAGAGAGTTGAAAGTGTTAAATAGCTGTCTAGGGTTGTGAGATAGGGAGGATATGAGAGATGAGAAGTAGGTTTGTTTTGCTGTAGTGAGTGCGGACTTGAAATTAGTGAGGGATTGCTTGAATGCGATGAAGTGCTCGATGGAGTGAGACCTTTTCCATCTCCGCTCCGCAACCCTGGAGGCCCGGCGCAATTCTTTAGTAAGTTTAGTGTGCCACGGTTGCCTGTTGAATGTGCGAGATGTGGTGTGTGTGAGAGGGGCGATCGAGTCTAGAGCTGCAGCTATTGTGGTGTTATATGAAGCAGCAGCAACATCTGCATCGTGTAAGGAATTTATGTCTGTAAGAGGGAGGAGGGATTCAGAGAGTGAGTGTAAGTCAAGGTGTTTGAGATTTCTGCGAGGGTATGCAAATTTGTGGAGTGGGAATTGTTGCCCCAGGGAGGAGAGAGAAGAGAATGCAAGTAGGCTGTGATAAGAGAGAGGGAGAGGTGAGTTGGAGAGGTTAGATAGGGAACAGAGGCGAGTGAAGATGAGGTCCAGTGTGTGGCTATCTTTGTGGGTGGGTGTGGAAGACCATTGAGTGAGTCCGAAGGAGGAAGTGAGAGATAGGAACTTAGAGACAGACGAGTGGGAAGTGTTAATGGGGATGTTGAAGTCACCCATTATGATAGTGGGGATGTCAGTGGAGAGGAAGTGAAGCAGCCAGGTGGTGAAGTGGTCTACGAAGGTGGTGGCTTGCCCTGGGGGTCGGTAAACGACGGCCAGTTGGAGGTTGGAGGGGGAATAGATGCGCACACAGTGCACCTCAAAAGCAGGGAGTGTAATGGAGGGTGGCAGTGGGATATGGGTGAAAGCGCAATGTTCTGATAGGAGAAAACCTCCGCCTCCGCCATGTTTGCCGTTGGGACGGGGGGTGCGGGAAAGGTGGAATCCGCCATATGAAAGTGCAGCTGGGGAGGCTGTGTCAGAGGGGGTGAGCCAGGTTTCAGTGATGGCGAGGAAGGAAAGTTTGTTTGTAATGAAAAAATCGTGGATGAAGGAAAGTTTGTTGCAGACAGAGCGAGCGTTCCATAGAGCTCCTGTTAGAGCAACTAAGGGAGTGGGGATTGGTTGGATGGGTATGAGGTTAGAAGGGTTGCGACAGTTTGTGGAAGGTCGTGGATAGGAGGAAGAAGTAACTGTTAGGATATGGCGAGGAGGACCAGGATTTGGAGAGATATCTCCAGCAGTGAGGAGGAGCAGAGAAAGTGTTAGCAGGTGGGAGCAAGAGAGAGCATGAGGTGGCTGTCTGTGTTTGGAGTTCCAGGATTGAATATTTAGGAATAATTTGGAGGAGGAGGTGAGATGAACGGGGAGGATGGAGGGAGAGATGAAGATTTTCTTACTAGGTGTAGGGATTTGAGTGGAGGACGATAGAGGAAAAAGTGAGAGCTAACATGTACCAGTGAGGTGAATCAGCAAAGCAGAGCATTCGATTACAGCAGACACAGCAAGCAGAGAAGTTATGCAGAGCATGTACCAGTGAGGTGAATCAGCAAAGCAGAGCATTAGATTACAGGAGACACAGCAAGCAGAGAAGTTATGCAGAGCATGTACCAGTGAGGTGAATCAGCAAAGCAGAGCATTAGATTACAGCAGACACAGCAATCAGAGAAGTTATGCAGACCATGTACCAGTGAGGTTATTCCACTGCGACCTCCACCACTGTCCAAGGGGCATTGATATTGTCTTTTTATTCCAGTGCGACCTCCGCCACTCTTCCAGAGGGCATTGATATTGTCTTTTTAATCCACTGCGACCTCCACAACTCTTCCAAGGGGCATTGATATTGTCTTTTTAATCCACTGTGACCTCCACGTCTCTTACAAGGGGCATTAAAACCGTCAATTTAAACAACTCTGAACTCCACAGCTCTTCCAAGGAGCACTGGTATTGTCTTTTTATTCCGCTCTAACCTCCACCACTCTTCCAAGGGGCATTGACATTGTCTATTTATTCCACTGCGACCTCCACCACTCTTCCAAGAGGCATTAAAGCCGTCTTGTTAAGCTACTGTCACGTCCATGTCTATTCCACGGGGCATTGATATTGTCTTTTTATTCCACTGTAACCTCCACCACTCTTCCAAGTGGCATTGACATTGTCTTTTTATTCCACTGCGACATCCACCTCTCGTCTAAGGGGTATTGATATTGTCTTTTTAATCCACTGCGACCTCCACCACTCTTCCAAGGAGCATTAAAACAGTCTTGTTAAGCTACTGTGACCTCCACGTCTCTTCCAAGGGGCATTAAAACCTTCTGGTTAAACCACTCTGAACTCCACCACTCTTCCAAGGGGCATTTATATTGTCTTTTTATTCGACTGTAACCTCCACCACTCTTCCAAGGGGCATTAAAACTGTCTTGTTAAGCTACTGTAACCTCCACGTCTCTTTCAAGGGGCATTAAAACCGTCAATTTAAACCACTCTGAACTCCACAGCTCTTGCCATAGGCATTGATATTGTCTTTTTTTTCCACTGTAACCTTCACCACTCTTCCAAGGGGCATTGATTTTGTCTTTTTAATCCACTGCGACCTCCATCTCTCTTCCAAGAAGCATTAAAACTGTCTTGTTTAGCTACTGTGACCTCCACGTCTATTCCACGGTGCCTTAAAACCTTCTGGTTAAACCACTGTGAACTCCACAGCACTTCCAATTTGCATTGATATTGTCTTTTTATTCCACTGTAACCTCCACCACTCTTCCAAGGGGCATTGATATTGTCTTTTTATTTTACTGCGACCACCACCATTCTACCATGGGGCATTAATATTGTATTTTTATTCCACTACGACCTCAACCACTCTTCCATCGGCCATTGATATTGTCTTTTTATTCCACTGTAACCTCCACCACTCTTCCAAGGGGCATTGATATTGTCTTTTTATTCCACTGCGACCTCCACCTCTCTTCCAAGGGGCATTAAAACCATCTTGTTAAGCTACTGGACCTCCAAGTCTCTTCCACGAGGCATTGATATTGTCTTTTTATTCCACTGCGACCTCCACATCTCTTCCAAGGGGAATTGATATTGTCTTTTTATTCCACTGCGACCTCCACCACTCATCTAAGGGGCATTGATATTGTCTTTTTAATCCACTGCGACCTCCACCACTCTTCCAAGGGGCATTAAAACAGTCTTGATAAGCTACTGTGACCTCCACGTTGTAATGCACACGCCTGGGCTGAGTGGCGTGTGCGTGTATATGTAGTGATTCCACTGGACCGTGCTGGAGAGTGAATGCCTGGAGGGGCGTAACTAAGTATCCACCCGATCCGACCAGGGTCGCACGACGGCATACGACGCCAGTGCACCAAGCAGGAACCGAGCAGAGGCACCAGGTGCTACTCCAGGACAGACCCCGGACACGGCTGTTGACCCACACAGGGGAGTACAGGAACATGCAGGTTAGGCTGGCACATACACTGTTGGGTATAGGCAGACACGGCTGGTATGCAGACTGGCGGATGCTGGTAAGCACGACTGGTATGCAGGCAGGGAGGTACTGGCAGGTACGACAGGTTGGAGCACCGAGTGGATAGGATCCAGTACAGACTGGGACTCAGGAACAGAACCGCAGATGCGGTGGACAAACAGCAGAGTGAGGTCGCCCAGAGCGGCGAGCAAGAGCAGAACAAGACGAGACCGCCTGGAGCGGTGAGCGAGAGAAGAGCAGGACAAGGCCGCCTGAAGCGGTGAGCGAGAGAGGAGCAGGACGAGACTGCTGAAGCAGCGAGAGAGGAGCAGGACGAGACTGCCGAAGCAGCGAGCAAAGGGTCAGAGCAGAGCGAGACTGCCGGAGCAGCGAGCAAAGGGTCAGAGCAGAGCGAGACTGCCGGAGCAGCGAGCAAAGGGTCAGAGTAGAGCGAGACTGCCGGAGCAGCGAGCAAAGGGTCAGAGGAGAGCGAGACTGCCGGAGCAGCGAGCAAAGGGTCAGAGCAGAGTGAGACTGCCGGAGCAGCGAGCAAAGGGTTAGAGCAGAGCGAGACTGCCGTAGCAGCGAGCAAAGGGTCAGAGCAGAGCGAGAATGCCGGAGCAGCGAGCAAAGGGTCAGAGCAAAGCGAGACTGCCGGAGCAGCGAGCAAGGCAGAACAGGCAAGAACAGCCGGAGCGGTGAGCAAGGCAGAGCAGAGGGGATAGGGCTCTGTTCACACGGAACAGACTGGAAGGGAAAGGCAGAACCAGGTACACACAAGATACTTGCAATGAAGCAGCAAGTGGACTCTAAACTCACAAAAGGGAGTACAGGGACAACGAGTAGGAGTTAGGTACGGGATCAGATTCTGCAGGAAAAGGGAAGGTACGGACTTAGAGAAAAACAGGTAACAGGCTAGGAAAGTATTCAGATGAGAAAAGACACAGCAGCAAGATACAGGAGCGGGTCTAGGTATGCGGCCCCCTAGAAGGCGGAACGAATAGGCTAGGAGCGTGTTCAGACAGGAACAGGTAAGATACAGGAATGGGTCTAGGTATGCGGCCCCCTAGAAGGCGGAAGGAACAGGCTAGGAGCGTATTCACACTGGCCTGGAAATACAGCCTCCAGGATAGGCAGAAGACAACAGGCTAGAAGATAGTTCAGACAGGACACAGTTCAGACACGGGAACTGATACTGCAAGGCAGGAAGCATAGACAAGACCTGGCACATCAGTGACTGGAAGCCAACTGACAGAATACAGTGCTCAGGCATGGATTCCAGGGAGGAGCTGGGTTAAATACCAGGTGACAGACAGCAATAGGCTGAGGACTCACAAGGGGTGTGCCTGCAGCAGCTACAGGAAGCAGGAAGTGGTCGGGCGCTGCCCTTAAGCAGCAGAAACAGAGGCAAGCAGACAGCATGGAGGGAAGCCAGGCTAGCAGACTGGACTGGAGATCAAGTGCGCGCTCTTGCACAGTGGGAGATGGACCACTATGCAAGGACGCCGCCAGGTATGTTACACACGTCTCTTCCAAGGGGCATTAAACCGTCTGGTAAAACCACTCTGTACTCCACAGCTCTTCCAAGAGGCACTGATATTGTCTTTTTTTTCGACTGTAACCTCCACCACTCTTCCAAGGGGCATTGATATTGTCTCTGTTTTCCACTGCAACCTCCACCACTCTTCCAAGGGGCTTTGATATTGTCTTTTTTATCCACTGCGACCTCCACCACTCTTCCAATGGGCATTAAAACTGTCTAGTTATGCTACTGTGACCTCTACGTCCCTTCCACGGGGCATTGATATTGTCATTTTATTCCATTGCGAACTCCACCACTCTTCCAAGGGGCATTAAAACCATCTTGTTAAGATACTGTGACCTCCAAGTCTCTTCCAAGAGGCATTAAAACCGTCTGGTTAAACCGATCTGAGCTCCACCAAGGGGCATTGGCAATGTCTTTTTATTCCATTGTAACCTTCCGCACCCTTCCAAGTGCATTGATATTGTCTTTTTATTCCTCTGCGACGTCCACGACTCTTCCAAGGGTCATTAAAACCATCTTGTTAAGCTACTGTGACCTCCAAGATTTTTACACAGGGCATTGATATTGTCTTTTTATTCCACTGTAATCTCCACCACTCTTCCAAGGGGCATTGATATTGTCTTTTTATTCCACTGTAACCTCCACCAATCTTCCAAGGAGCATTGATATTGTCTTTTTAGTCCACAACGATCTCCACCACTCTTCCACGGGGCATTAAAACAGTCTTGTTAAGCTACTGTGACCTCCTCGTCTCTTTCAAGGGGCATTAAAACCGTCTGGTTAAACACTCTGAACTCCACAGCTCATACAAGAGGCATTGATATTGTCTTTTTATACGACTGTAACATCCACCACTCTTCCAAGCGGCATTGATATTGTCTTTTTATTCCACTGCGACCTCCACCACTCTTCCAAGGGGCATTGATATTGTTTTTTAATCAACTGCGACCTCCACCTCTCTTCCAAGGGGCATTAAAACCATCTTGTGAAGCTATTGTGACCTCCACGTCCCTTCCACGGGACATTGATATTGTCTTTTTATTCCACTGCGAACTCCACCACTCTTCCAAGGGGCATTGATATTGTCTTTTTAATCCACTGCGACCTCCACCACTCTTCCAAGGGGCATTGATATTGTCTTTTTAATAAACTGTGACCTCCACATCTCTTCCAAGGGGCATAAAAAGCGTCAATTTAAACCACTCTGAACTGCACAGCTCTTCCAAGTAGCACTGGTATTGTCTTTTTATTCCACTCTAACCTCCAACACTCTTCCAAGGGGCATTGTCATTGTCTATTTAATCCACTACGACCTCCACCACTCTTCCAAGGGGCATTAAGACCATCTTGTTAAGCTACAGTGACATCCACAACTTTTCCATGGGGCATTGATATTGTCTTTTTATTCCACTGTAACCTCCACCACTCTTCCAAGGGGCATTGATTTTGTCTTTTTATTCCACTGCGAACTCTACCACTCTTCCAATGGGCATTGATATTGTCTTTTTAATCCACTGCAACCTCCACCACTCTTCAAAGGAGCATTTAAGCCGTCTTGTTAAGCTACTGTCACGTCCATGTCTATTCCACGGGGCATTGATATTGTCTTTTTATTCCACTGTAACTTCCACCACTCTTCCAAGGGGCATTGACATTGTCTTTTTATTCCACTGCGACTTCTACCTCTCTTCTAAGGGGCATTGATATTGTCTTTTTAATCCACTGCGAACTCCACCACTCTACCAAGGGGCATTAAAACAGTCTTGTTAAGCTACTGTGACCTCCACGACTCTTCCAAGGGGCATTAAAACCGTCTGGTTAAACTACTCTGAACTCCACCACTCTTCCAAGGGGCATTGATATTGTCTTTTTATTCCACTGCCACCTCCCCCACTCTTCCAAGGGGCATTGATATTGTCTTTTTAATCCACTGCGACCTCCACCACTTTTCCAAGGGGCATTAAAAACGTCTTTTTAAGCTACTGTGACCTCCACGTCACTTCCAATGGGCATTAAAATCGTCTGGTTTAACTACTCTTATTTCCATTGCTCTTCCAAGGGGCATTGATATTGTCTTTTTAATCCACTGTTACCTCCACCACTCTTCCAAGGGGCATTGATATTGTTTTTTTATTCCACTGCGACGTCCACTACTTTTCCAAGGGGCATTGATATTGCCTTTTTATTCCACTGCGACCTCCACCACTCTTCCAAGGGGCAAGCGATATTGTCTTCTTAATCAACTGTGACCTTCACCACTCTTCCAAGGGGCATTAAAACCGTCATGTTAAGCTACTGTGAACTATACGTCTCTTCCACGGGGCATTGATATTGTCTTTTTTTTCCACTGTAACCTCCACCACTCTTCCAAGGGGCACTCATATTGTCTTTTTATTCCACTGCGACCTCCACCATTCTTCCTCGGGGCATTGATATTGTCTTTTTAATCCACTGCGACCTCCACCACTTTTCCATGTGGCATTAAAACCGTCTTATTAAGCTACTGTGACCTCCACTTCTCTTCCAAGGGGCATTAAAGCCATCAATTTAAAACACTCTGAACTCCACAGCTCGTGCAAGAGGCATTGATATTGTCTTTTTATTCCATTGTAATCTCCAGCACTCTTCCAAAGGGCATTGATATTGTCTTTTTATTATTATTATTATTATTATTATTTATTATTATAGCGCCATTTATTCCATGGCACTTTACATGTGATAGGGATATACATAACAAAAGCATTTACATAATCTTAACAAAACGAGTCAGCGACTGGTACAGGAGGAGCGAGGACCCTGCCCGCGAGTAGCTAGTCAGAGAGGAAGGGTCAAGGGAGGGTTTTTTGAGGATGGGTGTGATTGCGGCATGTTTGAAACATGAGGGGAAGACACCGGTTGTTAGTGACAGATTGAAGAGGTGGGTTAGGGTTGGGATGAAGATTGTGGTAAGGTTAGTGATAAGGTGGGATGGGATTGGGTCAAGTTCGCAGGTGGTGAGGTGTGATTTGGAGAGTAAAGAGGAGACTTGACCTTCTGTAATGTGGAGAAGTGGGGTTTGGAGGAGGAGGGTTGAATAGATATGAGGAGGGGTTGTGTGGACTTTAGGCAAAAGTTTTGTCTGATGGTATCAATCTTCTGTTTGAAGAATGAGGCAAAGTCGTCGGCTGAGATGAGAGAAGAGGGAGGAGAGTTGAAAGTGTTAAATAGCTGTTTAGGGTTGTGAGATATGAGAGATGAGAAGTAGGTTTGTTTTGCTGTAGTGAGTGTGGACTTGAAATTAGTGAGGGATTGCTTGAATGCGATGACGTGCTCGATGGAGTGAGACCTTTTCCATTTCTGCTCCGCAACCATGGAGGCCGGGCGCAGTTCTTTAGTAAGTTTAGTGTGCCAGGGTTGCCTGTTGAATGTGCGAGATGTGGTGTGTGTGAGAGGGGCGATCAAGTCTAGAGCTGCAGCTATTGTGGTGTTATATGAAGCAGCAGCAATGTCTGCATCGTGTAAGGAATTTATGTCTGTAAGAGGGAGGAGGGATTCAGAGAGTGAGTGTAAGTCAAGGTGTTTGAGATTTCTGCGAGGGTATGCAAGTTTGTGGAGTGGGGATTGTTGCCCCGGGGAGGAGAGAGAAGAGAATGTAAGTAGGCTGTGATCAGAGAGAGGGAGAGGTGAGTTAGAGAGGCTAGATAGGGAACAGAGGCGGGCGAAGATGAGGTCCAGTGTGTGGCCATCTTTGTGGGTGGGTGTGGAATACCATTGAGTGAGTCCGAAGGAGGAAGTGAGAGATAGGAACTTAGAGACAGACGAGTGGGAAGTGTTAATGGGGCTGTTGAAGTCACCCATTATAATAGTGGGGATGTCAGTGGAGAGGAAGTGAAGCAGCCAGGTGGTAGAGTGGTATATGAAGGTGGTGGCTTGCCCTGGGGGTCGGTAAACGACGGCCAGTTGGAGGTTGGAGGGGGAATAGATGCGCACACAGTGCACCTCAAAAGAGGGGAGTATAACGGAGGGTGGCAGTGGGATTGTTTGTCGTTGGGGCGGGGGGTGTGGGAAAGGTGGAATCCCCCATATGGAAGTGCAGCTTGGGAGGCAGTGTCAGAGGGGGTGAGCCAGGTTTCAGTGATGGCGAGCAAGGAAAGTTTGTTTGTAATGAAAAGATCGTGGATGAAGGAAAGTTTGTTGCAGACAGAGCGAGCGTTCCATAGAGCTCCTGTTAGAGCAAGTAAGGGAGTGGGGATTGGTTGGATGGGTATGAGGTTAGAAGGGTTACGACAGTTTGTGGAAGGTCGTGGATAGGAGGAAGAAGCAACTGTGGGGATATGGCGAGGAGGAACAGGATTTGGAGAGATATCTCCAGCAGTGAGGAGGAGCAGAGAAAGTGCTAGCAGGTGGGAGCAAGAGAGAGCATGAGGTGGCTGTCTATGTTTGGAGATCCAGGATTGAATGTTTAGGAATAATTTGGAGGAGGAGGTGAGATGAATGGGGAGGATGGAGGGAGAGATGAAGAGTTTCTTACTAGGTGTAGGGATTTGAGGGGTTACTAGAAAGTGGAGGACTATAGAGGAAAAAGGGAGAGCTAACAGAAACATAGTTAAAAGAGAGTAAGTGGTCAAAGTGTTGGTTACCTGACTCCTGCCCTGACTAACTGCCTCTGAAATAACTGCCACTTATCTCCGAAGCCACTTTGCACAAGAAGACGCGTGCACCCCTTACAGAGCTTCTAAATATATAGGGCACATTAAACTATCAGGTGAAGGGCATTGTGGGAGCTGCATATGGCTAAATTAAAAGCGGGTCGTCTCACAAGGAGATGGCTGGGTGATCAAACACAGAGCTAGGACTCTAGCAGTCTCTGCAGTTTAGCACCTCTAAAAATCAGATAAGATCTATAGTGGGGAAGGGACAGACATATGTGGGTATTGAATGGAGTGGGACAGATAAAGCAGAGAAGTTATGCAGAGCATGTACCAGTGAGGTGAATCAGCAAAGCAGAGCATTAGATTACAGCAGACACAGCAAGCAGAGAAGTTATGCAGAGCATGTACCAGTAAGGTAAATCAGCAAAGCAGAGCATTAGATTACAGCAGAGACAGCAAGCAGAGAAGATATGCAGAGCATGTACCAGTGGAGTTATTCCACTGCGACCTCCACCACTCTTCCAAGGGGCATTGATATTGTATTTTTATTCCACTGCGACCTCCGCCACTCTTCCAAAGGGCATTGATAGTGTCTTTAATTCCACTGTAACTTCCACCACTGTTCTAAGGGGCATTAATACCGTCTTGATAAGCTACTGTAACCTCCACAACTCTTCCACAGGGCATTGTTATTGTCTTTTTATTCCACTGCGACCTCCACCACTCTGCCAAGGGGCATTAAAACCGTCTTGTTAAGCTACTGTGATGTCCACGTCTCTTCCACGGGGCATTGATATTTTCTTTTTATTCCACTGTAACCTCCACCACTCTTCCAAGAGGCATTGATATTGTCTTTTTATTCCACTGTAACCTCCACCACTCTTCCAAGGGGCATTGATAATGTCTTTTTATTCCACTGCGACCTCCACCACTCTTCCAAGGTTCATTGATATTGTCTTTTTAATCCACTGCGACCTCCTCCACTCTTCCAAGGGGCATTAAAACCGTCTTGTTAAGCTACTGTGATCTCCACGTCTCTTCCAAGGGGCACTAAAACCGTTTGGTTAAACCACTTGGGCATTGACAATGTCTTTTTATTCCATTGTAACCTTCTGCACTCTTCCAAGTGCATTGATAATGTCTTTTTATTCCTCTGCGACGTCCACGACTCTTCCAAGGGGCATTAAAACCGTCTTGTTAAGCTACTGTGACCTCTAAGTTTCTCACACAGGGCATTGATGTTGTCTTTTTATTCCACTGTAAACTCCACCACTCTTCCAAGGGGCATTGATAATGTCTTTTTAATCCACTGCGACCTCCATCACTCTTCCAAGTAGCATTGAAACCATCTTGTTAAGCTACTGTCACCTCCACGTCTATTCCACGGTGCATTAAAACTTTCTGGTTAAACCACTGTGAACTCCACAGCTCTTTCAAGGGGCAATGATATTGTCTTTTTATTCCACTCTAACCTCCACCACTCTTCCAAGGGGCATTGATATTGTCTTTTTATTTTACTGCGACCTCCACCACTCTTCCAATGGGCATTAATATTGTCTTTTTATTCCACTGTGACCTCCACGTCTCTTCCAAGGGGCATTGATATTGTCTTTTTATTTAATTGGAACCTCAACCACTCTTCCAAGGGGCATTGATATTGTCTTTTTATTCCACTGTAACCTCCACCATTCTTCCAAGGGACATTGATATTGTCTTTTTATTCCACTGTAACCTCCACCACTCTTCCAAGGGGCATTGATATTGTCTTTTTATTCCGCTGTATCCTCCGCCACTCTTCTAAGGGGCATTGATATTGTCTTTTTAATCCACTGCGACCTCTACCACTCCTCCAAGGGGCTTTAAAACAGTCTTGATAAGCTTCTGTGACCTCCACGTCTCTTCCAAGGGGCATTAAAACCGCATGGTTAAACCACTCTGAACTCCACAGGTCTTCCAAGAGGCATTGATATTGTCTTTTTATTCAACTCTAACCTCCACCACTCTACCAAGGGGCATTGATATTGTCTTTTTTTTCCATTGCGACCTCCACCAATCTTCCAATTGGATTTGATAGTCTTTTTAATCCACTGCGACCTCCAACACTCTTCCAAGAGGCATTAAAACCGTCTTGTTAATCTACTGTGACCTCCACCTCTCTTCCAAGCGACATTGATATTGTCTTTTTATTCCACTGCGACCTCCACCACTCTTCCAAGGGGCATCGATAATGTCTTTTTAATCCACGGCGACCTCCACCACTCTTCCAAGGGACATTAAAACCGTTAATTTAAACCACTCTGAACTCCACAGCTCTTGCAAGAGTCATTGATATTGTCTTTTTATTCCACTGTAACCTCCACCACTCTTCCAAGGGCATTGATTTTGTCTTTTTAATCCACTGCGACCTCCATCTCTCTTCCAAGAAACATTAAAACCATCTTGTTTAGCTACTGTGACCTCCACGTCTATTCCTCGGTGCCTTAAAACCTTCTGGTTAAACCACTGTGAACTCCACAGCTCTTCCAAGGGGCATTTATATTGTTTTCTTATTCCACTGTAACCTCCACCACTCTTCCAAGGGGCATTGATATTGTCTTTTTGTTTTACTGCGACCTCCACCACTCTTCCAAGGGGCATTAATATTGTCTTTTTATTCCACTGTGACCTCCACCACTGTTCCAACGGTCATTGATATTGTCTTTTTATTCCACTGTAACCGCCACCACTCTTCCAAGGGGCATTGATATTGTCTTTTTATTCCACTACGACCTCCACCTCTCTTCTAAGGGGCATTAAAAACATCATGTTAAGCTACTGTGACATCCAAGTCTATTCCACGAGGCATTGATATTGTCTTTTTATTCCACTGCGACCTCCACTTCTTTTCCAAGTGGAATTGATGTTGTCTTTTTATTCCACTGCGACCTCCACCACTCTTCTAAGGGGCATTGATATTGCCTTTTTAATCCACTGCGACCTCCACCTCTCTTCCAAGGGGCATTAAAACAATCTTGTGAAGCTACTGTGACCTCCACGTCCCTTCCACGGGGCATTGATATTGTCTTTTTATTCCACTGCGAACTCCACCACTCTTCCAAGGGGCATTGATATTGTCTTTTTAATCCACTGCGACCTCCACAGCTCTTCCAAGGGGCATTGACAATGTCTTTTTATTCCATTGTAACCTTCTGCACTCCTCCAAGAGCATTGATATTGTCTTTTTATTCCTCTGCGACGTCCACGACTCTTCCGAGGGGCATTAAAACCGTGTAGTTAAGCTACTGTGATCTCCAAGTTTCTTACACAGGGCATTGATATTGTCTTTTTATTCCACTGTAACCTTCACCACTCTTCCAAGGGGCATTGATATTGTCTTTTTATTCCACTGTAACCTCCACCAATCTTCCAAGCGGCATTGATATTGCTTTTTCTTCCACTGCGACCTCCACCACTCTTCCAAGGGGCATTGATATTGTCTTTTTAGTCAACTGCGACCTCCACCTCTATTCCAAGGGGCATTAAAACCGTCTTGTGAAGCTACTGTGACTTCCACGTACCTTCTACGGGGCATTGATATTGTCTTTTTATTCCACTGCGACCTCCACCACTCTTCCAAGGGGCATTGATATTGTCTTTTTATTCTACTGCGACCTCCACCTCTCTTCCAAGGGGCATCAAAACCATCTTGTTAAGCTACTGTGACCTCCAAGTCTCTTCCACGAGGCATTGATATTGTCTTTTTATTCCACTGCGACCTCCACATCTCTTCCAAGGGGAATTGATATTGTCTTTTTTTTCCACTGCGACCTCCACCACTCATCTAAGGGGCATTGTTATTGTCTTTTTATTCCACTGCGACCTCCACCACTCTGCCAAGGAGCATTAAAACCGTCTTGTTAAGCTACTGTGATGTCCACGTCTCTTCCACGGGGCATGGATATTGTCTTTTTATTCCACTGTAACCTCCACCACTCTTCCAAGAGGCATTGATATTGTCTTTTTATTCCACTGTAACCTCCACCACTCTTCCAAGGGGCATTGATATTGTCTTTTTATTCCACTGCGACCTCCACCACTCTTCCCAGGTTCAATGTTATTGTCTTTTAATCCACTGCGACCTCCACCACTTTTCCAAAGGGCATTATAACCGTCTTGTTAAGCTACTGTGACCTCCACGTCTCTTCCAAGGGGCACTGAAACCGTTTGGTTAAACAACTCTGTACTCCACAGCTCTTCCAAGGGGCATTGATATTGTCTTTTTATTTCACTGTAACTTCCACCACTCTTTCAAGGGGCATTGATATTGTATTTTTATTCCACTGTGACCTCCACCAATCTTCCAAGGGGCATTAAAACCGTCTTCTTAAGCTACTGTGACCTCCAAGTCTCTTCCATGGGGCATTAAAACCGTCTGATTAAACCGCTCTGAGCTCCACAGCTCTTTCAAGGGGCATTGACTATGTCTTTTTATTCCATTGTAACCTTCTGCACTCTTCCAAGTGCATTGATATTGTCTTTTTAATCAACTGTGTCCTCCACCAATCTTCCAAGGGGCATTAAAACCGTCTTCTTAAGCTACTGTGACCTCCAAGTCTCTTCCATGGGGCATTAAAACCGTCTGATTAAACCGCTCTGAGCTCCACAGCTCTTTCAAGGGGCATTGACAATGTCTTTTTATTCCATTGTAACCTTCTGCACTCTTCCAAGTGCATTGATATTGTCTTTTTAATCAACTGTGACCTCCACGTCCCTTTCAAGGGGCATTGATATTGTCTTTTTATTCCACTGCGACCTCCACCACTCTTCCAAGGGACATTAATATTGTCTTTTTATTCCACTGTGACCTCCACGTCTCTTCCAAGGGGCATTGATATTGTCTTTTTATTTAATTGGAACCTCCACCACTCTTCCACGGGGCATTGATATTGTCTTTTTATTCCACTGCGACCTCCACCACTCTTCCAAGGGGCATTGATATTGTCTTTTTAATCCACTGCGACCTCCAACACTCTTCCAAGGGGCATTGATATTGTCTTTTTAATCCACTGTGACCTCCACGTCTCTTCCAAGGGGCATTAAAACCGTCAATTTAAACCACTCTGAACTCCACAGCTCTTCCAAGGAGCACTGGTATTGTCTTTTTATTCCACTCTAACCTCCATCACTTTTCCAAGGGGCATTGACATTGTCTATTTATTCCACTGCGACCTCCACCACTCTTCCAAGGGGCATTAAGACCATCTTGTTAAGCTACAGTGACCTCCACAACTCTTCCATGGGGCATTGATATTGTCTTTTTATTCCACTGTAACCTCCACCACTCTTCCAAGGGGCAGTGATATTGTCTTTCTAATCCGCTGCAACCTACACCACTCTTCCAAGGGGCATTAAAGCCGTCTTGTTAAGCTACTGTCACGTCCATGTCTATTCCACTGGGCATTGATATTGTCTTTTTATTCCACTATAACCTCCGCCACTCTTCCTAGTGGCATTAACATTGTCTTTTTATTCCACTGCGACTTCCACCTCTCTTCTAAGGGGCATTTATATTGTCTTTTTAATCTACTGCGACCTCCACCACTCTTCCAAGGGGCATTAAAACAGTCTTGTTAAGATACTGTGACCTCCACGTCTCTTCCAAGGGGCATTAAAACCGTCTGGTTAAACCACTCTGAACTCCACCACTTTTCCAAGGGTCATTGATGTTGTCTTTTTATTCCACTGCCAACTCCACCACTCTTCCAAGGGGCATTGATATTGTCTTTTTAATCCACTTCGACCTCCACCACTTTTCCAAGGGGCATTAAAAACATCTTTTTAAGCTACTGTGACCTCCACATCACTTCCAATGGGCATTAAAACCGTCTGGTTTAACTACTCTAAACTCCACTGCTCTTCCAATGGGCATTGATATTGTCTTTTTAATGCACTGTTACCTCCACCACTCTTCCAAGGGGCATTGATATTGTTTTTTATTCCACTGCGACCTCCACTACTCTTCCAAGGGGCATTGATATTTTCTTTCTATTCCACTGCGACCTCCACCACTCTTCCAAGGGCCATTAAAACCGTGTTGTTAAGCTACTGTGACCTCCACGTCTCTTCCACGTGGCATTGATATTGCCTTTTTATTCCACTGCAACCTCCACCTCTCTTCCAAGGGGCATTGATATTGTCTTTTTAATCAACTGTGACCTTCACAACTCTTCCAAGGGGCATTAAAACCATCTTGTTAAGCTACTGTGACCTCCACGTCTCTTCCACGTGGCATTGATATTGCCTTTTTATTCCACTGCAACCTCCACCTCTCTTCCAAGGGGCATTGATATTGTCTTTTTAATCAACTGTGACCTTCACAACTCTTCCAAGGGGCATTAAAACCATCTTGTTAAGCTACTGTGACCTCCACGTCTCTTCCACGGGGCATTGATATTGTCTTTTTTTTCTACTGTAACCTCCACCACTCTTCCAAGGGGCATTGATATTGTCTTTTTATTCCACTGCGACATCCACCACTCTTCTTCGGGGCATTGATATTGTCTTTTTAATCCACTGCGACCTCCACCACATTTCCATGTGGCATTAAAACCGTCTTATTAAGCTACTGTGACCTCCACTTCTCTTCCAAGGGGCATTAAAGCCATCTATTTAAACCACTCTGAACTCCACAGCTCTTGCAAGAGGCATTGATATTGTCTTTTTATTCCATTGTAATCTACAGTACTCTTCCAAGGGGCATCGATATTGTCTTTTCATTCCACTTCGACTTCCACCACTCTCCAAAGGGGCATTAAGACCGTCTTGTTAAGCTGCTGTAACCTCCATGACTATTCCACGGGGCATTGATATTGTCTTTTTATTCCTGTGTAACCGTCACCATTCTTCTAAGGGGCAGTGATATTGTCTTTTTAAACCACTGTGACCTTCACCACTCTTCCAAGAGGCATTAAAACAGTCTTGATAAGCTACTGTGACCTCTACATCTCAAACAAGGGGCAATAAAACCGTCTGGTTAAACCATTCTGTACTCCACAGTTCTTCCAAGGAGCATTGATATTGTCTTTTTATTCGAAAGTATCCTCCACCACTCTTCCAAGGGGCATTGATATTGACTTTTTAATCCACTGCGACCTCCACGACACTTCCAAGTGGCATTGATATTGTCTTTTTAATCAACTGCGACCTCCACCTTTCTTCCAAGGTGCATTAAAACCGTCTTGTTAAGCTACTGTGACCTCCACGTCCCTTCCACGTGGAATTGATATTGTCTTGTTAATCCACTGTGACCTCCACCACTCTTCTAAAGGTTATTGATATTGTCTTTTTAATCCACTGCGACCTCCACCACTCTTCCAAGGGCATAAAAAAAGTCTTGTTAAGCTACTGTGACCTTCACGTCTCTTCCAAGGGGTATTAAAACCGTATGGATAAACCACTCTGAACTCTACAGCTCTTCCAAGGAGCATTGGTATTGTCTATTTATTCCACTCTAACCTCCACCACTCTTCCAAGGGGCATTGACATTGTCTTTTTATTCCACTGCGACCTCCACCACTCTTCCAAGAGGCATTAAGACCATCTTGTTAAGCTACAGTGACCTCCACAACTCTTCCACGGGGCATTGATATTGTCTTTTATTCCACTGTAACCTCCACCACTCTTCTAAAGGTTATTGATATTGTCTTTTTTATCCCCTGCGACCTCCACCACTCTTCCAAGGGCATTAAAATAGTCTTGTTAAGCTACTGTGACCTCCACATCTCTTCCAAGGGGCATTAAAACCGTCTGGTTAAACCACTCTGAACTCCTCAGCTCTTCCAGGGGGCATTGATATTGTCTTTTTATTCCACTGTAACCTCCACCATTCTTCCAAGGGGTATTGATATTGTCTTTTTAATGCACTGTGACCTCCACCACTCTTCCAAGGGGAATTAAAACCTTCTGGTTAAACCACTCTGAACTCCATAACTCTTTCAAGAGGCATTGATATTGTCTTTTTATTTCACTGTAACCTCCACCACTATTCCAAGGGGTATTAATATTGTCTTTTTAATCCACTGTTACCTCCACCACTCTTCCAAGTGGCATTGATATTGTTTTTTATTCCACTGCCACCTCCACTTCTCTTCCAAGGGGCATTGATATTGTCTTTTTATTCCACTGCGATCTCCACCACTCTTCTAAGGGGTATTTATTGTTAAGCTGCTGTAACCTCCATGTCTATTCCACGGGGCATTGATATTCTCTTTTTATTCCAATGTAACCTCCACCACTCTTCTAAGGAGCAGTGATATTGTCTTTTTAAACAACTGCGACCTCCACCACTCTTCCAAGAGGCATTAAAAACATCTTATTAAGCTACTATGACCTCCACGTCTCTTCCAAGGGGCATTAAAACCGTCTAGTTAAACAACTCTGAATTCCTCAGCTCATCAAAGGGGCATTGATATTGTCTTTTTATTCCACTATAACCTCCACCACTTTTCCTATGGGAATTGATATTGTCTTTTTATTATTATTATTATTATTATTATTTATTATTATAGCGCCATTTATTCCATGGCGCTTTACATGTAATAGGGATATACATAACAAAAGCATTTACATAATCTTAACAAAACGAGTCAGCGACTGGTACAGGAGGAGCGAGGACACTGCCCGCGAGGGCTCACATTCTAGAAGGGATGGGTGAAGATACATTAGGTGAGGGTAGAGCTGGTCGTGCAGCGGTGGTTACAGCAGGTTGTAGGCTTGTCGGAAGAGGGAGGTCTTCAGGTTTCTTTTGAAGGTTTCCAGGGTCGGCGAGAGTCTGATGTGTTGGGGTAGAGAGTTCCAGAGTAGGGGGGATGCACGGGAGAAATCTTGTATACGATTGTGGGAGGAGGAGATAAGAGGGGAGTAGAGAAGGAGATCTTGTGAGGATCGGAGGTTGCGTGCAGGTAAGTACTGGGAGACTAGGTCACAGATGTATGGGGGAGACAGGTTGTGGATGGCTTTGTATGCCATGGTTAGAGTTTTGAACTGGATTCTCTGGGCAACGGGGAGCCAGTGAAGAGATTGACAGAGAGGAGAGGCCGGGGAATAGCGCAGGGACAGGTGAATTAGTCGAGCAGCAGAGTTTAGGATTGATTGGAGAGGTGCAAGAGTGTTGTAAGGGAGGCCACGGAGCAGGAGGTTGCAGTAGTCGAGGCGGTATATGATGAGGGCATGCACTAGTGTTTTTGCAGAGTTTTTGCTGAGGAATGCACGGATCCGAGAGATGTTTTTGAGTTGGAGTCAGCAGGAAGTGGAAAGGGCTTGGATATGTGGCTTGAAGGAGAGATCAGAGTCCAGGGTTACTCCAAGGCTGCGAGCTTGTGGGACTGGGAAGCGTGAACAGCCATTGATGTTGATGGCTAGGTCAGATGGGGGATGTGAATGAGAGGGTGGAAAGATGATGAACTCTGTTTTATCCATGTTGAGTTTTAGAAATCAGTCAGAGAAGAAGGATGACATGGCGACCAGACATTGTGGGATTTTGGTTAGTAGGGAGGAGATATCGGGTCCAGAGAGGTAGATCTTTGTGTCGTCAGCATAGAGGTAATACTGAAAACCGTGAGACTCTATGAGCTTTCCCAGGCCAAAGGTGTAGATGGAGAAGAGCAGAGGTCCTAGAACTGAACCTTGGGGGACACCGACAGATAGGGGGCGAGATGAGGAGGTGGTGCGTGAGTGGGAGACGCTGAATGTCCTGTCTGTTAAGTATGAGAAGATCCAAAATAGAGCCAAGTCCGTGATGCCAAGAGATGAGAGAATCTGGAGTCAGAGGGAATGGTCCTCTGTGTCAAAGGCAGATGACAGGTCCAGAAGGAGATGGATGGAGTAGTATCACTTGGATTTGGCATTTAGTAGGTCTTTGGTGAGTTTGGTCAGGGCAGTTTCAGTCAAGTGATGCAGTCGGAAGCCAGATTGCAGGCGGTCGAAGAGGTAGCAGGAGGAGAGGTGGGAGGACAGTTCAAGGTGGACATGTTGTTCTAGTAGTTTTGAGGCAAACTGAAGGAGTGATATGGGGCGGTAGCTAGTCAGAGAGTAAGGGTCAAGGGAGTGCTTTTTGAGGATGGGTGTGATTGCGGCATGTTTGAAACATGAGGGGAAGACACCGGTTGTTAGTGACAGATTGAAGAGGTGGGTTAGGGTTGGGATGAAGACTATGGTAAGGTTAGTGATGAGGTGGGATGGGATTGGGTCAAGTTCGCAGGTGGTGAGGTGTGATTTGGAGAGTAAAGAGGAGACTTGACCTTCTGTAATGGTGGAGAAGTGGGATTTGGAGGAGGAGGGTTGAATAGATATGAGGAGGGGTTGTGTGGACTTTAAGCAAAAGTTTTGTCTGATGGTGTCAATCTTCTGTTTGAAGAATGAGGCAAAGTCTTCGGTTGAGATGAGAGAAGAGGGAGGAGGTGCTGGGGGACGAAGGAGAGAGTTGAAAGTGTTAAATAGCTGTTTAGGGATGTGAGATAGGGAGGATATGAGAGATGAGAAGTAGGTTTGTTTTGCTGTAGTGAGTGCGGACTTGAAATTAGTGAGGGATTGCTTGAATGCGATGAAGTGCTCGATGGAGTGAGACCTTTTCATCTCCGCTCCGCAACCCTGGAGGCCCGGCGCAGTTCTTTAGTAAGTTTAGTGTGCCAGGGTTGCCTGTTGAATGTGCGAGATGTGGTGTGTGAGAGGGGCGATCAAGTCTAGAGCTGCAGCTATTGTGGTGTTATATGAAGCAGCAGCAACGTCTGCATCGTGTAAGGAATTTATGTCTGTAAGAGGGAGGAGGGATTCAGAGAGTGAGTGTAAGTCAAGGTGTTTGAGATTTCTGCGAGGGTATGCAAGTTTGTGGAGTGGGGATTGTTGCCACGGGGAGAAGAGACACGAGAATGTAAGTAGACTGTGATCAGAGAGAGGGAGAGGTGAGATAGAGAGGTTAGATAGGGAACAGAGGTGGGTGAAGATGAGTTCCAGTGTGTGGCCATCTTTGTGGGTGGGTGTGGAAGACCATTGAGTGAGTCCGAAGGAGGAAGTGAGAGATAGGAACTTAGAGACAGACGAGTGGGAAGTGTTAATGGGGATGTTGAAGTCACCCATTATGATAATGGGGATGTCAGTGGAGAGGAAGTGAAGCAGCCAGGTGGTGAAGTGGTCTAAGAAGGTGATGGCTTGCCCTGGGGGTCGGTACACGACGGCCAGTTGGAGTTTGGAGGGGGAATAGATGCGCACACAGTGCACCTCAAAAGAGGGGAGTGTAACAGAGGGTGGCAGTGGGATTTGGGTGAAAGCGCAGTGTTCTGATAGGAGAAAACCTACGCCTCCGCCATGTTTGCCGTTGGGGCGGGGGGTGTGGGAAAGGTGGAATCCGCCATATGAAAGTGCAGCTGGTGAGGCTGTGTCAGAGGGGGTGAGCCAGGTTTCAGTGATGGCGATGAAGTTTGTTTGTAATGAAAAGATCGTGGATGAAGGAAAGTTTGTTGCAGACAGAGCGAGCGTTCCATAGAGCACCTGTTAGAGCAACTAAGGGAGTGGGGATTGGTTGGATGGGTATGAGCTTAGAAGGGTTGCGACAGTTTGTGGAAGGTCGTGGATAGGAGGAAGAAGTAACTGTGGGGATATGGGGAGGAGGAACAGGATTTGGAGAGATATCTCCAGCAGTGAGGAGGAGCTGAGAAAGTGTTAGCAGGTGGGAGCAAGAGAGAGCATGAGGTGGCTGTCTGTGTTTGGAGATCCAGGATTGAATGTTTAGGAATAATTTGGAGGAGGAGGTGAGATGAATGGGGAGGATGGAGGGAGAGATGAAGAGTTTCTTACTAGGTGTAGGGATTTGAGGGGTTAATAGAAAGTGGAGTACTATAGAGGAAAAAGGGAGAGCTAACAGAAACATAGTTAAAAGAGAGTAAGTGGTCAAAGTGTTGGTTACCTGACTGCTGCCCTGACTAACTGCCTCTGAAATAACTGCCACTTATCTCCGAAGCAACTTTGCACAAGAAGACTCGTGCACACCCCAGCACAAGTGCACCCCTTACAGAGCTTCTAAATATATAGGGCACATTAAACTATCAGGTGAAGGGCATTGTGGGAGCTGCATATGGCTAAATTAGCAGCTGGTCGTCTCACCAGGAGATGGCTGGGTGATCAAACACAGAGCTAGGACTCTAGTCTCTGCAGTTTAGCACCTCTAAAAATCAGATAAGATCTATAGTGGGGAAGGGACAGACATATGTGGGTATTGAATGGAGTGGGACAGATAAAGCAGAGAAGTTATGCAGAGCATGAACCAGTGAGGTGAATCAGCAAAGCAGAGCATTAGATTACAGCAGACACAGCAAGCAGAAGTTATGCAGAGCATGTACCAGTGAGGTGAATCAGCAAAGCAGAGCATTAGATTACAGCATACACAGCAAGCAGAGAAGTTATGCAGAGCATGTACCAGTGAGGTGAATCAGCAAAGCAGAGCATTAGATTACAGCAGACACAGCAAGCAGAGAAGTTATGCAGAGCATGTACCAATGAGGTTATTCCACTGCGACCTCCACCATTGTTCTAAGGGGCATTAAAACCGTCTTGTTAAGCTACTGTGACCTCCACGTCTCTTCCACAGGGCATTGTTATTGTCTTTTTATTCCACTGAGACCTCCACCACTCTGACAAGGGGCATTAAAACCGTCTTGTTAAGCTTCTGTGATGTCCACGTCTCTTCCACGGGGGATTGATATTGTCTTTTTATTTCACTGTAACCTCCACCACTCATCCAAAAGGCATTGATATTGTCTTTTTATTCCACTGTAACCTCCACCACTCTTTCAAGGGGCATTGATATTGTCTTTTTATTCCATTGCGACCTCCACCACTGTTCCAAGGGGCATTTAAACCGTCTTGTTAAGCTACTGTGACCTCCAAGTCTCTTCAAAGGAGCATTAAAACCGTCTGGTTAAACCGCTCTGAGCTCCACAGCTCGTCCAAGGGGCATTGACAATGTCTTTTTTTTCCATTGTAACCTTCTGCACTCTTCCAAGTGCATTGATATTGTCTTTTTATTCCTCTGCGACGTCCAAGACTCTTCCAAGGGGCATTAAAACCGTCTTGTTAAGCTACTGTGACCTCCAAGTTTCTTACACAGGGCATTGATATTGTCTTTTTATTCCACTGTAACCTCCACCACTCTTCCAAGGGGCATTGATATTGTCTTTTTATTCCACTGTAACCTCCGCCAATCATCCAAGGGGCATTGATATTGTCTTTTCATTCCACTGCGACCTCCACCACTCTCTTAAGGGGCATTGATATTGTCTTTTAAATCCACAACGATCTCCACCACTCTTCCAAGGGGCATTAAAACCGTCTTGTTAAGCTGCTGTCACCTTCACGTCCCTTCCAAGGGGCATTAAAACCGTCAATTTAAACTACTCTGAACTCCACAGCTCTTGCAAGGGGCATTGATATTGTCTTTTTATTCCACTCTAACCTCCATCACTCTTCCAAGGGGCATTAATATTGTCTTTTTATTCCACTGTGACCTCCACGTCTCTTCCAAGGGGCTTTGAAATTGTCTTTTTATTTAATTGGAACCTCCACCACTCTTCCAAGAGGCATTGATATTGTCTTTTTATTCCACTGTAACATCCACCATTCTTCCAAGGGACATTGATATTGTCTTTTTATTCTACTGTAACCTCCACCACTCTTCCAAGGGGCATTGATATTGTCATTTTAATCCACTGCGACCTCTACCACTCCTCCAAGGGGCTTTAAAACAGTCTTGATAAGATTCTGTGACCTCCACGTCTCTTCCAAGGGGCATTAAAACTGCATGGTTAAACCACTCTGAACTCCACAGCTCTTCCAAGAGGCATTGATATTGTCTTTTTATTCAACTGTAACCTCCACCACTCTTCCAAGGGGCATTGATATTGTCTTTTTTTTCCACTGCGACCTCCACCACTCTTCCAAGGTGATTTGATAGTTTTTTTAATCCACTGCGACCTCCACCACTCTTCCAAGGGGCATTAAAACCGTCTTGTTAAGCTACTGTGACCTCCACGTCCATTCCACCGGGCACTGATATTGTCTTTTTATTCCACTGCGACCTTTACCACTCTTCCAAGGAGCATTGATATTGTCTTTTTAATCCACTGCGACCTCCACCACTCTTCCAAGGGACATTGATATTGTCTTTTTCTTCCACTGCGACCTTCACCCCTCTTCCAAGGAACATTGATATTGTCTTTTTTTTCCACTGTAACCTCCACCACTCTTCTAAGGGGCATTGATATTTTCTTTTTATTCCACTGCGAACTTCACCACTTTTCCAAGGGGCATCGATAATGTCTTTTTAATCCACTGCGACCTCCACCACTCTTCCAAGGGGCATTGATATTGTCTTTTAATCCACTCTTACCTCCACGTCTCTACCAAGGGGCATTAAAACCGTCAATTTAAACCACTCTCAACTCCACAGCTCTTGGAAGGGGCTTTGATATTGTTTTTTATTCCACTGTAACCTCCAGCACTCTAACAAGGGGCATTAATATTGTCTTTTTATTCCACTGCGACTTTCACCTCTCTTCCAAGGGACATTAAAACCCTCTTGTTAAGCTACTGTGACATCCACGTCACTTTCACGGGGCATTGATATTGTCTTTTTATTCCACTGCCACCTCCACCACTCTTCCAAGGGGCATTGTTATTGTCTTTTTAATCCACTGCGACCTCCACCACTTTTCAAAGGGGCATTAAAAACGTCTTTTTAAGCTACTGTGACCTCCACGTCACTTCCAAATGGCATTAAGACCGTCTGGTTTAACTACTCTGAACTCCACAACTCTTCCAAGGGGCATTGATATTGTCTTTTTAATCTGCTCTTACCTCCACTACTCTTCCAAGGGGCATTGATATGGTCTTTTTATTCCACTGTGACCTCCACCACTCTTCGAAGGGGCATTTATATTGTCTTTTTAATCAACTGCGACCTCCACTATTCTTCCAAGGGCCATTAAAACCATGTTGTTAAGCTACTTTGACCTCCACGTCAATTCCTCGTGGCATTAATACAGTCAATTTAATCCACTCTGAACTCCATAGCTCTTGCAAGGCGCATTGATATTGTCTTTTTATTCCAATGTAACCTCCAGCACTCTTCCAAGAGGCATTGATATTGTCTTTTTATTCCACTGCAACTTCCACCTCTCTTCCAAGGGACATTAAAACCGTCTTGTTAAGCTGCTGTGACCTCCACGTCTCTTTCATGAGGCATTGATATTGTCTTTTTATTCCACTGTAACCTCCACCACTCTTCCAAGGGGCATTGATATTGTCTTTTTATTCCACTGGGACCTTCACCACTCTTTCAAGTGGCATTGATATTGTCTTTTTAATCCACTGCGACCTCCACCACTCTTCCAAGGGGCATTAAAACTGTATTGTTAAGCTACTGTGAACACCACGTCTCTTCCAAGGTGCATTAAAACCGTCAATGTAAACCACTCTGAACTCCACAGCTCTTGCAAGAGGAATTGATATTGTCTTTTTATTCCACTGTAACCTACAGCAGTCTTTCAAGGGGCATTGATATAGTATTTTTATTCCACTACGACTTCCACCACTCTCTCATGGTGCTTTGAAAGCATCTTGTTTAGCTACTGTAACGTCCATGTCTATTCCACGGGGCATTGATATTGTCTTTTTATTCCACTTTATCCTCCACCACTCTTCCAAGGGGTATTGTTATTGTCTTTTTATTCGACTGCGACTTCCACCTCTCTTCTAAGGGGCATTGATATTGTCTTTTTAATCCACTGCGACCTCCACCACTCTTCCAAGAGGCATTAAAACAGTCTTGTTAAGCTACTGTGACCTCCACATCTCTTCCAAGGGGCATTAAAACCGTCTGGTTAAACCACTCTGAACTCCACAGCTCTTCCAAGGGGCATTGATATTGTCTTTTTATTCCACTGTAACCTCCACCATTCTTCCAAGGGGTATTGATATTGTCTTTTTAATGCACTGCGACCTCCACCACTCTTCCAAGGGGCATTAAAACCAAATGGTTAAACCACTGTGAACTCCATAGCTCATTCAAGAGGCATTGATATTGTATTTTTATTTCACTGTAACCACCACCACTCTTTCAAGGGGCATTGATATTGTCTTTTTATTCCAATGCCACCTCCACCACTCTTCCAAGGGCATTAAAACTGCTTTGTTAAGCTACCGTGACCTCCACGTCTCTTCCACGGGGCATTGATATTGTCTTTTTAATCCACTGTGACCTCCACCACTTTTCCAAGAGGCATTAAAACCGTCTTGTTAATCTACTGTGACCTCCACGTCTCTTCCAAGGTTCAATATAACCATCTGGTTAAACCACTCTGAACTCCACAGCTCTTCCAAGGGGCATTGGTATTGTCTTTTTATTCCACTCTAACCTCCAACACTCTTCAAAGGGGCATTGACAAAGTCTTTTTATTCCACTGTGACCTCCATCATTCTTCCAAGGGGCATTGATATTGTCTTTTTTTTTCCACTGCCACCTCCACCACTCTTCCAAGTGGCATTGATTTTGTCTTTTTAATCCACTGCGACCTCCACCACTTTTCCAAGGGGCATTAAAAAGTCTTTTTAAGCTATTTTGACCTCCACGTCACTTCCAAAGGGCATTAAAACCGTCTGGTTAAACCACTCTGAACTCCACAGCTCTTCCAAGGGGCATTGGTATTGTCTTTTTATTCCACTCTAACCTCCACCACTCTTCCAAGGGGTATTGATATTCTCTTTTTAATGCACTGCGACCTCCACCACTCTTCCAAGGGGCATTAAAACCATCCGGTTAAACCACCCTGAACTCAATAGCTCTTTCAAGAGGCATTGATATTGTATTTTTATTTCACTGTAACCTCCACCACTCTTTCAAGGGGCATTGATACTGTCTTTCTATTCCACTGCGACCTCCACCAATATTCCAAAGGGCAATACAACTGTCTTGTTAAGCTACTGAGACCTCCATGTGTCTTTCACGGGGCATTGATATTGTCTTTTTAATCCACTGTGACCTCCACCACTTTTCCAAGGGGCATTAAAACCGTCTTGTTAATCTACTGTGACCTCCACGTCTCTTCCAAGGGGCAATAAAACCATCTGGTTAAACCACTCTGAACTCCACAGCTCTTCCAAGGGGCATTGGTATTGTCTTTTTATTCCACTCTAACCTCCACCACTCTTCCAAGGGGCATTGACATTGTCTTTTTAGTTAAATTTGACCTCCATCATTCTTGCAAGGGGCATTGATATTGTCTTTTTATTCCACTGCCACCTCCACCACTCTTCCAAGTGGCATTGATATTGTCTTTTTAATCAACTGCGAACTCCAACACTTTTCCAAGGGGCATTAAAACCGTATTGTTAATCGACTGTGACCTCCACGTCTCTTCCAAGGGGCAATAAAACCATCTGGTTAAACCACTCTGAACTCCACAGCTCTTCCAAGGGGCATTGGTATTGTCTTTTTATTCCACTCTAACCTCCACCACTCTTCCAAGGGGCATTGACATTGTCTTTTTAGTTAAATGTGACCTCCATCATTCTTCCAAGGGGCATTGATTTTGTCTTTTTATTCCACTGCAACCTTAACCACTCTTCCAATGGGAATTGATATTGTCTTTTTAATCCACTGCGACCTCCACCACTCTTCCAAGGGGCATTAAAACTGTCTTGTTAATCTACTGTGACCTCCATGTCTCTTCCACAGGGCATTGATATTGTCTTTTTTTTCCACTGTAACCTCCACCACTCTTCTAAGGGGCTTTGATATTGTCTTTTTATTCCACTGCGACCTCCACCATTCTTCCTCAGGGCATTGATAATGTCTTTTTAATCCACTGCGACCTCCACCACTTTTCCATGTGGCATTAAAACCGTCTTATTAAGCTATGGTGACTTCCACTTCTCTTCCAAGGGGCATTAAAGCCATCAATTTAAACCACTCTGAACTCCACAGCTCTTGCAAGAGGCATTGATAATGTTTTTTTATTCCATTGTAATCTCCAGCACTCTTCCAAGGGGCATTGATATTGTCTTTTCATTTCACTGCGACTTCCACCTCTATCCCAAGGGACATTTAAACCGTCTTGTTAAGCTGCTGTAACCTCCATATCTATTCCACGGGGCATTGATATTGTCTTTTTATTCCAATGTGACCGTCATCACTCTTCTAAGGGGCAGTGATATTGTCTTTTTAATCCACTGAGACCTCCACCACTCTTCCAAGGGGCATTAAAACCGTCTTGTTAAGCTACTGTGACGTCGAAGTCTCTTCCAAGGGGCATTAAAACCATCTGGTTAAACCACTCTAAACTCCACAGCTCTTCCAAGGGGCATTTGTATTGTCTTTTTATTCCACTCTAACCTCCACCACTCTTCCAAGTGGCATTGACATTGTCTTTTTATTCCACTGCGACCTCCACCACTCTTCCAAAGGGCATTGATATTGTCTTTTTAATCCACTGCGACCTCTTCCACTCTTCCAAGGGCATTAAAACAGTCTTGTTAAGCTACTGTGACCTCAACGTCTCTTCCAAGGGGCATTAAAACCGTCTTGTTAAGCTACTGTGACCTCCAGGTGTCTTCGAAGGAGCATTGATATTGTCTTTTTATTCATCTGTAACCTCCACCAATCTTCCAAGGGGCATTGATATTGTTTTTTTACTCCACTGCGACCTCCACCACTTTTCCAATGGGCATTAATATTGTCTTTTTAATCCACTGCGACCTCCACCACTCTACCAGGGGGCAATAAAACTGTCTTGATAAGTTACTGTGACCACCACGTCTCTTCCAAGGGGCTTTAAAACCATCTGGTTATTCCACTCTGAACTCCACAACTCTTCTAAGGGGCATTATTATTGTCTTTTTATTCCACTTTAACCTCCACCACTCTTCCAAGGGGCATTGATATTGTCTTTTTTTTCCACTACGACCTTCACCAGTCCTCCAAGGGGCATTAAAACCATCTTACTAAGCTACTGTGACCTCCACATCTCTTCCACGGGGCATTGGGATTGTCTTTTAATTCCACTGTAACATCCACCACTCGTCCAAGGGGCATTAAAACCGTATTGTTAAGCTACTTTGACCTTCACGTCAATTCCACGGGGCATTAAAACCGTCAATTTAAACCACTCTGAACTCCACAGCTCTTGCAAGGGGCATTGATATTGTCTTTTTAGTCCAATGTAACCTCCACCACTCTTCCAAGGGCATTGATATTGTCTTTTTATTCCACTGCAACTTCCACCTCTCTTCCAAGGGGCATTTAAACCGTCTTGCTAAGCTGCTGTGACCTCCACGTCTCTTTCACGGGGCATTGATATTGTCTTTTTATTCCACTGTAACCTCCACCACTCTTCCAAGAGGCATTGATATTGTCTTTTTATTCCAATGTGACCGTCACCACTCTTCTAAGGGGCAGTGATATTGTCTTTTAAAAACACTGCGACCTTCACAACTCTTCCAAGGGGCATTAAATCAGTCTTGACAAGCTACTGTGACCTCTACGTCTCTTACAAGGGGCAATAAAACCGTCTGGTTAAACCATTCTTTACTCCACAGTTCTTCCAAGGAGCATTGATATTGTCTTTTTATTCGACTGTAACCTCCACCACTCTTCCAAGGGGCATTCCTATTGACTTTTTATTCCACTGCGACCTACACCACTCTTCCAAGTGGCATTGATATTGTCTTTTTAATCAACTGCGACCTCCACCTCTCTTCCAAGGGGCATTAAAACCATCTTGTTAAGCTACTGTGACCTCCATGTCTCTTCCTCGGGGCATTGATATTGTCTTTTTTTCCACTGTATCCTCCACCACTCTTCTAAGGGGCATTGATATTGTCTTTTTATTCCACTGCGAACTCCACCATTCTTCCTCGGGGCATTGATATTGTCTTTTTAATCCACTGCGACCTCCACCACTTTTCCATGTGGCATTAAAACCGTCTTATTAAGCTACTGTGACCTCCACTTCTCTTACAAGGGGCATTAAAGCCGTCAATTTAAACCACTCTGAACTCCACAGCTCTTGCAAGAGGCATTGTATTGTTTTTTTATTCCATTTTAATCTCCAGCTCTCTTCCAAGGGGCATTGATATTGTCTTTTCATTCCATTGCGACTTCCACCTCTCTCCCAAGGTACATGAAAACCGTCTTGTTAAGCTGCTGTAACCTCCATGTCTATTCCACCGGGCATTGATATTGTCTTTTTATTCCAATGTGACCGTCACCACTCTTCTAAGGGGCAGTGATATTGTCTTTTTAAACCACTGCGACCTTCACCACTCTTCCAAGGGGCATTAAATCAGTCTTGATAAGCTACTGTGACCTCTACGTCGCTTACAAAGGGCAATAAAACCGTCGCGTTAAACCATTCTATACTCCACAGTTCTTCCAAGGAGCATTGATATTGTCTTTTTATTCGACTGTAACCTCCACCACTCTTCCTTGGGGCATTGATATTGACTTTTTATTCCACTGCGACCTACACCACTCTTCCAAGTGGCATTGATATTGTCTTTTTAATCAACTGCGACCTCCACCTCTCTTCCAAGGGGCATTAAAACCGTCTTGTTAAGCTACTGTGACCTCCAAGTCCCTTCCATTCGGCATTGATATTGTCCTTTTAATCCACTGCGACCACAACCACTTTACCAAGACGCATTGATATTGTCTTTTTAATCCACTGTGACCTCCACGTCTCTTCCAACGGGCATTAAAACCGTCAATTTAAACCACTCTGAACTCTACAGCTCTTCCAAGGAGCATTGGTCTTGTCTTTTTATTCCACTGCGACCTCCACCACTCTTCCAAGAGGCATTAAGACCATCTTGTTAAGCTGCAGTGACCTCCACAACTCTTCCACGGGGCATTGATATTGTCTTTTATTCCACTGTAACCTCCACCACTCTTCCAAGGGGCATTGATATTGTTTTTAAATTCCACTGCGACCTCCACCACTCTTACAAAGGGCATTGATATTGTCTTTTTAATCCACTGCGACCTCCTCCACTCTTCCAAGGGCATTAAAACAGTGTTGTTAAGCTACTGTGACCTACACATCTCTTCCAAGGGGCATTAAAACTGTCTGGTTAAACCACTCTGAACTCCTCAGCTATTCCAAGGGGCATTGATATTGTCTTTTTTTTTCCACTGTAACCTCCAAAACTCTTCCAAGGGGCATTGATTTTGTCTTTTTATTCCACTGCAACCTTAACCACTCTTCCAATGGGCATTGATATTGTCTTTTTAATCCACTGCGACCTCCACCACTCTTCCAAGGGGCATTAAAACCGTCTTGTTAAGCTACTGTGACCTCCATGTCTCTTCCACGGGCATTGATATTGTATTTTTTTTCCACTGTAACCTCCACCACTCTTCTAAGGGGCATTGATATTGTCTTTTTATTCCACTGCGACCTCCACCATTCTTCCTCGGGGCATTGATATTGTCTTTTTAATCCACTGCGACCTCCACCACTTTTCCATGTGGCATTAAAACCGTATTATTAAGTTACTGTGACCTCCACTTCTCTTCCAAGGAGCATTAAAGCCGTCAATTTAAACCACTCTAAACTCCACAGCTCTTGCAAGAGGCATTGATATTGTTTTTTTATTCCATTGTAATCTCCAGCACTATTCCAAGGGGCATTGATATTGTCTTTTCATTCCACTGCGACTTCCACCTCTCTCCCAAGGGACATTAAATTCATCTTGTTAAGCTGCTGTAACCACCATGTCTATTCCACGGGGCATTGATATTGTCTTTTTATTCCAATGTGACCGTCACCACTCTTCTAAGGGGCAGTGATATTGTCTTTTTAATCCACTGCGACCTCCAACACTCTTCCAAGGGGCATTAAAACCGTCTTGTTAAGCTACTGTGACGTCGAAGTCTCTTCCAAGGGGCATTAAAACCATCTGGTTAAACCACTCTGAACTCCACAGCTCTACCAAGGGGCATTTGTATTGTCTTTTTATTCCACTCTAACCTTCACCACTCATCCAAGGGGCATTGACATATTCCTTTTATTCCACTGCGACCTCCACCACTCTTCCAAAAGGGAATTGATATTGTCTTTTTAATCCACTGCGACCTCTTCCACTCTTCCAAGGGCATTAAAACAGTCTTGTTAAGCTACTGTCACCTCAACGTCTCTTCCAAGGGGCATTAAAACTGTCTGGTTAAACCACTCTGAACTCCACAGCTCTTCCAAGGGACATTGATATTGTCTTTTTTTTCCACTGTAACCTCCAAAACTCTTCCAAGGGGCATTGATTTTGTCTTTTTATTCCACTGCGACCTTAACCACTCTTCCAAGGGACATTAAAACCGTCTTATTAAGCTACTTTCACGTCCATGTCTATTCCACGGGGCATTGATATTGTCTTTTTAATCCACTGTAACCTCCACCACTCTTCCAAGGGGCATTGATATTGTCTTTTTATTCCACTGCGACTTCAACCTCTCTACTAAGGGGCATTGATATTGTCTTTTTAATCATCTGCGACCTTCACCACTCTTCCAAGGGGCATTAAAACAGTCTTGTTAAGCTACTGTGACCTCCACGTCTCTTCCAAGGGGCATTAAAACCGTCTTGTTAAAACACTCTGAACTCCACAGCTCTTCCGAGGGGCATTGATATTGTCTTTTTATTCCACTGTAACCCCCACCACTCTTCCAAGGGGCATTGATTTTGTCTTTTTATTCCACTGCGACCTCCACCACTCTTCCAAGGGACATTGATATTGTCTTTTTAATCCACTGCGACCTCCACCACTCTTCCAAGGGGCATTAAAACTGGCTTGTTAAGCTACTGTGACGTCGAAGTCTCTTCCAAGGGGCATTAAAACCATCTGGTTAAACCACTCTGAACTCCACAGCTCTTCCAAGGGGCATTGGTATTGTCTTTTTATTCCACTCTAACCTCCACCAGTCTTCCAAGGGGCATTGACATTGTCTTTTTATTCCACTGCGACCTCCACCACTCTTCCAAGGGGCATTGATATTGCATTTTTAGTCCACTGCGAACTCCACCCCTCTCCAAGGGGCATTAAAACCGTCTTGTTAAGCTACTGTGACCTCCACGTGTCTTCGAAGGAGCATTGATATTGTCTTTTTATTCATCTGTAACCTCCACCAATCTTCCTAGGGGCATTGATATTGTTTTTTTACTCCATTACGACCTCCACCACTCTTCCAAGGGGCATTAATATTGTCTTTTTAATCCAGTGCGACCGCCACCACTCTACCAGGGGGCAATAAAACCATCTTGATAAGTTACTGTGACCACCACGTCTCTTCCAAGGGGCGTTAAAACCATCTGGTTATTCCACTCTGAACTCCACAACTCTTCTAAAGGTCATTATTATTGTCTTTTTATTCCACTGTAACCTCCACCACTCTTCCAAGGTGCATTGATATTGTCTTTTTATTCCACTGCGACCTTCACCAGTCCTCCAAGGGGCTTTAAAACCATCTTGTTAAGCTACTGTGACCTCCACGTCTCTTCCACGGGGCATTGGAATTGTCTTTTAATTCCACTGTAACATCCACCACTCGTCCAAGGGGCATTAAAACCGTATTGTTAAGCTACTTTGATCTCCACGTCAATTTCACGGACATTAAAACCGTCAATTTAAACCACTCTGAACTCCACAGCTCTTGCAAGGGGCATTGATATTGTCTTTTTAGTCCAATGTAACCTCCACCACTCTTCCAAGGGGCATTGATATTGTCTTTTTATTCCACTGCAACTTCCACCTCTCTTCCAAGGGGCATTAAAACCGTCTTGTTAAGCTACTGTGACCTCCACGTCTCTTTCACGGGGCATTGATATTGTCTTTTTATTCCACTGTAACCTCCACCACTCTTCCAAGGGGCATTGATATTGTCCTTTTAATCCACTGCGACCACGACCACTCTACCAAGGGGCATTGATATTGTCTCTTTAATCCACTGTGACCTCCACGACTCTTCCAAGGGGCATTAAAACAGTCTTGCTAAGCTACTGTGACCTCCACATCTCTTCCACGGGGCATTGGTATTGTCTTTTAATTCCACTGTAACATCCACCACTCGTCCAAGGGGCATTAAAACCGTATTGTTAAGCTACTTTGACCTTCACGTGAATACCACGGTGCATTAAAACCGTCAATTTAAACCACTCTGAACTCCACAGCTCTTGCAAGGGGCATTGATATTGTCTTTTTAGTCCAATGTAACCTCCACCACTCTTCCAAGGGGCATTGATATAGTCTTTTTATTCCACTGCAACTTCCACCTCTCTTCCAAGGGGCATTAAAACCGTCTTGCTAAGCTACTGTGACCTCCACGTCTCTTTCACGGGGCATTGATATTGTCTTTTTATTCCACTGTAACCTCCACCACTCTTCCAAGGGGCATTGATATTGTCTTTTTATTCCAATGTGACCGTCACCACTCTTCTAAGGGGCAGTGATATTGTCTTTTAAAAACACTGCGACCTTCACAACTCTTCCAAGGGGCATTAAATCAGTCTTGACAAGCTACTGTGACCTCTACGTCTCTTACAAGGGGCAATAAAACCGTCTGGTTAAACCATTCTTTACTCCACAGTTCTTCCAAGGAGCATTGATATTGTCTTTTTATTCGACTGTAACCTCCACCACTCTTCCAAGGGGCATTGATATTGACTTTTTATTCCAATGCGACCTACACCACTCTTCCAAGTGGCATTGATATTGTCTTTTTAATCAACTGCGACCTCCACCTTTCTTCCAAGGGGCATTAAAACCGTCTTCTTAAGCTACTGTGACCTCCATGTCTCTTCCACGGGGCATTGATATTGTCTTTTTTTCCACTGTATCCTCCACCACTCTTCCAAGGGGCATTGATATTGTCTTTTTATTCCACTGCGAACTCCACCATTCTTCCTCGGGGCATTGATATTGTCTTTTTAATCCACTGCGACCTCCACCACTTTTCCATGTGGCATTAAAACCGTCTTATTAAGCTACTGTGACCTCCACTTCTCTTACAAGGGGCATTAAAGCCGTCAATTTAAACCACTCTGAACTCCACAGCTCTTGCAAGAGGCATTGATATTGTTTTTTTATTCCATTGTAATCTCCAGCTCTCTTCCAAGGGGCAGTGATATTGTCTTTTCATTCCATTGCGACTTCCACCTCTCTCCCAAGGTACATGAAAACCGTCTTGTTAAGCTGCTGTAACCTCCATGTCTATTCCACCGGGCATTGATATTGTCTTTTTATTCCAATGTGACCGTCACCACTCTTCTAAGGGGCAGTGATATTGTCTTTTTAAACCACTGCGACCTTCACCACTCTTCCAAGGGGCATTAAATCAGTCTTGATAAGCTACTGTGACCTCTACGTCTCTTACAAAGGGCAATAAAACCGTCGGGTTAAACCATTCTATACTCCACAGTTCTTCCAAGGAGCATTGATATTGTCTTTTTATTCGACTGTAACCTCCACCACTCTTCCAAGTGGCATTGATATTGACTTTTTATTCCACTGCGACCTACACCACTCTTCCAAGTGGCATTGATATTGTCTTTTTAATCAACTGCGACCTCCACCTCTCTTCCAAGGGGCATTAAAACCGTCTTGTTAAGATACTGTGACCTCCAAGTCCCTTCCATTGGGCATTGATATTGTCCTTTTAATCCACTGCAACCACAACCACTTTACCAAGGGGCATTGATAATGTCTTTTTAATCCACTGTGACCTCCACGTCTCTTCCAACGGGCATTAAAACCGTCAATTTAAACCACTCTGAACTCTACAGCTCTTCCAAGGAGCATTGGTCTTGTCTTTTTATTCCACTGCGACCTCCACCACTCTTCCAAGCGGCATAAAGACCATCTTGTTAAGCTGCAGTGACCTCCACAACTCTTCCACGGGGCATTGATATTGTCTTTTATTCCACTGTAACCTCCACCACTCTTCCAAGGGGCATTGATATTGTTTTTAAATTCCACTGCGACCTCCACCACTCTTACAAAGGGCATTGATATTGTCTTTTTAATCCACTGCGACCTCCTCCACTCTTCCAAGGGCATTAAAACAGTGTTGTTAAGCTACTGTGACCTCCACATCTCTTCCAAGGGGCATTAAAACTGTCTGGTTAAACCACTCTGAACTCCTCAGCTCTTCCAAGGGGCATTGATATTGTCTTTTTTTTTCCACTGTAACCTACAAAACTCTTCCAAGGGGCATTGATTTTGTCTTTTTATTCCACTGCAACCTTAACCACTCTTCCAATGGGCATTGATATTGTCTTTTTAATCCACTGCGACCTCCACCACTCTTCCAAGGGGCATTAAAACCGTCTTGTTAAGCTACTGTGACCTCCATGTCTCTTCCACGGGGCATTGATATTGTCTTCTTTTTCCACTGTAACCTCCACCACTCTTCTAAGGGGCATTGATATTGTCTTTTTATTCCACTGCGACCTCCACCATTCTTCCTCGGGGCATTGATATTGTCTTTTTAATCCACTGCGACCTCCACCACTTTTCCATGTGGCATTAAAACCGTCTTATTAACCTACTGTGACCTCCACTTCTCTTCCAAGAAGCATTAAAGCCGTCAATTTAAACCACTCTAAACTCCACAGCTCTTGCAAGAGGCATTGATATTGTTTTTTTATTCCATTGTAATCTCCAGCACTATTCCAAGGGGCATTGATATTGTCTTTTCATTCCACTGCGACTTCCACCTCTCTCCCAAGGGACATTAAATTCATCTTGTTAATCTGCTGTAACCTCCATGTCTATTCCACGGGGCATTGATATTGTCTTTTTATTCCAATGTGACCGTCACCACTCTTCTAAGGGGCAGTGATATTGTCTTTTTAATCCACTGCGACCTCCAACACTCTTCCAAGGGGCATTAAAACCGTCTTGTTAAGCTACTGTGACGTCGAAGTCTCTTCCAAGGGGCATTAAAACCATCTGGTTAAACCACTCTGAACTCAACAGCTCTACCAAGGGACATTTGTATTGTTTTTTTATTCCACTCTAACCTTCACCACTCTTCCAAGGGGCATTGACATAGTCTTTTTATTCCACTGCGACCTCCACCACTCTTCCAAAAGGGAAATGATATTGTCTTTTTAATCCACTGCGACCTCTTCCACTCTTCCAAGGGCATTAAAACAGTCTTGTTAAGCTACTGTCACCTCAACATCTCTTCCAAGGGGCATTAAAACTGTCTGGTTAAACCACAATGAACTCCACAGCTCTTCCAAGGGACATTGATATTGTCTTATTTTTCCACTGTAACCTCCAAAACTCTTCCAAGGGGCATTGATTTTGTCTTTTTATTCCACTGCGACCTTAACCACTCTCCCAAGGGACATTAAAACCGTCTTATTAAGCTACTTTCACGTCCATGTCTATTCCACGGGGCATTGATATTGTCTTTTTAATCCACTGAAACCTCCACCACTCTTCCAAGGGGCATTGATATTGTCTTTTTATTCCACTGCGACTTCAACCTCTCTACTAAGGGGCATTGATATTGTCTTTTTAATCATCTGCGACCTTCACCACTCTTCCAAGGGGCATTAAAACAGTCTTGTTAAGCTACTGTGACCTCCACGTCTCTTCCAAGGGGCATTAAAACCATCTGGTTAAAACACTCTGAACTCCACAGCTCTTCCGAGGGGCATTGATATTGTCTTTTTATTCCACTGTAACCCCCACCACTCTTCCAAGGGGAATTGATTTTGTCTTTTTATAACACTGCGACCTCCACCAATCTTCCAAGGGACATTGATATTGTCTTTTTAATCCACTGCGACCTCCACCACTCTTCCAAGGGGCATTAAAACTGGCTTGTTAAGCTACTGTGACGTCGAAGTCTCTTCCAAGGGGCATTAAAACCATCTGGTTAAACCACTCTGAACTCCACAGCTCTTCCAAGGGGCATTTGTATTGTCTTTTTATTCCACTCTAACCTCCACCAGTCTTCCAAGGGGCATTGACATTGTCTTTTTATTCCACTGCGACCTCCACCACTCTTCCAAGGGGCATTGATATTGCATTTTTAGTCCACTGCGAACTCCACCCCTCTCCAAGGGGCATTAAAACCGTCTTGTTAAGCTACTGTGACCTCCACATGTCTTCGAAGGAGCATTGATATTGTCTTTTTATTCATCTGTAACCTCCACCAATCTTCCAAGGGGCATTGATATTGTTTTTTTACTCCATTACGACCTCCACCACTCTTCCAAGGGGCATTAATATTTTCTTTTTAATCCAGTGCGACCGCCACCACTCTACCAGGGGGCAATAAAACCATCTTGATAAGTTACTGTGACCACCACGTCTCTTCCAAGGGGCGTTAAAACCATCTGGTTATTCCACTCTGAACTCCACAACTCTTCTAAAGGTCATTATTATTGTCTTTTTATTCCACTGTAACCTCCACCACTCTTCCAAGGTGCATTGATATTGTCTTTTTATTCCACTGCGACCTTCACCAGTCCTCCAAGGGGCTTTGAAACCATCTTGTTAAGCTACTGTGACCTCCACGTCTCTTCCACGGGGCATTGGAATTGTCTTTTAATTCCACTGTAACATCCACCACTCGTCCAAGGGGCATTAAAACCGTATTGTTAAGCTACTTTGACCTCCACGTCAATTTCACGGGCATTAAAACCGTCAATTTAAACCACTCTGAACTCCACAGCTCTTGCAAGGGGCATTGATATTGTCTTTTTAGTCCAATGTAACCTCCACCACTCTTCCAAGGGGCATTGATATTGTCTTTTTATTCCACTGCAACTTCCACCTCTCTTCCAAGGGGCATTAAAACCGTCTTGTTAAGCTACTGTGACCTCCACGTCTCTTTCACGGGGCATTGATATTGTCTTTTTATTCCACTGTAACCTCCACCACTCTTCCAAGGGGCATTGATATTGTCCTTTTAATCCACTGCGACCACGACCACTCTACCAAGGGGCATTGATATTGTCTCTTTAATCCACTGTGACCTCCACGACTCTTCCAAGGGGCATTAAAACAGTCTTGTTAAGCTACTGTGACCTCCAGGTCTCTTCCAAGGGGCATTAAAACCATCCGGTTAAACCACTCTGAACTCCACAGCTCTTCTGAGGGGCATTGATATTGTCTTTTTATTCCACTGTAACATCCACCACTCTTCCAAGGGGCATTGATTTTGTCTTTTTATTCCACTGTGACCTACACCACTCTTCCAAGGAGCATAGATATTGTCTTTTTATTCCACTGTAACCCCCACCACTCTTCCGAGGGGCATTGATATTGTCTTTTTATTTCACTGTGACTTCAACCTCTCTTCTAAGGGGCATTGATATTGTCTTTTTAATTCACTGCGACCTCCACGACTCTTCCAAGGGGCATTAAAACAGTCTTGTTAAGCTACTGTGAACTCCATGTCTCTTCGAAGGGGCATTAAAACCGTCTGGTTAAACCACTCTGAACTCCACAGCTCTTCTGAGGGGCATTGATATTGTCTTTTTATTCCACTGTAACCTCCACCACTCTTCCAAGGGGGATTGATATTGACTTTTTATTCCACTGGAACCTACACCACTCTTCAAAGGGGCATTAATATTGTCTTTTTAATCAACTGCGACCTCCACCTCTTTTCCAAGGGGCATTAAAATCGTCTTGTTAAGCTACTGTGACCTCCATGTCTCTTCCACGGGGCATTGATATTGTCTTTTTTTTCCACTGTATCCTCCACAACTCTTCTAAGGGGCATTGATATTGTCTTTTTATTCCACTGCGAACTCCACCATTCTTCCTCGGGGCATTGATATTGTTTTTTCAATCCACTGCGACCTCCACCACTCTTCCAATCGGCATTAAAACAGTCTTGTTAAGCTACTGTGACCTCCTCGTCTCTTCCAAGGGGCATTAAAACCGTCTGGTTAAACACTCTGAACTCCACAGCTCTTACAAGAGGCATTGATATTGTCTTTTTATTCGACTGTAACATCCACCACTCTTCCAAGCGTCATTGATATTGTCTTTCTATTCCACTGCGACCTCCACCACTCTTCCAATAGGCATTGATATTGTCTTTTTAATCAACTGCGACCTCCACCTCTCTTCCAAGGGGCATTAAAAACGTCTTGTGAAGCTACTTTGACCTCCACGTCCATTCCACTGGGCATTGATATTGTCTTTTTACTCCACTGCGACCTCCACCAGTCTTCCAAGAGGTATTGAAATTGTCTTTTTAATCCACTGCGACCTCCACCACTCTTCTAAGGGGCATTGATATTGTCTTTTTAATCCGCTGTGACCTCCATGTCTCTTCCAAGGGGCATTAAAACCGTCAATTTAAACCACTCTAAACTCCACAGCTCTTCCAAGGAGCACTGGTATTGTCTTTTTATTCCACTCTAACATCCACCACTCTTCCAAGGGCATTGACATTGTCTATTTATTCCACTGCGACCTCCACAACTCTTCCATGGGGCATTGACATTGTCTTTTTTTTCCACTGTAACCTCCACCACTCTTCCAAAGGGCATTGATATTGTCTTTTAATTCCACTGTAACTTCCACCACTCTTCCAAGTGGCATTAACATTGTCTTTTTATTCCACTGCGACTTCCATCTCTCTTCTAAGGGGCATTGATATTGTCTTTTTAATCCACTGCTACCTCCACCTTCACGTCTCTTCGAAGGGGCATTAAAACAATCTAGTTAAACCACTCTGAACTCCACAGCTCTTCCAAGAACCATTGATAATGTCTTTTTATTCCACTGTAACCTCCACCACTCTTCCAAGGGGCATTGATTTTGTCTTTTTATTCCACTGCGACCTCCACCACTCTTCCAAAGGGCATTGATATTGTCTTTTTAATCCACTGCAAACTCCACCACTCTTCCAAGGGGCATTAAAACCGTCTTATTATGCTACTGTGACGTCGACTTCTCTTCCAAGGGGCATTAAAACCATCTGGTTAAACCACTCTGAACTCCACGTCTCTTCCAAGGGGCATTTGTATTGTCTTTTTAATCCAGTCTAACCTCCACCACTCTTCCAAGGGCCATTGACATTGTCTTTTTATTCCACTGCAACTCCCACCTCTCTTCCAAGGGGCATTAAAACAGTATTGTTAAGCTACTGTGACCTCCACGTCTCTTTCACAGGGCATTGATATTATCTTTTTATTCCATTTTAACCTCCACCACTCTTCCAAGGGGCATTGATATTGTCTTTTTAATCCCCTGCGACCTCCACCACTCTTCCAAGGGGCAATAAAACCGTATTGTTATGCTACTGTGACCTCCACGTCTCTTCCAAGGTGCATTAAAACCGTTAATTTAAACCACTCTGAACTCCACAGCTCTTGCAAGAGGCATTGATATTGTCTTTTTACTCCACTCTAACCTACAGCACTCTTTCAAGGGGCATTTATATTGTTTTTTTATTCCACTACGACTTCCACCACTCTCCCAAGGTGCATTAAAAACATCTTGTTTAGCTACTGTAACGTCCATGTCTATTCCACTGGGTATTGAAATTGTCTTTTTATTCCACTGTATCCTCCACCACTCTTCCAAGGGGTATTGTTATTGCCTTTTTATTCCACTGCGAATTCCACCTCTCTTCTAAGGGGCATTGATATTGTCTTTTTAATCCACTGCGACCTCCACCACTCTTCCAAGAGGCATTAAAACAGTCTTGTTAAGCTACTGTGACCTCAACATCTCTTCCAAGCGAAATTAAAACCATCTGGTTAAACCACTCTGAGCTCCACAGCTCTTCAAAGAGGCATTGACAATATCTTTTATTCCATTGCAACCTTCTGCACTCTTCCAAGTGCATTGACATTGTCTATTTATTTCTCTGCGACGTCCATGACTCTTCCAAGGGGCATTAAAACTGTCTTGTTAAGCTACTGTGACCTCCAAGTTTCTTACACAGGGCATTGATATTGTCTTTTTATTCCACTGCGACCTCCATCACTCTTCCAAGAAGCATTGAAACCGCCGTGTTAAGCTGCGGTGACCTCCACATCTATTCCAAGGTGCATTAAAACTTTCTGGTTAAACCACTGTGAACTCCACAGGTCTTTCAAGGAGCATTGATATTGTCATTTTATTCCACTCTAACCTCCACCACTCTTCCAAGGGGCTTTGATATTGTCTCTTTATTTTACTGCGACCTCCACCACTCTTCCAAAGGGCATTGATATTGTCTTTTTATTCCACTGTGACCTCCACGTCTCTTCCAAGGGGCATTGATATTGTCTTTTTATTTAATTGGAACCTCCACCACTCTTCCAAGGGGCATTGATATTGTCTTTTTATTCCACTGTAATATCCACCATTCTTCCAAGGGACATTGATATTGTCTTTTTATTCCACTGTAACCTCTACCACTCTTCCAAAGGGCATTGATACTGTCTTTTTATTCCACTGTAACCTCCACCACTCTTCCAAGGGGCATTGATATTGTCTTTTTAGTCCACTGTGACCTCTACCACTCCTCCAAGGGGCTTTAAAACAGTCATGATAAGCTTCTGTGACCTCCACGTCTCTTCCAAGGTGCATTAAAACCGCATGGTTAAACCACTCTGAACTCCACAGCTCTTCCAAGAGGCATTGATATTGTCTTTTTATTCAACTGTAACCTCCACCACTCTTCCAAGGGGCATTGATATTGTCTTTTTTTTCTGCTGCGACCTCCACCACTCTTCCAAGGGGATTTGATAGTCTTTTTAATCCACTGCTTCTTCCACCACTCTTCCAAGGGGCATTAAAACCATCTTGTTAAGCTACTGTCACCTCAACGTCCCATCCAAGGGGCATTAACACCGTCAATATAAACCACTCTGAACTCCACAGCTCTTGCAAGGGGTATTGATATTGTCTTTTTATTCCAATGTAACCTCCAGCACTCTACCAAGGGGCATTGATATTGTCTTTTTATTCCACTGCAGCTTCCACCTCTCTTCCAAGGGTCATTAAAACCGTCTTGTTAAGCTACTGTGACCTCCTCGTATCTTTCACGGGGCATTGATATTGTCTTTTTATTCCACTGGGACTTTCACCACTCTTCCAAGTGGCATGGATATTGTCTTTTTAATCCACTGCGACCTCCACAACTCTTCCAAGGGGAATTAAAACCATATTGTTAAGCTACTGTGATCTCCACTTCTCTTCCAAGGTGCATTAAAACCGTCAATTTAAACCACTCTGAACTCCACAGCTCTTGCAAGAGGCATTGATATTGTCTTTTTACTCCACTGTAGCCTACAGCACTCTTTCAAGTGGCATTGATATTGTCTTATTATTCCACTACGACTTCCACCACTCTCCCAAGGTGCATTAAAAACATCTTGTTTAGCTACTGTAACATCCATGTCTATTCCACGGGGCATTGATATTGTCTTTTTATTCCACTGTATCCTCCACCACTCTTACAAGGGGTATTGATATTGTCTTTTTATTCCACTGCGACTACCACCTCTCTTCTAAGGTGCATTGATATTGTCTTTTTATTCCACTGCGACCTCCACCACTCTTCCAAGAGGCATTAAAAAAGTCTTGTTAAGCTACTGTGACCTCCACATCTCTTCCAAGGGGCATTAAAACCGTCTGATTAAACCACTCTGAACTCCACAGCTCTTCCAAGGGTCATAGATATTGTCTTTTTATTCCACTGTAACCTCCATCATTCTTCCAAGGGGTATTGATATTGTCTTTTTAATGCACTGCGACCTCCACCACTCTTCCAAGGGGCATTAAAACCATCTGGTTAAAACACTCTGAACTCCATAGCTCTTTCAAGAGTCATTGATATTGTCTTTTTATTTCACTGTAACCTCCACCACTCTTTCAAAGGGCATTGATATAGTCTTTTTATTCCACTGCGACTTCCACCACTCTTCCAAGGGGCATTAAAACTGTCTTGATAAGCTACTGTGACCTCCACGTGTCTTCCACGAGGCAATGATATTGTATTTTTAATCCACTGTAACCTCCACCACTTTTCCAAGGGGCATTAAAACCGTCTTGTTAATCTACTGTGACCTCCACGTCTCTTCCAAAGGGCAATAAAACCATCTGGTTAAACCACTCTAAACTCCACAGCTCTTCTAAGGGGCATTGGTATTGTCTTTTCATTCTACTCTAACCTCCACCTCTCTTCCAAGGGGCATTGACATTGTCTTTAAATTCCACTGCGACCTCCATCATTCTTCCAAGGGGCATTGATATTGTCTTTTTATTCCACTGCCACCTCCACCACTCTTCCAAGGGGCATTGATATTGTCTTTTTAATCCATTGCGACCTCCACCACTTTTCCAAGGGTCATTAAAAACGTCTTTTTAAGCTACTGTGACCTCCACGTCACTTTCAATGGGCATTAAAAACGTCTGGTTAAACCACTCTGAACTCCACAGCTCTTCCAAGGGGCATTGGTATTGGCTTTTTATTCCACTCTGACCTCCACCACTCTTTCAAGGGCATTGACATTGTTTTTTTATTCCACAGCGACCTCCACCATTCTTCCAAGGGGCATTAAAACCATATTGTTAAGCTATAGTGACCTCCACATCTCTTCCACGGGGCATTGATATTGTCTTTTTATTCCACTGTAACCTCGACCAATCTTCCAAGGGGCATTGATATTGTCTTTTTAATCCACTGCGACCTCCAACACTCTACCAAGGGGCGTGAAAACAGTCTTGTTAAGCTACTGCGACCTCCAAGTCTCTTCCAAGGGGCATTAAAACCATCTGTTTAAACCACTCTGAACTCCACAGCTCTTCCAAGGGGTATTGATATTGTCTTTTTATTCCACTGTAACCTCCACCAATCTTCCAAGGGGCATTGATATTGTCTTTTTAATCCACTGCGACCTCCAACACTCTACCAAGGGGCGTTAAAACAGTCTTGTTAAGCTACTGCGACCTCCAAGTCTCTTCCAAGGGGCATTAAAACCGTCTGTTTAAACCACTCTGAACTCCACAGCTCTTCCAAGGGGCAATGATATTGTCTTTTTATTCCACTGTAACCTCCACCACTCTTCCTAGGGGCATTGATTTTGTCTTTTTATTCCACTGCGACCACCACTACTCTTCCAATGGGCATTGTTATTTTCTTTTTAATCCCCTGCAACCTCCACCACACTTCCAAGGTGAATTAAAACGGTCTTGCTAAGCTACTGTGACCTCCACGTCCCTTCCACAGGCCATTGATATTGTCTTTTTACTCCACTGCGACCTCCACCACTCTTCCAAGGGGCTTTAAAACCATATTGTTAAGCTATAGTGACCTCCACATCTCTTCCACGGGGCATTGATATTGTCTTTTTATTCCACTGTAACCTCCACCAATCTTCCAAGGGGCATTGATATTGTTTTTTAATTCCACCGCGACCTCCACCACTCTTCCAAAGGGCATTAAAATCGTCTTGTTAAGTTACTGTGATCTCCACGTCTCTTCCAAGGAGCGTTAAAACCGTCTGGTTATACCACTCTGAACTCCACAGCTCTTCCAAGGGGCATTATTATTGTCTTTTTATTCCACTGTAACCTCCACCATTCTTCCAAGGGGCATTGATATTGTATTTTTATTCCACTGCTACTTCCACCAGTCCTCCAAGAGGCATTAAAACCATCTTGTTAAGCTACTGTGACCTCCACGTGTCTTCCACGGGGCATTGAAATTGTCTTTTTATTCCACTGCGACCTCCACCACTCTTCCAAGGGGCATTAAGACCATCTTGTTAAGCTACAGTGACCTCCACAACTCTTCCATGTGGCATTGATATTGTTTTTTTATTCCACTGTAACCTCCACCACTCTTCCAAGGGGCATTGATTTTGTCTTTTTATTCCTCTGCGACCTCTACCACTCTTCCAATGGGCAGTGATATTGTCTTATTAATCCACTGCAACCTCCACCACTCTTCAAAGGTGCATTAAAACCGTCTTGTTAAGCTACTGTCACATCCATGTCTATTCCACGGGGCATTGATATTGTCTTTTTATTCCACTGTAACCTCCACCACTCTTCCAAGTGGCATTGACATTGTCTTTTTATTCCACTGCGACTTCCAACTTTCTTTTAAGGGGCATTGATATTGTCTTTTTAATCCACTGCGACCTCTATCACTCTTCCAAGGGGCATTAAAACCATCTGGTTAAACCACTCTGTACTCCATAGCTCTTTCAAAAGGCATTGATATTGTCTTTTTATTTCACTGCGACCTCCACCACTCTTTCAAGGGGCATTGATATTGTCTTTTTATTCCACTGCGACCTCCACCACTCTTCCAAGGGGCATTAAAATTGTCTTGTTAAGCTACTGTGACCTCCACGTGTCTTCCACGGGGCATTGATATTGTCTTTTTAATCCACTGTGACCTCCACCACTTTTCCAAGGGGCATTAAAACCGTCTTGTTAATCTACTGTGACCTCCACGTCTCTTCCAAGGGTCAATAAAACCATCTGGCAAAACCACTCTGAACTCCACAGCTCTTCCAAGGGGCATTGGTATTGACTTTTTATTCCACTCTAACCTCCACCACTCTTCCAAGGGGCACTGACATTGTCTTTTTATTCCACTGCGACCTCCACCACTCTTCCAAGGGGCATTAAAACCATATTGTTAAGCTACAGTGACCTCCACAACTCTTCCACGGGGCATTGATATTGTCTTTTTATTCAACTGTAACCTCCACCAATATTCCAATGGGCATTGATATTGTTTTTTTATTCCACTGCGACCTCCACCACTCTTCCAAGGGGCATTAAAAAAGTCTTCTTAAGTTACTGTGACCTCCACGTCTCTTCCAAGGAGCGTTAAAACAGTCTGGTTATACCACTCTGAACTCCGCAGCTCTTCCACGGGGCATTATAATTGTCTTTTTATTCCACTGTAACCTCCACCACTCTTCCAAGGGGTATTGATATTGTCTTTTTATTCCACTGCGTCCTCCACCAGTCCTCCAGGAGGCATTAAAACCGTCTTGTTAAGCTACTGTGACCTCCACGTCTCTTCCACTGGGCATTGAAATTGTCTTTTCATTCCACTGTAACCTCCACCACTCGTCCAAGGGGCATTGATATTGTCTTTTTATTCCACTGCGACCTCCACCACTCTTCCAAGGGGCATTGATATTGTCTTTTTAATCCACTGCGACCTCCACCTCTCTTCCAAGGGGCATTAAAACCATCTTGTTAAGCTATTGTGACCTCCACATCTCTTCCACTGGGCATTGCTATTGTCTTTTTATTTAACTGTAACCTCCACCACTGTTCCAAGGGGCATTGATATTGTCTTTTTTTTCCACTGTAACCTACATCGCTCTTCCAAGGGGCATTGATATTGTCTTTTTATTCAACTGTAACCTCCACCACTCTTCCAAGGGGCTTTGATATTGTCTTTTTAATCCACTGCGACCTCCACCACTCTTCCAAGGGGCATTAAAACCATCTTGTTAAGCTACTGTCACCTCCACGTCCCATCCAAGGGGCATTAACACCGCCAATATAAACCATTCTGAACTCCACAGCTCTTGCAAGGGGCATTGATATTGTCTTTTTATTCCAATGTAACCTCCAGCACTCTACCAAGGGGCATTGATATTGTCTTTTTATTCCACTGCAACTTCCACCTCTCTTCCAAGGGGCATTAAAACCGTCTTGTTAAGCTACTGTGACCTCCTCGTATCTTTCACGGTTCATTGATATTGTCTTTTTACTCCACTGTAACCTCCACCACTCTTCCAAGGGGCATTGATATTGTCTTTTTATTCCACTGGGACCTTCACCACTCTTCCAAGTGGCATTGATATTGACTTTTTAATCCACTGAGACCTCCACAACTCTTCCAAGGGGCATTAAAACCGTATTGTTAAGCTACTGTGACCTCCATTTCTCTTCCAAGGTGCATTGAAACCGCCAATTTAAACCACTCTGAACTCCACAGCTCTTGCAAGAGGCATTGATATTGTCTTTTTACTCCACTGTAACCTACAGGACTCTTTCAAGTGGCATTGATATTGTCTTATTATTCCACTACGACTTCCACCACTCTCCCAAGGTGCATTAAAAACATCTTGTTTAGCTACTGTAACATCCATGTCTATTCCACGGGGCATTGATATTGTCTTTTTATTCCACTGTATCCTCCACCACTCTTCCAAGGGGTATTGATATTGTTTTTTTATTCCACTGCGACTACCACCTCTCTTCTAAGAGGCATTGATATTGTCTTTTTATTCCACTGCGACCTCCACCACTCTTCCAAGAGGCATTAAAAAAGTCTTGTTAAGCTACTGTGACCTCCACATCTCTTCCAAGGGGCATTAAAACCGTCTGGTTAAACCACTCTGAACTCCACAGCTCTTCCAAGAGGCATTGATATTGTCTTTTTATTCGTCTGTCACCTTCACCACTCTTCCAAGGGGCATTAAAACCGTCTTGTTAAGCTACTGTGACCTTCACGTCTCTTCCAAGGGGCATTAAAACCGTAAATTTAAACCACTCTGAACTCCACAGCTCTTGCAAGAGGCATTGATATTGTCTTTTTATTCCACTGTAACCTCCACCACTCTTCCATGGGGCATTGATTTTGTCTTTTTAATCCACTGCGACCTCCATCACTCTTCCAAGAAGCATTGAAAACGTCTTGTTTAGCTCCTGTGACCTCCACGTCTATTTCAGGGTGCCTTAAAACCTTCTGATTAAACCACTGTGAACTCCACAGCTCTTCCAAGGGGTATTGATATTGTCTTTTTATTCCACTGTAACCTCCATCACTCTTCCCAGGGGCATTCATATTGTCTTTTTATTTTACTGCGACTTCCACCACTCTTCCAATGGGCATTAATATTGTCTTTTTATTCCACTGCGACCTCCACCACTCTTCCAAGGATCATTGATATTGTCTTTTTATTCCACTGTAACCTCCAGCACTCTTCCAAGGGGCATTGATATTGTCTTTTTATTCCACTGCAACTTCCAACTCTCTTCCAAGGGGCATTAAAACCGTCTTGTTAAGCTTCTGTGACCTCCACGTCTCTTTCACGGGGCATTTATATTGTCTTTTTATTCCACTGTAACCTCCACCACTCTTCCAAGGGGCAATGATATTGTCTTTTTATTCCCCTGGGACATTCACCACTCTTCCAAGTGGCATTGATATTGTCTTTTTAATCCACTGCGACCTCCACCACTCTTCCAAGTGGAATTAAAACAGTATTGTTAAGCTACTGTGACCTCCACGTCTCTTCCCAGGTGCATTAAAACAGTCAATTTAAACCACTCTGAACTCCACAGCTCTTGCAAGATGCATTGATATTGTATTTTTACTCCACTCTAACCTCCACCACACTTCCAAGGGGCATTGACATTGTCTTTTTATTCCACTGCAACCTCCATCATTTTTTCAAGGGGCATTGATATTGTCTTTTTATTCCACTGCCACCTCCACCACTCTTCCAAGTGGCATTGACATTGTCTTTTTATTCCACTGCGACTTCCACCTCTCTTCTAAAGGGCATTGATATTGTCTTTTTAATCCACTGTAACCTCCACCACTTTTCCTATGGGAATTGATATTTTCTTTTTTTTATTATTATTATTATTGATTATTATAGCGCCATTTATTCCATGGCGCTTTACATGTGATAGGGATATACATAACAAAAGCATTTACATAATCTTAACAAAACGAGTCAGCGACTGGTACAGGGGGAGCGAGGACCCTGCCCGCGAGGGCTCACATTCTAGAAGGGATGGGTGAGGATACATTAGTTGAGGGTAGAGCTGGTCGTGCAGCGGTGGTTGCTGCAGGTTGTAGGCTTGTCGGAATAGGTGGGTCTTCAGATTTCTTTTGAAGGTTTCCACGGTCGGCGAGAGTCTGATATGTTGGGGTAGAGAGTTCCAGAGTAGGGGGGATGCACGGGAGAAATCTTGTATACGATTGTGGGAGGAGGAGATAAGAGGGGAGTAGAGAAGGAGATCTTTTGAGGATCGGAGGTTGTGTGCAGGTAAGTACCGGGAGACTAGGTCACAGATGTATGGGGGAGACAGGTTGTGGATGGCTTTGTATGCCATGGTTAGAGTTTTGAACTGGATTCTCTGGGCAATGGGGAGCCAGTGAAGAGATTGACAGAAAGGAGAGGCCGGGGAATAGCGGGGGGACAGGTGAATTAGTCGAGCAGCAGAGTTTAGGATAGATTGGAGATGCGCAAGAGTGTTGTAAGGGAGGCCACGGAGCAGGAGGTTGCAGTAGTCGAGGCGGGATATGATGAGGGCATGCACTAGTGTTTTTGCAGAGTCTTTGCTGAGGAATGCACGGATCCGGAAGATGTTTTTGAGTTCGAGTCGGCAGGAAGTGGAAAGGGCTTGGATATGTGGCTTGAAGGAGAGATCATACTCCAGGGTTACTCCAAGGCAGCGTGCTTGTGGGACTGGGGAGAGTGAACAGCCAGTGACGTTGATGGCTAGGTCAGATGGGGGATGTGTAAGAGAGTGTGGAAAGATGATGAACTCTGTTTTATCCATGTTGAGTTTTAGAAATCTGTCAGAGAAGAAGGATGACATGGCGGACAGACATTTTGGGATTTTGGTTAGTAAGGAGGAGATAACGGGTCCAGAGAGGTAGATCTGTGTGTCGTCAGCATGGAGGTGATACTGAAAACAGTGAGACTCTATGAGCTGTCCCAGGCCAAAGGTGTAGATGGAGAAGAGCAGAGGTCCTAGAACTGAGCCTTGGGGGACACCGACAGATAGGGGGCGAAATGAGGAGGTGGAGCGTGACTGGGAGACACTGAAAGTCCTGTCTGTTAAGTATGAGGAGATTCAAGATAGAGCCAAGTCCGTGATGCCAAAAGATGAGAGAATCTGGAGTAAGAGGGAATGGTCCACTGTGTCAAAGGCAGATGACAGGTCCAGAAGGAGGAGGATGGAGTAGTGTCGCTTGGATTTGGCATTTAGTAGGTCGTTGGTGACTTTGGTCAGGGCAGTTTCAGTCGAGTGATGCGGTCGGAAGCCAGAATGCAGGCGGTCGAAGAGGGAGCAGGAGGAGAGGTGGGAGGACAGTTCAAGGTGGACATGTTGTTCTAGTAGTTTTGAGGCAAAGGCGAGGAGTGATATGGGGCGGTAGTTAGTCAGAGAGGAAGCGTCAAGGGAGGGCTTTTTGAGGATGGGTGTGATTGCGGCATGTTTGAAACATGAGGGGAAGACACCGGTTCTTAGTGACAGATTGAAGAGGTGGGTTAGGGTTGGGATGAAGACTGTGGTAAGGTTAGAAATGAGGTGGGATGGGATTAGGTCAAGTTCGCAGGTGGTGAGGTGTGATTTGTAGAGTAAAGAGGAGACTTGATCTTCTGTAATGGTGAAGAAGTGGGGTTTGGAGGAGGAGGGTTGAATAGATATGAGGAGGGGTTGTGTGGACTTTAGGCAAAAGTTTTGTCTGATGGTGTCAATCTTCTGTTTGAAGAATGAGGCAGAGTCGTCGGAGGAGATGAGAGAAGAGGGAGGAGGTGCTGGGGGACGAAGCAGAGAGTTGAAAGTGTTAAATAGCTGTTTAGGGTTGTGAGATAGGGAGGATATGAGAGATGAGAAGTAGGTTTGTTTTGCTGTAGTGAGTGCGGACTTGAAATTAGTGAGGGATTGCTTGAATGCGATGAAGTGCTCGATGGAGTGAGACCTTTTCCATCTCCGCTACGCAACTCTGGAGGCCCGGCGCAGTTCTTTAGTAAGTTTAGTGTGCCAGGGTTGCCTGTTTTATGTGCGAGATGTGGTGTGTGTGAGAGGGGCGATCGAGTCTAGAGCTGCAGCTATTGTGGTGTTATATGAAGCAGCAGCAACGTCTGCATCGTGTAAGGAATTTATGTCTGTAAGAGGGAGGAGGGATTCAGAGAGTGAGTGTAAGTCAAGGTGTTTGAGAATTCTGCGAGGGTATGCTACTTTGTGGAGTGGGGATTGTTGCCCCGGGGAGGAGAGAGAAGAGAATGTAAGTAGGCTATGATCAGAGAGAGGAAGAGGTGAGTTAGAGAGGTTAGATAGGGAACAGGGCGGGTGAAGATGAGGTCCAGTGTGTGGCCATCTTTGTGGGTGGGTGTGGAAGACCTTTGAGTGAGTCCGAAGGAGGAAGTGAGAGATAGGAACTTAGAGACAGACGAGTGGGAAGTGTTAATTGGGATGTTGAAGTCACCCATTATGATAGTGGGGATGTCAGTGGAGAGGAAGTGAAGCAGCCAGGTGGTGAAGTGGTCTAAGAAGGTGGTGGCTTGCCCAGGGGGTCGGTAAATGACGGCCAGCTGGAGGTTGGAGGGGGAATAGATGCGCACACAGTGCACCTCAAAAGAGGGGAGTGTAACAGAGGGTGGCAGTGGAATTTGGGTGAAAGCGCAGTGTTCTGATAGGAGAAAACCTACGCCTCTGCCATGTTTGCCGTTGGGGCGGGGGGGTGGGAAAGGTGGAATCCGCCATATGAAAGTGCAGCTGGGGAGGCTGTGTCAGAGGGGGTGAGCCAGGTTTCAGTGATGACGAGGAAGGAAAGTTTGTTTGTAATGAAAAGATCGTGGATGAAGGAAAGTTTGTTGCAGACAGAGCGAGCGTTCCATAGAGCTCCTGTTAGAGCAACTAAGGGAGTGGGGATTGGTTGGATGGGTATGAGGTTAGAAGGGTTGCAACAGTTTGTGGAAGGTCGTGGATAGGAGGAAGAAGTAACTGTGGGGATATGGCGAGGAGGACCAGGATTTGGAGAGATATCTCCATCAGTGAGGAGGAGCTGAGAAAGTTTTAGCAGGTGGGAGCAAGAGAGAGCATGAGGTGGCTGTCTGTGCTTGGAGATCCAGGATTGAATGTTTAGGAATAATTTGGAGGAGGAGGTGAGATGAATGGGGAGGATGGAGGGAGAGATGAAGAGTTTCTTACTAGGTGTAGGGATTTGAGGGGTTACTAGAAAGTGGAGGACTATAGAGGAAAAAGTGAGAGCTAACAGAAACATAGTTAAAAGAGAGTAAGTGGTCAAAGTGTTGGTTACCTGACTCCTGCCCTGACTAACTGCCTCTGAAATAACTGCCACTTATCTCCGAAGCCACTTTGCACAACAAGACGCGTGCACACCCCAGCACAAGTGCACCCCTTACAGAGCTTCTAAATATATAGGGCACATTAAACTATCAGGTGAAGGGCATTGTGGGAGCTGCATATGGCTAAATTAGCAGCTGGTCGTCTCACCAGGAGATGGCTGGGTGATCAAACACAGAGCTAGGACTCTAGTCTCTGCAGTTTAGCACCTCTAAAAATCAGATAAGATCTATAGTGGGGAAGGGACAGACATATGTGGGTATTGAATGGAGTGGGACAGATAAAGCAGAGAAGTTATGCAGAGCATGTACCAGTGAGGTGAATCAGCAAAGCAGAGCATTAGATTACATCAGACACAGCAAGCAGAGAAGTTATGTAGAGCATGTACCAGTGAGGTTATTCCACTGCGACCTTCACCACTCTTCCAAGGGGCATTGATATTGTCTTTTTATTCCACTGTGACCTCCGCCACTCTTCCAAAGGGCATTGATATTGTCTTTTTAATGCACTGCGACATTCACCACTCTTCCAAGGGGCATTAAAACCATCTGGTTAAACAACTCTGAACTCCATAGCTCTTTCAAGAGGCATTGATATTGTCTTTTATTCCACTGTAACCTCCACCACTGTTCTAAGGGGCATTAAAATCATCTTGTTAAGCTATTGTGACCTCCACGTCTCTTCCACAGGGCATTGTTATAGTCTTTTTATTCCACTGCGACCTCCACCACTCTGCCAAGGGGCATTAATACCGTCTTGTTAAGCTACTGTGATGTCCACGTCTCTTCCACGGGGCATTGATATTGTCTTTTTATTCCACTGTAACCTCCACCACTCTTCCAAGAGGCATTGATATTGTATTTTTATTCCACTGTAACCTCCACCACTCTTCCAAGGGACATTGATTTTGACTTTTTATTCCACTGCGACCTCCACCACTCTTCCAAAGTTCATTGATATTGTCTTTTAATCCACTGCGACCTCCACCACTCTTCCAAGGGGTATTAAAACCGTCTTGTTAAGCTACTTTGACCTCCACATCTCTTCCAAGGGGCACTAAAACCATTTGGTTAAACCACTCTGTACTCCACAGCTCTTCCAAGGGGCATTGAGATTGTCTTTTTATTTCACTGTTACTTCCACCACTCTTTCAAGGGACATTGATATTGTATTTTTATTCCACTGTGACCTCCACCACTGTTCCAAGGGGCATTAAAACGGTCTTGTTAAGCTACTGTGACCTCCAAGTCTCTTCCAAGGGGCATTAAAACCGTCTGTTTAAACCGCTCTGAGCACCACAGCTCTTCCAAGGGGCATTGACAATGTCTTTTTATTCCATTGTAATCTTCTGCACTCTTCCAAGTGTATTGATAATGTATTTTTATTCCTCTGCAACGTCCACGACTCTTCCAAGGGGCATTAAAAAAGTCTTATTAAGCTACTCTGACCTCCAAGATTCTTACTCAGGGCATTGATATTGTCGTTTTATTACACTGTAACCTCCACCACTCTTCCAAGGGGCATTGATATTGTCTTTTTATTCCACTGTAACCTCCACAGCTCTTCCAAGGGGCATTGATATTGTCGTTTTAATCCACTGCGACCTCCACCACTCTTCCAACAGACATTGATATTGTCTTTTTTTTCCACTGCGACCTTCACCCCTCTTCCAAGGAACATTGATATTGTCTTTTTTTCCTTTGTAACCTCCACCACTCTTCTAAGGGGCATTGATATTTTCTTTTTATTCCACTGCGACCTCCACCACTCTTCCAAGGCGCATTAAACCCGTCTTCTTAAGCTACTGCGACCTCAACGTCGCTTCCAAGGGGCATTATAACCTTCAATTTAAACCACTCTGAACTCCACAGCTCTTGCAAGAGGCATTGATATTGTCTTTTTATTCCACTGTAACCTCCACCACTCTTCCAAGGGGCATTGATATTGCTTTTTTTTTTACTGCGACCTCCACCACTCTTCCAAGGGGCATTAAAACCGTCTTGTTTAGCTACTGTGACCTCCACGTCTATTTCACGGTGCCTTAAAACCTTCTGGTTAAACCACTGTGAACTCCAGAGTTCTTCCAAGGGGCATTGATATTGTCTTTTTATTCCACTGTAACCTCCACAACTCTTCCAAGGGGCATTGATATTGTCTTTTTTTTTTACTGCGACCTCCACCACTCTTCCAAGGGGCATTAATATTGTCTTTTTATTCCACTGCGACCTCCACCACTCTTCCAAGGGTCATCGATATTGTCTTTTTATTCCACTGTAACCTCCACCACTCTTCCAAGGGGCATTGATATTGTCTTTTTATTCCACTGCGACCTATACCTTTCTTCCAAGGGGCATTAAAACCATCTTGTTAAGCTACAGTGACCTCCAAGTCTCTTGCACGAGGCATTGATATTGCCTTTTTATTCCACTGCAACCTCCACATCTCTTCCAAGGGGAATTGATATTGTCTTTTCATTCCACTGCGACCTCCACAACTCTTCTAAGGGGCATTGATATTGTCTTTTTAATCCACTGCGACCTCCACCACTCTTCCAAGGGGCATTAAAACAAATTTGTTAAGCTACTGTGACCTCCACGTCTCTTCCAAGGGGCATTAAAACCGTCAATTTAAACCACTCTGAACTCCACAGCTCTTGCAAGAGTCATTGATATTGTCTTTTTATTCCACTGTAACCTCTACCACTCTTTCAAGGGGCATTGATTTTGTCTTTTTATTCCACTGCGACCTCTTCCACTCTTCCACTGGGCATTGATATTGTCTTTTTAATCCACTGTAACCTCCAACACTTCCAAGGGGCATTAAAGCCGTCTTGCTAAGCTGCTGTCACGTCCATGTCTATTCCACGGGGCATTGATATTGTCTTTTTATTCCACTGTAACCTCCACCACTCTTCCAAGTGGCATTGACATTGTCTTTTTATTCCATTGCGACTTCCACCTCTCTTCTAAGGGGCATTGATATTGTGTTTTTAATCCACTGCGACCTCCACCACTCTTCCAAGGGGCAATAAAACAGTCTTGTTTAGCTACTGTGACCTCCACGTCTCTTCCAATTGGCATTAAAACGGTCTGGTTAAACCACTCTGAACTCCACAGTTCTTCCAAGGGGCATTGATATTGTCTTTTTATTCCACTGTAACCTCCACCACTCTTCCAAGGGGAATTGATTTTGTCTTTTTATTCCACAGCGACCTTCACCAATCTTCCAATGGGCATTGTTATTGTCTTTTTAATCCCCTGCAACCTCCACCACTCTTCCAAGGGGCATTAAAACAGTCTTGTTAAGCTACTGTGACCTCCACTTCCCTTCCACGGGGCATTAATATTGTCTTTTTATTCCACTGCGACCTCCACCACTCTTCCAAGGGGCATTAAAACCATCTTGTTAAGCTACTGTGACCCCCACGTCCCTTCCACGGGGCATTGATATTTTCTATTATTCCACTGCGACCTCCAACACTCTTCCAAGGGGCATTGATATTGTCTTTTTAATCCACTGCGACCTCCACCACTCTTCCAACAGACATTGATATTGTCTTTTTATTCCACTGCGACATTCACCCCTCTTCCAAGGAACATTGATATTGTCTTTTTTTCCACTGTAACCTCCACCACTCTTTTAAGGGGCATTGATATTTTCTTTTTATTCCACTGCGACCTCCACCACTCTTCCAAGGGGCATTGATTTTGTCTTTTTAATCCACTGCAACCTCCATCTCTCTTCCAAGAAGCATTAAGACCGTCTTGTTTAGCTACTGTGACCTCCACGTCTATTCCACGGTGCCTTAAAACCTTCTGGTTAAACCACTGTGAACTCCAGAGCTCTTCCAAGGGGCATTGATATTGTCTTTTTATTCCACTGTAACCTCCACCACTCTTCCAAGGGGCATTGAAATTGTCTTTTTTTTTCTGCGACCTCCACCACTCTTCCAAGGGGCATTAATATTGTCTCTTTATTCCACTGCGACCTCCACCACTCTTCCAAGGGTCATTGATATTGTCTTTTTATTCCACTGTAACCTCCACCACTCTTCCAAGGGGCATTGATATTGTCTTTTTATTCCACTGCGACCTCCACATCTCTTCCACGGGGAATTGATATTGTCTTTTCATTCCACTGCGACCTCCACCACTCTTCTAAGGGGCATTGATATTGTCTTTTTAATCCACTGCGACCTCCACCACTCTTCCAAGGGGCATTAAAACAGTTTTGTTAAGCTACTGTGACCTCCACGTCTTTTCCAAGGGGCATTAAAACCGTCTGGTTAAACCACTCTGAACTCCACAGCTCTTCCAAGAGGCATTGATATTGCCTTTTTATTCGACTGTCACCTCCACCACTCTTCCAAGGGGCATTAAAACCGTCTTGTTAAGCTATTGTGACCTCCACGTCTCTTCCAAGGGGCATTAAAAACGTCAATTTAAACGTCTCTGAACTCCACAGCTCTTGCAAGAGGCATTAAAATTGTCTTTTTATTCCACTGTAACCTCCACCACTCTTCCAAGGGGCATTGATTTTGTATTTTTAATCCACTGCGACCTCCATCACTCTTCCAAGAAGCATTGAAAACATCTTTTTTAGCTACTGTGACCTCGACTTCTATTCCACGGTGCCTTAAAACCTTCTGGTTAAACCACTGTGAACTCCACAGCTCTTCCAAGGGGCATTGATATTGTCTTTTTAATCCACTGTAAACTCCACCACTCTTCCCAGGGGCATTGATATTGTCTTTTTATTTTACTGCGACCTCCACCACTCTTCCAATGGGCATTAATATTGTCTTTTTATTCCACTGCGACCTCCACCACTCTTCCAAGGGTCATTGATATTGTCTTTTTAATCCACTGTAACCTCCACCACTCTTCCAAGCGGCATTGATATTGTCTTTTTAATCCACTGCGACATCCACCTCTCTTCCAATGGGCATTAACCGCTTCCCGACCGCCCACTGTAGATAAACATCCGCGCTGCCTGGGCTCTGTGCAGCGCGGACGTTTAAAAACGGTGGGTGGTCTCGCAGTGCTCAGGACCCCCTGGGTCCTGCAAGCGCTGTGAGAGCGGTGCAGAGCGTTAGCTCTGACAGGGAACATCATTGGGACCTGATTAGATCAGGTCCCAGTGATGTTAACCCTTTGCTGTCTTCTATATGCTGTGATCTATAGTGATCACGGCATATAGGAGACAGCAGGAGGAGAGGGGGTCGTCCACTTACCTCTCTGACGACCCCTTGATTGCTTTCAGGACCTGGCGTTGCTATGGCAGCTGGAGGTCACATGACCGCCTCCAGCTCTGCCATATATGGTGTCCTTCCTGTCTGACTTCAGCCTGTATGTAGCTGATGCCAGACAGGAAACTGACTGAAAGAGTCAGTGAAGATCTCATGTAATGTAATATATGTCTATTACATTACATGAGATCAGGGATCAGAAAAATAAAAATTAATGTCCCATACAGGGACTAAGTAAAAATGTAAAAAAAGTAAAAAAAAATGTTTTGAAACTGTTAAAAAAAAAATACAAAATAAATAAAAATAAATAAATAAAATATTAAACCGATAAATCCATATAGTTATGCAAAAATATAAAAAGTACACATATTTGGTATTGCCGCGTTCGAAACAACCCGAGCTATAAAACTGTCACACTAATTAACTCCTTCTGTGCACACCGTAATAAAAATAAATAAAAAACGGAGCAAAAAACTATGCTTTTTCCTCATATCGCCAAACAAAAAGTGGAAAAGAATGCGATCAAAAAGGAAAATGGAAATAGAGATGGTACCGCTGAAAACGTCATCTTGTTCTGCAAAAATCAAGCCACTATACAGCTCCATCAGCCAAAAAATAAAAAAGTTATACCTCTCAGAATAAAGCAATGCAAAAAAAATATTTTTTCTTTAAAATTGTTTTATTGTGTAAAAGCGCCAAAACATAAAAAAATATACAGTAAGTGTAGTATCGCTGTAAATGTACTGACCCGAAGAATAACGCTGCCTGATCACTTTTACCACACGCAGAACGGCATAAAAAAACCCCTCAAAAAACAATTTCTGAATTGTTGGTTTTTGTTAATTTTACCTCCCAAAAAAACGGAATAGAAAGCGATCAAAAAATGTCACGTACCCACAAATGGTACCAATAAAAATGTCAACTCGTCCCGCAAAAAACAAGCCATCACATGACTCTGTCGGCCGAAATATGGAAAAATTATAGCTCTCAAAATATGGCGATGCAAAAACTAGATTTTGCAAAAAAAAAGCGTCTCTTAGTGTGTGACAGCTGTCAGTCATAAAAACCCGATATAAATCTGGTATCTCTGTAATCGCACCGACCCGAAGAATAAAGTAATCTAATCAGTTATATCACACTAGGAACGGCGTAAAAAATAAATAAAACCAACTCTTCACCTGCTACTGATTTGTTTATTATGTCTCCCAAAGATCGCAGTATGGCTCGGCACACATTTATCCTGCGCTCTGCGCTAAGCACTTACGCCAGAGTTTCCATGTAAATCTCTGAAATATGTGATTCAGCCGGAACCCATGACGGAAGATTCCCTGTAATGAGGCAGATATAGGCCACTGTGGACGCCGTCTGGCCTGTGATCCCACGGTGTCATTTGTTTTAGGCGTGCATAAAAGTGCGGTTGGCCACAGTTTTGTGCACTTCTGAAAAAAAGGACACCGCTAAACAGAGGCCAGACGGAGTCCAGAGTAACTCTGCTGCCTCATTACAGTGAATGGATCCCGCAGGGGTTTCATCTGAATTACATCACTTGGAAATTTAGATGGAAACCCCGATGTAAGTGCTCAGCCTAGAGCGCCGGATAAATGTTACGTAAAATGTTCCCAATAAAAGCTTCAACTCAGTCCTCAAAAAAAGCTAGTCCCCACTCAGGTCCGTCATCTGTTAAAAATATAAGGGACTTCCAAGTTACTGGTAGCAGAAAGGCTCTGGAAAAGCGAAATGGCCCTTGCCCCCCAAAAGAAATTCAAAAAATTTTGTGCTCCCAAATCCAAATGCCTATTCTACAATAATTTGTTCTCCAATTGTCAAATAGCACTCCGTCCCCCCCAGATCTCGCCGTATGGCTGAGCGGTACGATACAGCCACATATGGGGTATTGGCACTTTTAGAAGAAATTGTGTGACACATTTCGGCACCATTTTTACCCATTGCCCTGTGTGAAAATGTAAAATCTGAGGGTAAAACATTTTTTTGTGGTAAAAATATAATTATGCTTTTTTCACTGCCCAATGGTATAAATTTAAAAATTAAAAAATACTCACTACTTCCCTAGATGAATTCCTTGAGAGGTGTAGTTTACAAAATGGGGTCACTTGTGGGGGTTTCTGCTGTTTCTGCATGTCAGCGACTCTTCAAATGTGACATGGTGTCTGCTGCCTATCCCAGCCAACATAGCGCTCCTTTCTCTTCCGAACCCTGCCGTACACCAAAGCAGTGGTTTTCCCCCACATATGGGGTATCGGCGTGTTCAGGAGAAATTGCACAACAAATTTCATGGTGCAATTTATCCTATTACCCTTATGATAATGCAAAATTAAGGGATGAAAAACGTTTTTGCGGGAAAAATGTGAAAATTTTATTTTTACAGCTGATTATTATAAACTTTTGTGAAGCACCTTGGGGTTCAAGGTGCTCACCACACATCTAGATAAGTTCCCTAAGGGGTCTAGTTTCCAAAATGGTGTCACTTGTGGGGGGTTTCCACTGTTTAGGCACATCAGGGGCTCCCCAAATGCAACATGGCGTCCGCTAATTATTCAAACAAATTTTGCATTCAAAAAGTCAAATGGCGCTCCTTTCCTTCCGAGCCCTGCCGTGCACCCAAACAGTGGTTTGCCTCCACATATGGGGTATCGGCGTGTTCAGGAGAAATTGCACAACAAATTTCATGGTGCAATTTATCCTATTACCCTTATGATAATGCAAAATTAAGGGATGAAAAACGTTTTTGCGGGAAAAATGTGAAAATTTTATTTTTACAGCTGATTATTATAAACTTCTGTGAAGCACCTTGGGGTTCAAGGTGCTCACCACACATCTAGATAAGTTCCCTAAGGGGTCTAGTTTCCAAAATGGTGTCACTTGTGGGGGGTTTCCACTGTTTAGGCACATCAGGGGCTCCCCAAATGCAACATGGCGTCCGCTAATTATTCAAACAAATTTTGCATTCAAAAAGTCAAATGGCGCTCCTTTCCTTCCGAGCCCTGCCGTGCACCCAAACAGTGGTTTGCCTCCACATATGGGGTATCGGCGTGTTCAGGAGAAATTGCACAACAAATTTCATGGTGCAATTTATCCTATTACCCTTATGATAATGCAAAATTAAGGGATGAAAAACGTTTTTGCGGGAAAAATGTGAAAATTTTATTTTTACAGCTGATTATTATAAACTTCTGTGAAGCACGTTGGGGTTCAAGGTGCTCACCACACATCTAGATAAGTTCCCTAAGGGGTCTAGTTTCCAAAATGGTGTCACTTGTGGGGGGTTTCCACTGTTTAGGAACATCAGGGGCTCTCCAAACGCAACATGGCGTCTGCTAATTATTCAGACAAATTTTACATTCAGAAAGTCAAATGGCGCTCCTTCCCTTCCAAACCCTGCCGTGCGCCCAAACAGTGGTTTTCCCCCACATATGGGGTATCGGCGTGTTCAGGAGAAATTGCACAACAAATTTAATGGTGCAATTTATCCTATTACCATTATGATAATGGAAAATTAAGGGATGAAAAACGTTTTTGTGGGAAAAATGTGAAAATTTTATTTTTACAGCTCAATATTATAAACTTCTGTGAAGCACCTTGGGGTTCAAGGTGCTCACCACACATCTAGATATGTTCCCTAAGGGGTCTAGTTTCCAAAATGGTGTCACTTGTGGGGGGTTTCCACTGTTTAGTCACATCAGGAGCTCTCCAAACGCAACATGGTGTCTGCTAATTATTCAGACAAATTTTACATTCAAAAAGTCTAATGGCGCTCCTTCCTTTCCGAGCCCTGCCGTGCGCCCAAACAGTGGTTTTCTCTCACATATGGGGTATCAGCACGCTCAAGAGAAATTGCACAAAAAATTTTGGGGTCCATTTTTTCCTGTTACCCCTGTGAAAATAAAAAAAATTGGGTCTAAAGTAACATTTTTGTGAAAAAAGTTAAATGTTAATTTTTTTCTTCCACATTCCAAAAATTTCTGTGAAGCACCTGAAGGGTTAATAAAGTTCTTGAATGTGGTTTTGAGCACCTTGAGGGGTGCAGTTTTTAGAACGGTGTCACTTTTGGGTATTTTCTGTCATAAAGACCCCTCAAAGTGACTTCAAATATGATGTGGTCCCTAAAAAAATGTTTTTGTAAATTTTGTTGGAAAAATTAGAAATCGCTGGTCAACTTTTAACCCTTATAGCTCCCTAACAAAAAAAAATTTTGGTTCCAAAATTGTGCTGATGTAAAGGAGACATGTGGGAAATGTTATTTATTAAGTATTTTGTGTGACATATTTCTCTGATTTAAGGGCTTAAAAATTCAAAGTTTGAAAATTGCAAAATTTTCAAAATTTTCGCCAAATTTCCGATTTTTTCACAAATAAACGCATGTGATATCAAAGAAATTTTACCACTATCATGAAGTAAAATATGTCACGAAAAAACAATCTCAGAATCAGGGGAATCCGTTGGAGCGTTCCAGAGTAATTGCTTCATAAAGTGACAGTGGTCAGAATTGAAAAAATTGGCCCGGTCACGAAGGCAAAAACAGGCTCTGGTGCGAAGTGGTTAAAAACATATTGTTAAGCTACTGTGACGTCCAAGTCTCTTCCACGAGGCATTGATATTGTCTTTTTATTCCACTGCGACCTCCACATCTATTCCAGGGGGAATTGATATTGTCTTTTTATACTACTGCGATCTCCACCACTTGTCTAAGTTGCATTGATATTGTCTTTTTAAACCACTGCCCTCTTCCAAGGGGCATTAAACAGTCTGGTTAAACGAGTCTGTACTCCACAGCTCTTCCAAGAGGCATTGATGTTGTCTTTTTATTCGACTGTAACCTCCACCACTTTTCCAAGGGGCATTGAGATTGTCTGTTTTCCACTTCGACCTCCACCACTCTTCCAAGGGGCTTTGATACTGTCTTTTTTATCCACTGCGACCTCCGCCACTTTACCAATGGGCATTAATACCATCTTGTTATGCTATTGTGACCTCCACATCCCTTCCACGGGGTATTGATATTGTCTTTTTATTCCATTGCGACCTCCACCACTCGTCCAAGGGGCATTAAAACCGTCTTTTTATGCTACTGTGACCTCCAATTCTTTTCCAAGGGGCATTAAAACCGTCTGGTTAAACCGCTCTGAGCTCCACAGCTCTTCCAAGGGGCATTGACAATGTATTTTTCTTCCATTGTAACCTTCTGCACTCTTCCAAGTGCATTGATATTGTCTTTCTATTCCTCTGCGACGTCCACTACTCTCCCAAGGGGCATTAAACCCGTATTGCTTATCTACTGTGACCTCCAAGTTTCTTACACAGGGCATTGGTATTGTCTTTTTAATCCACTGTAACCTCCACCACTCTTCCAAGGGGCATTTATATTGTCTTTTTATTCCACTGTAACCTCCACCAATCTTCCAAGGGGCATTGACATTGTCTTTTAAATCCACAACGATCTCCACCACTCTTCCAAGGGGTTTTAAAACAGTCTTGTTAAGCTACTGTGACCTCCTCGTCTCTTCCAAGGGGCATTAAAACCATCTGGTTAAACACTCTGAACTCCACATCCCTTCCACTGGGCATTGATATTGTCTTTTTATTCCACTGCGAACTCCACCACTCTACCAAGGGGCATTGATATTGTCTTTTTAATCCAATGTGACCTCCACCACTCTTCCAAGGGGCATTGATATTGTCTTTTTAATCCACTGTGACCTCCATGTCTCTTTCAAAGGGCATTAAAACCATCAATTTAAACCACTCTGAACTCCACAGCTCTTCCAAGGAGCACTGGTATTGTCTTTTTATTCCACTCTAACCTCCACCACTCTACCAAGGGGCATTGACATTGTCTATTTATTCCACTGCGACCTCCACCACTCTTCCAAGGAGCATGAAGACCATCTCGTTAAGCTACTGTAACCTCCACAACTCTTCCATGGTGCATTGATATTGTTTTTTTATTTCACTGTAACCTCCACCACTCTTCCAATGGGCATTGATTTTGACTTTTTATTCCAATGCGACCTCTACCACTCTTCCAATGGGCATTGATATTGTTTTTTTAATCCACTACAACCTCCACCACTCTTCCAAGGGGCATCAAAGCCGTTTTGCTAAGCTACTGTCACGTCCTTGTCTATTCCACGGGGCATTGATATTGTCTTTTTATTCCACTGTAACCTACACCACTGTTCCAAGTGGCATTGACATGGTCTTTTTATTCCACTGCGACTTCCACCTCTCTTCTAAGGGACATTGATATTGTCTTTTTAATCCAATGCGACCTCCACCACTCTTCCAAGGGGCATTAAAACAGTCTTGTTAAGCTACTGTGACCTCCACGTCTCTTCCAAGGGGCATTAAAATCGTCTGGTTAAACCACTCTGAACTGCACAGCTCTTCCAAGGGGCATTGATATTGTCTTTTTATTCCACTCTAACCTCCACCACTCTTCCAAGGGCATTGACATTGTCTTTTTATACCACTGCGACCTCCACCACTCTTCCAAGGGGTCATTAAAAAAATATTGTTAAGCTACAGAGACCTCCACATCTCTTCCACGGGGCATTGATATTGTCTTTTTATTCCACTCTATCCTCCACCAATCTTCCAAGGGGCATTGATATTGTTTTTTTATTCCACTGAGACCTCCACCACTCTTCCAAGGGGCATTAAAACCGTCTTCTTAAGTTACTGTGACCTCCACGTATCTTCCAAGTAGAGTTAAAACCATCTGGTTATACCACTCTGAACTCCACAGCTCTTCCAAGTGGCATTATTATTGTCTTTTTATTCCACTGTAACCTCCACCACTGTTCCAAGGGGCATTGATATTGTCTTTTTATTCCACTGTAACCTCCATCACTCTTCCAAGTGCATTGATATTGTCTTTTTATTCCTCTGCGATGTCCACGACTCTTCCAAGGGGCATTAAAACTGTCTTGCTAAGCTACTGTGACCTCCAAGTTTCTTACACAGGGCATTGATATTGTCTTTTTATTCCACTGTAACCTCCACCACTCTTCCAAGTGGCACTGTTATTGTCTTTTTATTCCATTGCGACCTCCACCAATCTTCTAAGGGGCATTGATAATGTCTTTTAAATCCACAACGATCTCCACCACTCTTCCAAGGGGCATTAAAACAGTCTTGTTAAGCTACTGTGACCTCCTTGTCTCTTCCAAGGGGCATTAAAACCGTCTGGTTAAACACTCTGAACTCCACGTCCCTACCACGGGCATTGATATTGTCTTTTTATTCCACTGTGAACTCCACCACTCTTCCAATGGACCTTGATGTTGTCTTTTTTTGCCACTGTAACCTCCACCAATCTTCTAAGGGGCATTGAAATTTTCTTTTTATTCCACTGCGACCTCCACATCTCTTCCAAGTGGAATTGATATTGTCATTTTATTCCACTGCAACCTCCACCACTCTTCTAAGGGGCATTGATATTGTCTTTTTAATCCACTGCGACCTCCACCACTCTTCCACGGGTCATTGATATTGTCTTTTTATTCCACTGTAACCTCCAACACTCTTCCAAGGGGCATTGATTTTGTCTTTTTATTCCACTGCGACCTCTACCACTCTTCCAATGGGCATTGATATTGTCTTTTTAATCCACTGCTACCGCCAACACTCTTCCAAGGGACATTAAAGCCGTCTTGTTAAGCTACTGTCACGTCCATGTCTATTCCACGGGGCATTGATATTGTCTTTTTATTCCACTGTAACCTCCACCACTCTTCCAAGTGGCATTGACATTGTCTTTTTATTCCACTGCGACTTCCACCTCTCTTCTAAGGGGCATTGATATTGTCTTTTTAATCCACTGCGACCTCCATCACTCTTCCAAGGGGCATTAAAATAGTCTTGTTAAGCTACTGTGACCTCCACGTCTCTTCCAAGGGGTATTAAAACCGTCTGGTTAAACCACTCTGAACTCCACAGCTCTTCCAAGGGGCATTGATATTGTCTTTTTGTTCCACTGTAAACTCCACCACTCTTCCAAGGGGAATTGATTTTGTCTTTTTATTCCACTGCGACCTCCACCACTCTTCCAAGAGGCATTGTTATTGTCTTTTTAATCCCCTGCAACCTCCACAACTCTTCCAAGGGGCATTGACATTGTCTTTTTATTCCACTTCGACCTCCACCACTCTTCTAAGGGGCATTAAAACCATCTTGTTAAGCTACTGTGACCTCCACTTCCCTTCCACTGGGCATTGATATTGTCTTTTTATTCCACTGCGACCTCCACCACTCTTCCAAAGGGCATTGATATTGTCTTTTTAATCCACTGCGAACTCCACCACTCTTCCAAGGGGCTTTAAAACCGTTTTGTTATGCTACTGTGACATCGACTTCTCTTCCAAGGGGCATTAAAACCATCTAGTTAAAACACTCTGAACTCCACAGCTCTTCCAAGGGGCATTTGTATTGTCTTTTTATTCCACTCTAACCTCCACCACTCTTACAAGGGGCATTGACATTGTCTTTTTATTCCACTGCGACCTCCACCACTCTTCCAAGGGGCATTAAAACCATATTGTTAAGCTACAAAGATCTCCACATCTCTTCCACGGGGCATTGATATTGTCTTTTTATTCCACTGTAACCTCCACCAATCTTCCAATTGGCATTGATATTGTTTTTTTATTCCACTGCGACCTCCACCAGTCTTCCAAGGGGCATTAAAACCATCTTGTTAAGCTGCTGTGACCTCCACTTCCCTTCCACTGGGCATTGATATTGTCTTTATATTCCACTGCGACCTCCACCACTCTTCCAAAGGGCATTGATATTGTCTTTTTAATCCACTGCGAACTCTACCACTCTTCCAAGGGGCTTTAAAACCGTCTTGTTATGCTACTGTGACATCGACTTCTCTTCCAAGGAGAGGTAAAACCATCTGGTTATACCACTCTGAACTCCACAGCTCTTCCAAGGAGCATTATTATTATCTTTTTATTCCACTGTAACCTCCACCACTGTTCCAAGGGCCATTGATATTGTCTTTTTATTCCACTGTAACCTCCATCACTCTTCCAAGTGCATTGATATTGTCTTTTTATTCCTCTGCAACGTCCACGACTCTTCCAAGGAGCATTAAAACTGTCTTGCTAAGCTACTGTGACCTCCAAGTTTTACACAGGGCATTGATATTGTCTTTTTATTCCACTGTAATCTCCACCAATCTTCCAAGGGGCATTGATATTGTCTTTTTATTCCACTGCGACCTCCACCACTCTTCCAAGGGGCATTGATATTGTCTTTTAAATCCAAAACGATCTCCACCACTCTTCCAAGGGGCATTAAAACAGTCTTGTTAAGCCACTGTGACCTCCTTGTCTCTTCCAAGGGGCATTAAAACCGTCTGGTTAAACACTCTGAACTCCACGTCCCTACCACGGGCTTTGATATTGTCTTTTTATTGCACTGTGAACTCCACCACGCTTCCAATGGGCATTGATATTGTCTTTTTAATCCACTGCGACCTCCACCACTCTTCCAATGGGCATTGATATTGTCTTTTTAATCCACTGCGACCTCCACGTCACTTCCAAGGGCCATTAAAACCGACAATTTAAAACTCTCTGAACTCCTCAGCTTTTCCAAGGAGCACTGGTATTGTCTTTCTATTCTGCTCTAACCTCCACCACTCTTCCAAGGGGCATTGACATTGTCTATTTATTCCACTGCGACCTCCAGCACTCTTTCAAGGGTTATTAAGCCATCTTGTTTATCTACAGTAACCTCCACAACTTTTCCATGGGGCATTGATATTGACTTTTTATTCCACTGTAACCTCCACCACTCTTCCAATGGGCATTGATATTGTCTTTTTAATCCACTGCTACCTCCACCACTCTTCCAAGGGACATTAAAGCCATCTTGTTAAGCTACTGTCACGTCCATGTCTATTCCACGGGGCATTGATATTGTCTTTTTATTCCACTGTAACCTCCACCACTCTTCCAAGTGGCATTGACATGGTCTTTTTATTCCACTGCGACTTCCACCTCTCTTCTAAGGGGCATTGATATTGTCATTTTAATCTACTGCGACCTCCACTACTCTTCCAAGGGGCATTAAAACAGTCATGTTAAGCTACTGTGACCTCCACGTCTCTTCCAAGGGGCATTAAAACAGTCTGGTTAAACCACTCTGAACTCCACAGCTCTTCCAAGGGGCATTGATATTGTCTTTTTATTCCTCTGCAACCTCCACCAATCTTCCAAGGGGCATTGATATTGTCTTTTTAATCCACTGTAACCTCCATCACTCTTCCAAGGGGCATTGATATTGTTTTTTTATTCCACTGCGACCTCCACCACTCTTTCAAGGGGCATTAAAACCGTCAATTTAAACCACTCTGAACTCCACAGCTCTTGCAAGGGGCATTAATATTGTCTTTTTATTCCAATGTAACCTCCAGCACTCTTCCAAAGGGCATTGATATTGTCTTTTTATTCCACTGCAACTTCCACCTCTCTTCCAAGGGGCATTAAAACCGTCTTGTTAAGCTACTGTGACCTCCACGTCTCTTTCACGGGACATTGATATTGTCTTTTTATTCCACTGTAACCTCCACGGCTCTTCCAAGGGGCATTGATGTTGTCTTTTTATTCCACTGCGATCTCCACCAATCTTCCAAGGCACATTAAAACCGCATTGTTAAGCTACTGTGACCTCCACGTCTCTTCCAAGGTGCATTAAAACTGTCTATTTAAACCACTCTGAACTCCACAGCTCTTACAAGAGGCATAGATATTGTCTTTTTACTGCACTGTAACCTACAGCACTCTTTCAAGTGGCATTGATATTGACTTTTATTCCACTACGACTTCCACCACTCTCCCAAGGTGCATTAAAAACATTTTGTTTAGCTGCTGTAACGTCCATGTCTATTCCATGGGGCATTGATATTGTCTTTTTATTCCCCTGTATTCTCCAGCACTCTTCCAAGGGGTATTGATATTGTCTTTTTATTCCACTGCGACTTCCATCTCTCTTCTAAAGGGCATTGATGTTGTCTTTTTTATACTCTGCGACCTCCACGACTCTTCCAAGAAGCATTAAAACAGTCTTCTTGAGCTACTGTGACCTCCACATCTCTTCCAAGGGGCATTAAAACCGTCTGGTTAAACCACTCTGAACTCCACAGCTCTTCCAAGGGGCATTGATATTGTCTTTTTATACCACTGCAACCTCCACCATTCTTCCAAGGGGTATTTATATTGTCTTTTTAATGCACTGCGACCTCCACCACTCTTCCAAAGGGCATTAAAACTGTCTGGTTAAACCACTCTGAACTCCATAGCTCTTTCAAGAGGCATTGATATTGTCTTTTTATTTCACTGTAACCTCCACCACTCTTTCAAGGGGCATTGATATTGTCTTTTTATTCAACTGCGACCTCCACCACTCTTCCAAGGGGCATTAAAACTGTCTTGTTAAGCTACTGTGACCTCCACGTGTCTTCCACAGGGCATTGATATTGTCTTTTTAATCCACTGTGACTTCCACCACTTTTCCAAGGGGCATTAAAACCGTCTTGTTAATCTACTTTGACCTCCACGTCTCTTCCAAGGGGCAATAAAACCATCTGGTTAAACTACTCTGAACTCCACAGCTCTTCCAAGGGGCATTGGTGTTGTCTTTTTATTCCACTCTAAGCTCCACCACTCTTCCAATGGGCATTGACATTGTCTTTTTATTCCACTGCGACATCCATCATTCTTCGAAGGGGCATTGATATTGTCTTTTTATTCCACTGCCACCTCCACAACTCTTCCAAGGGGCATTGATATCGTCTTTTTAATCCACTGCGACCTCCACCACTTTTCTGAAGGTCATTAAAAACAACTTTTTAACCTACTGTGACCTCCACGTCACTTCCAGTGGGCATTAAAACCGTCTGGTTAAACCACTCTGAACTCCACAGCTCTTCCAAGGGGCATTGGTATTGTCTTTTTATTCCACTCTAACCTTCACTACTCTTCCAAGGGGCATTGACATTGTCTTTTTATTCCACTGCGACCTACACCATTCTTCCAAGGGGCATTAAAACTGTCTTGTTAAGCTACAGTGACCACCACATCTCTTCCACGGGGAATTGATGTTGTCTCTAAATTACAATGTAACCTCCACCACTCTACCAATTGGCATTGATATTGTATTTTTATTCCACTGCCACCTCCACCACTCTTCCAAAGGGCATTGATATTGTCTTTTTAATCCACTGCGACCTCCACCACTTTTCCAAAGGGCATTTAAACCATCTTGTTAAGCTACTGTGACCTCCACGTCTCTTCCACGGGGCATTGATATTGTCTTTTTATTCCACTGCATCCTCCACCACTCTTCCATGTGGCATTAAAACCGTCTTGTTAAGCTACTGTGACCTCCACGTCTCTTCCAAGGGGCATTAAAACCGTATGGTTATCCAATTTGAACTACACAGATCTTCCAAGCTGCATTGATATTGTCTTTTTAATGCACTATATCCTCCACCACTCTTCCAAGGGGCATTGATATTGTCTTTTTTTTCCACTACGACCTCCACTACTCTTCCAAGAGGCATTAAAACCATCTTGTTAAGCTACTGTGACCTCCATGTCTCTTCCACAGGGCATTGATATTGTCTTTTTATTCCACTGGAACCTCCAACACTGTTCCAAGGGGCATTGATATTGTCTTTTTATTCCACGTTGACTTCAAACACTCCTTCAAGGAGCATTGACATTGTCTTTTTAATCCACTTCGACCTCCACCACTCTTCCAAGGGGCATTAAAACAGACTTGTTAATTTACTGTGACCTCCACGTCTCTTCCAAGGGGCATTAAATCCGTCAATTTAAACCACTCTCAACTCCACAGCTCTTGCAAGGGGCTTTGATATTGTTTTTAATTCCACTGTAACCTCGAGCACTCTTCCAAGGGGCATTAAAACTGTCTTGTTAAGCTACTGTGACATCCACGTTTCTTTCACGGGGCATTGAAATTGTCTTTTTATTCCACTGTAACCTCCACCACTCTTCCAAGGGGCATTGATATTGTCTTTTTATTCCACTGTAACCTCCACCACTCTTCCAAGGGGCATTGATATTGTCTTTTTTTTCCACTGCGACCTCCAGCACTCTTCCAAGGGGCATTGATATTGTCTTTTTATTCCACTGCCACCTCCACCACTCTTCCAAGGGGCTTTGATATTGTCTTTTTAATCCACTGCGACCTCCACCACTTTTCCATTTGGCAATAAAACCAACTTATTAAGCTACTGTGGCCTCCATTTCTCTTCCATGGGGCATTAAAGCCGTCAATTTAAACCACTCTGAACTCCACAGCTCTTGCAAGAGGCATTGATATTGTCTTTTTATTATTTTGTAATCTCCAGCACTCTTCCAAGGGGCATTGATAATGTCTTTTGATTCCACTGCGACTTCCACCACTCTTCCAAGGGGCATTAAAACCGTCTTGTTAAGCTACTGTGACCGCCACGTCTCTTCCAAGGGGCATTAAAACCGTCAATTTAAACCACTCTGAACTCCACAGCTCTTTCAAAAGGCAATGATATTGTCTTTTTATTCCACTGTAACCTCCACCACTCTTCCAAGGGGCATTGATTTTGTCTTTTTAATCCACTGCGACCTCCATCACTCTTCTAAGAAGCATTAAAACCGTCAAGTTTAGCTACTGTGAGCTCCACATCTTATTCACAGTGCCTTAAAACCTTCTGGTTAAACCACTGTGAAATCCACAGCTCTTCCAAGGTTTATTGATATTGTCTTTTTATTCCACTGTAACCTCCACCACTCTTCCAAGGGGCATTGATATTGTCTTTTTATTTTACTGCGACCTCCACCACTATTCCAAGGGGCATTAATATTGTCTTTTTATTCCACTGCGACCTCCACCACTCTTCCAAGCGTCATTGATATTGTCTTTTTATTCCACTGTAACCTCCACCACTCTTCCAAGGGGCATTGATATTGTCTTTTTATTCCACTGCGACCTCCACCACTCTTCCAAGAGTCATTGATATTGTCTTTTTATTCCACTGCGACATCAACCTCTCTTCCAAGGGGCATTGATATTGTCTTTTTATTCCACTGTAACATCCAATACTCTTCCAAGGGTCATTGATATTTACTTTTTATTCCACTGTAACCTCCACCACTCTTTCAAGGGGCATCGATAATGTCTTTTTAATCCACTGCGACCTCCACCACTCTTCCAAGGGGCATTAAAACCATCTTGTTAAGCTACTGTGACCTTCACGTCTTTTCCCAGGGGCATTAAAACCGTAAATTTAAACCACTCTGAACTCCACAGCTCTTGCAAGAGGCATTGATATTGTCTTTTTATTCCACTATAACCTCCAGCACTCTTCCAAGGGGCATTGATATTGTCTTTTTATTTTTCTGGGACCTCCACCACTCTTCCAAGGGGCATTAATATTGTCTTTTTATTGCTCTGCGACCTCCACCACTCTACCAAGGGTCATTGATATTGTCTTTTTATTCCACTGTAACCTCCACCACTCTTCCAATGGGCATTGATATTGTCTTTTTATTCCACTGCGACTTCCATCTCTCTTCCAAGAAGCATTAAAACCGTCTTGTTTAGCTACTGTGACCTCCACGTCTATTCCACGGTGCCTTAAGATCTTCTCGTTAAACCACTGTGAACTCCACAGCTCTTCCAAGGGGCATTGATATTGTCTCTTTATTCCACTGTAACCTGCACCACTCTTCCAAGGGGCATTGATATTGTCTTTTTATTTTACTGCGACCTCCACAACTCTTGCAAGGGGCATTAATATTGTCTTTTTATTCCACTGCGACCTCCACCACACTTCCAATAGTCATTGATATTGTCTTTTTATTACACTGTAACCTCCATCACTCTTCCAAGAGGCATTGATATTTTCTTTTTATTCCACTGCGACCTCCACCTCTCTTCCAAGGGGCATTAAAACCATCTTGTTAATCTACTGTGACCTCCAAGTCTCTTCCACGAGGCATTGATATTGTCTTTTTATTCCACAGCGACCTCCACATCTCTTCCAAGTGGAATTGATATTGTCTTTTTATTCCACTGTGACCTCCACCACTCTTCTAAGGGGCATTGATATTGTCTTTTTAATCCACTGCGACCTTCAACACTCTTCCAGGGGGCATTAAAACAGTTTTGATAAGCTACTGTGACCACCATGTCTCTTCCAAGGGGCATTAAAACCGTATGGTTAAACCACTCTGTACTCCACAGCTCTTCCATGAGGCAATGATATTGTCTTTTTATTCGAATGTAACCTCCACCACTCTTCCAAGGGGCATTAAAACCATCTTGTTAAGCTACTGTGACCTCCACGTCTCTTCCAAGGGGCATTAAAACTGTCAATTTAAACCACTCTGAACTCCACAGCTCTTGCAAGAGGCATTGATATTGTCTTTTTATTCCACTGTAACCTCCACCACTCTTCCAAGGGGCATTGATTTTGTCTTTTTCATCCACTGCGACCTCCATCACTCTTCCAAGAAGCATTAAAACCGTCTTGTTTAGCTACTGTCACCTCCACGTCTATTCCACGGTGCCTTAAAACCTTCTGGTTAAAGCACTGTGAACTCCATAGCTCTTCCAAGCGGCATTGATATTGTCAATTTATTCCACTGTAACCTCCACCACTCGTCCAAGGGGCATTGATATTGTCCTTTTATTCCACTGCGACCTCCACCACTCTTCCAAGGGGCATTGATAATGTCTTTTTATTCCACTGCGACCTCCACCACTCTTCCAAGGCTCTTTGATATTGTCTTTTTAATCCACTGCGACCTCCACCACTCTTCCAAGGGGCAAAAAACCGTCTTGTTAAGCTATTGTGACCTTCACATCTCTTCCACGGGGCATTGATATTGTCTTTTAATTTAACTGTTACCTCCACCACTGTTCCAAGGGGCATTGATATTGTCTTTTTTTTCCACTGCGACCTCCACCACTCTTCCAAGGGGCATTCATATTGTCTTTTTAATCCACTGCGACCTCCACCACTCTTCCAAGGGGCATTAAAATGGTATTGTTAAGCTACTGTCACCTCCACATCTCTTCCAAGGGGCATTAAAATCGTCAATTTAAACAACTCTGAACTCCACAGCTCTTGCAAGGGGCATTGATGTTGTCTTTTTATTCCAATGTAACCTCCAGCACTCTTCCAGGGGGCATTGATATTGTCTATTTATTCCACTGCACCTTCCACCTCTCTTTCAGGGGGCATTGATATTGTCTTTTTATTCCACTGGGACCTTCATCACTCTTCCAAGGGGCATTGATATTGTCTTTTTATTCCACTGCAACCTCCACCACTCTTCCAAGGGGCATTGATATTGTCTTTTTATTCCACTGGGACCTTCACCACTCTTCCAAGTGGCATTGATATTGTCTTTTTATTCCACTGTAACCTCCACCACTCTTCCAAGCGGCATTGATATTGTCTTTTTACTCCGCTGTAACCTACAGCACTATTTCAAGGGTATTGATATTGTCTTTTTATTCCATTACGACTTCCACCACTCTCCCAAGTTGCATTAAAAACATCTTGTTTAGCTACTGTAAGGTCCATGTCTATTCCATGGCGCATTGATATTGTCTTTTTATTCCACTGTATCCCCCACCACTCTTCTTGGGGGTATTGATATTGTCTTTTTATTCCAATGCGACTTCCACCTCTCTTCTAAGGTGCATTGATATTGTCTTTTTAATCCACTGCGACCTCCACCACTCTTCCAAGAGGCATTAAAACAGTCTTGTTAAGCTACTGTGACCTCCACATCTCTTCCAAGGGGCATTAAAACCGTCTGGTTAAACCACTCTGAACTCTACAGCTCTTCCAAGGGGTATTGATTTTGTCTTTTTTTTCCGCTGTAACCTGAACCATTCTTCCAAGGGTTATTGATATTGTCTTTTTAATGCACTGCGACCTCCACCACTCTTCCAAGGGGCATTAAAACCATCTGGTTAAATCACTCTGAACTCCATAGCTCTTTCAAGAGGCATTGATATTGTCTTTTTATTTCACTGTAACCTCCACCACTCTTTCAAGGGGCATTGATATTGTCTTTTTATTCCACTGCGACCTCCACCACTCTTCCAAGTGGCATTAAAACTGTCTTGTTAAGCTACTGTGACCTCCATGTGTCTTCCACGGGGCATTAATATTGTCTTTTTAATCCACTGTGACCTCCACCACTTTTCAAAGGGGCATTAAAACCGTCTTGTTAATCTACTGTGACCTCCACGTCTCTTCCAAGGGGCAATAAAACCATCTGGTCAAACCACTCTGAACTCCACAGCTCTTCGAAGGGGCATTGGTATTGTCTTTTTATTCCACTCCAACCTCCACCACTCTTCCAAGGGGCATCGACATCGTCTTTTTATTCTACTGCGAGCTCCATCATTCTTCCAAGGGGCATTGATATTGTCTTTTATTCCACTGCCACCTCCACCACTCATCCAAGGGGCATTGATATTGTCTTTTTAATCCACTGCGACCTCCACCACTATTCCAAGGGGCATTAAAAACGTCTTTTTAAGCTACAGTGACCTCCACATCTCTTCCACGGCTCATTGATATTGACTTTAAATTCCACTGTAACCTCCACCACTCTTCCAAGGGGCATTGATATTGTCTTTTCATTCCACTGCGATCTCCACCACTCTTGCAAGGGGCATTAAAACCGTCTTGTTAAGCTACTGTGACCTCCATGTCTCTTCCACAGGGCATTGATATTGTCTTTTTATTCCACTGGAACCTCCAACACTCTTCCAAGGTGCATTGATATTGTCTTTCTATTCCACTGAGACTTCAACCACTCCTTCAAGGAGCATTGACATTGTCTTTTTAATCCACTTCGACCTCCACCACTCTTCCATGGGGCATTAAAACAGTCTTGTTAATCTACTGTGACATCCACGTCTTTTCCAAGGAGCATTAAAACCGTCAATTTAAACCACTCTCAACTTCACATCTCTTGCAAGGGGCTTTGATATTGTTATTTATTCCACTGTAACCTCCACCACTCTTCCAAGGGGCATTAATATTGTCTTTTTAATCCACTGCGACCTCCACCTATTTTCCAAGGGGCATTAAAAACGTCTTTTTAAGCTACTGTGACCTCCACGTCACTTCCAATGGTCATTAAAACCATCTGGTTTAACTACTCTGAACTCCACTGCTCTTCCAAGGGGCATTGATATTGTCTTTTCAATCCAATGTTACCTCCACCACTCTTCCAAGAGTCATTGATATTGTCTTTTTATTCCACTGCGACATCAACCTCTCTTCCAAGGGGCATTGATATTGTCTTTTTATTCCACTGTAACATCCAATACTCTTCCAAGGGTCATTGATATTTACTTTTTATTCCACTGTAACCTCCACCACTCTTTCAAGGGGCATCGATAATGTCTTTTTAATCCACTGCGACCTCCACCACTCTTCCAAGGGGCATTAAAACCATCTTGTTAAGCTACTGTGACCTTCACGTCTTTTCCCAGGGGCATTAAAACCGTAAATTTAAACCACTCTGAACTCCACAGCTCTTGCAAGAGGCATTGATATTGTCTTTTTATTCCACTATAACCTCCAGCACTCTTCCAAGGGGCATTGATATTGTCTTTTTATTTTTCTGGGACCTCCACCACTCTTCCAAGGGGCATTAATATTGTCTTTTTATTGCTCTGCGACCTCCACCACTCTACCAAGGGTCATTGATATTGTCTTTTTATTCCACTGTAACCTCCACCACTCTTCCAATGGGCATTGATATTGTCTTTTTATTCCACTGCGACTTCCATCTCTCTTCCAAGAAGCATTAAAACCGTCTTGTTTAGCTACTGTGACCTCCACGTCTATTCCACGGTGCCTTAAGATCTTCTCGTTAAACCACTGTGAACTCCACAGCTCTTCCAAGGGGCATTGATATTGTCTCTTTATTCCACTGTAACCTGCACCACTCTTCCAAGGGGCATTGATATTGTCTTTTTATTTTACTGCGACCTCCACAACTCTTGCAAGGGGCATTAATATTGTCTTTTTATTCCACTGCGACCTCCACCACACTTCCAATAGTCATTGATATTGTCTTTTTATTACACTGTAACCTCCATCACTCTTCCAAGAGGCATTGATATTTTCTTTTTATTCCACTGCGACCTCCACCTCTCTTCCAAGGGGCATTAAAACCATCTTGTTAATCTACTGTGACCTCCAAGTCTCTTCCACGAGGCATTGATATTGTCTTTTTATTCCACAGCGACCTCCACATCTCTTCCAAGTGGAATTGATATTGTCTTTTTATTCCACTGTGACCTCCACCACTCTTCTAAGGGGCATTGATATTGTCTTTTTAATCCACTGCGACCTTCAACACTCTTCCAGGGGGCATTAAAACAGTTTTGATAAGCTACTGTGACCACCATGTCTCTTCCAAGGGGCATTAAAACCGTATGGTTAAACCACTCTGTACTCCACAGCTCTTCCATGAGGCAATGATATTGTCTTTTTATTCGAATGTAACCTCCACCACTCTTCCAAGGGGCATTAAAACCATCTTGTTAAGCTACTGTGACCTCCACGTCTCTTCCAAGGGGCATTAAAACTGTCAATTTAAACCACTCTGAACTCCACAGCTCTTGCAAGAGGCATTGATATTGTCTTTTTATTCCACTGTAACCTCCACCACTCTTCCAAGGGGCATTGATTTTGTCTTTTTCATCCACTGCGACCTCCATCACTCTTCCAAGAAGCATTAAAACCGTCTTGTTTAGCTACTGTCACCTCCACGTCTATTCCACGGTGCCTTAAAACCTTCTGGTTAAAGCACTGTGAACTCCATAGCTCTTCCAAGCGGCATTGATATTGTCAATTTATTCCACTGTAACCTCCACCACTCGTCCAAGGGGCATTGATATTGTCCTTTTATTCCACTGCGACCTCCACCACTCTTCCAAGGGGCATTGATAATGTCTTTTTATTCCACTGCGACCTCCACCACTCTTCCAAGGCTCTTTGATATTGTCTTTTTAATCCACTGCGACCTCCACCACTCTTCCAAGGGGCAAAAAACCGTCTTGTTAAGCTATTGTGACCTTCACATCTCTTCCACGGGGCATTGATATTGTCTTTTAATTTAACTGTTACCTCCACCACTGTTCCAAGGGGCATTGATATTGTCTTTTTTTTCCACTGCGACCTCCACCACTCTTCCAAGGGGCATTCATATTGTCTTTTTAATCCACTGCGACCTCCACCACTCTTCCAAGGGGCATTAAAATGGTATTGTTAAGCTACTGTCACCTCCACATCTCTTCCAAGGGGCATTAAAATCGTCAATTTAAACAACTCTGAACTCCACAGCTCTTGCAAGGGGCATTGATGTTGTCTTTTTATTCCAATGTAACCTCCAGCACTCTTCCAGGGGGCATTGATATTGTCTATTTATTCCACTGCACCTTCCACCTCTCTTTCAGGGGGCATTGATATTGTCTTTTTATTCCACTGGGACCTTCATCACTCTTCCAAGGGGCATTGATATTGTCTTTTTATTCCACTGCAACCTCCACCACTCTTCCAAGGGGCATTGATATTGTCTTTTTATTCCACTGGGACCTTCACCACTCTTCCAAGTGGCATTGATATTGTCTTTTTATTCCACTGTAACCTCCACCACTCTTCCAAGCGGCATTGATATTGTCTTTTTACTCCGCTGTAACCTACAGCACTATTTCAAGGGTATTGATATTGTCTTTTTATTCCATTACGACTTCCACCACTCTCCCAAGTTGCATTAAAAACATCTTGTTTAGCTACTGTAAGGTCCATGTCTATTCCATGGCGCATTGATATTGTCTTTTTATTCCACTGTATCCCCCACCACTCTTCTTGGGGGTATTGATATTGTCTTTTTATTCCAATGCGACTTCCACCTCTCTTCTAAGGTGCATTGATATTGTCTTTTTAATCCACTGCGACCTCCACCACTCTTCCAAGAGGCATTAAAACAGTCTTGTTAAGCTACTGTGACCTCCACATCTCTTCCAAGGGGCATTAAAACCGTCTGGTTAAACCACTCTGAACTCTACAGCTCTTCCAAGGGGTATTGATTTTGTCTTTTTATTCCGCTGTAACCTGAACCATTCTTCCAAGGGTTATTGATATTGTCTTTTTAATGCACTGCGACCTCCACCACTCTTCCAAGGGGCATTAAAACCATCTGGTTAAATCACTCTGAACTCCATAGCTCTTTCAAGAGGCATTGATATTGTCTTTTTATTTCACTGTAACCTCCACCACTCTTTCAAGGGGCATTGATATTGTCTTTTTATTCCACTGCGACCTCCACCACTCTTCCAAGTGGCATTAAAACTGTCTTGTTAAGCTACTGTGACCTCCATGTGTCTTCCACGGGGCATTAATATTGTCTTTTTAATCCACTGTGACCTCCACCACTTTTCAAAGGGGCATTAAAACCGTCTTGTTAATCTACTGTGACCTCCACGTCTCTTCCAAGGGGCAATAAAACCATCTGGTCAAACCACTCTGAACTCCACAGCTCTTCGAAGGGGCATTGGTATTGTCTTTTTATTCCACTCCAACCTCCACCACTCTTCCAAGGGGCATCGACATCGTCTTTTTATTCTACTGCGAGCTCCATCATTCTTCCAAGGGGCATTGATATTGTCTTTTATTCCACTGCCACCTCCACCACTCATCCAAGGGGCATTGATATTGTCTTTTTAATCCACTGCGACCTCCACCACTATTCCAAGGGGCATTAAAAACGTCTTTTTAAGCTACAGTGACCTCCACATCTCTTCCACGGCTCATTGATATTGACTTTAAATTCCACTGTAACCTCCACCACTCTTCCAAGGGGCATTGATATTGTCTTTTCATTCCACTGCGATCTCCACCACTCTTGCAAGGGGCATTAAAACCGTCTTGTTAAGCTACTGTGACCTCCATGTCTCTTCCACAGGGCATTGATATTGTCTTTTTATTCCACTGGAACCTCCAACACTCTTCCAAGGTGCATTGATATTGTCTTTCTATTCCACTGAGACTTCAACCACTCCTTCAAGGAGCATTGACATTGTCTTTTTAATCCACTTCGACCTCCACCACTCTTCCATGGGGCATTAAAACAGTCTTGTTAATCTACTGTGACATCCACGTCTTTTCCAAGGAGCATTAAAACCGTCAATTTAAACCACTCTCAACTTCACATCTCTTGCAAGGGGCTTTGATATTGTTTTTTATTCCACTGTAACCTCCACCACTCTTCCAAGGGGCATTAATATTGTCTTTTTAATCCACTGCGACCTCCACCTATTTTCCAAGGGGCATTAAAAACGTCTTTTTAAGCTACTGTGACCTCCACGTCACTTCCAATGGTCATTAAAACCATCTGGTTTAACTACTCTGAACTCCACTGCTCTTCCAAGGGGCATTGATATTGTCTTTTCAATCCAATGTTACCTCCACCACTCTTCCAAGGTTCATTGATATTGTTTTTTATTCCACTGCGACCTCCACCACTCTTCGAAGGGGCATTTATATTGTCTTTTTAATCATCTGCGACCTCCACCACTCTTCCAAGGGCCATTAAAACCTGTCTTGTTAAGCTACTTTGACCTCCACGTCAATTCCACGAGGCATTAAAACGGTCTTGTTAAGTTTCTGTGACCTCCACGTCTCTTTGACGGGGCATTGATATTGTCTTTTTTTTCCACTGTAACCTCCACCACTCTTCCAAGGGGCATTGATATTGCCTTTTTATTCCACTGGGACCTTCACCACTCTTCCAAGTGGCATTGATATTGTCTTTTTAATGCACTGTGACCTCCACCACTCTTCCAAGGAGCATTAAAACGATATTGTTAAGCTACTGTGACCTCCATGTATCTTTCAAGGTGCATTAAAACCGTCTGGTTAAACCACTCTGAACTCCACAGCTCTTCCAAAAGGCATTGATATTGTCTTTTTATTCCACTGTAACCTCCACCATTCTTCCAAGAGGCATTAAAACAGTCTTGTTAAGCTACTGTGACCTCCACATCTCTTCCAAGGGGCATTAAAACCGTCTGGTTAAACCACTCTGAACTCTACAGCTCTTCCAAGGGGCATTGATATTGTCTTTTTATTCCACTGTAACCTCCACCATTCTTCCAAGGGGTATTGATATTGTCTTTTTAATGCGCTGCGACCGCCACCACTCTTCCAAGGGGCATTAAAACCATCTGGTTAAACCACTCTGAACTCCATAGCTCTTTCAAGAGGCATTGACATTGTCTTTTTATTTCACTGTAATCTCCACCACTCTTTCAAGGGACATTGATGTTGTCTTTTTATTCCACTGCGACCTCCACCACTTTTCCAAAGGGCATTAAAACTGTCTTGTTAAGCTACTGTCACCTCCACGTGTCTTCCACGGGGCATTGATATTGTCTTTTTAATCCACTGTGACCTCCACCACTTTTCCAAGGGGCATTAAAACCGTCTTGTTTATCTACTGTGACCTCCACGTCTCTTCCAAGGGGGAATAAAACCATCTGATTAAACTACTCTGAACTCCACAGCTCTTCCAAGGGGCATTGGTATTGTCTATTTATTCCACTCCAACCTCCACCACTCTTCCAAGGGGCATTGACATTGTCTTTTTATTCCTCTGCGAACTCCATCATTCTTCCAAGGGGCATTGATATTGTATTTTTGTTCCACTGCCACCTCCACCACTCTTCCAAGGGGCATTGATATTGTCTTTTCAATCCACTGCGACCTCTACCACTTTTCCAAGGGGCATTAAAAACGTCTTTTTAAGCTACTGTGACCTCCACGTCACTTCCAATGGGCATTAAAACCGTCTGGTTAAACCACTCTGAACTCCACAGCTCTTTCAAGGGGCATTGGTATTGTCTTTTTATTTGAATCTAACCTCCACCACTCTTCGAAGGGGCATTAAAACTGTCTTGTTAAGCTGCTGTAACCTCCATGTCTATTCCATGTGGCATTGATTTTGTCATTTTATTCCACTGCGACCTCCATCATTCTTCCAAGGGGCATTGATATTGTCTTTTTTATTCTACTGCCACCTCCACCACTCTTCCAAGGGGCATTGACATTGTCTTTTTATTCCACTGTGACCTCCATTATTCTTCCAAGGGGCATTGATATTGTCTTTTTATTCCACTGCCACCTCCACCACTCTTCCAAGTGGCATTGACATTGTCTTTTTATTCCACTGCGACTACCACCTCTCTTCTAAGGGGCATTTATATTGTCTTCTTAATCCACTGTAACCTCCACCACTTTTCCTATGGGAATTGATATTGTCTTTTTATAATTAATATTATTATTAATTATTATAGCGCCATTTATTCCATGGCGCTTTACATGTGATAGGGATATACATAACAAAAGCATTTACATAATCTTAACAAAACGAGTCAGCGACTTGTACAGGAGGAGCGAGGACCCTGCCCGTGAGGGCTCACATTCTAGAAGGGATGGGTGAGGATACATTAGGTGAGGGTAGAACTGGTCATGCAACGGTGGTTACTGCAGGTTGTAGGCTTGTCGGAAGAGGTGGGTCTTCAGGTTTCTTTTGAAGGTTTCCACGGTCGGCGAGGGTCTGTTGTGTTGGGGTAGAGCGTTCCAGAGTAGGGGAGATGCAGGGAGAAATCTTGTATACAATTGTGGGAGGAGGATATAAGAGGGGAGTAGAGAAGGAGATCTTGTGAGGATCGGAGGTTGCGTGCAGGTAAGTACCGGGAGACTAGGTCATAGATGTATGGGGGAGACAGGTTGTGGATGGCTTTGCATGCCATGGTTAGAGTTTTGAACTGGATTCTCTGGACAATGGGGAGCCAGTGAAGAGATTGACAGAGAGGATAGATTGGAGAGGCGCAAGAGTGTTGTAAGGGAGGCCACGGAGCAGGAGGTTGCAGTAGTCGAGGCGGGATATGATGAGGGCATGCACTAGTGTTTTTGCAGAGTCTTTGCTGAGGAATGCACGGGTCCGGGAGATGTTTTTGAGTTGGAGTCGGCAGGAAGTGGAAAGGGCTTGGATATGTGGCTTGAAGGAGAAATCAGAGTCCAGGGTTACTCCAAGGCAGCGAGCTTGTGGGACTGTGGAGAATGAACAGCCATTGACGTTGATGGCTAGGTCAGATGGGGGATGTGAATGAGAGGGTGAAAAGATGATGAACTCTGTTTTATCCATGTTAATTTTTAGAAATCTGTCGAGAAGAAGGATGACATGGCAGACAGACATTATGGGATTTTGGTTAGTAGAGAGGAGATATCGGGTCCAGAGAGGTAGATCTGTGTGTCGTTAGCATAGAGGTGATACTGAAAACCGTGAGACTCTATGAGCTGTCCCAGGCCAAAGGTGTAGATGGAGAAGAGCAGAGGTCCTAGAACTGAACCTTGTGGGACACCGACAGATAGGGGGCGAGATGAGGAGGTGGTGCGTGAGTGGGAGACGCTGAATGTCCTGTCTGTTAAGTATGAGGAGATTCAAGATAGAGCCAAGTCCGTGATGCCAAGAGATGAGAGAATCTGGAGTAAGAGGGAATGGTCCACTGTGTCAAAGGCAGATGACCGGTCCAGAAGGAGGAGGATGGAGTAGTGTCGCTTGGATTTGGCATTTAGTAGGTTGTTGGTGAGTTTGGTCAGGGCAGTTTCAGTCGAGTGATGCGGTCGGAAGCCAGATTGCAGGGAGTCGAAGAGGGAGCAGGAGGAGAGGTGGGAGGACAGTTCAAGGTGGACATGTTGTTCTAGTAGTTTTGAGGCAAAGGGGAGGAGTGATATGAGGCGGTAGCTAGTCAGAGAGGAAGGGTCAAGGGAGCGCTTTTTGAGGATGGGTGTGATTGCTGCATGTTTGAAACATGAGGGTAAGACACCGGTTGTTAGTGACAGATTGAAGAGGTGGGTTAGGGTTGGGATGAAGACTGTGGTAAGGTTAGTGATGAGGTGGGATGGGATTGGGTCAAGTTCGCAGGTGGTGAGGTGTGATTTGGAGAGTAAAGAGGAGACTTGACCTTCTGTAATGGTGGAGAAGTGGGGTTTGGAGGAGGAGGGTTGAATAGATATGAGGAGGGGTTGTGTGGACTTAAGGCAAAAGTTTTGTCTGATGGTGTCAATCTTCTGTTTGAAGAATGAGGCAAAGTCGTTGGTTGAGATGAGAGAAGAGGGAGGAGGTGCTGGGGGACGAAGGAGAGAGTTGAAAGTGTTAAATAGCTGTTTAGGGTTGTGAGATAGGGAGGATATGAAAGATGAGAAGTAGGTTTGTTTTGCTGTAGTTAGTGCGGACTTGAAATTAGTGAGGGATTGCTTGAATGCGATGAAGTGCTCGATGGAGTGAGACCTTTTCCATCTCCGCTCCGCAACCCTAGAGGCCCGGCGCAGTTATTTAGTAAGTTTAGTGTGCCAGGGTTGCCTGTTGCGTGTGCGAGATGTGGTGTGTGTGAGGGGGGCGATCGAGTCTACAGCTGCAGCTATTGTGGTGTTATATGGAGCAGCAGCAACGTCTGCATCGTGTAAGGAATTTAAGAGGGAGGAGGCATTCAGAGAGTGAGTGTAAGTCAAGATGTTTGAGATTTCTGCGAGGGTATGCAAGTTTGTGGAGTGGGGATTGTTGCCACGGGGAGGAGAGAGAAGAGAATGTAAGTAGGCTTTGATCAGAGAGAGGGAGAGGTGAGTTAGAGAGGTTAGATAGGGAACAGAGGCGGGTGAAGATGAGGTCCAGTGTGTGGCCATCTTTGTGGGTGGGTGTGGAAGACCATTGAGTGAGTACGAAGGAGGAAGTGAGAGATAGGAACTTAGAGACAGACGAGTGGGAAGTGTTAATGGGGATGTTGAAGTCACCCATTATGATAGTCGTGATGTCAGTGGAGAGGAAGTGAAGCAGCCAGGTGGTGAAGTGGTCTAAGAAGGTGGTGGCTTGCCCTGGGGGTCTGTAAAAGACAGCCAGTTGGAGGTTGGAGGGGGAATAGATGCACACACAGTGCACCTCAAAAGAAGGGAGTGTAACGGAGGGTGGCAGTGGGATTTGGGTGAAAGCGCAGTGTTCTGATAGGAGAAAACCTACGCCTCCGCCATGTTTGCTGTTGGGGCGGGGGGTGTGGGAAAGGTGGAATCCGCCATATGAAAGTGCAGCTGGGGAGGCTATGTCAGAGGGGGTGAGCCAGGTTTCAGTGATGGTGAGGACGGAAAGTTTGTTTGTAATGAAAAGATCGTTGATGAAGAAAAGTTTGTTGCAGACAGAGCGAGCGTTCCATAGAGCTCCTGTTAGATCAACTAAGGGAGTGGGGATTGGTTGGATGGATATGAGGTTAGAAGGGTTGCGACAGTTTGTGGAAGGTCGTGGATAGGAGGAAGAAGTAACTGTGGGGATATGGCGAGGAGGACCAGGATTTGGAGAGATATCTCCAGCAGTGAGGAGGAGCAGAGAAAGTGTTAGCAGGTGGAGCAAGAGAGAGCATGAGGTGGCTGTCTGTGTTTGGAGATCCAGGATTGAGTGTTTAGGAATAATTTGGAGGAGGAGGTGAGATGAATGGGGAGGATGGAAGGAGAAATGAAGAGTTTCTTACTAGGTGTAGGGATTTGAGGGGTTACTAGAAAGTGGAGGACTATAGAGGAAAAAGTGAGAGCTAACAGAAACATAGTTAAAAGAGAGTAAGTGGTCAAAGTGTTGGTTACCTGACTCCTGCCCTGACTAACTGCCTCTGAAATAACTGCCACTAATCTCCGAAGCCACTTTGCACAAGAAGACGCGTGCACACCCCAGCACAAGTGTACCCCTTACAGAGCTTCTAAATAAATAGGGCACATTAAACTATCAGGTGAAGGGCATTGTGGGAGCTGCATATGGCTAAATTAGCAGCTGGTGGTCTCACCAGGAGATGGCTGGGTGATCAAACACAGAGCTAGGACTCTAGTCTCTGCAGTATAGCACCTCTAAAAATCAGATAAGATCTATAGTGGGGAAGGGACAGACATATATGGGTATTGAATGGAGTGGGACAGATAAACCAGAGAAGTTATGCAGAGCATGTACCAGTGAGGTGAATCAGCAAAGCAGAGCATTAGATTACAGCAGACACAGCATGCAGAGAAGTTATGCAGAGCATGTACCAGTGAGGTGAATCAGCAAAGCAGAGCATTAGATTACAGCAGACACAGCAAGCAGAGAAGTTATGCAGAGCATGTACCAGTGAGGTTATTCTACTGCGACCTTCACCACACTTCCAAGGGGCATTGATATTGTCTTTTATTCCACTGCGACCTCCGCCACTCTTCCAAAGGGCATTAAAACCGTCTTGTTAAGCAACTGTGACCTCCCCGTCTCTACCACAGGGCATTGTTATTGTCTTTTTATTCCACTGCGACCTCCACCACTCTGTCAAGGGCATTAAAACCGTCTTGTTAAGCTACTGTGATGTCCACGTCTCTTTCACGGGGCATTGATATTGTCTTTTTATTCCACTGTAACCTCCACCACTCTTCCAAGAGGCACTGATATTGTCTTTTTATTCCACTGTAACCTCCACCACTCTTCCAAGGGGCATTGATATTGTCTTTTTATTCCACTGCGACCTCCACCACTCTTCCAAGGTTCATTGATATTGGCTTTTTAATCCACTGCGTCCTCCAACACTCTTCCAAGGGGCATTAAAACCATCTTGTTAAGCTACTGTGACGTACAAGTCTCTTCCAAGGGGCATTAAAACCGTCTGGTTAAACCGCTCTGAGCTCCACAGCTCTTCCAAGGGGCATTTACATTGTATTTTTATTCCACTGTAACCTTCTGCACTCTTCCAAGTGCATTGATATTGTCTTTTTATTCCTCTGCGACGTCCACGACTCTTCCAAGGGGCATTAAAACCGCCTTGTTAAGCTACTGTGACCTCCAAGTTTCTTACACAGGGCATTGATATTGTCTTTTTAATCCACTGCGACCTCCATCACTCTTCCAAGAAGAATTGAAACCGTCTTGTTAAGCTACTGTGACCTCCACCTCTATTCCACGGTGCATTAAAACTTTCTGGTTAAACCAGTGTGAACTCCACAGCTCTTGCAAGGGGCATTGATATTGTCTTTTTATTCCACTCTAACCTTCACCACTATTCCAAGGGGCATTGATATTGTCTTTTTATTTTACTGCGACCTCCACCACTCTTCCAAGGGGCATTAATATTGTCTTTTTATTCCACTGTGACCTCCACGTCTCTTCCGAGGGGCTTTGATATTGTCTTTTTATTTAATTGGAACCTCCACCACTCTTCCAAGGGTCATTGTTATTGTCTTTTTATTCCACTGTAACCTCCACCACTCTTCCAAGGGATATTGATATTGTCTTTTTATTACACTGTAACCTCCACCACTCTTCCAAGAGGCATTGATATTGTCTTTTTATTCCACTGTAACCTCCACCACTCTTCCAAGGGGCATTGATATTGTCTTTTTAATCCACTGCGACCTCTACCACTCCTCCAAGGTGCTTTAAAACAGTCGTAATAAGCTTCTGTGACCTCCACGTCTCTTCCAAGGGGCATTAAAACCGCATGGTTAAACCACCCTGAACTCCACAGCTCTTCCAAGAGGCATTGATATTGTCTTTTTATTCAACTGCGACCTCCACCACTATTCCAAGGGGATTTGATAGTCTTTTTAATCCACTGCGACCTCCACCACTCTTCCAAGGGGCATTAGAACCGTCTTGTTAAGCTACTGTGACCTCCACGTCCCTTCCACGGGCATTGATATTGTCTTTTTATTCCACTGCGACCTCCACCACTCTTCCAAGGGGCATTGATATTGTCTTTTTAATCCACTGAGACCTCCACCACTCTTCCAAGGGACATTGATATTGTCTTTTTAATCCACTGCGACCTTCACCCCTCTTCCAAGGAACATTGATATTGTCTTTTTTTTCCACTGTAACCTTCACCACTCTTCTAAAGGGCATTGATATTTTCTTTTTATTCAACTGCGACCTCCACCTCCCTTCCAAGGGGCATCGATAATGTCTTTTTAATCCACTGCGACCTCCACCACTCTTCCAAGGGGCATTAAAACCATCTTGTTAAGCTACTGTGACCTCCACGTCTCTTCCAAGGGGCATTAAAACCGTCAATTTAAACCACTCTGAACTCCACAGCTCTTGCAAGAGGCATTGATATTGTCTTTTTATTCCACTGTAACCTCCACCACTCTTCCAAGGGGCATTGATTTTGTCTTTTTAATCCACTGCGACCTCCAACTCTCCTCCAAGAAGCATTAAAAACATCTTGTTTAGCTACTGTGACCTCCACGTCTATTCCACGGTGCCTTAAAACCTTCTGGTTAAACCATTGTGAACTCCACAGCTCTTCCAAGGGGCATTGATATTGTCTTTTTAATCCACTGCGACCTCTACCACTCCTCCAAGGGTCTTTAAATCAGTCTTGATAAGCTTCTGTGACCTTCACTTTTCTTCCAAGGGGCATTAAAACCGTCTTGTTAAGTTACTGTGACCTCCATGTCTCTTCCAAGGAGCGTTAAAACCGTCTGGTTATACCACTCTGAACTCCACAGCTCTTCCAAGGGGCATTATTATTGTCTTTTTATTCCACTGAAACCTCCACCACTCTTCCAAGGGGCATTGATATTGTCTTTTCATTCCACTGCGACCTCCACCAGTCCTCCAAGATGCATTAAAACCGTCTTGTTAAGCTACTGTGACCTCCACGTCTCTTCCACGGGGCATTGATATTGTCTTTTTATTTAACTGCAACCTCCACCACTGTTCCAAGGGGCATTGACATTGTCTTTTTATTCCACTGTAACCTCCATCACTCTTCCAAGGGGCATTGATATTGTCTTTTTATTCAACTGTAACCTCCACCACTCTTCCAAGGGGCATTGATATTGTCTTTTTATTCCACTGCGACCTCCACCACTCTTCCAAGGGGCATTCATATTGTCCTTTTAATCCACTGCGACCTCCACCACTCTTCCAAGCGGCATTAAAACCGTCTTGTTAAGCTACTGTCACCTCCACGTCCTTTCCAAGGGGCATTAAAACCTTCAATTTAAACCACTCTGAACTCCACAGCTCTTGCAAGGGGCATTGATATTGTCTTTTTATTCCAATGTAACCTCCAGCACTCTTCCAAGCGGCATTGATATTGTCTTTTTATTCCACTGCAACTTCCAACTCTCTTCCAAGGGGCATTAAAACCGTCTTGTTAAGCTACTGTGACCTCCACGTCTCTTTCACGGGGCAATGATATTGTCTTTTTATTCCATCGTAACCTCCACCACTCTTCCAAGGGGCATTGATATTGTCTTTTTATTCCACTGGGACCTTCACCACTCTTCCAAGTGGCATTGATATTGTCTTTTTAATCCACTGCGACCTCCATCACTCTTCCAAGGGGCATTAAAACCGTATTATTAAGCTACTGTGACCTCCACGTCTCTTCCAAGGTGCATTAAAACCGTCAATTTAATCCACTCTGAACTACACAGCTCTTGCAAGAGGCATTGATATTGTCTTTTTACTCCACTGTAACCTACAGCACTCTTTCAAGGGGCATTGATATTGTCTTTTTATTCCACTATGACTTCCACCACTCTCCCAAGGTGCATTAAAAACATCTTGTTTAGCTACTGTAACATCCATGTCTATTCCAAGGGGCATTGATATTGTCTTTTTATTCCACTGTAACCTCCACCACTCGTCCAAGGGGCATTTATATTGTCTTTTTATTCCACTGCGCCCTCCACCACTCTTCCAAGAGGCATTGATAATGTTTTTTTATTCCTCTGCGACCTCCACCACTCTTACAAGGCTCATTGATATTGTCTTTTTAATCCACTGCGACCTCCACCACTCTTCCAAGGGCCATTAAAAACGTCTTGTTAAGCTATTGTGACC